>NC_053430.1:70069946-70800893 GCF_007990345.1 Gossypium hirsutum
ATGTGATGTTTATTGTCTAGAATAGTAATCATGAATTGTAAAATTTCAGCTCGATTTAGTCGATTGCATGTGAATTTAGTCAATAGGACTTATATGAGAAAATTTAAAAATGTGATAGGTCAATGCATGAGGACCTATTAGTGCATGTGGAAGAAAAAAGGGGGACTTGCATGTCAAATTCCCCTCTCTAATATGTAGTGGCCGGCCATGCTATAGGTGGAAACATGTCTCCAACATGTTATGCTAGTGATGCATGTTAAGAAAAATAAAATAATAAGCATGGTGATTAAAAAAATGAAAGGAAGGGTGATGGAAAAAAAAAAATAACATGGTCTCACCCCCTTGTTGCCGTGAATTGAAGAAAGAAAAAAAAAAGAGTTCATTCTTGAACATCCTTGCCGAATAGAGGAAAGAAAGGAGGGGGAAAAAGGCTTGAGAAAATCGGCTATGGTGGTTGCTAGACTAAGGTATGTTTGATGTTGTCTTTGAGATGCATGCATGTTTTAAATAGCCCATGTTTAAACCTTGAATCTTGTTGATAACATGAGCAATCGGTCATGAGAAAGGGTTCAAGGAATGGTTGTTGTTCATTTATTTGGATGAGAAATGGTGAGTTTGTTGGTTCATGTTAAAGTTAGGTGAATGATGATAGAGGAGTGTTTGAACTATAAAAAAAAAATAAATCGGCTACTTGTTATGAGCTAGGGCCGAATGTGGGTTTGGTTGTGTTTGAATATTACATGCTTGGTAGAATGGTGGATGAAGGTGCCGAATGTATGTTGGATTGATAGAGTCTCCAAATGATTTTATGTGTGTATGCATGACCGAATATACGTGGTCACATGAGTAAGGAAATGAGTTATTTGATATGTGGTAAAGTTAAGTACTAAATCGAAGGTTGCTAAAATTGCCATTTCTTAGCCGAATATGTGCTTGATCAATGAAGGAATTGTTGAAGAACATAGGTGAACTTGGTGAGGGCAATCGGCCTAGTGTATAAATGATATGAAGATTTTAGGAAATGTTTGGTTAGGTGTATGTATGATTAAGTATATCGGCAATATACTTAAGTGGGTACATGATATTACATTATAATTATTGAGCTGAGTATATGGATATGTGTATATGTGGTCATATAATGACATCTTGGTTTGAAAATTTAATGATGTGATTGCCGAATGTGATAAATAAATTCATGTTATTGAGTTAAATATGAATACTCTTATTGTATTATTAAGCTCAAGAACCTAAAGGAGAGGCGTCCAACAAAGGGAAATCGAAGGTCATCGAGTAGCCGACTCGGAATTATTTTACCCAACGTAAAGTAAGTCATTAAGCATGTAGTGGGTAGTATTTCAAATGGTCATAATGTGTATGTATGGATGCTGATTGGAATGAATAAATATACATATATATGCATGTACGTATGTGATGATGAAATTGTTGAATGAATGAAAAGAGGTAAGATGTACTGAGTTGTTGATCTGGCACTAACGTGCGGGATAACCATTTATGACCTGAGATTGGCGCTAAGTGCGCGGGATTAAATTGTACAGCACTAAGGGTGCGATTTGACTATGTTGCACTAAGTGTGCGAAATGAATATGATGCACTAAGTGTGCGAATTGACCATGCGGCACTAAGTGTGCGAGTCTGACTATGTAGCACTAAGTGTGCGATTCGATTACGTGGCACTAAGCGTGCGAGTTGATTATATAGCACTGAGTGTGCGGGCTCAATATACATTCGTGAATTATTATGGACACTATGTGTGCGACACTATTGAGTCGATGGCGGACAGCGGGTCGGGTAAGTGTCTTGAGTACGTGGCTAATAGGTGCTATGCTTATACTTGGTGTTGAGCTCGGTAAGTTCGAACCTATGTGACAATATACTTGAAGTCACGTACATAAGTTTTATCGTAGGATGGGTGAAAGGCCGTATAGTCGTTTGATTGTAACGAAAATAAATCGATTTATGAGATTGCTTCAATGTCCTATTGATGAGCATATAGAATGTGAATGCATGAATTGATATGAAATTGAGTTGATTGGTTGGAGGAACTATGGTATGGTTCGGTATGGATGGAGTAAATTGTCTCGTTCCATTTTGTTTCCTCTTGTGATAATGTTGTTGATAGATGGTAGTGCATTGCTTATGACTTACTGAGTTATAAACTCACTCGATGTTTCCTTGTCACCCACTATAGGTTGCTTGGATTCATCTATTTTTGCGGGGTCGGGCCGTCATTGAAGTCATCACACCGGATAGCAAGTTTTGGTACTTTCTTCTTAGTGTGTTTAGAAGATCATTTTGGCATGTATAAGCTAGTACGTTGTGTTTGAATTATGGCATGTAAACTTTAAGCCATGCGAAAATGGCACGAATGTTCGATTGAATTGGATTAAGGGTAGGCATGAAATGGACCTAGTTACTTTCGTAACAGATGCTGGCAGCAGCAGTGTCATGAGATTGAAAAATCACTAAAAATAGTAGGAGTGGAATTAATTGATGAATAAATTATGTAATCGAAGCTCGATGAGTCTGCTTTCATGAGGAAGTAACAAAAAGATCATATGGGCAGTATTTTAAGAGATAATCAGATTTTAGTGGGACAGGGCCAGAATGGTTTCTGGATTCCCTGCTCCGACTTTGGAAATTCATTATAAATTAACCAGAGATAATTAGGGGTCGTACCATATATGTGCAGATTCCTCTCTGAGTCTAGTTTCCATAGAAACAAACGGCAACAGTATTGAAGCCCCGTGCAGGGAGATATCCCAGTCGTAATGGGCAAAGGTCAGTGTAGTCGACCCCTGCAACTTGGGGAACTTTGACTAATAAACTGTACTAATTGGCCCAACCAAAAATTCTAGAAAAAAATACATAGATGGGAACATGAGTCTAGTTTCTGGGAAAAATTACGAAACTGACTTTGAGTTACGAAACTCAAGATATGATTTTTAAAACGACTAGTACACAGATTGGGCAGTGTCTGGAAAATAAATTTTGTAAGGGGTTAAAGCCAGTTAACACCTCGTGTTCGACTCCGGTGTCGGTTTCGGGTTCGGGGTGTTACATTTTATTGGTATCAGAGCTATGGTTTAGTCGGTTCTAGGACTACCATAGCACGTATGAGTCTAGCTATACATGCCATAATGTTAATGTTTAAAAGGGTGATGACTTTGACGGTTGAAATGTTTTTGTCTTGATTAGTAAATGGATCCCGTGAAGAAAGAACCCTAGCGGATGACGTTGAGAGCGTAGCGGCTGCTCCTGCACAAGGGACGCCGCCTGTTGAACCTCAGTCATCTGCGAATAATCAAGGTGAGGGGGCTAAACAAGCCTTCTTTACCATGATGAATGAGTGGGTCGCGCAATATGCCCGAGCCAACCCGGCTGTCCAACAATTCCCAAATTTGAATAATCCACCCCAAGAGCCTGTAAGGCCATCAGTCGCTGATCCTGTAAGGCTGAGTAAGCCACCTGTAGACTTGATTAAGAAGCGTGGGGCCGAGGAGTTCAAGGCCATAGTAACTGATGATGCCGAAAGGGCCGAGTTCTGGCTTGATAACACCATTCGGGTGTTCGATGAATTGTCATGCACACCCGATGAATGTCTAAAATGTGCTGTATCGTTGTTGCGAGACTCAGCCTACTATTGGTGGAGGACCTTGATTTCCATAGTCCCGAACGAGCGAGTAACTTGGGACTTCTTTCAAACGGAATTCCGGAAGAAATTTATTAGCCAACGGTTCATTGACCAGAAGCGTAAGGAGTTCTTGGAACTCAAGCAAGGCCGTATGACTGTATCTGAATACGAACATGAATTCGTAAGACTTAGTAGGTATGCCCGGGAGTGTGTAGCTGATGAGGTTGCTATGTGCAAAAGATTCGAGGAAGGATTGAATGAAGATTTAAAGCTACTAATGGGTATTTTGGAAATAAAGGAATTCGTAACACTGGTCGAACGAGCCTGCAAGGCGGAGGAACTTGGAAAGGAGAAGAGGAAGGCTGAATTTGAAGCTAGAGATTATCGTAAAAGATCGACGGGTAAAGCTCCGTTCTCAGCTGTGAAGAAGTTCAAGGAGGACATTAATAAGTCGAGGGCGACTGCGGGAATTTCCATCAGGGCAAGACCATCGATGGGCTCCCGAGCTACTTCGGTAGCTAGTGTGGGCAATAATCGTCACGAGAAACCTGAATGTCCCCAATGTGGAAGACGACACCTAGGTGAATGTTGGGGCAAGTCTACTAACAGGGCCTGTTACGGATGCGGTTCGAAGGACCACTTCATTAGAGATTGCACGGAGCTGGATGAGAAGAATAAGATTCAAGGTGCAAGACCTAGTGGAGTGACATCTAGAGGTAGACCACCGAGAATTTTAGGAGGCAGGGGTGGTAGTCAGAGGGGGGCCTCTGATACGGCCGATCGCGCCGAGAACCGTACTCCTGCTAGAGCATATGCCATTCGCGCACGAGAGGAGGCATCCTCCCCCGACGTCATCACTGGTACCTTCACTCTCTTTGATACTAATGTGATTGCATTGATTGACCCTGGTTCTACTCATTCATATGTATGCGAAACCTTAGCAACCAGTAAGACTCTACCTGTTGAGTCTACTGAGCTCGTAATTCGAGTATCAAACCCTTTGGGTCAATGCGTACTTGTTGATAAAGTGTGTAAGAGATGCCCTCTAATAATCCGAGAATCCTGTTTTCCGGCTGATTTGATGCTTTTGCCGTTCGACGAGTTTGATGTTATTCTTGGTTTGGATTGGTTAACCGCGCATGATGCGGTTGTGAATTGCAAAAGCAAGACTATCGATTTGAGGTGCGCAAATAACGAGATAATCCGAGTTGAGTCTGCGGACTTAAGGGGGTTGCCAGCTGTAATATCAGCAATGTTGGCCCAGAAATATGTAAGGAAAGGGTGCGAAGCATACCTCGTGTATGTACTTGATGACAAGGAGTTAGAAAAGAAACCCGAATCGGTGCCGGTGGTCTGTGAATACCCGGATGTTTTTCCTGAAGAGTTACCGGGTTTGCCACCTGTTCGGGAGGTAGAGTTTGGTATTGAGCTTGTACCTGGAACTACGCCTATTTCGATCGCTCCGTATCGTATGGCACTAACCGAGTTAAAAGAGTTGAAAGCTCAGTTGCAAGAATTGACGGATAGAGGTTTCGCTCGACCGAGTTTCTCACCTTGGGGTGCACCAGTATTGTTCGTGAAAAAGAAGGACGGAACCATGAGGTTGTGCATTGATTATCGTCAACTGAATAAAGTGACGATAAAGAATAAATATCCGTTGCCGCGTATTGATGATCTGTTCGATCAATTAAAGGGGGCATCGGTGTTTTCAAAGATAGATTTGAGATCGGGTTATTATCAGTTGCGGATTCGAGATTCGGACGTACCCAAAACTGCTTTCAGAACGAGGTACGGTCACTATGAGTTCTTAGTGATGCTGTTTGGGCTCACTAATGCCCCTGCGGTGTTTATGGATTTGATGAATCGGATCTTTAGGCCGTATTTGGATCGGTTCGTAGTTGTGTTTATTGATGACATCTTGGTCTATTCAAGAGATGAGGCCGAACATGCTGAGCATCTGAGGCTAGTGTTGCAAATTTTGCGGGATAAGCAGTTATATGCTAAGTTCAGTAAGTGTGAGTTCTGGCTAAGAGAGGTTAGCTTCTTGGGTCATGTGGTATCCGCATCGGGTATTCGGGTTGACCCGAGCAAAATTTCAGCCATACTTAACTGGAAGCCTCCGAGAAATGTTACCGAAGTCCGGAGCTTTCTAGGGCTCGCCGATTATTACCGACGATTTGTCAAAGGTTTCTCGATGATAGCCACACCAATGACGAAGCTACTTCAGAAGGATGTTAAGTTCGAATGGACGGAGAAATGTCAGAAAAGCTTCGATCAACTGAAAACTCATCTGACTGAAGCTCCAATTTTGGTACAACCCGAATCGGGTAAAGAGTTTGTCGTTTATAGTGACGCATCCCTACTCGGGTTGGGTTGCGTATTGATGCAAGAAGGTCGAGTTGTGGCCTATGCGTCGAGACAATTGAAGCCACACGAGAGAATTATCCGACCCATGATCTCGAACTAGCCGCCATTGTGTTTGCATTGGAAATATGGCGACATTATTTGTTTGGTGAGAAGTGCCATGTGTTTTCGGATCACAAAAGTCTCAAATATTTGATGACTCAACGGGACTTGAATCTGCGACAAAGACGTTGGCTTGAATTGTTGAAAGATTACGAGCTTGTCATTGATTACCACCCGGGAAAGGCTAATGTGGTTGCGGACGCCTTAAGCCGGAAATCACTGTTTGCTTTGCGAGCGATGAATGTACACTTGTCTGTTCTACCTGACAATGTGTTAGTAGCTGAATTAAAAGCCAAACCATTATTGACTCATCAAATTCATGAAGCTCAGAAAGTCGATGATGAATTAGTTGCAAAACGAGCTGAGTGTGTTCCGAACAAGGAATCGGAGTTTCAGATTGATGATGATGGTTGTTTGAGGTTTAGAAGTCGTTTGTGCGTTCCAAGGAATTCGGAACTCATTCCGATGATCCTGAACGAAGCCCATTGTAGCCGAATGTCAATTCACCCGGGGAGCACGAAAATGTACAACGACTTGAAACGTCGGTTTTGGTGGCATGGTATGAAGCGAGACATCTCCGACTTTGTTTCGAGATGTTTAATATGTCAACAAGTGAAAGCGGAACATCAAGTGCCTTCAGGGTTACTTCAGCCGATCATGATACCCGAGTGGAAATGGGACCGAGTCACAATGGACTTTGTGTCCGGACTGCCATTGTCCGCAAGTAAGAAGGATGCGATTTGGGTTGTTGTTGATAGGCTGACTAAGTCGGCTCACTTTATCCCCGTGCGTACGGATTTTTCATTGGATAAACTAGCCGAATTGTATGTTACTCAGATTGTGAGATTACATGGAGTACCTATTTCTATCGTGTCGGATAGAGATCCGAGATTCACCTCGCGATTTTGGAAGAAATTGCAAGAAGCTCTGGGTACCAAGCTGCATTTTAGCACCGCTTTTCATCCCCAAACCGATGGTCAATCCGAGCGAATAATTCAGATACTCGAGGACATGCTGAGATGCTGCATCCTTGAGTTTAGTGGTTCATGGGAACGGTATGTACCTTTGATTGAATTCGCTTACAACAATAGTTTTCAATCAAGTATTAAGATGGCACCTTACGAGGCTTTGTACGGTCGTAAATGCCGTACACCATTGTTTTGGACCGAGCTCGGTGAAAGTAAAATTTTCGGAGTTGATTTGATTAAAGATGCCGAACAGAAAGTAAAAGTAATCCGTGAAAGTCTGAAGGCAGCCACAGATCGTCAGAAATCGTATGCGGATCTGAAACGGAAGGACATTGAATATCAGGTGGGAGATAAAGTGTTCCGTAAAGTTTCGCCTTGGAAAAAGGTACTTAGGTTTGGCCGTAAGGGCAAGTTGAGCCCGAGATTCATTGGGCCGTACGAAATATCCGAACGAGTGGGGCCAGTTGCGTATAGATTGATTTGCCCCTGAGCTTGAAAAGATTCACGATGTCTTTCATGTTTCGATGCTTCGACGCTATCGATCTGATCCGTCGCATATAATTAGCCATCAGAGGTTGAAATTCAAGCCGATATGAGTTATGAAGAAGAACGATACGTATCCTAGCTCGTGAGGTGAAAGAGTTGCGAAACAAAAGGGTTCCGTTGGTTAAGGTGTTGTGGCTCAAACACGGGATCGAGGAAGCAACCTGGGAACCCGATAGCTCGATGAAAGAACGATATCCAAACCTATTTACTGGTAAGATTTTCGAGGACGAAAATTTCTTAAGTGAGGGAGAGTTGTGACAGCCCAAAATTGACCCTAGCCGGGAAGTGGTTTCGGGACCGCTAAACCGAGTCACCGAAAGGTTTGAATGTGATGTTTATTGTCTAGAATATGTAATCATGAATGTGTAAAAATTTCAAGCTTCGATTTAGTCGATTGCATGTGAATTTAGTCAATAGGACTTATATGAGAAAATTTAAAAATGTGATAGGTCAATGCATGAGGACCTATTAGTGCATGTGGAAGAAAAAAGGGGACTTGCATGTCAAATTCCCCCTCTCTAATATGTAGTGGCCGGCCATGCTATAGGTGGAAACATGTCTCCAACATGTTATGCTAGTGATGCATGTTAAGAAAAATAAAATAATAAGCATGGTGATTAAAAAATGAAAGGAAGGGTGATGGAAAAAAAAAAACATGGTCTCACCCCCCCTTGTTGCCGTGAATTGAAGAAAGAAAAAAAAAAAGAGTTCATTCTTGAACATCCTTGGCCGAATAGAGGAAAGAAAGGAGGGGGAAAAAGGCTTGAGAAAATCGGCTATGGTGGTTGCTAGACTAAGGTATGTTTGATGTTGTCTTTGAGATGCATGCATGTTTTAAATAGCCCATGTTTAAACCTTGAATCTTGTTGATAACATGAGCAATCGGTCATGAGAAAGGGTTCAAGGAATGGTTGTTGTTCATGTTATTTGGATGAGAAATGGTGAGTTTTGTTGGTTCATGTTAAAGTTAGGTGAATGATGATAGAGGAGTGTTTGAACTATAAAAAAAAATAAATCGGCTACCTTGTTATGAGCTAGGGCCGAATGTGGGTTTGGTTGTGTTTGAATATTACATGCTTGGTAGAATGGTGGATGAAGGTGCCGAATGTATGTTGGATTGATAGAGTCTCCAAATTGATTTTATGTGTGTATGCATGACCGAATATACGTGGTCACATGAGTAAGGAAATGAGTTATTTGATATGTGGTAAAAGTTAAGTACTAAATCGAAGGTTGCTAAAATTGCCATTTCTTAGCCGAATATGTGCTTGATCAATGAAGGAATTGTTGAAGAACATAGGTGAACTTGGTGAGGGCAATCGGCCTAGTGTATAAATGATATGAAGATTTTAGGAAATTGTTTTGGTTAGGTGTATGTATGATTAAGTATATTCGGCAATATACTTAAAGTGGGTACATGATATTACATTATAATTATTGAGCTTGAGTATATGGATATGTGTATATGTGGTCATATAATGACATCTTGGTTTGAAAATTTAATGATGTGTGATTGCCGAATGTGATAAATAAATTCATGTTATTGAGTTAAATATTGAATACTCTTATTTGTATTATTTAAGCTCAAGAACCTAAAGGAGAGGCGTCCAACAAAGGGAAATCGAAGGTCATCGAGTAGCCGACTCGGAATTATTTTACCCAACGTAAAGTAAGTCATTAAGCATGTAGTGGGTAGTATTTCAAATGGTCATAATGTGTATGTATGGATGCTGATTGGAATGAATAAATATACATATATATGCATGTACGTATGTGATGATGAAATTGTTGAATGAATGAAAAGAGGTAAGATGTACTGAGTTGTTGATCTTGGCACTAAACGTGCGGGATAACCATTTATGACCTTGAGATTGGCGCTAAGTGCGCGGGATTAAATTGTACAGCACTAAGGGTGCGATTTGACTATGTTGCACTAAGTGTGCGAAATGAATATGATGCACTAAGTGTGCGAATTGACCATGCGGCACTAAGTGTGCGAGTCTGACTATGTAGCACTAAGTGTGCGATTCGATTACGTGGCACTAAGCGTGCGAGTTGATTATATAGCACTGAGTGTGCGGGCTCAATATACATTCGTGAATTATTATGGACACTATGTGTGCGACACTATTGAGTCGATCGCGGACAGCGGGTCGGGTAAGTGTCTTGAGTACGTGGCTAATAGGTGCTATGCTTATACTTGGTGTTGAGCTCGGTAAGTTCGAACCTATGTGACAAATATACTTGAAGTCACGTACATAAGTTTTATCGTAGGATGGGTGAAAGGCCGTATAGTCGTTTGATTGTAACGAAAATAAATCGATTTATGAGATTGCTTCAATGTCCTATTGATGAGCATATAGAATGTGAATGCATGAATTGATATGAAATTGAGTTGATTGGTTGGAGGAACTATGGTATGGTTCGGTATGGATGGAGTAAATTGTCTCGTTCCATTTTGTTTCCTCTTGTGATAATGTTGTTGATAGATGGTAGTGCATTGCTTATGACTTACTGAGTTATAAACTCACTCGATGTTTCCTTGTCACCCACTATAGGTTGCTTGGATTCATCTATTTTTGCGGGGTCGGGCCGTCATTGAAGTCATCACACCGGATAGCAAGTTTTGGTACTTTCTTCTTAGTGTGTTTAGAAGATCATTTTGGCATGTATAAGCTAGTACGTTGTGTTTGAATTATGGCATGTAAACTTTAAGCCATGCGAAAATGGCACGAATGTTCGATTGAATTGGATTAAGGGTAGGCATGAAATGGACCTAGTTACTTTCGTAACAGATGCTGGCAGCAGCAGTGTCATGAGATTGAAAAATCACTAAAAATAGTAGGAGTGGAATTAATTGATGAATAAATTATGTAATCGAAGCTCGATGAGTCTGCTTTCATGAGGAAGTAACGAAAAGATCATATGGGCAGTATTTTAAGAGATAATCAGATTTTAGTGGGACAGGGCCAGAATGGTTTCTGGATTCCCTGCTCCGACTTCGGAAATTCATTATAAATTAACCAGAGATAATTAGGGGTCGTACCATATATGTGCAGATTCCTCTCTGAGTCTAGTTTCCATAGAAACAAACGGAAACAGTATTGAAGCCCCGTGCAGGGAGATATCCCAGTCGTAATGGGCAAAGGTCAGTGTAGTCGACCCCTGCAACTTGGGGAACTTTGACTAATAAACTGTACTAATTTGCCCAACCAAAAATTCTAGAAAAAAATACATAGATGGGCACATGAGTCTAGTTTCTGGGAAAAATTATGAAACTGACTTTCGAGTTACGAAACTCAAGATATGATTTTTAAAACGACTAGTACACAGATTGGGCAGTGTCTGGAAAATAAATTTTGTAAGGGGTTAAAGCCAGTTAACACCTCGTGTTCGACTCCGGTGTCGGTTTCGGGTTCGGGGTGTTACAATGAGCAAAATTGGCTTTTAATTTTGTATTTTAATTCATTTTACCCCTAAATGACCAAAATGCCTTCACTACTAAACTTTCCAAAAATTCCATCCATGTCCAATTTTTGTCCATAGACTTAGAAATTGGTAAAATTTCTATTTAAGACCTTCTAATTAATATTTCAAAACAATTTCATACTAGAAACTTCTAGAATGCAAGTTTTTCAAATTATTCGATTTAGTCCCTAATTTCAATTTAAGTACTTTATGCATAAAGTTTCTTCACGAAATTTTCACACAATCATGCAATCATATCATAGACCTTAAAATAGTCAAAATAATTATTTCTATCTCGAATTTTGTGGTCACGAAACCACTATTCCGACTAGGCCCAAAATCAGGATATTACAACTCTCCCCCCTTTTGAGGGATTTTCGTCCCCGAAAATCTTACCAGAAAAGTGGTCTTCACTTTTAATCTCATATTCGGTGCCAAAGAAGTTTCACTTAGGCTATACCTCCAATACATCTCTTTAATTTCTCATATGATCTGAAAGCTTACAGTCTCAACTCTCAACTGTTCTTAAATTTTCAACCCTTCTCAGTTTCCCATGATATCATGACATAAAACCCGGATCTTAACTTGATTAATGGAGACCGGAATTCCAAGAAATCCAACAATCAAAGAGACCTAAAATTCCATGAATCTGATAAGTAGGAATTCATTCAATATAGATATGATTTATAGATCTCGCCAAACATTTAACAATAGGATACATCACATTTTCCTCTTTCCGCTATGGAAATAATTCTGATATGGCCTCAAGAATAATACTTCTCATTTCCATCCCAATATCAACACTGACAAGGATAATTTTGATAGATCCCAATGCTCGGCTTTAACCCCTTTAACAACTCCAATTTTATGTAACATCGGATGCTCTAAACTATCACATTACTTCACTGTCTTGAAACACATCACAATTCATACAACAGTACATTACTGAAAGTCAGGAAGTCTTTACTCAATGTAGACTAGTCTAGTTCAGACGCTTCGGTTACCAATATTCTCATCTATCCGAACTCTGTCAACATGTAATAAACTTTTCAGCTTTCACAAGACGAAAACCTTATCATTCGTAGTGACTTTAACTAATATCAAACTCTTTCTAATAAATATACACTTCTCGTTCAGACTATTTACTCTTTTATTCGTACAAAATGAAATTCTATTATCAGACTTGGGAAAAATAATCCTGAAATAATTGTCACATGAAATCTTTCAAATAGATAATTCACCATACCAACTAAAACTCGCGCTTTTATTACTTATGCCTTTACTGATGTCAAATCCTTACACAGAAATTAGAAAAAACCCCAATACTAAAATCACCACATTACCAAGATCAAATTAGAAGTAGAGTCATATTTGACATGATTATCACGAGCTGAAGAACGCACTTCGAACACGAGTCATAATTGACAAATTATGGAACAAAGATAACAAGGAAACTGAATAAAGAAATCCAAGATAGAGAAATCCAGAATAAAGAAATCCAGAATAAAGAAACCTAAGATACGATACTATGGCGGAGAATCGAAAACCAAACTCATAGAGAAAATACAGAATACCCCGATAATTCTTCAAAGAAAGAAAGTCCAGAAGAAAACATCATTTAATCCCACTGAAATCAAATATAACAAGATCAATATATCTTCCCATACATATATATTAGATGAAGCATCAAGTAGAAGAAACAGAATCATAATATCATATGTATTCTCTCATCAATTCTTATCAGATGAAATGAAATAGAATACCCGATGAAATAGAGCAATATAAATTATAAACCAGTCAGACTACCAATGCTTTCATCCAACACCAGAATTAGAAGACATTCCCATATAACAAGAATTTCTTCAGAAGATCAATAGCCATAGAAATATTTTTGAGAATGGGTAAACACATAGAACATCTCAAAAGAGACTGCTAAATCTGTCCAGTCATAACTGTCACACTCAGATAGTTCACATTTCAATTATCATTTCCCCAACTAGTTCTACCGTCACAAATTTCATATTAAACCATTCACTAAAGAAGGCCAATTTTGAATAAATTTCGATTTACACTTCTCTCAACCTTGCATCTGAGTAATTCGGTTTACCAAGGAGAATTCCTTTTCTAACTGGGACAGTGCATAACCCCAATAATCTTTACGTCAATCCGATACTTTACTGGCTCTGACTTTACTTATCAGCTCATTTTCAATCTCTAATCATACTTATAATTATTCTATCACTGTACTCTTTGGGTTCTCAACCGTAAACTTATTCAATACAAATCTCATGAAATTCCATTATAAGTACCACTTCGGTAAGGGGAGGGGTTGTAGGACCTCTGACTCGACTTTCTTATACATACACATATGACACAACTTCTATCATCATAGTAACATCATCAAAATCATGTCATTCATTCATGTTGGCTTA
This sequence comes from Gossypium hirsutum, assembly GCF_007990345.1. Taxonomy (NCBI): domain Eukaryota; kingdom Viridiplantae; phylum Streptophyta; class Magnoliopsida; order Malvales; family Malvaceae; genus Gossypium; species Gossypium hirsutum. The sequence goes on from NC_053430.1 coordinate 70,083,479, forward strand.
CACCAATTTTCCTATTGTCCCATTTAGACAATATACTTATGCATACATTCTATGTTTTCTAGATAGCTTTACTTATCCATTCATTTGATTAATTTAATTCATGCTCATGACATCATATAAGACCAAACAATCATAGATATTTGCATCACAATCACAACTTTCATTTCGTGCATCATCGTGTACATATCATTGCAATCATATAATTCAGTCCAACAATTTAACTTAGATAAGTTCATTTCATTATAATCCTTTATCTCATAAAAATTATATATCATTAGCATTCATCAACATTAGACGTCCAAATCAAGACAAGGACATTTTCATTCGTATCATAATATTATGACTTTTATTCATACCTCTACTACTTTCTATTTATTCCGTTCATCTTATCAAGTAAGCCACATACATTACATCATATGAGCATTAAGCAAATATGAATATTTATCACATATGTATCATAAACTTTTATTCATACTTTTTTGAACCGAGACTTATCATAATCATAATTTTACTCAAATACCTTCACATAACATTGAACATGGTCGGCGCAGCTCTGTTGGAGAGTACCCTGTCTAAATAAGACTGTACTCATACGCGTCGGAAGACATCACACTATCACAGAAAAGCGGCATGTATAGCTAAACTTTTACACATGCTAAGTTAGTCCGAGAACCGACTAAACCTGCTCTGATACCACCAAATGTAACGCCTAGTACCCGAGACCATTTCTGTAGTCGAACACGAGGTGTTAACGGAGTTAATTCATTACTTAAACAGCTCATACAATTCATTTTAAAATTTCCAGACAAGTTGGCTAACTGCATCACAGTCGCTTTAAAAATCATATCTCGAGTTCCGAAACTAAAAATCCAATTCCGTAATTTTTTCCTGAAACTAGACTCATATATCTATCTACTAATTTTTTTCTAGAATTTTTGGTCAGGCCAATTAGTACATTTTATTAGTTAAAGTCTCCCCTATTTCAGGGTTCGACTACTCTGACCTCTGTATATTACGAATCAGATATCTCCCTGCATAGAGATTCAATGACTATGCCGTTTGTCTCTAATACAACTAGACTCAATAAGGAATCTGTACATATAAATCATGACTTCTAATTATCTTTGTAAAATTTATGGTGAATTTCCAAAATCAGAACAGGGGATCCAGAAATCGCTCTGGCCCTGTTTCACAAAAATTCAAACATCTCATAAAATATAGCTCATATACCTGTTTTGCTTCTTCCATATGAAAATAGACTCATAAAGCTTCGATCCCATAACTTATTCATTATTTAATTCCATTTCTAATATTTTTAGTGATTTTTCAAATTCACGTCACTACTGCTGTCTGAATCTATTTTATGGTAAATTTTACCTATTTCATGGTTTCTATGGATTAGCTAGCAATTTGACATACATAACACCAAATATGATCATGATTAGCCATTCCAATGGCTAATCATTACCAAGCATTTCCATACCACTCAATAACCATATCATAAGACCATATATACAAAATGATTATAATGCTATACATGCCATACTCCAAATATACAAGCCATTATGCCAAGATGGTATACGGATAGTGTGAGCGAGCCTCCGACCATTCCCGATTTCCGAGCTGGCTTGTCAAAACTACAAGGAATGAAAAGGAGGAAGTAAGCATAAATGCTTAGTAAGCTCACATGCAAATAGCAAGTAACACAACTATATAAGCAAACATAAAACATCATTTGCATAATCATCATCGAGACATTCATATCACATTTTCATTTATCATCTTACCATATTGTTGTTATATCGAGTTTTCAACCCGAGGGTTAAGTACATGCCTGTTCAAAGTATCCATTTCACAACACTTACCAATATGTCCCTTTCATCTTGAGTATTCCTCCATTTGAGTAGAACTTTACCCGTTGAACACATCGGAATATAATTCAGATACAGGGAAAGTTTGCACATAAGTGCCACATATGTAGCCAAGCTACTATGTAACCCGACCATAAGCGAACTCGGACTCAACTCAATGAGCTCAGGCGTTCGCATCCATGAGTGAACTCGGACTCAACTCAACGAGTTCGCATGCCTAGTTACATCTCACGAACTCGGACTCAACTCAACGAGTTCGGACATTTGCATCCATAAGTGAACGCGGACTCAACTCAACGAGTTCGGATGCCCAAATATCCTAGTCACATGTCACTTGTATCCTAATCTATTCCTAAGGTTCAAACGGGATTTTCCTCGAACACATCTCCATGCCATCTTCCGTAAGATACCAAAACCAATACCCGGTAACACTTTATATTTAACAAATAATTCACATAATTTGCATTTTATTCGAAAATAACCACAAAGCATATATTTCATGATAAAAATCAGCATATCATATAATTAACATCAATAACTTAAAAATAACAATTATACTACATTATTTACACATGAACTTACCTCGTATGCGAAAATGGCTACTTTTACCATTTCGTCCACAACTTGGTATTTTCCCCATTTTAGCCCGAATTTTAGTTTTCCTTGCTCTATCATTTAAAATATAGTCTAATTAGGACTCACATTATTCAAATTGACCCAAACTCATATTTTGGAAAAATTACAGTTTTGCCCCTAAACTTTCACATATTTACACTTTTGCCCCAAAGCTCGTAAATTGAACTTCAGCCTATTTTCTTATGTTTTATGACATGCTGATCATTTTTCCCTTCTATGGCAACATCAAATCCTCACTCTAACATGTACTTATGACTATTAGGTATTTTTACCGATTAAGCCCTTTTGCTCGTTTTCGCTTAAAATCGAGTAGTACAAGTTGTCTAACATAATTTAAAACCTCATATTATATCATAAAACACCAAAATACACAAATTTCACCTATGGGTATTTTTCCAAATATGAACCCTAGGTTGAATTATTGCTAGCATAAGCTTAATCGAGCTATCGGGACTCCAAAAACGTAAAAATCATAAAAAACGAGGCTAGAACGGACTTACAATCGAGCTTGGAAGCTTGAAAACCCTATCCATGGTTTCTCCTTGCTATATTCGGCCATGGGCTTGAAGATGAGCAAAATTGGCTTTTAATTTTGTATTTTAATTCATTTTACCCCTAAATGACCAAAATGCCCTTACTACTAAACTTTCCAAAAATTCCATCCATGTCCAATTTTTGTCCACAGACTTAGAAATTGGTAAAATTTCTATTTAAGACCTCCTAATTAATATTTCAAAACAATTTCATACTAGAAACTTCTAGAATGCAAGTTTTGCAATTTATTCGATTTAGTCCCTAATTTCAATTTAAGTACTTTATGCATAAAATTTCTTCACGAAATTTTCACACAATCATGCAATCATATCATAGACCTTAAAATAATCATAAAATAATTATTTCTATCTCAGATTTTGTGGTCACGAAACCACTATTCTGACTAGGCCGAAAATCAGGATATTACACGTCTGTGGCGTAGGTTGTGTGAAAACAAGGCATACATATTAAATTGTACCACACGGACGGAGACACGCCCGTGTGCCAAGGCCGTGGGAAAACTAAAGGGTATACTGACTCACAGTCAGTCACACGCCTGTGTGTGAGTCTGTGTGACACACATGGCTAGTAGACACGCCTGTGTGTCTAGGCCATGTCAAACCTATAGGGTATACTAATTTAATTTGAAAAGGTACCCCAGGGGAGACACGGCCGTATAACATGGCTGTGAGTCACACATGACTGAGAGACACGCTCGCGTCTCTGCCCGTGTGGACAAAAATAGGTCATTTATAAGGCCAACATGCCACCCAAAAAGGGTCATCCCTACAAGTATCAACCAAAGCATAATTCATGACCAAATGGTAACCCTACACAAAACACAAATATACATAATTTCCTTATACACATGCTTGACCGAATATTCCATTAATCCATATAATCCATATCTTTCATTTATTTCACATTTTATCCCCACACTTTGTACATTTTACAAATTAATCCTCAAAATGCATTTTTTCTTAAAATCACTTAATAAAACAAGAACATCTATCACCAAGCTTTCATATTTCACCATTTAACATCACAAAACTCATGAATTCATCAATGGAATCTCATAAAATCATTAAAAATATTAAGAATTTAAGCATGGGCTAGCTAGAACACATAACAACGATCACAAAAACGTAGAAATCATCAAAAACAGATCAAAAACCATACCTCAATCAAGCTTGAACATGGCTGAAACCTAGAGACTCATTTTCTTCTTCTTTTTCTCTTAATATTTGGCTATATGGATGATGATAACACCAAATTGTTATTTTGGTTTTATTAATATTAACATAATATCCATTTTACAATTTTAACCCTTAATAAAAACATTATAATTCACATAACATAAGGCCATTAATGTCCATTCCCACTATCCATGGTCTAATTGTAACATAAGGACCTTTTATTTAATAAGCCATAACAAATAGACACCTTTATCAAATAGAATGCAACTTTTGCATTTTACGCGATTTAGTCCATTTCAAATTAACCACTTAAATGATAAAATTAGCATACGGAACTTTCACACATACATATTCACATGCTATAAACACATAAAATAATATTAAAATAATTTTCTAACCTCAGATTCATGGTTTTAAAACTATTTTTCTAATTTAGCTAAAATCGGGACTGTTACAGTAACTCTCTGATTTGGGTCACACAGCCAGCACACACGCCCGTGCGTCCTAAAAATGGCCATACATGCCTGTGTGCCAGGCCATGTGCTAGGCTGTGCCAAACCTGTAGGTTATACTGACTGATGCCACACGGCCAAGTCACACGCCCGTGTGTAAGGCCGTGTGGAGCATACTGACTTGATTGTTTAGTCTCGAACCATTCCCAATTTATGTTTAGAGCCTTGTAAGCTCGTATTAGGAATAATTTTTTTGTGATTGAATGATGATTGTATGTATTGATTAAATGTATGGGAAAAGTATGTTTAAATGTGTGAGGGGTATACATATATTGGTATCAAATCTATAGCTTGTCGATTCTAGGACTAACGTAGCATATGTGAGAGTCTAGCTATACATGCCATATATAAAATGTGATAGTGTGATGACTCCTTACAATTTAAATTGTGTTTTCATATAGTAAATGGATCCCAATCGAGCTATAGTTGATGAGGTTGAAAGTAATGCGCTAGCTCCCACTCAAGGGACACCGCCGTCTAATTCTAGACTCTTATCGGGCAATTAGGGAGGGGAGGCTAAAGAATCCTTCTTCCAAAGGATGAATGAGTGGTTCACACAATATTTTTGAACCAGCTGCTCAACAACCTCCACCCCCTCCTAGTCCTCAATCGGTTCCTGTAGATCTTCAAGGAGTCAAGCTTTTAAGATTGAATAAGCTTCCAATTGATAAGATCTGTAAACACGAGGCTGAAGAGTTCAGAGCTAATGTTGATGATGATCCTAAGAGAGCTAAGTTTTGGCTTGAAAATACGATTCAAGTGTTTGATGAGCATTCTTGCACATTGGTTGAATGTTTAAAATGTGTTATAACACTTCTAAGGGACACTATATACTAGTGGTAGAATACTCTAGTATCTGTTGTACCTAGAGAACAGGTTACCTAAAAATTATTTTAGACCGAGTTCAGGAAGAAATATATAAGCCAACGGTTTCTAGATCAAAAGTACAAAGAGTTTTTAGAATTGAAACAAGGCCGTATGACTGAAACTGAGTACAAGAGAGAATTTGTGCGGTTGAGTAAATATGCTCAGGAGTATGTTTCTACTGAAGAGATTATGTGTAAGCGATTTGTTGACAGGATGAATGAAGATATCAAACTTCTTTTTGGGATTTTAGTTTTGAAAGAATTTGTTGTAAAGTTAGCCGAGCTTGCAAAGCCAAAGACTTTAGCTGAGAAAAGAGGAAAGCTGGCTCAGAAGTTAGAGATTCGAGGAAAAGACCGATGGATAAACCTTATCATTCTTCATCAAAGAAATCCCGAGATTCATTTAGTCGATCAAATGCATTAGTGGGATACTAGAATAGAGATCGTGGAAATCAATATGTGAATCCTAAAGCTTAAGCTGCTTCTGTCTCGGGTGTTGGCAGTGTGAGAAAAATAGACCTAAGTGCCAACAGTGTGGGAGGAAACATTTTGAAGACTACTGGAATAAGAGTAGTAAAGCTTGTTTCAAATGTGGATTGCCAGATCACTTTATTCGAGATTGCCTAGAGTTATCCGAAAAACATAAATTCCAGAATGCAAGATCAAGCAATACGACTACGAGAGGGAGACCACAAAGAAATACAGGGAATTTGTCTAGTGGTAGAGGTGTGACTAGGGATTCAGCTGTGAGATCTAAAGCTAGAGCACCAGCCAGAGCTTATGCTATTCGCGCTTGTGAAGAAGCGTCATCACCTAATGTTATTGCCGGTACATTTTCTAGTAAGAATTTAGTGTCTAGTAAGAAATTACCTATTGAGTCTACAGAATTTGTAATTAAAGTATCGAACCCCTTAGGCAAGTATGTTCTAGTTGACAAAGTATGCAAAAACTGTCCTTTAATGACTCGGGGTTATTGATTTCTAGCTGACTTGATGCTTTTACCATTTGGTGATTTCAATGTGATTCTAAGTATGGATTGGTTGACTCAGCACGATGTCATTGTAAATTGTAAAAGAAAGACTATCAAATTGAGATGTCAGAATAATGAAATTCTTCAGATTGAATTTGATGAGTCGGGTGTATTGCCTATAGTGATTTCGTCGATGTCGGCTGAAAGATATGTGAGGAAAGGTTATGACACATACCTAGCAAATGTTTTAGATACCAAAGTGTCTGAATCAGAGATTGAATCAGTGCCAGTAGTCCATGAGTATCTGGATGTATTTCCAAAATAGTTGCCTGGATTACCACCAATCAAAGAGGTTGAGTTTACTATTGAACTGGTACCGAGAACTTCACCTATATATATAGCTCTGTATAGAATGGCTCCGATAGAGTTGAAAGAGTTGAAAGCTCAGTTGCAAGAATTAACAGATAGAGGTTTCACACGACCGAGTTTTTTACGCTTGGGTGGGCCTATGTTGTTTGTAAAGAAGAAGAACGGGTCAATGAGAATGTGTATTGACTATCGTTATCTCAAAAAGGTTCTGATAAAGAATAAGTATCCATTGTCGAGAATAGACAATTTGTTTGATCAGTTAAAAGGTGCTACAAGTTTTCAAATATTGATTTGAGATTTGGTTGTTATTAGTTGCGAGTTAAAGACTCAGATGTGCTAAAACTGCATTCAGAACAAGGCACGGACATTACGAATTTCTTGTTATGCCTTTTGGATTGACTAATTCTCCTACCATTTTTATGGATTTGATGAATCAGATTTGTAACACCCTACACCCAAGTCCTACCCCAGAACGAGATGCGAGGCATTACCACACTTAAACACATGTATTCCAACGAATTCGAATCATCAAGGCATGATCAAATTTAAAACTTTTTCAAACCATGTCTAAATTTCTTAATATGGGCCTATGAGGCCTCAAACGACCATTGGGAAATCATTCGAAACTGGCTCAGGTACTTAACCAACTTTAGAAAAAAATAGCACTTGAATCAGGGCACACGCCCGCGTGGAAGGGCAACACGCCCGTGTGATCACTAAGACATGGTTGTGCTGATGACCCGTGTGACACACACGGCCTAAGCATCTCGAGACACGCCCGTGTCCCATACCTGTGTTAATTTAATTTTAAATTCGAACCTATAGGGGTTTTCATATGGCCTGACACATGCCCGTGTCTATGGCCTGTGTCACTCACACGGCCATGACACGCCCGTATCTTAGCCCGTGTCTAAAAACCTTGACATTTTATTTTTGACATCAGCATCAAATTTAGGGCACAAGGCCAGGGTACACGCCCGTGTCTAGAGGCCGTGTCCTCCACACGACTAAGACACACGGCTATGTCTCTGCCCGTATGTTTACTACCATGCATACTAACTTTTGAATTTTATGTGCAGGGGACACACGGCCAGACAACACACCCATGGGGCTGGCCGTGTGTCACACACGACCTAGACACATGCCTGTGTGTCTTACCGTGTGGACAATATAGAGCTATCTTCCAAGCCCTTTGCCACCCTGAAACACAATATAACAACATCCATTAAAAGTAAGAAGGTAAAATCAGCCACACCAGGCATTATCTCATTCATAAAAATATCATTATTTGTATATATCAATCATGAACCCTAGCCATTATTCCAAGGCTTAATTCAAAATGAAGGGACTCAATCCAAGCCAATACATTTGGCCCTATTATCAAGAGATAAACATCAAGTCTAAGTCCTATATATTTCATATTTGAAATAATAAAACCAACTATACCAAGTGCTTCGGTTGACAATGTGGTTGACTTCTTCGACGTCTGATGATCCTCAAGCTATTTAGGCGGAACTATAAGAAAATGGAAAGGTGAGGGAGTAAGCATTAAGCTTAGTAAGTTGTATGAAATTAAATATAACAATAAATCTACCCTTCATCGACATGCTCATAATACAAAGAAAGTATAAATTCAACTTACTCATCACTAACCAATACAATTTACATAGTATTCATTAAGCTTATATCTCAAACATTCCAAATAGGTACTTGTACCACTCACAACATGGTTATACCATTCTCGTTTAACTTAAACTATAACTCTCACTGTTGAACTATTTGGAATACTATCAAATATTCATTAAACCTCAAACATAGGGTATGATGTCGATGCCATGTCCTAGACATGGTCTTATCAAATATTCACTAAACCTCAAACATAAGGTATGTTGCCGATGACATGTCCTAGACATGGTCTTACTCTGGCTCATGTCTCAAGCCGATGCCATGTCCGAGACATGTTCTTACATTGACTATTGTCATTGAGGCCGACGCCATGTCCCAGACATGGTCTTACACTGGCACATCTCATAGCTGATGCATGTCCCTAACATGTCTTATATTGGCTTACCTTACGAGGTCGATACATGTCCTAGACACGTCTTACACTAGCTCTCTTCTCAATGCCGATGCCATGTTCCAGACATGGTCTTACACTGGCTCTCATAATGTTGCTGATGCATATCTGAAACATGTCTCGCTCTAGCTCACAATAGCCCATACATCATGGCATGAATATCCGATTTATTTCAAATGGTTCAAGCGGGAATTCTACTAACTCACTTATCATCATGCATTCTCATTTTCACCATCAAACATTTCATGATATATCAATTCAACACATATAATAACAACGTAGTTTTATTATTTACACACAACTTACCTCGGTTTACAAAATGTAGTCGACTAGCTCGGCTTAATCCACTTGCTTCATTTTTCCCTAGTCTAGGCCTGGGTTTTGTAAATCTTGATCTAAAACAATAAAAATTCACAAATTTAATCATTTTATTAACCTAGATACTCAACAATATAAAATTAGGCAAAATGACCATTTTACCTCTAAGTCCAAAATTTGAATTTAATCAAATTTCCTCATATTTTAAGCCTAGATGAACCCCTTTTACACATATAGCAACCCAAAATTTCTATTATTTCTCACATTTATCATCTAATTCTCAACTTATGCAAAATGGTCCCTAGTTAGGGTTTCCATGAAAACAACTTCACAAAACTTGTTTATTTCACAACAATAACTCATATTCCTCCATAAAACTTCTGAAAACAACATGTTTACTATCGTTGTAAGATCCTAAACTTTCAACTATTCTGCAAAATAGTCCCCTCTTTTGAAAGCTCATGCTACAAGGGGTCCAAAAATACAAAAATCGTCAAGAAAAACTATCAAAATCACTTACTTGTGAAGGTAAAGAGTGGTTGTAATTTTTCAAGCTTCTAAACCCTATTTTTGTTGGTAAATTTTGGTGGTGAAGAAGGTGAGAAAAAGATGACACCCTTTTTTCTTTATTTTATTTCATTTTGGTCAAATTAGCTACCAAATTTCTACCTAATTTTGACTTTCTCCATATTTTATTTCCTATGGAAAGCCATCACCTATCCAAGGGTCTATTTTCCCTTTAAAGACCCCCAATTTAAGTTTCATGGCAATATAACACCCTTAGATATCAATTCAAGACTTTTAAACTTTATGCGATTTAGTCTTTTTTCTCGATTAATCTCACAAACGCTAAAATTACTTCCCCAAATTTTTCATGCATAGTTATAAACATGTTATAACTCTAAAATAATAATAAAATATTTCTCTAACCTCAGATTAGTGGTCTCAAAACCACTGTTCTGACTAAGCCCAAAATTTGGCTGTTACAATTCTCCCCCTTAAGGATTTTTTGTCCCTGAAAATCTTAACAGTGAATAAGTTCGGGTATTGATCCCCCACAGTCTCTTTGGATTCCCATGTGGCTTCCTCCACTCTGTGTCTATGCCATAAAACCTTTACGAGTGCTACACTTTTATTCCCCAACTTCTTGACCTCTCGATTCAAAATCTTAATCGGTTCTTCACCATAGGTCATATCCGAGCTTATTTCAATTTCTTCCGATGAAATCACGTGTGAGGGTTCAGGTCAGTAGCGTCGCAACATCGATACATAAAATATATCATGAATTTTCTCTAGCTCACGAGGCAAGGCTAATCAGTATGCTACCGACCCAATTCTCTTGGTCACCTCATAAGGTCCAATAAACCACAGACTCAACTTGCCTTTTCTACCGAATCTAAGGACTTTCATCCACGGGGATACTTTTAGAAACACTTTATCCCTGACTTGAAACTTGATCTCTTTCCGTTTCAAATCCACGTACGATTTCTATCTATCTGATGTAGCCTTTATACAATCATGAATTACTTTAACCTTTTCTTCAGTCTCTTTAACTAAGTCGACCCCGTGAATCTGATTCTCTCTCAACTCAGTCCAATTTAAAGGCGTTCGGCACCTACGCCCATACAAAGCCTCATAAGGCGCCATTTTCAGACTTGATTGATAACTGTTGTTGTAAGTGAATTCGACCAGTGGTAAATACCTTTCCCAACCACCTTGAAACTCAAGAAAACAACACCATAATAGGTCCTCTAATATTTGAATTATTCTCTCTAACTGATCGTTGGTTTGTGGGTTAAAAGCCGTGCTAAAATTCAGTTTCGTTCTTAATGCCTCTTGCAACTTCCTCCAAAATCGTGAGGTAAACCTCGGATCTCTACCAAAAATAATTGACAAAGGCACTCCATGAAGTCTCACGATCTCAGAAACATAAAGATCGCCCAATTTCTCAAGGGAATAGTCTGTACGCATTGGTATAAAATGTGTCGACTTAGTAAGTCTATCGACAACGACCCAAATTGAATCCTTTTTCCTTGGTGTCAAAGGCAACCCTGACACAAAATCCATGGTTACTCGGTCCCATTTCCATTCAAGAACCACATAGGCTAAAGTAAACCTAAGGGTACTTGGTGTTCAGCCTTCACTTGTTGACAAACTAGACACTTAGAGACACTTTCAGAAATGTCTTTTTTCATTCCCGACCACCAGTACATTTTCTTCAAATCATTGTACATTTTCACACTACCTGGGTGGATAGACAAACAACCACTGTCTTCCTTTCACAAAATCTTCTAAATGAGCTCATTATTCTTGGGTACACAAATTTTGCCTTCGTACATTATAAAACAGTCAGTACCAATACTAAATTCTGATTCGACACATGACTCACACTGAGTTCTCTTGGCTTGCAATTCACTGTCATTATTCTAAGCTTCGCAAATCTCTTACAGGAACATCAGTTTAGCTCTCTACTTTGCTAGAACTAAACCATCATCAATCACTGACAACTGAGCATTCATAGCCCTCAAGGCGAACAATGATTTCCTACTCAAAGCATCAGCTACTACATTAGCCTTTCCGAAGTGGTAGTTAATCACCAACTCGTAGTCTTTTATCAACTCCAACCATCATCATTGTTGTAAATTCAAATCCTTCTAAATCATCAAATACTTTAGACTTTTATGGTCAGTGAAAACCCGACATCTCTCACCATACAAATGGTGTCTCCAAATCTTTAATGCGAACACTATAGCTGCTAGCTCCAAATCATGGGTCGGGTGATTTCTCTCGTGTGGCTTTAGCTGTCTCGAAGCATAGGCTATAACTTTACATTCTTGCATGAGCACACACCCTAACCCATTCAAGGATGCATCACTATATACCACAAACTCCCTTCCCGATTTCGGTTGCACTAAAACTAGAGCTTCGGTCAACAAAACCTTTAATTTCTCAAAACCCTGTTGGCACTTCTCTATCCATTCAAACTTGATATCCTTTTGTAACAACCTTGTCGTCGGAGTGGCTACCATAGAGAATCCCTTCACAAATCTTCTGTAGTATCCAGTCAAACCCAGAAAGCTTCAAACCTCTGTCACATTCCTCGGCAGTTTCCACTCAACAATAGTCGAGATCTTGCTTCAGTCAACTCTGATCCCATCTCCTGACACGATGTGTCCTAGGAATCCAACCTCTTTAAGCCAAAATTCACCCTTACTAAACTTGGCATATAGTTGCTTATCTCTCAAGGTTTGTAAAACAGTTCTTAGATGCTTTTAGTGCTCACTCTCATTACTTGAGTAAATCAATATGTCGTCGATAAAGATCACCACGAACTTATCCAAATATGGCTGGAAAATATGGTTCATTAAATCCATAAACACCGCAGGAGCATTTTTTAAACTGAAGGGCATAATAAGAAACTCACAGTGCCCATACCTCGTCCTAAATGCGATTTTCAGTACATCTTGCTCCTTAACCCTTAACTGATAGTAGCCCGAACTTAAGTCGATCTTGGAAAACATGGTGGCTCCCTTTAACTGGTTGAATAGATCATCGATCCTTGGAAAGGGATACTTGTTCTTCACGGTTACTTTGTTGAGTTGTCGGTAGTCTATGCACAATCTCATCGACCCATCTTTCTTTTTCATAAAAAGTACAGGAGCACCCCATGGTGAATAACTCGGTCTTGCAAAACCCTTATCCATTAACTCTTGTAATTGAGACTTCAACTCTTTTAACTCTATAAAAGCCATCCTATACAGAGTTATCGAGATGGGTGCTGTACCTGGGACCAACTCGATACCAAACTCAACTTCCTTAGCTAGAGGCAATTCAGAAAACTCTTCCGGAAACACATCTGGGTATTCACATACTACAGCACTAACTCAATTTTCATTTTATCTGAGTATTTAACACAAATGCAAGGTAAGACTCATATCCTTTTCTCAAATATCTCTCCGCAGTCATAGACGATATTACTACAGGCAAGTTATTTGATTCACTCTGTTTCACTCGAAGGACACCTCCATTTTCACATTTCAACTCGATGACTTTTCGTCAACAATCCAATACAACCCCATGAGAAGTCAACCAGTCCATACCGAGGATTACATCAAATTCATCAAATGGCAACAACATAAGGTTAGTCGAAAAACAATGACATCTAATTGTCAAGGGACAGTTTCTACGTACTTAGTCTACCAACACATGTTTGCCTAACGAGTTAGACACTTTAACCAAAAATTCAGTAGGTTCAACTAGCATATTCATACTGGGTACTAATTTCATGCAGACATAAGAATGGGTAGACCCTAGGTCAATTAAAGCAATAACAGAAATATCATGAAGAACAAAAGTACCCGTAGTCACATCTGGTGAAGATGCCTCTTCGCGAGCACGAATGGCATAAGTCCTTACAGGTGCACGGCCTTCGAACCTAACAACTGAATCTCTAGGAGCACCTCTACCGCTAGCCCCACTGCCCGGCTTCTTTTGTGGTTTACCCATCGAAAGAGCACTATTTTCCCTCACATCTTGCTTTTTCTCTGTCTCATCCAACTCGGGACAGTTGTAAATAAAATGGTCCAACGACCCACATTTAAAATAGCGTTTCGCATTCCCTCGACACTCACTGAATTGACGCCTACCACACTGCAAACACTCTGGCCTATTTGGCCAAGCAATACCGACAATCACGATATAAGTGGTCTATGATTTAGAAGTCGTATTCTGCTTGTTCTTACTCTTATTTGAGAATTCCACCGAAGCATTCGATCGGGTGGTGAACTCCCTCGATCTCTTGGATAAGGTTTAATGTGATTTCCCTATATGATTTTTCCTTGAGTCTCGGTACTCAATATTAGCTTTTCTATTCTCTTGGGCCAATTCCTTGGCCTTACATGCTCTCTACACGAGCACCACGAATTCCCTTAATTTTAAGATGCTAATTAATAACCAGATGTCTTCGTTCAAACCGTCCTCAAATTTCTTGCACATGATGGCTTCGGTAGACACGCACTTCCTAACGTATTTGCTGAGCCTTATGAACTCACACTTATACTCTGTTATTGTCTTTCAACCTTGCTTCACATCTAGAAATTCATTCCTCTTCTGATCTATAAACTTTTGACTAATATACTTCTTTCGAAATTCCTCTTGGAAAAACTCCCATGTAATCCTTTTCCTTGGTAAAACTGACACAAGGTGTTCAACCATTGGTAAGCTGAGTCTCACAGGAGTGACACAACACACTTCACGCACTCTTCGGGTGTGCATGATAACTCTTCAAATACCTTAATGGTATTTTCTAGCCAAAAATTTTCCCTCTCCGGGTCATCATCAATATTCGCCTGAAATTCTTCAGCCCCTTCCTTTCTAATCTATCCACTGGAGGTTTCTCTCTCCCAGCCATCTCTGCTCCTTGAGGAGCTATATAGATGGGTTGAGGAATTGGAGGAGGTGGGGGAGGTGGAGTATTCAGATTCATACGAATAAACTTCGATTACTAGACATCCATCATGTGGAGGTAAGTTCTCTAGCCCCTTTGCCCTGACTCATCGTCACGGGCCCACTATCAACTGGCGAGGTCCCATCAGCGGGAGTCAGCGCATTACTTTCCACATAATCTACCGTAGCTACATCAAGATCCATTTACTATATGAAAAACATAATTTATAATTGTCAGGAGTCACCACACTATCGATATACAACTATGGCATGTATAGTTGGACCTGTACTCATGCTAGGCTAGTCATAGAACCAACTAAACCATACCTCTGTTACCATAAAATGTACCACCATACACCAAAGTCCTACGCCAGGACAAGATTCAATGTATTACCACACTTAAACACATGTATTCCAACGTTCTTGAATCATCAAGGCGTGACCAAATTTAAAACTGTTTCAAACCATGTCTAAATTTCTTAATATGGGCCTAGAGGCCTTAAACAACCATTGGAAAATCATTTGGAACTGGCTCAGTACTTAACCAACTTTAGAAAAAAAATAGCCCTTGAAACAGGGCACACACCCATGTGGAAGGGCAATACGCCCGTGTGATCACTAAAATAGCCCAGACATGTCTCACACTAGCTCACAATAGCCCATACGTCATGGCATGAATATTCGATTTATTTCCAATGGTTCAAGCGGGAATTCTACTAACTCATTTATCATCATGAATTCTCATTTCCACCATCAAACATTTCATGCTATATCAATTCAAGACATATAATAACAATGTAGTTGTATTATTTACACACAACTTACCTCAGTTTACAAAATGTAGTCGACTAGCTCGGCTTAATCTACTTGCTTCGTTTTTTCCCGGTCTAGGCCCAGATTTTGTAAATCTTGATCTAAAATGATAAAAATTCACAAATTTAATCATTTTATTAACCTAGATACTCAAGATTATAAAATTGGGCAAAATGACCATTTTTCCCTAGACTTTTGCAAAATGACCATTTTACCCCTAAGTTTGAAATTTGATTTTTATCGAATTTCCTCATATCTTAAGCCTAGTTGAACCCATTTTACTCTTATAGTAACGCAAAGTTTCTATTATTTCTCACATTGCTCATCTAATTCTCAACTTATGCAAAATGGTCCCTAGTTAGGGTTTCCATGAAATCTACTTCACAAAACTTGTTTATTTCACAACAATAACTCATATTCCTTCAAAAAATTTCAGAAAAAACATGTTTAATATCATGGCAAGATCCTAAACTTTCAACCATTATGCAAAATAGACCCCTCTTTTGAAAGCTCATGCTACAAGGGGTCCAAAAATACAAAAACCATCAAGAAAAACTATCAAAATCACTTACTTCTGAAGGTAAAGAGTGGCTGTAATTTTTCAAGCTTCTAAACCCTATTTTTTTGGTAAATTTTGATGGTGAAGAAGGTGAGAAAAAGATGGCACCCCTTTTTCTTTATTTTATTTCATTTTGGTCAAATAAGCTACCAAATTTTTACCTAATTTTGACTTTCTCCATATTTTGTCTCCTATGTAAGGCCATATCCTATCCAAGGGTCTATTTTCGCTTTAAAGACCCCAAATTTAAGTTTCATGGCAATTTAACACCATTAGCTATCAATTCAAGACTTTTGAACTTTACGCGATTTAGTCCTTTTTCGCGAGTATTCTCACAAATGCTAAAATTACTTCACCAAATTTTTCATGCACAGTTATAAACATGTTATAACTCTAAAATAATAATAAAATACTTTCTCTAACCTCAGATTAGTAGTCTTGAAACACTGTTCTTACTAAGCCTAAAATTGGGCTATTATAAGATCTTTGGACTGTTTTTAGATAGATTTTTTGTTGTGTTGATTGAAAACATTCTGATCTATTCTCAAGATGAGTCTAAGCTTGCCGAGAACTTGAGAATTGTGTTGCAAACATTGAGAGGTAAGCATCTTTATGCTAAATTCAGTAAGTGTGAGTTTTTGCCCCAGAAAGTTAGATTTTTGGGACATGTTGTCTCGGCGGATGGAATTTGAGTTGATCCAAGTAACATTTCTACAGTTATTGATTGGAAATGACCTAGAAATGTATCTGATGTCAAAAGCTTTTTGTGGTTCGCTGGTTATTATTAACGCTTTGCGAAAGGGTTTTCGATGATTGCTATACCGCTGACCAGATTGCTACAGAAAGATGTTAAGTTTAAATGGTTTGAGAAATGTCAACAGAGTTTCGATCAATTGAAAGCATTATTAACTAACGCACCAGTGTTGGTTCAACCTGAGTCGAGTAAATAATTTGTGATTTACAGTGACGTGTCATTAAACGGTTTGGGTTGTGTATTGATGCAAGAGGGAAAAGTGATAACTTATGCTTCCAGACAGTTGAAATCACACGAAGAGAATTATTCGATGTATGATTTAGAGTTGGCCGCTGTTGTATTTGCATTGAAAATTTGGCAACATAATTTGTACGGTGGAAAATGATACATCTTAATTGATTATAAAAGCTTAAAGTATATGATGCTCAGAAAGATTTGAATTTGCAATAGTAGAGATGGCTCGAGCTACTAAAAGACTATGAGTTAGTAATCGATTATCATCTGGGAAAAGCTAATATAGTCACTGATGCTTTAAGTAGAAAATTTTTGTCTGCTTTGAGAGTGATGAATACGAGGTTGACTTTGTCTGATGATCTTCGATATTAGCTTAATTAAAAGCTAAACCGATTTTTCTTTAGCAAATTTGTGAAGCTCAAAAGTCTGATAGTGAATTGCAAGCTAAAAGAGTGCAATGCAAGTCGACTAATGATTTAGAGTACAAAATCAGATCTGATGATTGTTTGATGTTCAAGATCAAATCTGTGTATCGAAAAATCCAGAGTTGATTTATAAAATTTTGAACGAGGCACATAGTAGTAGTTTATCTATTCACCCGAGGAGTACCAAAATGTATAATGATTTGAAGAAGTCATATTAGTGGTCGGGTATGAAATGAGACATTTTTGAGTTTTTAGCAAGTAAAGCCGAGCATCAAGTGCCTTCGGGTTTGCTTCAGCCTGTGATGATACCGGAGTGGAAATGGGATAAAGTAACTATGGATTTCATATCGAGATTACCCCTGTCTCCGAAGAAGAAAGATGCAATTTGGGTTGTCATTAATTGACTAACGAAACTTGGACATTTCATTCCGGTACATACTGACTATTCACTTGAATGACTAGCTGAGTTGTACATTGCTGAGATTGTTAGATTGCATGGGGTACCAGTTTTGATTATTTTGGATAGAGATCCGAGGTTTACATTGCGATTTTGGAAGAAATTGCAAGAAGCTTTGGGTACAAAGTTGAATTTTAGTAGAACTTTTCATTCCCAAACCGACGGTCAATATGACAGAGTAATTCAGGTTCTTGAAGATAAGCTCCGATACTGTGTTTTAGAGTTCAAAGGCAATTGGGAGAAATATTTGCCACTGGTTGAATTTGCATATAATAACAACTTTCAATCGAGTATAAAGATAGTTGTATGAAGCCTTATATGGTCGTAAATGTTGAACTCCATTGTACTGGACTTAACTTAGCAAGAAACAGATTCACGGGGTTGATTTGGTTAGAGAAATCGAAGAGAAAGTGAAAATAATTTGCGACTATTTGAAAGCAGCTTCAGATCGTCAGAAATCATACGCGGATTTGAAACGAAAAGACATTGAATTTTAGATTGGTGACAAAGTGTTCTTGAAAGTATCTCTGTGGCAGAAAATACTCTGTTTCAGTTGCAAAGGTAAATTGAGTCCGCGTCTTATCTGGCCGTAGGAGATTATGGAAAGAACAGGGCCAGTATCATATCGACCAGTTTTACCGACTGAGTTAGAGAAGATCCACTATGTGTTTCACGTATCGATGTTGCACCGATATAGATCTGATCCATCACATGTGATTTCTTCGTCAGAGAATGAAATTCAACCTGCTATGACATACAACAAAGAACCGATTAGAATTCTAACATTTGAGGTTCAACAGTTGAGAAATAAAAGCATACCTCTCGTGAAAGTACTTTGAAAATGACACTATGTTGAAGAGGCTACGTGGGAACCCAAGGAAGCTATGAGAAAATAGTACCTTAACCTTTTCACTGGTAAGATTTTCGAGGACGAAAATCCCTAAGGGGGGAGAGTTGTAACAGCTTGTTTTTAGTCAAATTGGATAGGTGGTTTTGGGACCACAATTTTGAAGTCAAAATATTTATTTTATTATTATTTTTAGATTTACAACATGATTGATTGATTGTGTGAAAGTTTCATGAAGTAATTTTATCGTTTGAATGCTTAATTTGATAAAAAGGACTAAATCACGTAAAGCAAAAAAGTTGTGTTCTATTAGCTAAAGGTTTTTAATAGCTATAGAACCATAAAGTTAAGGTCTTTAAATGGTAATTAGACCATTACCATGATAGTGGATGATAGTGGCTTGGTAAATTTGAAATTATTATTATTTCTAGTATGGAATGAGTCAATCATCCACTTTGGTATCTTATTGACCAAAAATGGTGATATTGTTCCTCCATTGATCAAGAATTTCAGTTTTTGAGAAGTATTATGATCATCCAATAAGAAAGGTTTCAATTTTTTCAAATGAACGATTTGAAGACCTATTGATTCTAACAACTGATTGCAAAGTTGATCATTTGGACCTTTCAATTCATAGATGTGGATCTCAGACCTATGAATGGGGATATTCCCGAAACTCACAAAGAAAAAAGGAAGTGAGTTAGACAAAAAGAGAAGCAACTTGGACAAAAAGAGAAGTAACTTGGACAAAAAGAAACGAAGTGACTTAGACAAATCTTTTTTGTCGATAACCTCAGACCAATCAATCGAATATTGATTAATACGTAATCGATCGAACACTACTTGAAAATGGCTCTTCTGCTCAGAAACGAAATGTTCCAAATGCTCCTGGAAATTCTTACTCCCATTGGACCATTTGTATCTATATGCATTAGGATCTCGATTCATGGATCTCTCGGTCCGAGAAATCAAAATAAGAGGATCAAACCATTTCTTCTGACTCTTTTTCAAATTCGATAAATGTTGGTTGATCGTATATTTCATTATAGTTCTATGATTCAGAGTATCATTTCCTATTTGATCCCTTTGAATTCTATATTCGAAGTTGCGATCGGATCGATTCTTTTTAATGAATCGATTCAATACATTTCTTATGTACCCATAGGTGCTATATTGGATTTGAATCAAATTTCGGATCAATCTATCTTGATTGACTGCCTCCATTATGTTGTTGCTAGCAAATACCACTATTTTTGGTTTTGGATCTTCCAAATCATTCCCGCAGGAGATCCGGACCCATTTTTTTCTGATCCTTCGATAAAAAGATTCATTTTCTTCATAAAAAATAGGAGGTAGAGCCGATAAAGATTTCTTTTTCGATTCATCCCTGGAGTTGAATACCTCATTCAATAATTGTTTTTGATCCAATCCATAGGAATCAATAGAAATGGCAAATCCCTTATAGTACACCAGATCCGGCTCGGTTATTGATAGAGTGAATAGATCTGTCATTTCTTGAAATCTCTCTTCTAATTCAAAATCGTGGTGTAACGTGTATCCCCTCCTGTTCTGGTCATGGAATAGATGAAATAAATCAAAAAATGGATTTTTGTTCAAGAATGAAATCTTATTGGAACTGCCCAGTTCATCCTTCGGAACCATATCACATCCCGGATCTGATGAAATAGGATGAATTGAGACGGTATTTTGTAAATACGTAATTATCTTGAATATATTAACTATTTCTTTATTTTCCGATCGCCTGGAAGGGACAAAAGAAACATCTTGTTCTTTCTTCAACAATTTCTGATCTCTAGTGGACCTCTCAGTAGGGTTCGAACC
Organism: Gossypium hirsutum; assembly: GCF_007990345.1. NCBI lineage: Eukaryota > Viridiplantae > Streptophyta > Magnoliopsida > Malvales > Malvaceae > Gossypium > Gossypium hirsutum. The sequence goes on from NC_053430.1 coordinate 70,104,204, forward strand.
CAGATGAAGTTCTGACCATCTATCAGAGAAAAAAGAATGAATGGATCTTGTAGGATTCCCAAGAAATTCTTCGATTTCTTCTGGAAGCAGATGATTATTCATCCGCTTCTCACGTTCCGTGAATAGCCTGGACATTGAGGAATATCCAGCAAGGCACTTAGGGAATCGGTCTGATTCTATCTCCGTTCGTTCCATTTGAAGAAAGGAAGGATCCCAAAGAATCGATCTTTCTTTTAGTTGTTGAATCTCTCTTTGATTGATCAATGTGTGATATTCCGAATTCTCATTACTAATGGAATCGAAACGATCTCTGGATTGATCAGAAGATCCTTTCAATTGGCGACAATCCGTTACTTGAACGAAACTAGATCTTGTGGAATCATATTGAATATTTGACGATACATTCCGTACCTTGCTAAAAAATCGATCCCTGTTTACCAACCATACATTGTCTAACCAAATCCAATTCTCTCTCGATATGTTCCTCAAAAAATCTGATTCGTGTGGATTCTTCCCCCAACTAACGAAGAGATCTTGGTGGAATTGCCATATATGAAATTGAGCACAATTTTGCAAAGAAATAGCCCACTTGCCTCTCGAGAAGAGATGGGAAACATGCTCAATATCATTTGATTGAATAGTTGACCCAGCTCCTTGTTGTTTGAAGAAACCCTCCACTTCAATTGGTATTTTTTCACGAAAAGCAAACATGAGATAACAAATCCAGTCTTTCACTAAGATTTCGAATAGCTGTCCCGAGTTCAAGTTGATTATGTTTCGCCTCTTACTCGGAGAAAGACGATCAAACAATTCCCAATCATGGTCCTTGCGGATCGAATCATCCATATAATATACAAAAAGAAACTCTAGATATTTGATATCTTTCTCTTTGAATGAGATCTCAATTCCAGCGACAGTTTCATTAGGTATCTTACAACTAGAATCCCTCTTTTTCTGATCTAGTTCCTCCACCACCGCGAACCCCGGTTAGATTCAGACATGATACACTTTTTAGTTATTGGGAGAACCCAAGTACTCTCTTTCAGATCCAGGAAACAGCTCTCAGAGATCTTTTTTCCTTTTGGAAGATACAGGAGCGAAACAATCAACCTATTGATATTGGAAGACCCAAAAGATTCTTCTAGTGTATCATTTCTGGGTCCAATGGAATTCATAGGTATAGGAATAAGCCCTGTTAAATAGAGATTTTTTCTTTCGACCATATTTCAAGGATAAATTTAAACTTTGCAAGGAACATTTCAATAGTTACAATCATCTGGGATCTAGCTTTCTTATCCCTCTAGTTTTCGAGGCAAGATTCGGAGCCCACAAGTTAAGGCGCTAATCTTCTTCTGACCGTACATCCCTTGGATAGAAGGGATCAACTCTATTCCTTAGGTTTGGAGGTCAATAGGTTCGTAGGAGGAGCCTTATGTCGTAGGCCCTTGCCCAGTAGATAAGAAAAGATGTTCCGCATTGGGGAGAAGGAGTAGGCTAAGATCAGAGCCATGGTATAGGTACTTATCGTGTGAAAACCTTGAGTATCCGACTTCTATTCCAAATGGTTCAACGGATAAAAGAAAGATGAAAATGTGTATGAGATTGGTACGAGATGGTACAGGCATGTGAATAAATCATACTAGCTTTGTATCGGAGAAATTGTGAAGGAAGTATATAGTTTTGTGATTTTGAAATTGAAAGGTTTGTTAGTTGATTTGAATTCTTATATCTATAATCACTTGTTGAAATATGTGTATATAATTATATCAAGTTTATTTCATACGAGCTTACTAAGCTTTACAGCTTGCATCATTTTTTTATGTTTTATAGGGAATTCAAGGCTATCTCGAATTTGGAAATCGTCAGAAATCTCTTCACTCTATCTACCTATCACTTGGTACCTATGAACTTTGGTATTTTAAGTCTATGGCATGTCTAGGTATTTTGAGTCATTATGATTATTGGTTGACAATGATTTTGGTTATTTGTAATGGCTTGTAAATGTATATGTTTTGGTTTGTAAATATAGCCATAAGAGTTGGCTTAATCTGGTGGATTTAGTTATGTACATATATGTGCATATATGGTTGTCATGGTGAGTTCATTGATGAATATGTGATTGGCTTATATTATGAGGTTTGTGCATATTGATATGGTAAATGATGAATAGTTGATATTAGAGATGAGTTGTGCTTGTGATTTGGTATAAAATGATGTATGTTTGAGAAAGGTTTAGATAGTTGAATTGTATATGAATTTTAGTACAAATGGTATGGTATAGTTTAAGATTTGTGTATTGAGAAAAGTAATTTAGATTATGCATGAACTAGGCTTGAATTGATTGTTTTAAAATGCCTATTGATGCTATATATTGGTATAATTGAGTTGATATAGGTGAGCTCAAGTTTGGGTGGCAAATTGGCTTGGTAAGTAGCCTATTTTTGTCCGCACAGGCAGAGACACGGGTGTGTGTCTCAGCCGTATGTGATGCATGGTTAAATATATGGTCGTGTGTCTCCTAGTGTTGAATTTGAAATCAAGTCAGTATGCTTCACATGGCCTTACACACGGGCGTGTGACTTGGCCGTGTGGCATAAGTCAGTATACCCTACAAGTTTTGCATGACCTAGCACACGGCCTGGCACATGGGCATGTATGGCCATTTTTAAGTCACATGGGCTAGCCACATGAGTTTGTGTGTTGGTCGTGTAACCCAAGTCAGAGAGTTACATGGGTAAGACACGGACTGGGTCATGGCCATGTGCTTTTATTTCCAGTGTCCACACAGCCTATGACACAAGTGTGTCTGGTGGCCGTGTGTCGGGCCACACGGGCGTTTGTCCCCTGTTTTGAGAAAAATTTTCAAAGTTTCATGAAAGTTTCTTAAGTTCTCAATTTAGTCCTGAACCACTCCCAATGTATGTTTAGAGCCTTGTAAGCTCGTATTAGGAACAACTTGATTGAGATTGAATGATGATTGTATGTATTGATTAAATGTATGGGAAAAGTATGTTTAAATGTGTTGTAAGTTAGGTAATGCTCTGTAACCCTATTTTGACATTGAATATGGGTGAGGGGTGTTACATATATACTTCTGATTTTTGGTGCAGGAAAATGGTAAGTTTTGGGTGACGAATGAAACTAGGAAATAGCTTTATTTTGTCCACACAGGTAGGCACACAGGCGTGTGTCTTGGCCGTGTGTGACACAATGTTTGTCCCATAGGCATGTGGTCTTGCCGTGTGTCCCCTGCATCTTAAAAATGAGAAATAGAATGCTTAGAATTAGGCACATGGGCAGAGACACAGACGTGTGTCTCAGTCGTGTGGTTGACACTGCCTTGAACACGGGCGTGTTACATGGCCAAATAAAAATTGTACCTAAATTTTGAAAATGAAATTCCCCACACGGCCTAGCACACAGGCTGTGACTTGGATGTGTGTCTTCAATTTCTTCATGCCTTATAAGTCATAAAGTTACACGGGTTAAGGACACGAGCGTGTGTAGTCACACGGGCCCGATCACAGGGGCGTGTCCCTAGACCACACGGGATGGTAAGCCCTGTAACCTTGGAAAATTTTTGAACTGTCGCAAAAAATTTTGAGTTTCTAATTAAGTCCCAACTTGATTCTAATATTCATATTGGGCCTCGAGGGTCCAATTAAGGGATGTTTTGAATGATTTCGATAAATGAATAGTAATTTAGAAGAATTATTAGAAAAATCTTCTAAATGTTTTGGTAATACTCTGAAACCCTATTCTGACGATGGATAGGGGTTAGTGGTGTTACAATGTTAACCCGATGTATGTCGAACAAATGAAGGAGTTACTGTATCTCAAGCAGGGACAGATACCGATAACGGAATATGAATGAGAATTTGTCAAACTTAGTCATTATGTACAAGACATGTTACAAACCGAAAAAGCTCTAAACGATAAATTTGAGTGGGGCTTAAGAGATGAAATTCGTACCTTGGTGATAGCATCAGAAGTTCATAGTTTAGCAGCCATGATAGCCAAGGCTCAAAAGATTAAAACAATTATTCAAGAAAGAAATAAGGGACATGATAGGGAAATAATGAAGCATGGAATCTCTAGTCCACCACCCTCGACAAATGTTAAAAATCCGAAAGATAAAAGCTTCTCTACACCAAGGAGGATTTTCAACCCTCGAGCTTCTGATGAGAATGAGGTGCACGACAAGCCACCTTAATAGCAAGCACAGGAGGGTCCGAGATAACAAAGGACCTTATATGCCAACACTGTGGGAGGAATCATCAGGGTAAATGTTGGAAACAACATAGAGCCTATTATGCTTGTGGATCATTGGATCATTAGATTAGAGACTACCTCTCAAAGGCTAATACCATCTCAGAACAATCTATGTGTGGGGCTCGAAGTACTCAGTAGGAGACGAGATCGAAAATAATTGCAAAATCAGGATCAATGCAAGGAGCTTCAAAAAAGAACTACACCAAGCCTAACTCGGGAGTGTCCGCTAGAGCCTGTAAATGCTCTTTTCTGGGACATCGTATTCATGTATTAATAGACGCTGGTTCAACCCATTCGTACATCAGTACAAAGATAGTGAAAGGTAAGAGTCTAGAAGTGGTCTCTTCTGAGGCAAATGTGTTGGTGACCAACCCCATTGGTCAAAGTACTATGGTCCATAGAGTAATTAGAAACTGCCTGATGACTTTTGGTGAACACATCTTTTTTGCAAACTTATTGCTGCTAAGTTTTCATGAGTTTGACGCTATCCTTGGACTAGACTGGTTAGCCAGACATAATGTCATGGTAGATTTTCAAGCTGGAGGTGTAAAATAATTAACTACAGAAGGTAACGAAGTGTTACTGTCTGATGTGTAGACCAATATCGCGGTAGCAAAATTTTGATAGTATCTGCTAGGAACTAATACTTAAGGGTGCAGATGCCTACCTAGCATTTATTATGGAATCGACTGAGGCGAGGAAGGATATCAGCCAAGTAACAATTGTGAAGGAGTTCTCCAATGTGTTTCCAAAAGAACTTCCAAGCATGCAACTAGACTGAGAGGTAGAGTTTTCGATTGAAGTAGCACCTAATACTGCATCCATATCTTGTGCTCTGTACTGGATGGCGCCAATAGAGTTAAAGGAGTTCAAGAAGTAGCTACAAGATCTTTTGGATAAAGGATTTATTCAACCAAGTGTTTCACCTTGGGGTGCACCAATCCTATTCGTTGAAAAAAAGGATAGGACTTCGCTTATGCATCGATTACTGCCAACTAAGCAAGGTGATCATTAAGAATAAATATTTGCTACGTCTGATAAAAGATTTGTTTGATCAACTAAGTGGAGCTACAACTTTCTACAAAATCAACTTCTGATCTGGTTACTACCAAGTAAAGATTAAGAGTGATGATGTTCTGAAAACTGCGTTTCATTCACGATATGGACCTTATGAGTTCCTAGTGATGTCGTTTGGGTTCACAAATGTGCCAACAGTGTTTATGGATTTGATGAATAGAGTCTTCAAGCCCTACTCATACTATTTTGTAGTCATCTTTATCGATTTTATTTTGGTCTACTCTAAAAGCATAGTAGAGCATGAAGAACACCTAAAGATTATGCTAAGGACTCTGCAAGAAAACAAGTTATTACCCAAATTTAGTAAGTGCAAATTTTAGTTGGGAAAAGTTCATTCCTTGGGTCACGTTATTTCTGCATAATACATATAGGTAGACCCTAATGAGATTAAAGCAGTGCTCTATTGAATTTACCAAGAAATGTCACTGATGTACATAGTGTCTTGGCATTGACAAGCTACTGTAGGCAATTTGTAAAAAGGTTCACCATGTTTGCGACACCTCTCACGCGACTGTTAAAGAAGAAAGAAAAATTTGAGTGGACTAAGGCATGTTAGCTAAAATCAATTTTAATAGAGGCCCCTATCTTGGCTCAGCCGGAGGCTAGCATGGAGTATAATGTGTTCACTGACGCATCCCTAAATGGACTGGGATGTGTGCTCATGCAAATAGGGAAGGTTGTGGCGTATGCATCTCACCAGCTCAAGTCACACAAGAAGAATTATCCAACGCTTGGAACTAGTAATAGTAGTGCTAACACCAAAGATCTAGAGACAATATCTGTGACAGCCCTAAATTGACCCTATTCGAAAGTGGTTTCGGGACCGCTAAACCGAGTCACTGAAGTATTTGAATATGATATTTATTGTCTAAAATATGTGAATATGAATGTGTGAAAGTTTTAAGCTTCGATTTAGTCGATTGTATGTGAATTTAGTTAATAGGACTTATGTGTGACACTTTTAAAATGTGATTGGTTAATCTATAAGGATCTATTAATGCATGTTATAAAAATGATGGGTTTGCATGTCAAATTTCCATTTATAATAAGTAGTGGCCGGCCATGGTATGGGTCATTGATGATAATATGTATTTTTCTATTAGCATTACTAGTTCACAAAATAAAATAATGTATTAAGAATAATAAAACATGTGGTGAATGGGAGGAGAAACAAAAGTTGTTTCATCTTTGCTCCTCATTGCCGTAACTAGAAGAGAAAGAGCTTGGAGAAATTCGGCTATGGTGGTTCACTAGATTAAGGTATGTTCAATGTTGCTTTGGAAGTTCATACATCCTTTGGATGATTAGTCTAAATTCTAACTAATTTCATGCCGATTTGGGGTTGTATGGACAGTCCCATTTGTTGCATTATACTGTCCAGTTTAAGGACCAATTAATTGAGTTATTACAAGATTAAAAAGAATGGATTTTTGTTGTGATGAGCTAATAAATTTTAGTACTATTAAGTGTGTTCTTGCGGGATATAATTTTTGCTGCCTTGTGCTGTCCAAAATAGGACATATTGAATGTGCTTGTGAGTGAGTTTTTCAAAGGAAACTTTGTAAATTCTTATGTTTAAATTCCAATGTTTGCATGCAGGTAAGTTATGGTTATAGGGGTTGATAAATTGAGTTTAATAGCTAAAATATTATGTTATTCTTACTAAGTTTCAGTTGTTAGTAGTGACGTAACAATTTGACAATTAAATGCATATATGACTGCTGGAAACTGCAGCTTGAAAACAAATTGTTCCAGCATGTAAATGCTGATTTGAATGTGCTGTAATATGTGGAGGAATTGGTCTGCTGCATGTTTGAAATAAAAGAAAACAATAGTTGTTAAATATTAGTTTTTGTTGCTAATCGAATGGGTTTAATTCATTGTTCAAGGGGCTATAGATTGGTGTTAATTAAGCTATTCGGACATGGTCTATGAGTGTTTGCAAATCCGGTTTAAGTGCATAGGTGCTAAATACTTGTATTGGAAATTTTGATGTATAAGTAGTAAATTGAATCAAATGAATTGGTTCTAAAATGTATATGAATGACGTATGATTGTGTTTGATTGGGAAGTAAATTGTTTGATTTAGCTCAAGAGCTTAGAGGATCAAAGTTGGATAGGGAAAGGAAAAAGTGATCGAATAGCCGTTGAAATCGTTCGAAAACACCCGAGGTAAGTTTTCGAGTAATGGAACTTAGTTTATGATTTGATTAGGTCATGGCATATAAGCATAACAAATAAACGGTGATATAATGATTCTACTTGAATTATATATTGAGGTAATTAGTTTATACTTATGACGGGCAGCCGAATGCGTATAGAGATCATGTTATAAAGCAAATCAAAACCATGCTCTTTGTATGTGGCTATTGAGCCGAAAATGGAAATGGTTGATAAGTGCCTTGTGTCTGAGTTCTAATAATGAAAACGAAATATAGATGTGTTATGATTTGTTGATATATGTACATGATTATTCGGATGATAACCGGACTAAGATCCGAAGGAATTTGTGCGAGTTGGTATATCCGGGCTAAGTCCCGAAAGCATTTATGCTAGTGACTATACCCGGGCTAAGTCCCGAAGGCATTTGTGCTAGCGACTATATCCGGGCTAAGTCCCGAAGGCATTTATCCAGGCTAAGACCCGAAGGCATTTGTGCGAGTTGCGATATCCGGCTAAATCCCGAAGATACTTGGGTTTGGAAGTGAGCGATCATGCTGTAAAAATTTCAATTAATACGCTCATAAAATCCAAACGATAAGGTATGGCCGTATATGCAACGGAAAAGTCGATTCCTTTTTAAATAGTGTTCGCTCAATTGATTAACGAACTTCTGGCCTTTAGTTAGGTTTGATACCCTGTGTATGAATATATTGGGTGAAGCGTGAAGTAAGTATGATTTTGAGAATATGCATATATTAAATTATTCATTTAGCCATCTGAACGTTATACATTAGTCGTAACTAATTTCATTACTCAAAACTTACTAAGCATTAAATGCTTATTCCGTTTCTTTAATTCTCTATTTTATAGATTTTGTTCGTCAGCTATCGGACTCGGGATTGTTAAAGTCGAAGTCGTCCACACTATCTAAGCCCTTTTGGTACTCTTTTAGTTGAACTTCGATAGTGGCATGTATAGGACTGACCTTTGTTGTTAATTAAGTACCTTTTTGGTAATGTATATATTCGGATAGCCATGCGAAAATGGCTTATATATTCTGAGCATAGCATTATAACCATTTTGTATATATGGTTATTGAGTGGTGTGGAAATGCTTGGCAATGATTAGCCATTGGAATGGTTAATCACAATCATATTTGGTGCTATGTATGTCAAATGGCTAGTTGAATCATGGAAACTATGAAATAGGTGAAATTTACCTTAAAATAGATGCTGACAGCAGCAGTGATGTGAGTTTGAAAAATCACTAAAAATAGTAGAAATTTAATTAAATAATTAATAAATTATTTAATCAAATCTTGATGAGTCTATATTCATATGGAAGAAACGAAACGACCATATGAGTCGTATTTTATGAGATGTTTAAGTTTTCGTGAAACAGGGCCAAAGCGATTCTGGATCCCTTGTTCTGACTTTGGAAATTCACCATAAATTAACCAGAGATAATTAGAAGTCATGCTTTATATGTACAGATTCCTTTTTTAGTCTAGTTTCATTAGAAACAAACACCATAAGTATTGAAGCTCTGTACAGAGAGATATCTAAGTCGTAATGCATGAAGGTCAGAGTAGTCGGACCCTGAAATAGGGGAGACTTTAAATAATAAACTGTACTAATTGGCCCGACCAAAAATTCTAGAAAAAACTTGTAGATGGATATATGAGTCTAGTTTCAGGTAAAATTTACGGAATCAGTTTTCGAGTTTTGGAACTCGAGATATGATTTTTAAGGTGACAGTGACGCAGTTATCCAGCTTATCTGGAAATTTTAAAATGATCTGTGTAAATGAATGAATTAAGTCCGTTAACACCTCGTGTCCGACTCCGGAAACGGTCTCGGGTACGGGGCGTTACATTATCTCTATGGGGAGAAGTGTCACATGTTTTTGGACCACAAAAGCTTGAAGTACTTGATGATAGAGAAAGATTTGAATCTACACCAATGATGTTGGATGGAGCTACTAAAAGACTATGACTTAGAAATTGAGTACCACCGTGGAAACGCTAAACTACTGTTGGATTCTTTAAGCAAGAAGACTGTGACAGCTTTGGCATCTCTTCGAGCGAGTATTCACATGGCAGATGATGGATCGCTGCTTGCAGAATTGACTGCCTAACCTATTTTTCTTTTTCAAATTCTAGAAGAACAACTAAAAGATGCAAAGTATGATGAGTAAAAGAAGCAGTTAGCATTAGACGATACTACTAGATTTACCTTGAGAAAGGATGGCGAACTTCGATTTATGGGTAAGATGTATCTGCTAGTAGGAAATGACTTGAGCAAACATTGTTAAAGAAGGCTCATCAAGGACCCTTCTCGCTCTATCCAGGAAGCGTTAAGATGTACTATGATTTAATAAGCTTGTATTGATGGCATAGAATGAAGAAGGAGATATCAAAGTATGTCTCGAGATTTTTGACATGCCAACAAGTAAAGGCGAAACATCAAGTTCCCTCAGAAAAGTTGTATCCTTCAGAGACTTCTGAATTGAAGTGGAACAAGACTACCGTGGATTTCATTTCGAGTTTCCTCTCAGTCCTACAAAAAAAAATATAGTCTGGGTGATTATAAATCGACTTACTAAGTCAGATCATTCCCTGCCTATATGTACAAACTATTCACTGGAAAAATTGGCGGAACACTACATATCTAAGATTGTGCACCTCCACAGTATACTTGTAACAACCCGGTTTAAGGCCTAGTCAGAACAATGGTTTCAGGACCACGAATCTGACATATTAAAACTTATTTTTATTACATTTTTATGGTCTACAATTTTATGGAATGATTTTGTGTAAATTTCATTAGAAAATTTTGACGTTTGAACACTCAATTTAGCAAAAAGGAGTAAATTGTAAAAAGTGAAAAATTTGATTCTACATGCTAGAGGTGTCTACTTGTTATGAACTTTAAATTGAAGGTCCTTAGATGGTAATTGGACCATTTTACTTTAATTTGGACAAAAATAGACATGAGATAAGAGAATTTTAGTGTTTTGAGAAAAGGGAATTTTGGTTATTTAGTAATTAAAAGAATTAAAAAGCAAAAATCAAGCCAAAATTTATTCCATCTTCTTCATGCTTGTGCCAAAAATTAGAAGGGAAGCCATAGCTAGAGTTTGGCTACTTTCAAGCTCGATTATAAGTCTGTTCTTGTCTCGTTTTTAACGCTCTTTACATTTTTGAAGTCATTATCACTCGATCTATCTATTTCTACCATTAATTTGAGAGATGATTGAGGTCCAAGGTTTGACCCATGTTAGATAATTGTGTATTTTGATGTCTAATGGTAGATTATTCAAGTTTAATGTTAGATAAACAACTTTTGCTAGGTGATTTTTGATGAAAATGTCAAAAGGACCTATTTGTAAAAAGATTTCAAATTATGTATAAAAGTGTGATTAAAAGGAAAATGTGGGCTATTATAAGCATAAAAGAGGTTTGGCTAGGCTTAGGAATTGAAAAAATTGAATCTATTTCAATTTATGAGCCCAAGGACCAAAGCATAAAAATGTCAAAGTTTAGGGGCAAAAATATAATTTTGCCATAATGTAAATTTTGGACTGAATTGAGTAATGTGATTAATAAATGAGCTAAATTTGCTATTATAGATCAAGAGAAACGAGGTTCAGACCTAGATTGGGGGAAAAACAAAGTATTTGACGATTAGGTCCATTTCCTACTATTTTTGAACCGAGGTAAGTTCTTATGTAAATAATGCATTGTTTTAATTATGTTTTAAATGCTTTTTTTGTGTAAATTTTGATTGACTCATGAATGTATTCAATAAATTTACGACAAGCGTGAAATTCCGGTTGAACCTTAAGAATAAATAGGATACAAGTCATGACATTAGGGTTATTAAGTTTAGGTGTAAGACATATATGGGATATGACATCATGATGAGACTTCGTGTAAGACCATATCTGGGATATGGTATCGATATGAGATTTCGTGTAAGACCATAGCTGGGCTATTGGCATCGATACGAGATCCTATGTAAGACCATATCTGGGATATGGCATTGGTGTAATACTATGTGTGCAAGATACCCGAGCATCATTTAGTATTCCAAGTGGTTCAACAGAAAATGCAACGAGAATGCCAAAGCTGTGAAAGAATATGGTATGTGATAAATTGGTACAGGTATGTACATAAAACTCATGCTTAATGAGCTCAATATGTGATGAATCCTTCGGTAATGTAACGCCCTGCATTTGGGCCTAGAAGTATTGGGCCTTTAGTATGGGTCCCTAAGGAGGTTGTATATAAGCATTTAATTGTACAAGGAAGTGACACAATTAAATGTCTGCTTTGGTGATTAATGGCCCTGAGAAGTGTTGGAGGAATCTTGGGTTCAAACCTGGGCTTTAGCAAAAATTTTGGTTTTACGTGAATAAAACCCTAGGTGCTTGGATGAAGGCCTTTTAAATTATTATGGTAAATAAATGACATAAGGAAACTTGTAGTCTAGTGGTTGTGGCGTCATTAAGATTACATGGAAGCCTGGGTTCAAGTCTTGGCTCTTGCAATTTATTTTGGTTTTTCTTTTAAAAGAACCTGGACTTTGGCCTATAGACCTTATATTTAATTGAAGATAAAATATGACACAGAAAGAGCTTGTGGTAGAGTGGCAAGGTGGCGTGTTGTGTAACTATAAGGTCTAAGGTTCAAGTCTTGGGATGTGCAATGGAGTATTTATTTTGTTGTTTGAGCTGTGTAGGAGATAGAGTTGGACTAGAACTCTGTGATTGAGGTGGTCATAAGAAAATAAGGAATTTTTCTAATGGTTGAAAGTAATCCCACATTGGGAAGCTAACATGGGAATTGGTGAGAAGCTGGCTTTAAATAGAGCGAACCAGATGAGTTGGGAGGAAGACTCAGTGCAGGATGTGCCAAGGATTGGTGATCACTGGTTGTAGGTGGGGATTATTTCATAACTGGTTAACCAAGGTTGTTGATCGTGGACTTCGGTTCATTCTCATAAACAGATGTGTATTTCGCATTACTCTAGCTGTATAACGACAAATTCGGAATGCCGAAATATCGGTTACGCGGTGATGGCAGCTACACGGGCGTGTGAGCGCACATGTGGGAGCTTTAACATAGTGGTTGAGGCTATCATGAGTGCTCTCGTGGGCTTTGGTTGCTTTGGGCCACAATGGGGCTAATGGGCCCATGGGCCCAAGTGGATAAATTGTATGATTGTGTAGTAAATATTGGATTGGACTATGTGAATCTCATATTTGTAGGCTAGTATTACTAAAATACCCCTGTAGGATAGAATTACTGAATACCCTTGGTTTACAAAATTATCAAAATACCCTCGATTAGCAAAATTACCAAAATACCCCTAGTTTGTAAAATTACCAAAATACCCCTAATTTATGAAATTACTGAAATACCCTCAAGTTGTAAAATTATCGAAATACCCTCGACTTCTAAAATTATCAAAATACCCTCGATTTGTAAAATTACCAAAATACCCCTGATTTGGAAAATTATCAAAATACCCTTAATTTGGAAAATTATAGAAATACCCTTGATTTATAAAATTGCAAAAATACCCTTGACTTTCAAAAATTATAGAAATACCATTGGCTTGCAAAATTACTGAAATACCCTTGGTTTGTAGATTTACTAAAACACCCTTGTAGGGTGAAATGACTAAAATACCCCTGATAGGTAAAAAGACTGTTCTTCCCCTCTAGGGTATATGACTCACTAATAATACAATTTGATTGATTTGACTAAGAATGTATGACTCTGATTGGACTGTTGTGACTGTGATTTGTATGATTTTGTACGTCGTGTGTATATTTGTTGCATTCATATAATATTATGTTGCACATGGGTAGGGGTTATCAAACGGAGGAAGAAATTGAGGATCGCATGGTTACTTCATGATCGTGGATCCACAGATTGAGGATCGGATGGTTTATTGACGAACGTGGATCCATCGATTAAGGATCGCATGGTTACTTGACGACCGTGGATCCACCGGTGGCTTTTAAGCCCAATATATGATTATTAACGACTCTGTGTCGATCATATTCACCCGAGGCTGTATGCCGACTATATTACCATCGCTGATGGCTATGTGCCTAACATGATACAGTTACCGATGGCTTAAAGCCAATTATTCTGATTATGGCTTTGTGCTAACCTACATATGGCTCTGTGCCAACCTGATTATGGTTGTGTGCCAAACGTATTTACCTGTGGCTATGTGCCTAATATACTTATTGATGACTCTGTGTCGATCATATTTACCGAAGGTTGTGTGCCGATTATATTACCGTCGATGATGGCTATTAAGCGCAATATTTGATTAGCAGCTTACTGCAATGAAGGTAGTACTACATCTGAGCTACCATTGATGTGTATCGGATGGGTTGGTCGATATTTATATCCTCATATGATGTGTACCGTGGGACGGAGTTGGTGTGTAGCAGTTGGATTTTGGGGTGGGTTGCACAGCATTACATGTATGATATTATTGTGATATTATTGCGATGTGGGCTTCGGCCCAACTAAGGCTATGATTTGCTAGGCCCAATTGATTCTGTTATGGGCTGTGACCCAAATGATATTGTAATGGGCTTTGGTCCACGTATACTCTGAATTGGACTGTACTGTTACTGTTAAAGGGCTCTGGCCCAGACTATTTCTGTTTCTGTTTCTGTATACTGACTGTTACTCTAGTAAGGGGATTACACACTGAGTTTTCGTAAACTCGCCCAGTTTATTAACTGTGCAGGTAATCCCCAGCATTAGGTGGATCGGTGCTGCAAAGGGACTTAGAGACGACCACACAACTGCACATGTTTTTCCATTTCATTTATTTAGATAAGCACTTTGGTTTTTGATTTGGGTTGTAATAAGCCCTCTTTATTTTCTTAACTTTTTTTTTTTGGGAAAATTTATCTACTATGTTTGAATTTGTTAGAAGTAGATTGCAATTTTCCAAAACAATACCTGTTTTCAAAACACTATGTTTTCGCAACTTAACTTTTAAACATCACGTTTCCGCAAATTGATTACTTTTAGAATTAGCTTCCGCAAAGTAAAAAGGAATTTTTTTTTTGGAAATGAAATTAAGAATTTTTCAATGTACTACGTTCTAAATAAGAAGGGTTTCTAATAGTGTCACCAAGCTAGCTCGAATTTGGGGATTGTAACATCCCGAATTAAGGCCTAGTCGGAATAGTGGTTTTGAGACCATAAATCTGGAGTAGAAATAATTATTTTATAATTCTTATGAGGTCTATGATATGATTGCATGTTTGTGTGAAAATTTCATGAAGAAATTTTATTGATAAAGTGTCCAATTTGACATTTAGGACTAAATTGCAAAAGTTGCAAAACGCGAGTTCTAGAAGCTTTAAGCATGAAATTGCCATGGATTATTAATTAAAGGTCCTTAAACAGAAATTTTCCCAATTTATATAATTATGGACAAAAATGGGCATGAATAGGAAAAATTTGAAAGAAATGCCTTAAGGGTATTTTTGTCATTTGGCTAATAAAAGAATAAAAAGGGAAAAATAAGTCAAAATTGGTGTCCATCTTCTTCCTCATTGTCGAAAATCCTAAAGAGCCATAGCTAGGGTTTTGTTCATCCTTTCAAGCTCAATAGTAAGTACATCCTAGCCTCGTTTTTGATGTTCTTTATGTTTTTGAGATCCTTGAAGCATAATCTAGCTATTTCTACCATTATTTTAAGCTAGGGCTCATGTTTAAAAACTTACCCATGTGTGACATGCATGTATTTTGATGTTTAATGGAGGAATATGAAAGTTTGATGTATGATAAACATCTTTTACTAAGTGATTTTCCATGAAAACACCTAACAATGACCTTTTTGTAAAAGTTGTAAAAATGAGTAGTAAAAATTTGATTTGAAGGAAAGTGTGGGTTTTTATGAGCATGTGTTAGGTTCGACTAGGCTTTGATAACAAAGAAAATGGACACATTTTATTTTACGAGCCTAGAGGCTAATTTGTAAATAAGTGAAAGTTTGGGGGCAAAATATGCCAAAGTATGATTTATACACTTATTTGAACAATGTGATAATTAAATAAGTGAAATTTGCTATTATAGATAAAAAAAAGGAGTCCAGACCTAAACCGAGGAAAGAACAAGGTTGTGGACTAAATCAAATAGTTAGCCATATTTTGGTACCGAGGTAAGTTCGTGTGTAAATAATGTAGCATTTCATTACTATGTTTTTAAAGTTTTAATATTGCATGAATTGTGTAATTGTCTTTTTGGGTTTAATTAATGATGACTCGATGACGATTCAACAAAGTTTGATATCTCGAAACCCCGGTTGAACCTTAGGAATAGTTAAGATACAAATGTCATGACATTAGGGTGGCATCGATATGTAATTTTGTGTAAGACCAAGCTGGGCTATCAGCATCGATATGTGATCCCATGTAAGACAATGTCTGGGACATGGCATTGGCATCGATATGTGATCCCATGTAAGATGATATCTGGGATATGGCATTGGCATCCTATCTTGTGTATGAGAGTTCCCAAGTATCCTTTAATATTCCAAGTGATTCAACGGGTAATCTAATGATTATGTCAAGAGACTGACAAGGTATGATCATGTTGAAAGGGTATAAGTACGTACACAAAGCTCATAAACAGTTAGGTTATGAATCAATGAAACCTCGAAGGAAGTGAATGAATGAATTATGATCAAGAGTTTTATTGTACATTATATAAATGGCACGACTTAAAAAGTACCTATGATACATGATGACATTGTGATAAATATTATTGTGTTATGTGTATAATAATGTATGGCTAATGTTGTTAATTATTTACAGGAAAACTTACTAAGTTTTATGCTTACTCCCATTTCTTTTCCTTTTTCTAGCATGTGCAACGCTCTAAAACAAGAAAATTTTTCTAAGTGTCATAAAATTTTTGAAAGCTCTCGATTTAGTCCTGAACCACACCCAGTGTATGTTTTGGGCCTCGTGGACCCGTATAAGAGACGAGATGCATGATTATGAATGGTTTTAAAATTGATTGAAATTTTATGTCGATTTTGCATGAATGTTTATGTTTGAGTCTGGTAACGCCTCAGGCCCTGTTCTGGTGTTGGATATGGGTAAGGGGTGTTACATTTAGTGGTATCAGAGTTATGTTTTAGTCGATTCTCAGACTAACGTAGCATGTGTACGAGTCTAGCTATACATGCTATAAATGAATTATGATAGTGGTACGACTCCTGACCTTTTAAATTGTGTTTTCATATAGTAATGGATCCCAATCGAGTTGAAGCTGATGATGTAGAAAGTAATGCGCCAGCTCCTGCTTAAGGGGTAGCGCCAGTTGAGAGTAGACCCGTGACCGTGAGTCAGAGAGGTTGAGAAGAGGCTACGGAAGCCTTTCTCCATATGATGAATGCCTAGTATACGTAGTTCGTTCGAACGAACCCGAACACTCAACTCCCTCCACCCTACCTATTCCTCAACCTACTCTTGTAGCACCTTAGGGTATGGATTTCATGAGATTGAATAGACCTCCAGTGAATAAAATTCGAAAGCAAGGGGCCGAAGAGTTTCGAGCTAGTATAGATGATGACCCTGAGAGGGCAGAGTTCTAGCTCGAGAATACCATCAAGGTATTTGATGAGTTATCATGCATACATGAGGAATGCATGAAATATGTTGTGTCACTCTTGAGAGACTCATCCTATCAATGGTGGAACACCCTTGTGTCAGTTGCACTAAGGGAGAGAGTTAATTGGGAATTTTTCCAAGAAGAGTTCCATAAGAAGTACATTAGCCAAAGGTTTATTGATCAGAAGAGAAAGGAATTTCTTGAGTTAAAACAGGGCCAAATGTCTGTAACAGAGTATGAGCGTGAGTTTGTAAGACTCAGTAAGTATGCTCAGGAGTGTGTATCAACTGAGGTCATCATGTGTAAAAGGTTTGAGGATGGATTAAATGAAGACATCCAATTGCTGGTTGGCATCCTAGAATTAAAAGAGTTTGTTGTATTGGTTGAGAAAGCTTGCAAGGCCTAGGAATTGGCTAAAAAGAAAAGAAAATATGAGTTTGAGTCTCGAGATTCGAAGAAAAGGTAGATGAGTAAGTCATTGCAGTCCTCATCTAAGAAACCGAGAGAGTTTATTAGTCGATCGAGTGCTTCAGTTGGGTACTCAAATTGAAATAAGGGTAATCGGTACTCGATTTTAAAAGCTCAGGCTACTTCAATTGGTAGTGTTGGTAATGCCCGACCGAGTAGACCAGAGTGTTTATAGTGTGGTAGACATCATCTCGGTGAGTGCTGAGCTAATGATGGAATTTGTTTTAAGTGTGGTTCCCAAGATCATTTCATTAGAGATTTCCTCGAAATGGTTGATAAGGAGAGATTTCAGAGTGCAAGATCGGGCAACGCTATTTCTAGAGGGAAACCATAGAGAAATTTGGGAAATAGAGTGAGTAGTAAGAGTACATCTAGAGATCCAACTGTGAGACCCGAGGGTAGGGTACCTGTGAGGACTTATGTCATTCGCGCTCGTGAACAGGCTTTATCTCCTGATGTGATTACGGGTACTTTTTCTCTCTATGATACTCATGTTGTTGCTTTGATTGATCCGGGATCTACCCATTCGTATATTTTTGTGAGATTGATGTCTAGCATGAATATACTTGTTGAGTCTACATAATTTGTGATAAAAGTGTTAAACCCTCTAGACAAGCATGTGTTAGTTGACAAAGTATGTAGAAATTACCCTTTAATGATTAAAGGTCATTGTTTCCCTGCTAATCTTATGCTTTTTCCGTTTGATGAATTTGATATAATACTTGGTATGGATTGGTTGACCATGCATGATGTAGTAGCAACTTGTGGAAGGAAAATCATTGAATTAAAACGTGAAAGTAGTTATGTTCTTCGGGTTAAACCAGATGAATCGGATAGCTTGCCTATAGTGATTTCTTCTATGACTACTCAGAAATGTATAAGAAAAGGTTATGAAGCTTATCTTACCTTTGTACTGAATACAAAAGAGTCTGAGTTGAAAATTGAATCAGTGACGGTAGTATGTGAATATCCAGATGTGTTTCCGGAAGAGTTACCTGGATTGCCTCCGATTAGGGAAGTTGAGCTTGGTATTGAGTTAATTCCTGGTACTGTACCTATTTCGATTGCTCCGTATAGGATGGATCTGATGGAATTAAAAGAGTTGAAAGTTCAGCTACAAGAATTAACGAATAAAGGTTTTGTGAGACTTAGTCATTCTCCGTGGGGCGCACCGGTGCTGTTTGTGAAAAAGAAAGATGGTTCAATGAGATTCTGCATTGACTACCGATAGCTCAATAAGGTAACCATAAAGAACAAGTACCTCTTGCCAAGAATCAATGACTTGTTTGACCAATTGAAGGGAGCCACAGTATTTTCAAAGATAGACTTGAGGTCCGGTTACTACCATTGGAAAGTTAAAGACTCGAATGTGTCGAAAACTACTTTTCAAACGAGGTATGGTCACTATGAATTTTTGGTTTTGCCATTTAGTTTAACGAATGCTCCCGCAGTGTTTACAGACTTAATGAACCATATTTTCTGACCATACCTAGATAAATTTGTGGTCGATTTTATTGACGATATACTGATTTATTCTCGTGATGACACCGAGTATGCCGAGCACTTGAGAACGGTCTTCTAAACTTTGAGAGACAAATAGTTGTATGTTAAATTTAGTAAAAGTGAATTTTGGCTTAGAAAAGTTGGATTTTTGGGTCACATTGTTTCGGGTGATGGTATTAGAGTTGACCCGAGAAAGATATCGGCTATTGTTGAATGGAAACCGCCGAGGAATGTAACTGAGGTTAGAAGCTTTCTAGGCTTAGCCAGCTATTACAGACGATTTGTCAAAGGATTTTCCATGATTGGTACTCCAATGAGAAAATTGTTACATAAAGATGTCAAGTTCGAATGGATAGAAAAATGCCAACAGAGTTTTGAGAAACTAACGGCATTGTTGACTGAGGCGCCAGTTTTAGTACAACCTGAACCTGGAAAAGAACTTGTAGTTTATAGTGACGCATCCTTGAATGGATTTATAACACCCCTAACCTGTATCCGTTGCTAAAATAGGGTTACAAGGCATTACCGAGCATATCAAAACATTCAACATTCATTTCACAATCATTATAGCATCATGGTCATACATCAATACAAAGTCTCTCATATAGGTCAACGAGACCTAAAACATGCTCTAGAAAGGGGTCGAGACTAACATGCCGTGTGCCTTACACGGCATTAAACACACCCGTGTGTCTAAGCCATGGCAAAATAGGGCATACATATTAACTTATCCACACGGCCACAATACATGCTTGTGTGCCTTGGTTGTGGTTGAAACTGACTTAGGTCGCACGGCTAACCACACGCCCATGTGTCTAGCTAGTGTACCCTTCAAAATGGCCACACAGCCCATGTACCAAGGTTGTGTGCCTCACACGGCCACCAAACACGCCCGTGTTTCTAGGACGTGCTCGAGATAGACTTGAATAACTAAATTACAATAGACTCATGGTCGAGACATACGCCCGTGTGCTCAACCATGTGGGGTGAAATTAGGCTTGGTTTAAGCCACATTTCCCACCTATCTCAAGCACTCCAAAACCACAACATTTTAGTATTATTTGCATACATTCATAGGCAACCAAATCAACCATTTTGTATATATTTCATGCAATTCAAATACCATTCAATTCACTACTCAATTTCACAACCAAACATACCTAATCAATGTATCAAAATCATCACAACTTACATAAGCTCCAAATATATAGACTCATCATTTTATCACATACTTCATACCATAAAACTTACCAATTCAACATTCCATATTCAAACCATCACATGAACATTATATACATCATATGACTTACCTATCAAACACACCATTTAGGCCAACTTAATAGGCCATACATAACAACATTTACAAGCCAAATCTCATGGCTAGATATTCACATCACAAAACCTACTGAAATACTTCTAGCCTATACATGTCATATACCATATATACAACTCTCAAAATGGTACCAAAATAGAGGTCTAGTAGTGTGATTGAGTCGCTGACGATTCCTGGATCCGAGCTAGCTTTATAACACTGTAAAATAGAGAAAATTTCACACAGTAAGCTTCAAAGCTTAGTAAGTTCATGATATAACACATTTAACTCATCAATTAAAATATAATTTTATCAATTAGTTAACACTTAATGCAACTTATCTCATCCTTCATTTACATAACCATTCATCTACTTCATACTTATTATCATCAATCACATAGGTTCCGTACATACCTATATCATCACGTTCTAATCTATCACATTTATCACTTCGATGCTCGATGCACTACTTCATTCGATCATACTTCGATCATTCAATAAACTCGCACACTTAGTGCCAATTAATTAGCTGAATTAATAATAATATCACATACTTAGTGCCATTTCATTAAACCAAACTTATGTCGGTATCGCACACATAGAGCCATTGATTCAGCCAATGTTGTTATATTCTCACACACTCAGTGCCATTTTTAATAGCCGTAGCTATTTCATTTCTCGCACACTTAGTTCCTCAAATTCAATTTACATTTCACATACACCAACTTCTCAATCTCATTTCTATTTATTTCATCACATACAAACATTATACAAACAATATGTATTATACACGAACTTACCTCAGACGTAAAAACGATGATATTAGTCGACCAATCGAGCACTTTATTTTTGCCTACTCAAATTCACTTATTCAATCTCACATTCATTCAATTACATTCATTATCACATAATTTGGCCTTTTTGCTCATTAGCCCCTAATTTCTTCATATTTGACATTTTAGTCCTTATTTCGTAAAAACACAAAATTCACATAATCCCGTTTAACACAAGCTTGGCCAAATATCTATTAAGTCCTAGCAGTCCATATATTTCATTTATTTCACATTTCAACCCTTCAATTTCTCATTTTCACAAATTAGTCCATAATAAGCAAATTCATCAAAAATTACAATACAAAACATGTTAATCTATCACCAAGCTTTCATATTTCACCATTTAACATCATAAAATTCATGAATTCATCAATGGCATCTCATCAAATCATCAAAAATTTCATGAATTTAAGCATGGGCTAGCCAGAACACTTAACAACGATAAAAAAAACGTAAACATCATCAAAAATTGAGTCAAAACCATACCTTAATTAATGTTTAACTAGCTGAACCCTAACTATCTCTTTTTCTCTTCTTTTTCTTTGAATTTCGGCAACAAGATGATGATAACGGCTTAATTTTCATGTTTGTTTAATTAATCTAATAACATTAATAAACATTTTACTTAAATAACCTTATTAATATCTTTAAAATTCCACCAACTAATGTCCATTTATGTCATTGGATAAAATTCATGGTTAAATAACCATATAAGGACTTCACAAATAAAGAGACATAGCAATTACGCACTTTAACAAATAGAATGCAAATTTTGCATTTTACGCGATTAAATTCTTTTATCAAATTAAGCACACAAATGATAAAATTTTCATACAAAACTTTCATACATGCTTTTACACATATTGTAATCACAGAAAATAATATTAAAATATTTTTGATTCAGGTTTGTGGTCTCATAACCACTATTTCGACTAGGGTCTAAACTGGGCTGTTACAACTCTCCCCCCTTAGGGATTTTCGTCCACAAAAATCTTACCAGTGAATAGGTTAGGATATTGTTTTCTCATAGTATCCTCGGGCTCCCACGTAGCTTCTTCAACCCTGTGTTGACGCCACAACACTTTCACTAACATTATTCTTTTATTTCTCAGCTCTTTGATCTCACGAGCTAAAATTTGTATTGGTTTTTCTTCATAAGACATATCAGAATGAATTTCAACCTTAGTCGGAGAAATGACATGCGAAGGATTTGATTTGTATCTTCATAGCATCAATACATGAAATACATTATCTATCTTTTCTAACTCAGACAGTAATGCTAGCCGATAAGCTGCTGGCCCAATTCGCTCGATAATTTTATATAGCCCGATGAATCTCGGACTCAATGGAGTACTTTCTTCCAGGTGAGACTTTTAAAAACACTTTATCACCGATCTCAAATTTAATATTTTTTTATTTTAAATCTGTTTAAGATTTCTGATGATCGAAAGCTACTTTCAAACTATCTCTAATCAGTTTTACTTTCTGTTCAGTCTCTTTTATCAAATCAGCCCCATGAAACTTATTCTCACTAAGCTCTGACCAATACAATGGTGTACGGCATTTTCTACTATATAAGGCTTCGTACGGTGCCATTTTAATGCTCGATTAAAAACTATTATTATAAGCAAATTCAATCAGTGGCAAATATTGTTCCCATGTACCTTCAAACTCAAGAATGCAACATCTCAACATATCCTCGAGTATCTAAATAATTCGCTTGGATTGACCATCCTTTTTCAGGTGAAAAGCAGAACTAAAATGCAATTTCGTACCTAAAGCCTCTTGCAGTTTCTTCCAAAATCGTGATGTGAACCTTGGACATCTATCCAAAACAATAGAAATAGGTACTCCGTGCAACCTTACAATTTGAGAAATATATAACTCAGCAAGCTTATCAAGTGAATAATATGTACGAACAGGGATGAAATGAGCCGATTTAGTCAATCTATCAACAACAACCCAGATTGCATCTTTCTTACTCGATGTCAGAGGTAAACCCGATAGAAAATCCATCGTAATTCTGTCCCATTTCCACTCTAGAATCATAATCGGTTGTAACAAATAGGATGGCACTTGATGTTTAGCTTTAACTTGCTGACAGATCAAATATTTCACAAAAAAATCAGAGATATCCTTTTTCATTCCAGACCACCAGTAATGGTGTTTCAAATCATTATACATTTTCGTACTACCCGGATGTACAGATATTTTACTGTCGTGAGCTTCGTTCAAAATCATCTGAATCAACTCTGAATTCCTCGAAACACAAATCTGATCTCGGAATCTCAAACTAACATTATCATCAACTTTAAATTCTGAATCAGAATCCAGATCACAATGGTTTCGTTTTGTTATTACCTCATTATCAACTTTTTGTGCTTCAACAATTTGTTGTAAAAATAACGGTCTCGCTTTCAATTCAGCTAAAACCGAACCATCATCAGACAGAATCAAATGAGCATTCATCGCACGCACTGCAAATAATGATTTTTGACTCAAAGCATCAGCAACAACATTTGTTTTTTCCTGGATGATAGTCAATAACAAGCTCCTAATCTTTCAGCAATTCTAGCCATCTTCTCTGTCGCAAGTTCAAATCTATCTGAGTCATCAAATATTTTAAGCTTTTGTGATCAGAATAAATGTGACATTTCTCACCAAACAGATAGTGGCACCAAATAGACAAAGCATATACAATCGCAGCTAACTCAAGGTTATGTGTCAGATAGTTCTTTTCATGTGGCTTTAACTGTCTCGAAGCGTAGGCTATGACTTCGCCTTCCTGCATCAAAACGCAGCCCAAACCATTCAACAAAGCATCACTATTGATCACAAATTCTTTACCCGATTCTGGCTATACTAACACCGGAGTTTCAGTTAATAGGGCTTTCAACTAAATAAAACTTTTCTGACACTTTTCAGACCATTCAAATTTCACATCTTTCTGAAGTAGTCAATGGAGTCGCGATCATCAAAAAGCCTTTTACAAACCTTCGATAATAACTAGTAAGTCCAAGAAAATTGCAAACTTCAGAAACATTTCTCGGAGGCTTCCAATCCAAAATGGCTGAAATCTTGCTCGAATCAACACGAATACTAGATGCTGATACAATATGGCCCAGAAAACCAACTTCGCGTAACCAGAAATCATATTAACTGAACTTCGCATACAATTTCTTATCTCTCCAAGTCTATAGCACTATTTTTAAATGTTTGGCATGCTCAGTTTCATCATGCGAATAAATCAAAATGTCATCAATGAATACAACAACAAATTCTAAATACGGTCTGAAAATTCTGTTCATCAAATCCATAAAAACAGAAGGTGCATTTGTTAATCTAAAAGGCATAACCAAAAACTCATAGTGTCCATACCTCATTCTGAATGTAGTTTTCGGAATGTCTGAATCTTTTACTCGCAACTGATAGTAACCTGATCTTAGATCTATCTTTGAAAGCACGGTATCTCCTTTTAGTTGATCAAACAAATCATCTATCACTGTAAAGGATATTTGGTCTTGATCGTCACTTTATTGAGTTGTCGATAATCAATGCACATTCTCATAGTTCTGTCTTTCTTTTTCACAAACAAAACTGGTACACCCCAGGGAGAATAACTTGGTCTAGCAAAACCTCTATCCGTCAATTTTTGCAACTGAGCTTTCAACTCTTTTATCTCTATTAGGGCCATTCTATACGGAGCTATCGAAATTGGAGTAGTTCCCAGCATTAACTCAATACCAAACTCAAGTTCTCGGATCGGAGGCAAGCCCGGTAACTCATCAGGAAACACATTTGAATATTCACAAACAACTGGCACTGATTCAATCTTTTTTTCAATCACTTTCATATCAAGTATATAGGCTGAATAAGCTTCGTAACCCTTTCTCACATATTTCTGAGCTAGCATCACTGAAATCACTACTGGTGTGACAGCCCTAAATTGACCCTAGTTGGAAAGTGGTTTCGGGACTGCTAAACCGAGTCACTGAAGTATTTGAGTATAATATTTATTGTCTAAAATATGTGAATATGAGTGTGTGAAAGTTTTAAGCTTCGATTTAGTTAATTGCATGTGAATTTAGTTAATAGGACTTATGTGTGACACTTTTGAAATGTGATAGGTTAATTTATAAGGACCTATTAATGCATGTTATAAAAATGAGGGGTTTGCATGTCAAATTTCCATTTATAATAGGTAGTGGCCGGCCATGGTATGGGTCATGGATGAAAATATGTATTTTCTATTAGCATTATTAGTTTACAAAATAAAATAAGGAATTAAGAATAATAAAACATGTGGTAATGGGAGGAGAAACCAAAGTTGTCATCTTTGCTCCTCATTGCCGTGACTAGAAGAGAAAAAGCTTGGAAAAAATTCAGCTATGGTGGTTAGCTAAATCAAGCTCAAGAGCTTAGAGGATCAAAGTCGGATGGGGGAAAGGAAAAAGTGATCGAATAGCCATTGAAATCGTTCGACAACACCCGAGGTAAGTTCTTAAGTAATTGAGTTTGATTCCTTTGAAAATTTTAAGTTTTAAAACGGGTTGAATATGAATTATGTATATACGTTAAGGTCAATGACTTTTCTAAATGACGGCATAAATGATATTATGTTTTAAATATGTGAATGAGAACTTTACAGAGTAAATTGTATAAATCTGCTACGGACAGCAGCAGTAGCGTGTTTTGGAAAAATTACCATAAATTGTGGGAGTTGAGATAAAGGCTGAATAAATTATGTAATTAAAGCTTGATGCGTCTAGTTTCGTATACAAGAAATCGTGTAAGTAAAGGGGTTGCCGATAATGAGATTTTCAAAGTTGTGTGAGACAGAGTCAGAATCGCTCTGAAATCCCCTGTTCAGTATTCGGAAAATCATTATAAATCGTACAAAAATGATTATAAGATAAAATTTTACGCTTAGACTCCTTAATGAGTCTAATTTCAAACAAAATAAACAAAAATACATTTTGAATTCTGTACAATGAGAAATTAAATTCTTAGTTAAGAGTAGTCAGAGTAGTCAAGCAGTAAAATAGGGGAAACTTTGAGAAATATCTGGTATTGATTGGCCAAACCAAAAATTCTAAAAATTTTGTGGATAGAGGATATACGAGTCTGTTTTCATGGAAAATTAGCGGCACATAATTTTGAATTTCGTAACCCCAGTTACAAATAATTTAACGACTATTGCTCAGGAAAACAGCTTGTAGAGAATTTGTGGTTATGTTGTAAACATGGATAAAACTTGTTTTAGTTGCTCATAAGCTATTGATTAAACCCATACGTGAATTCAAAATTGTGATATTATAAAAAGATATATGAGTGTTAGATGGATCTTTGATATTAAAATTTGTGAAATTGTAAGTTTATAAGTATTCGAATATGAAATGATGGTATGGCTTGAAATTGAATTATTCATTGGGAAATGATAGATGTAGATTCAGCCAAGACAAAGTGAAAGTATATGTGGTATGTGAAGTATATTTGGATAATTGTGATGTGAATACATGAAAATTTATATTTTGATTTAGGATTTTATGTGATGGATGTGAATGTGTATATATGAGCTAAGGCCGAATGGCAAATGTGATGAATGTGAACATGCATTTGTGTGATAAGGCCGAATGGTTAATGCGAAATGTGTATGAGATGGATATGTGGTAAAGCCAAATGGCTAATGTGAGATATGTATGAGATGTGTATATATATATATTGTGGCCAAATGACAAACGGCGGAAGGTGTGTTTTATTAGATATTTGATGAGGTAAATGAATTACAAATATGATAGTCGATGTGAATGTTGTAACATGTGAATAAATATGTATGAAACTCTATGATGTAAACCCGGGATTAAAGACCAGATGACCATATGTGGTGACTATGTCTGGGTTAAGACCCGCTGACTTTGTGTGGAGATTTCATCTGAGCTAAAGGTCTCGCCGATAATCCGAGTAGAGTTTAAAGCTATAAGACTTCGCAATAAGAATTGCTTATAAATATATTCAATGCGAAAGGTTAAACAGGTATGTACTCCAAGTTTATATGTGAGCTTGATTTAAACTAAATCATAAGGCAGTTATGTGATGCATACGTGAGCAATCTATGAGACTATTCTTATGAATATGTGACATCGGATCAGTGTGAGAGGTTATGTGAAATTATACAATATATCTATGTCACATGAGCTCACTTTTATGTGAAAGTTTATCTGCCTATTGAATATGATGAGATGTGCATATTCGGTAAAGGGATAGTATGCCCCAAGGAAGAGTGAAATAAAAATACGAACAACTATGTTATAATTTGATTATTATCTGTTGACACTGCTTAAAACTTACTAAGCGTTGAATGCTTACTCCGGTTACTTTGTTTCCTCTGTTTTATAGACCTCATTTGGAAGCTACAGGCTCGGGGATCGTCAGCAACTAGTCACACTATCACTATCCACTGCTTGTTACTGTTATGTTTTAAATTATTTTATGGCATGTATAGAATAGACTAGTGGTGGAAGAATATTTTGGTTGATGTATATAAGCCATGCAAAAATGGCATCTTTTGAATGTTTACTTAGAGAAGTTTAAATTTTATCCCTGGCTGTGCTTAGTACTTATTTAAATGAATGATCTTTATTTCAAGAAAAAGTTCAAAATTTTACGGTTCTGACAGGAGTTACAAGTCCGGTAATGCCCCTTACCTATTCCGGCGACGGTTACGGGATAGGGGTGTTACAACTGGCAACCCGTTCAAACCACCAGATTCAATTCAAACTATTTCATCATTCTTGCATCTCAAATCAATAGTTTTTCGTTTGTAGTTCACAATGGAATCATGCAAAGTTAACCAATCCATACCCAAAATTATATCAAACTCGTCAAAAGGCAATATTATCAGACCGGCTAGAAAACAAATGTCTCTAAACATTAACGGACAATTCTTGCACACTTTGTCAACTAAAACACTTTTACCTAGGGGTTCGATACTCTAATCACGAATTCAATAGACTCTACAGGAAAAGTCTTATTGTTCACTAAATTCATGCATATATAAGAATGCATTCATCCAGGATCTATCAATGCAATCACAAAAGTATCATAAAGTGTGAAAGTATCAGTAATAACATCCAGAGGTGACGCTTCTTCTCGGGCACGAATGGCATAGGCTCTAGCAGGTGCTCAAGCTTCGGATCGAATAGCAGTGTCTTTAGTCCCTCTTTGACTACCACTCACATTTTCTATATTTCTGGGAGGTCTAACTCAAGCTGCAGTGTTACTCGGCCTCGTGTTCTGAGCATTATCTTTTTCAGCTAACTTTGGGCAATCTTTTGTAAAGTGATATCGTGAACTACAACTGTAACAAGCTCTGTTATTACTTTTTCCCCAAAAATCTCCAAAATGTCGTCTTCCACATTGTTTACACTCAGGCTTTACATCCTTTGCATTACCAACATTTGATACTGATGTAGTTTGAGCTTTAGGGTTGGTATATTTCTTTCCACGATCTCTATTCTGATATCCCGAAGAAGTTATCGATCGATCAATAAAATCTCTAGATTTCTTTGACGAGGAATGATAAGTTTTATTCATTGATCTCTTTCTCGAATCTCTAGCCTCTGAGTGAGCTTTTCTCTTTTCTTTGCTAAGATCCTCAGCTTTACAGGCCCTCTCAACCAATACTACAAATTCTTTCAGTTCAAGTATCCCGACTAACAATTTTATATCTTCGTTCAATCCATCCACAAATCTTTTACACATAATCTCTTCAGTAGACACATATTCTCGAGCATACTTGCTTAAATGTACAAATCCTCTTTCGTATTCTACTATAGTCATTCAACCCTGTTTCAACTCCAGAAACTCTTTATTTTTCTGATCGAGGAATCTTTGACTTATGTACTTTTTCTAGAACTCGGTCTAAAATAATTCCCAGGTAACTCATTCTCTAGAAACCACCGATGTCAACATTTTCCACCAATGATATATTACTCATTTAATACATTCTTCTGGAGTACAAGACAATTCATCAAATACTCGAATAGTGTTTTCATGCCATTCAAATACCATCCAATTCACTACTTCATTTCACAACCAAAAATACCCAATCAATGTATCAAAATCATCACAACTTACATAAGTTCCAAATATATAGACTCATCATTTTATCACATACTTCATACCACAAAACTTACCAATTCAACTTTCCATATTCAAACCATCACATGAACATTATATACATCATATGACTTACCTATCAAACACACCATTTAGGCCAACTTAATAGGCCATACATACCAACATTTACAAGCCAAATCTCATGGCTATATTCACATCACAAAACCTACTAAAATACTTTTAGCGTATACATGTCATATACCATATATACAACTCTCAAAATAGTACCAAAATAAATGTCTGATAGTGTGATTAAGTCGTTGACGATTCTCGGATCCGAGCTAGCTTTTTAACACTGTAAAATAGAGAACATTTCACACAGTAAGCTTCAAAGCTTAGTAAGTTCATGATATAACACATTTAACTTATCAATTAAAATATAATTCTATTAGTTAGCTAACACTTAATGCAAGTTATCTCATCCTTCATTTATATAACCATTCATCTACTTCAAACTTATTATCATCAACCACATAGGTTCCGCACATACATGTATCATCACGTTCTAATCTATCACATTTATCACTTCGATGCTCTATGCACTACTTCATTCGATCATACTTGAACATTCAATAAACTCGCACACTTAGTGCCAATTAATTAGCCAAAGTAATAATAGTATCACTCACTTAGTGCCATTTCATTAAACCAAACTTATGTCAGTATTGCACACATAGTGCCATTTATTCAGCCATCACTATTATATTCCCGCACACTTAGTGCCATTTTTAATAGTCATAGTTATTTCATTTCTCGCACACTTAGTTCCTCAAATTTGATTTACATTTCACATTTTCCAACTTAACAATCTCTTTTCTATTTATTTCATAACATACAAACATTATACATACAATATGTATTATACACGAACATATCTCAGACGTAAAAATGACGATATTAGTCAATCAATCGGGCACTTTGTTTTTGCCTTAATCTAGGTCCAAATTTCTTCTTTCTTGATCTATATAAATTCAAATTCACTTATTCAATCTCACATTCATTCAATTACATTCATTATCACATAATTTGGCCTTTTTGCTCATTAGCCCCTAATTTCTTCATCTTTGACATTTTAGTCCTTATTTCGTAAATACACAAAATTCACATAATCCCATTTCACACAAGCTTGGCCGAATATCTATTAAGTCCTTAGCAGTCCATATATTTCATTTATTTCACATTTCAACCCTTCAATTTCTCATTTTCACAAATTAGTCCATAATAAGCAAATTCATCAAAAATCACAATACAAAACATGTTTATCTATCACCAAGCTTTCATATTTCACCATTTAACATCACAAAATTCATGAATTCATCAATGGCATCTCATCAAATCATCATAAAAAATTTCATGACTTTAAGCATGGGCTAGCCAGAACACTTAACAACGATCACAAAAATGTAAAAATCATCAAAAATCGAGTCAAAACCATACATTAATTAATGCTTAAACTAGTTGAACCCTAACTATCTCTTTTTCTTTTCTTTTTTTTTAATTTCGACAACAAGATGATGATAATGGCTTAATTTTCATATTTGTTTAATTAATCTGATAACATTAATATCCATTTTACTTAAATAACCTTATTAATATCTTTAAAATTCCACCAACTAATGTCCATTTATGTCATTCAATAAAATTCATGGTTAAACAACAACATAAGGACCTTACAAATAAGGAGACATAACAATTAGGCACTTTCACAAATAGAATTCACATTTTGCATTTTACGTGATTAAATCCTTTTATCAAATTAAGCACACAAATGATCAAATTTTCATACAAAACTTTCAAACATGCTGTAACAACCCATACCTGTAACCCACGCCAGAGCGGAATACGAGGCATTACCTAACTCAATCTCATGCACCCAAACATTCACAAGCCATCCAGACTCAATCCAATTTAAAACTATTTCAATTTTTACTTTAAACCTCTTTTTATGGGACTACGAGCCCCTAATTGACCATTGGGAACCATTCAGTATCAGCCCGGGCCCTTAAACCATCTATAGAAACTTTATCTCTGAGACATGGCACAGGCCCATGTAGAAGGGCAACACGCCCGTGTGGCCATTTCAACATGGTCGTGTTGATGGCCCGTGTGGCTCACACGGCTTAGGCAATATAGGGACACACCCGTGTCCTCCACTTTTGTGGAATTTATTCTAAATGAACACCTACTTACACGGCCTGGCACACGCCCGTATGGGTGGCCCATGTCCTTCACACGGCCATGACATGCCCGTGTCCTAGCCCGTGTAAAAATAACATGGACATTCTATTTCTGACGTTACCATCCCCAAAATGACACACGACCAAGGCACACACTCATCTACTAGGCCGTGTCCCTCACATAGCTGAGACACACAGCCGTGTCTTTGCCCGTGTGTTTACTATCATGCACACTGACTTAAAATTTTTACATGCAGGGGACACACGGCCGGACCACACTCCCATAGGGCAGACCGTGTGTCACACACTGCCTAGACACATGCCCGTGTGTCTACCCGTATGGACAATACAAGGCTATTTACCAAGCCTCTTTGCCACCTTTACTTACACAATCCATACATTAATAAACTAAAGCCAATACAAGGCTAACTCATACAACCACATCAGTCATAATAAACAACTTTCCATGAGTGCATTTTACTCATCTATGAAGATAACATCTTTGTATATGAATCAAAATGAATTTTAGCCACCATTCAGGGCGTAATACAAATGAGAGATTTATCCCAAACCAACACATCTGGCCAAATTGATAATGACACAAAACACAAGTCTAGGTCCCTATACATGCCATATTCAAAAATATAAATCAAACTATACCGAATGCTTCGATTGATAGTGTGATCAATATCTCTGACTTTCGTTGTTCCTTGAGCTAGGTAGGCAGCACTATAAGAAAATTAAAAAGGAGAGGGAGTAAGCATAAAGCTTAGTAAATTGCACATAAATAATTATACAACATAACTTTACTATTTATCAACATGCTCATAACATATAATTGGGCATAAGCAAAACTTACTCATCAATGTTCAGTACACATCGTATATCATAAAAATTGGGCTCGTATTTTATATATACCAAAGAGGTACCTATACCATTCACAACACAGTTATATTTTCTTCATTAACTTGAAATCGTAACTTTTATCGTTGAACCATTTGGAACACTATCAGATATTTAGTAAGCCTCAAACATGGGGTAAGGAGCCGAAGCCATGTCCCAGACATGGTCTTACACAGGCTCTAGCATATCTATGCCGATGCCATGTCCCAGACATGGTTTTACATAGGCTCTAGCATATCTGTGTCGATGCCATGTCCCAAAATGGTCTTACACTGACACATATCGTAGCCAATGCATGTCTCAGACATGTCCTACACTGACTTACGTCTCGAGGCCGATACATGTCCCAAACATTTCTCACACTAGCACTCGTCTCAATTTTGATGCCATGTCTCAGACATGGTCTTACACTGGCTCTTATAATGTGGCCAATGCATGTCCCATACATGTCTTACACTAGCTCACAATAGCCCATATACTATGGCATGAATATCCTATTTATTTCCTAGGTTCAAACGGGAGCTCTACTATCTCTATTATCATCTTGCTTTCTCAATTCCACAATTAAGCAATTCATGCTATATTAAATTCAAGTACAATTCAACACATACATTAATATTGTAGTTGCACTATTTACATACAACTTACCTCGGATTACAAAATGTAGCGACTAGTCGATTTGCTTGGCTTTCCCCCGGTCTAGGTTCGGATTCAGTATTTCTTGATCTATAATAACAAAATGCACTTATTTAGCCACTTTATCAATCTAGGCACTCTACAATACATAATTGGGAAAAATGACTAATTTGCACCTAGACTTTTGCAAAATGAGCATTTTACCCCTAAGCCTGAAAATCAATTTTATCAAATTTCTTCATATCTTAAGCCTAGCTAAACCCTTTTTTACTCTTATAGCAACTCCAAATTCCTACTATTTCATATACTTAACATCTATTTTACAACTCATGTAAAATAGTCCTTTTATGTGTTTTCATGCTAACACCTTTCACAAAAGTTGTTCATAAAACACCCAAGACTTATTTTCTTCTATAAAAACTCAGTAAACATTACAAACCCTTTCATGGTAAAACCCTACACTCTTGATCATTTTGCAAAATAGTACCCTTATTTGAAAGCTCATGATTCAAGGGTCTCAAAAGTACAAAAAATATTCAAGAAAAGTCATTAAAATCACTAACTTGTGAAAGCTTAAAGTTGCTGAAATTTCAAGCACTTAAAACCCCATTCTTTGCTAGAAATTTCAGTGGTAGAGAAGAAGATGAGAAGGTGATATCATCTTTCTCTTATTTTATTTCTATTTTAATCAAT
Source organism: Gossypium hirsutum (assembly GCF_007990345.1). Taxonomy (NCBI): domain Eukaryota; kingdom Viridiplantae; phylum Streptophyta; class Magnoliopsida; order Malvales; family Malvaceae; genus Gossypium; species Gossypium hirsutum. The sequence continues at coordinate 70,138,083 of NC_053430.1, forward strand.
TTAGCCACCAAACCCACCAAATTTAGACTTTTTGACCAAGTTTGTCTCCTATGGCCGGCCATGCCTCCCTAGGGGATATATTTTCCCTTTAAAGGCCCTCAATTAAAAGTTCTTGGTAATTCCCCCAATTAAAAGTGCTTGGCAATTTAACACCCATAGCTATCAATTTAAGACTTTTACACTTTATGCGATTTAGTCCTTTTTCTCAATTGAGCTCACAAACGTTAAAATTAACTCACCAAATTTTTCATACACTAATATAAACATACAATGACACCAAAATAATAATAAAATAATTAATTCCACACTAGATTTGTGGTCTCGAGACCACTATTCTGACTAGGCCCTAAATCGAGCTGTTACACATGCTTAAACACATACTGTAATCACAGAAAATAATATTCAAATATTTTCTGACTCAGATTTGTGGTTCCGAAACCACTATTCCGACTAGGGTCTAAATCGGATTGATTCAACTCTCCCCCCTTGGAGATTTTCGTCCCCAAAAATCTTACCAGTGAATAGGTTAGGATATTGTTTTCTCATAGTATCCTTGGGCTCTTACGTAGCTTCTTCAACCTCGTGTCGATGCCACAACACTTTCACTAATGTTATTCTTTTATTTCTCAGCTCTTTGATCTCACGAGCTAAAATCAGTATCGGTTCTTCTTTATAAGACATATTAGAATGAATTTCAACCTCATTCAGAGAAATGACATGCGAAGGATCTGATCTGTATCTTCGTAGCGTCGATACATGAAGTACATTATGTATCTTTTCTAACTCAGGCGGTAATGCTAGCCGATAAGCTACTGGTCCAATTCGCCCAATAATTTCATACGGGCCGATGAATCTCAGACTCAATTTTCTTTTCTACCAAATCGGAGTACTTTCTTCCATGGTGAGACTTTTAAAAAATCTTTATCATCGATCTCAAATTAAATATCTTTTCATTTCAAATCTGCGTAAGATTTTTGACGATCGAAAACTGCTTTCAAACTGTCTCTAATCACTTTTACTTTTTGTTTAGTCTGTTTTATCAAATCATCCCGGTGAATCTTATTATCACTAAGCTCTGACCAATACAATGTTGTATGACATTTTCTACCATATAAGGCTTCGTACGGTGCCATTTTAATGGTCGATTGAAAACTATTATTATAAGCAAATTCAATCAATGGCAAATACTGTTCCCATGTACCTTCAAATTCAAGAATGTAACATCTCAACATATCCTTGAGTATCTGAATAATTCGCTCAGATTGACCATCCATTTGAAGGTGAAAAGCAGTACTAAAATGCAATTTCGTACCTAAAGCCTCTTGCAGTTTCTTCCAAAATCGGGATGTGAACCTCGGATCTCTATCTGAAATAATAGAAATAGGTACTCCGTGCAACCTCACAATTTGAGAAATATACAACTCAACAAGCTTATCAAGTGAATAATCTGTATAAACCGAGATGAAATGAGCCGATTTAGTCAATCTATCAACAACAACCCAAATTGCATCTTTCTTACTCGATGTCAAAGGTAAACCCGATACAAAATCCATCGTAATTCCTTCCCATTCCCACTCCGGAATCATAATCGGTTATAACAAACCGGATGGCACTTGATGTTTAGCTTTAACTTGCTGACAGATCAAACATTTCACAACAAAATCAGAGATATCCTTTTTCATTCGAGACCACCAAAAATGCTATTTCAAATAATTATACATTTTCGTACTACTTGGATGTACAGATAAATGACTGTTGTGAGCTTCGTTCAAAATCATTTGAATCAACTCTGAATTCCTCAGAACACAAACCTAATCTCAGAATCTCAAACAAACATTATCATCAACTCTACATTCTGAATCAGAATCCAGATCATACTGGGCCTTTTTGTTATTATCTCATTATCAACTTTTTGAGGTTCAACAGTTTGTTGTAAAAATAACGGTCTCACTTTCAATTCAGCTAAAATCGAACCATCAACAGATAGAATTAAATGCGCATTCATTGCATGCACTGCAAATAATGATTTCTGACTCAAAGCATCAGCAACAACATTTGCTTTTCCTGGGTGATAGTCAATAACAAGCTCCTAATCTTTCAGTAATTCTAGCCATCTTCTCTGTCGCAAGTTTAGATCTCTCTAAGTCATCAAATATTTTAAGCTTTTGTGATCAGAATAAACGTGACATTTCTCACCAAACAGATAGTGGTGCCAATTCTTTAAAGCAAATACAATCGCAGCTAACTCAAGGTCGTGTGTCGGATAGTTCTTTTCATGTGGCTTTAACTATCTCGAAGCGTAGGCTATGAGTTTGCCTTCCTACATCAAAACACAGCCCAAGTCGTTCAATGAAGCATCACTGTAAATCACAAATTCTTTACCCGATTCTGGCTGTACTAACACCGGAGCTTCAGTTAATAGGGCTTTCAACTAATCAAAGCTTTTCTGACACTTTTCAGACCATTCAAATTTCTCATATTTTTGAAGTAGTTTTGTCAACAGAGTCGCGATCATCGAAAAGCCTTTCACAAACCTTCGATAATATCCAGCAAGTCCAAGAAAACTGCGAACTTCAAAAACATTTCTCGGAGGCTTCCAATCCAAAATGGCTGAAATCTTGCTGGAATCAACTCGAATACCAGATGCTGATACAATATGGCTCAGAAAACCAACTTCGTGTAACCAGAACTCATATTTACTGAACTTCACATACAATTGCTTATCTCGCAAAGTCTGTAGCACTATTTTTAAATGCTCGGCATGCTCAGTTTCATCACGTAAATAAATCAAAATGTCATCAATGCATACAACAACAAATTCTAAATAGGGTCCGAAAATTTTGTTCATCAAATCCATAAAAATAGAAGGTGCATTTGTTAATTCGAAAGGCATAACCAAAAACTCATAGTGTCCATACTTCATTCTGAATGTAGTTTCAGAATGTCTGAATCTTTTACTCACAACTGATAGTAACCTTATCTCGAATCTATCTTTGAAAACACGGTATCTCCTTTTAGCTGATCAAACAAATCATCTATCGCTGTAAAGGATTTTTGTTCTTGATCGTCACTTTATTGAGTTGTCATTAATCGATGCACATTCTCATAGTTTCATGTTTTTTTTTCCACAAACAAAACTGGTGCACCCCAGGTATAATAACTTGGTCTAGAAAAACCTATATCTGTCAATTCTTGCAACTGAGCTTTCAACTCTTTTAACTCTATCAGGGCCATTCTATACAGAGCTATCGAAATTGGAGTAGTTCCCAACATTAAGTCAATACCAAACTCAACTTCTCGGATAAGAGGCAAGCCCAGTAACTCATCAAGAAACACATCTGAATATTCACAAACAACTGGAACTGATTCAATCTTTTTTTCAATCACTTTCAAGTCAAGTATATAGGCTGAATAAGCTTCGCAACACTTTCTCACATATTTCTGAGCAAGCACCACTAAAATCACTGCTGGCAACCCGTTCAAACCACTAGATTCAATTTGAACTATTCCATCATTCTTGCATCTCAAATCAATAGTTTTTTCTTTTGTAGTTCACAATAGAATCATGCATAGTTAACCAATCCATACCCAAAATTATATCAAACTCATCAAAAGGTAATATCATCAGATCGGCTAGAAAACAAATGTCTCTAAACATTAACAGAAAATTCTTGCACACTTTGTCAACTAAAACACTTTTACCTAGGGGGTTTGATACTCTAATCACGAATTTAGTAGCCTCTACAGGAAAAGTCTTATTGTTCACTAAATTCATGCATATATAAGAATATATTGATCCAGGATCTACCAATGCAAATACAAAAGTATCATAAAGTGGGAAAGTACCAGTAATAACATCTGGAGATGACGCTTCTTCTCGGGCACGAATGGTATAGGCTCTGGCAAGTGCTCTAGCCTCAGATCGAACAACAGTGTCTTTAGTCCCTCTTTGACTACCACTCACATTTCCTGTATTTCTGGGAGGTCTACCTCTAGCTGCAGTGTTGCTCAGCCTCATTTTCTGAGCACTATCTTTTTCAGCTAACTCTAGGCAATCTTTGGTAAAGTGATCTCGTGAACTACAACTGTAACAAGCTCTGTTATTACTTTTGTCCCAAAAAATCTCCAAAATGCCATCTTCCACATTGTTTACACTCAGGCTTTACATCCTTTACATTACTAACACTCGATACTGATGTAATTTGAGCTTTCGGGTTGGTATATTGCTTTCCACGTTCTCTATTCTTATATTCTGATGAAGTTATCGATCAATCAATAAAATCTCTAGATTTCTTTGACGAGGAAGGATAAATTTTATTCATTGATCTCTTTCTCGAATCTTTAGCCTCTGAGTCAGCTTTTCTCTTTTCTTTGCTAAGATCTTCAGCTTTACAGGCCCTCTCAACCAATACTATGAATTCTTTCAGTTCAAGTATCCTGACTAACAATTTTATATCTTTTTTCAATCCATCAAAAAATCTTTTACACTTAATCTCTTCAGTAGACACGTATTCTCGAGCATACTTGCTCAAACGTACAAATTCTCTTTCATATTCTGTTACAGTCATCTGACCCTGTTTCAACTCCAGAAACTCTTTATTTTTCTAATCGAGGAATCTTTGACTTATGTACTTCTTCCAGAACTCAATCTGAAAGAATTCCCAGGCAACTCGTTCTTTAAGAACCACCAATGTCAACGTTTTCCACTAATGATATGCATTATCTCTAAGCAAAGATACTACGCATTTAATATATTCTTCTAGAGTACAGGACAATTCATCAAATACTCAAATAGTATTTTTAAGCTAGAACTCAGCTCTCTTGGCATCATCATCAACAGTAGCCTAAAACTCTTCAGCTCCATGTTTATGAATCTTCTCAACAGGTGGCTTACACAGTCGAATCGGGTCTATTACTTGTGGCACAACCGTGACTTGTTGAGGAATACGAGGCAAAGGATATTTATTCTTTATTGTAACTTTATTCAACTGCCTGTAACCAAGACATTATCTCAACAACTCATCTTTCTTTTTCAAAAATAAAACAGGTGCACCCCAAGGAGACACACTTGGCCAAATTAAACCTTTATCTAATAATTCTTGCAATTGTGCTTTAATTTCTTTCAACTTAGTTGGTGTCATATGATACGGTGAGATCGATATTGGTGCAGTTCTAGGTGTCAAATCAATAACAAATTCAAATTTACATTCTGGCAGCAATCCAAATAACTCTTTACAAAACACATCTATAAATTCTTTTACAATAAGAACCCGATCCAGCTTTGACTCTGACTCCTGAGTATCAAGTATAGAAGCCATAAATGCCTCACAACCCTTACAAATCAATTTGTATGCTGAAATAGCTAAAATAACTCTGGTAACATTGTTTGCTCTATCAGACTCAACTAAAATTATTTCACCCGTTCGACATCTCAAATCAATTTGTTTCAATCTACAGGTTACCACAACATCATGTAATGTTAACCAATCCATCCCCAAAATAATATCGAATTCTTGAAAGGGTAGCAACATCAAATCAGTAGGAAATTCACAGCCCTTAATTTTTAGTGGACACCTATGGCATATTAAATTAATTATCATGCTCTGACCCAATAGATTTGTAACTTGAACATCAAATTTAGTTGACTAAATAGGTAAATTCTTATCCATTACAAATGCAGTGCAAATATATGAGTGAATTGACCCAGGGTTAATCGGTGCATATGGAGTAACATCAAATAGATAGGATATACCAACAATAACATCAGGTGCGGTACTTCCTCCTTGGCTCGAGTATCGTATGTTTGCGCATGAGCTCTAACTTCAGATCGAGCAGCTATATTTTTTTCCCAATATGATTAGCTCTAGTATTACGTTTCTGACCGGGACGTCTACCCTTCTGAGGTGTCGACATCTATTTATCACTTCTCTCTTCATTATATCCTGCCATTCTTGGATAATTTCGCACAAAATGATCTATCGCACCATATCTGTAACACACTCCCAGTTTGGTTCTGTATTTTCTAGTATGAAGTTTTCCACAATGTTTATAAACCGACTTTAGAGTATTCCAATGAATCCCAGACTATTGATAGGTTTAACTTGAAGTTTAAAATCATGCTGAATCGATTTGTTTTTACCCAAAAACCCAGATGTTGAAGTGTCACGATTAAATTCTTCATTTGTTTTTCTTTATGGCAATGGGGAAAACAACTTAGAAAAGCTTCTTTTACCAAATTCTTGAGCCTTCCTTTCTCTTTACTTCTTTTGATTATATACTTCTTCCATCTTTTGGGCATAGTCCAAATAAAATGACAAATCATCGTATCTCAGTCCTTCCAATCAACATTTTAATTTCATCATTCAAACCATCTTCAAAACGGATGCACATTTCTTCCTCGTTTGGCACAATTTCATGAGCATACTTGCTAAGGTACACAAACACTCTCTCGTATTTAGCCACTAATTTATTTTCTTGCTTTAATTCACGAAATTTTTTTCTTCTTCCGATCTAAATATCATTTGTTGACATATTTCTTTTTAAACTCTGATTGCAAGAAATCCTAACTAACCCTGTCTTTCAATACTACTACTCTCAATGTGGACCACCAACTATATGCTTCATCTTTAAGTAACGACATGACACACCTCAGATATTATTATGAGAACAAGTCGATTCATCAAAGACTGGCTGGATATTTTTGACCCAGTATTCAACTTTAATAAGATCATCCTCTGATCTACCTTTAAATTATTTCGTGCCACACTTTTATATTTTTCCAGTCGGAGGTCGTTGACTCGATTCAGTCGTTTGAGGTGATGAAGTTACCATTGGAGGTATAACAATGGGTGGAGGTTATTGAGCCACAGGGTTGGTTCTTATAAATTTCATGAACCACTGACCCATTAAACCGAAGAAAACATATTTTACTTTTTTGACATTTTTGGAATCAGTAAACTATGACTTGCTTCTTGTTTAGAAGTCGGGAGATTACTATTAACTTCATAGTGTCAGCACAGTCAAATTCTCTTGAAATCTTTAAAATCTATAAGAAAAATAGGGGTTAGATCAGATCAATTAATATCACATTATCACAAATTTATATTGTTGGGAAATATGCCCATATTGTAGTAAACATGTAATTGTTTTCTATTTATTTGAACGATGAATAAATAAATAAAGTTAATTTCACATTTCACTATTATGTCATTTGTATTTTTATCTTTTATATTTTGCATGCATAGTGAAATTGTGACAAACAAATATTAGCTCATTGATTGTCTAAGTTCAAATTGAAGATAAGTGGCATTGTAAGAGCTTTTACATTGCAAGAAAGAAAACTTACTTTAGTAGATAATCTAAATAAATACTTAATCCCGTAAAAGAATCTAAGTGAGCATTTGATTCAAAACTAAGAAGGATTATTATTTCATCTACAATTCCAATTGCGGAGATGGCTAGTCTTGGCTATTAGAGTAGTTGACTCCATGAGTAGAGACATAGATGTATTCATTGGTAGAATGATAAATTGGACTGGAACCAAGATGAATTAGTTCTGAATCCGTTTGTGAATTAATTCACTAGTTACATTCATGGTGTGATTTACCTAAATTTTGAGTTAGTCACTGACCATGCGTATGCAACTTATGTGCTTTGATATAAGTGGAGGCTTATGCTCTAAAGACGATCGAGCCCATAGCTGGTATGTTGGGTACATGACTTGTGTATGGCATGGCTTTACTAGAAACAATGGAATTCATAGCTCAATTAAAGAGTTAATGATATCCTCTTATTAGTATTGTGTAGATTGATAAATATTGAACGTGGTCACATGTTGCTTGTTCTCGAACGAGCAATTTATCACAATCATTTGTTGATATGATCATATTAACCATTAAGAAGACACAGTGGTGACAATAAGATAAAATAGAATTGTATTGAGCGAATGGATTTAACTCAAAGAAATCAAGGATATCATATGAGGGTAACACACACATGACGAGGTTATTGAACAAAATAGTTGGATGAATTTTTTTCATAGAGTATACAATAAGGAGTTTTTAATCATGGTACTTCTTGTGGACTAACTCCATGATTAAGTAATTATCAATTATCGAAAAAAGGCTTGTGGACATAATTTCAATTACTAAAGCCTAATTGAATATGTTTGATTGGTCTCTCCGCTAGCTCAACAAAAGCTCGATCGGACTACATTTGGATCAGGAGAAAATTCTATGACTTTGGAAATAATTTAATTGATTTTATTTATTCGATGTGAAATTAAATTAGGTGGTCGTGAGAATTGTTCAACTAGAGAATTTTATTAAATAATTTTCTTGAAAAATTAGTTTGGAAAATCTAAGTGATTTTTGGAAAATTAATTTTGATTAAGTAAAACTAATATGATATTTTTGAAAATTAATTTTCAAGTTAGACAATTGGCCCAATAGCTAATTGAACTTGAAAATTGGACCTGACATTGTAAATTGGGCCTAAAAGCCTAAAAATCGATAGCAAGACCTAAAAACTAGTCGAACCGGGCCTGATATATGAAACTGAGCTAACGGTCCTACTAGTGGCTAGATTGGACCAGTCAGGTTGTCACCGGCCCAGATCGAACTGACAGTACTCGAACCGGCTTGGGGTGTCGTAAGGGTGCCGCACTTGCATCATTGGACACGGTGGTGCCTACGGTCGTGACGACGGCATTCCAGTGGCTGGCAACTGCGATGGCGGTGCTTCGGTGACTGGCGGTGGTTGTTCTTTGGTGATTAAGCAGTGGAAAAGTTACACTCCTACTAGGACTCTACCAGAGAACTTGATTTCATATTAACTATTCCAAAAATAATATTATTTTAATAGTTTAATATTAAATTAAATTTAATACTTATTTTAATAGTATTTTATTAATTTAATATTAAAGTGATTAAGTTTAATCATAGCTGACCTCTCTAAACTCTCCCTATATAAAGAAAGCCTTGGGTCATTATCTTACACACACTTGAATTAAAGAGAAAATTCTCCTAAGAGACTATTTCAGAAAATATCTAGAGATGTTTTTATTTACAACTTGACCCAAAAGTTTCGAGAAATTGTAAAATTACCACACTAGTAATTTTTGTGAAAAACTTTATGATTCGAAGTGAGCCTACACTCGGTAGATGTGAGCTTGAGGAATGCGGAGAAGACTACTCGGTTGAAGTGCTCATCCTAGACAAATCAAAAAGGTATAACTGTGATTAAGTGTTTATTAATTTAGATATTACAATCAAGATCTTGTTTTGGAAAAATTTTTAAAACTCTGGTATTTTCCTAAATTTATTTTCCGTTACATTTTCCAAACCTAGTTTTTCCAACATTTAACCCATCTTCGTTATCAAATCAAGGCTATGAAGTATTACAGTACAATTCAGAACACTTAACTTCAATTAGAAACAATTATGCAAATTAAATAAACATTCAATAACTCATTTTAAATAATGTAGAAATACACATATGGGCCTTAAATTGAGCCTACGAGGCCCTAAAAATAGTTTGGTAACGTTCAAGGATCATTTTGAAACAAAATAGAAAAGTTTGGAAAAATCAAAAATTAAAAATAGGCGTCACACGGTCGTGTGACAAAGCCCAGATCGTGTGGCATAGGGACATGGCCGTGTTGCCAACCGTGTGAAAAACTGTGTCAATTTTGAAATAATTTCACACGGTCGTGTCACAGGCTATGTAACAATCAAAATACCTTACACGACTGTGTCATAGGCCATGTGCCAGGCCGTTTGAAACCTGTATCTAAAATAAATATGACACACGTCTGTGTCGCAAGTCGTGTCCCAAGCTGTGTACACCTTAAAAAGGTTGCATTTCAAGTCATTTTCCACCAAAACTTAAACACCAAGCCAAGCTATTTTCAACTACAATTTCATGCTTAAACACATTCAATCATACCCAAAAACATGTCAAATTCACTAAACTTATATCCAACCAATATGCCATTATTTGGCACTTCAATTCACATTTCAAAACTAACGAAATTCAAAACTATATTTCATATCACATTCATACACCCATCACATTAACAAATGTTCATTCAAACTTTCAATTCATAAATCATATCATACTAAAACTTACCATTTATTTTCTCATTCAAGCATTTACATTCATGCCATAATTTCATACACCTATACAAGACTTATACCAAATGACCAAATAACATGATATGAACATAAATAGATACAAGTTAAAACTAAACATAGGCATTATTCAATACTTCCATAATTACCACATAATTTACAATCAAACATATACAAATTTCACCTATTAGACGTCTTATAACTCAAAAATTAACTTCAAAAATATGACTGGATAGTATGATCCTCAAGTTGATTCGAGCGCCTGAATCCACAAAACGCTATCTAAAAGGAAATAAGAAAATAATAAGAATAGGCCTCTATAGAGCTTAGTAAGTTCAACGGTTAAAACGATAAAGCTTACCCAATTAAACATAGCATTTATAACAACAAGAGTAATATACAGTGTTTCCTGTCAACCACAATCATTAAAAGGTGAGTACATACATACCATCATGTAGGAGTTACATTTCAATATAATCATATGAGATCATTTTAAGCCATAACGTTATTAGGAAATTAATGAGCAACTTTCAAGTAAATCAATAACAAGTCATTTAACATTAGAAATATTACCCGATGAATGATTTACGGATATGAGTATACAATTATCCGTCTGAAACATGCCAAAAGCTCAAAAGAGCCAATCTAATCAAAAACATGCCTTGCACTAAATGCCTAGCCCGTAGGCTAACATCTCTCTGAAAACATGCCTAGGCACCAAGTACCAAACACCAAGGCTTCACATCCACCCCCTGTATCACACCGAAATCACTATAATAGAACACGATAGTTCACAACAAATGTTAAACCTAGGTATATCAATGTATAAACACAAATTAGGAATCATCACCTCATCACAAGTCAATCTCGTACAACGCACACTATAACCTATTGGCAAGTCAATCATACTCTATCTTACATTGTAACGCCCTAAAAATCCCAAACTTTCTTTTTTTATCAGTTTTGATAAAAGGTGTGCTTAATATTCCTAGTCAAGTGTTATTTATGTGATAATAGGCCTTAGTTAAGTTATGAGTTTGAACTTTGGGGGTGAAGGAAATTATAGTTTAATAATTAAAAGAACCTTGGTGGAAAGTAGTTTGGTTTTTAAATAAATGAAAGAGGAATTAGACATAAGGAGCCTTGTGTTGGAGTGGCAAGTAACGTCACATGTGGGGCTTAGAGGTGGCGTCATATGCATGGCAAGGAGGTTTGGGGTTCGAATCCCTCCTTGCTCAAAAGAAGGATTTATTTTTGCTCAATAAATAGCCAGTATTGGCATTAGATGTGAACTCTGAAGGGAGTGATTAGAGGAGAAATTTAAGGAAGGGATTAAGGAGTTATCAGGGAGAAAAGTTAGGAGATTAGGGGGATAGAGAAGTGGAGCCGAATTGGGAATTTTGGGATAGGTAATTCGGCTATAGTATATATAGGTCCCAATTTTGGGAATTCAAGGCTAATGCCGAATTCTTCCTTTTTTTTACCGAAAACACTTTTCTCTTCAAATATCTAAAAGCTGAAATCCCTTATTCTTTCTCTTTTAGTTTGTGCCAATTTCTTCCCTTCCTTTCTGATCAAACTCTTTTCTTTCTTGCTCCTAGTTACTTTCTCTAGAGTCGAATATCTTTTGGCCAAAATCCTGTTGTGCCGCCACTTTTTCTTCAACGTTGGCCAATCGATTCTTGTGTAAGTGCTTTACTTTTTTTTAGTTGGTCTTCCTAGTAGCAATTTCTTCTCTCCCTCACCCTTTCTAAATCGATTTTGGTAGGGGATTAGTATCGAATCTTAAATTTTAGATCTTTGTCAAATTGCTCCTTAGGCATTTTGGGGTTTTGGGTAAGTATTCCTCTTTAGGTTGGCCGAATGGTCATGGATGATTTAAGAGTGACTTAAGATGATTGCGAGTCACTTGTTTTTTAGTTCTTAATGATTAAGATTGATGCAGGTTTAAGAAATACTCGTGATTAGTGATTAATGAAGGGCTGTTAAGGCTTGTCGTTCAAGGTAAGGCAAAGGTGAGATTTTCAGTTTTTGGTGATCGTATTTGATAAGTGTGTGATTAATCGTTGAGTGACATTGTTTGTAGGTTAGTGGATAAGGAGATTGCGGCACGTTTTAGTACCAGGTGTGTACATACACTGCACACACATAGTAAACTGGCAAATCCTAAATGCCGAAAAGTCGAAATGCCGAAAAGCCAGAAGTTTGGCTACAATAGTCTTGCGAGTGCGCAAACACTTGTAAGAGGGGAAACCGATAGGTTATCAGAGGCCCCATGAGCGATTCCATGGACTTGGGCCGTGTATGAGCCAATTGGGCTAGAATGGGCTAAATGGGCCCGATAGGCTGTAGGACCCATAATAGGAAAAATTTTCAAATTGATACTATGTGATGAAAAATCATATGATTGCATGACTATGAATATGATTGGGCCTGATGGGCCATATGAATATGATTGGGACCGATGGGCCATATGAATGAGATTGGGCCTAAAGGGGCCAAATGAATAAGTGTGGATCTGTTAGTGTTTAGTAAGGGGTTGTGAACCTAGTTTCTGGTGACTACTCAATCAGACATAAAACTTAAATAATTAGTTAATTGCGATCGTGGACGAGTCATAAGGTTAAGGTGTGGCAATAGGTATATGCATGTCTAGGATTGGATCTAGGGAGAGCTTGTTACTTAAGCGGTCTTAATGACTCACCTTCTCTTCTCTGGAATCCTACCTGGTCCATAGTATATGTTCACTTTAGCCAACGAGGACTTGTTAATGGGCCAAGGTAAGTAATAAACCTATAATAAAGAAAAATTACCAAAATTCCCCTAAGGGTAAAAATGACTAAAATACCCTTACGTGTTATTCTGGCTCTGAATCGGACGATTTATTCATTCAACTTGTTCCGTAGAGATCCCTAAGTTATGTTATTATCCCTATTCAAGACTAATAACTTCTAATCCCTAGATTGAATAACCGATACTTTTCTCTAATTAACACTCTAGGGTTGCATTAACTCGATCTATGGATCCCCTTATTAGGTTTCACCCTAATCCGGCAAAATCTTGTCACTCTAGTTCTAGGCGTGCAATCAACTCCGCTTAATTATGGCAAGTGTACTCTTAGACAGGGTCTATTCCTCCTCTGAATAAGAGCGTGTCTTGAATCAGTTTCCTAGGATATCAAAGCAAGAACTAAGAACACATAATTAAGAACAAGTTAAATATTTATCATACGATTCAGAAAATAATAACAAGATTCGTCTCAGGTTTCATTCCCCTTAGGTATTTAGGGGATTTAGTTCATAACTAAATAAGAAAACATCTCTGAAGAATAACGAATACAAAACATAAAGAAAACCCAAAACTCTTAAAGGGGAATTGAGGAGAGATCTTCAGTCTTGATGATGAATCTGGCTTCTAAGATGGATCAATCGGCTTCCTTGGGGTAATTCCTTAACACTCTTCTCCGTCTCCTCTTTTCTCCTCCTCTAATACGTATTTATAAGCTTTGGAATGCCTAGAAACCCTCAAAATTGGCCTTTTTCGAATTGGACTCAACTTGGGCTTGGCAGGGATATGCCCATGGCACATGCCTATGTTTGATTACTTCAGGCCGTGTTTGAGCCTGCCAAGTTGACACGGCCGTGTGGTCTGGCCGTGTGAGGAGGTCCAGGCCGTGTTGATTTCGTACTTTGGCCCATTTTCTTCGTTTTTGGCCTGTTTCTCGTTCCTTTCGCTCTCCTAAGTATAAAACATTAAATTAAAGCATAAGGAGCATCAATTCACTAATTCTAATGAGAAATCATCTATAAAATGCATTAAACATGGGGGTAGAAATATGTATAATTTACGGTTTATCAGTTGCAAAAGGTTACATTCAAATTCCAAGATTAGACTTCATAGATGTGTTCTCCCCAATTGTGAAGCATAGTTCAATTCGAGCTTTGCTTGGTATTGTGGCCATGCATGATTTGGAGCTTGAACAATTAGATGTAAAAGCTGCATTTTTTCATGGAGAACTTGAGGAAGATATTTACATGCAACAACCAAAGGGTTTTATAGTCTCAAAAAAAGAGGACTATGTTTGCTTGCTGAAAAAGTCCCTTTACGGTATGAAACAGTCACCAACACAGTGGTACAAGAGGTTTGATACATTTATGACTTCTCATGATTTCAAAAGAAGTAGCTTTGACAGTTGTGCTTACTTTAAGAAAAACAGTAATGGTTCTTTTGTGTATCTACTCCTTTATGTTGATGACATGTTGATAGCAACGAAAGATAAAGGAGAGATATAAAAAGGTTAATGCCCAACTAAGTAAAGAATTTGAGATGAAAGATTTGGGGCCAGCAACGAAGATACTTCGTATGGAGATTCTCAGAGATAGAAAAGTAAGTAAATTGTACCTAAGTTAGAAGGGGTACATTGAGAAAGTTCTTTGCAGGTTCAATATGTAGAGTGCTAAGCCTGTTAGTACTCCTTTAGCGGCCCATTTCAAACTTTCATCAGCTTTGTCTCTACAATCAGATGATGATATTGAGTACATGTCACATGTTCCATACTCTAGTGCAGTGGGATCTCTCATGTATGCTATGGTTTGCTCACGTCCAGATTTATCATATGCAGTCAGTGCAATTAGCAAATACATGGTGAATCCCGGTAAAGAGCATTGGAAAGTAGTTCAATGGATATTAAGATACTTACAAGGTACTACTAATGTTTGCTTACAGTTTGGAAAAACTAGAGATAGAGTCATTGGGTATGTTAATGTTGATTTTGCTAGAACAGTCCGGTTTTGACCTTAGTCGGAATAGTGGTTTCGGGACCACAAATCCGAGTTAGAAAAATATTTTTAATATTAATTTCTGTGTCTATGATATGTAAATTGATATGTGTGAAAGTTTCATACAAAAATTTAACTGTTTGTGTGCTTAATTTGTAAAAAGGACCTAATCGCATAAAATATAAAAGCTATGTGCTAGATGTTTAAGAGCTTATTTGAGTTGGATTTCTAGAGTAAAGGTCCTAATGTGGTTATTTGACCATTGGAAGTTTGAATGGACTTATAAGGGCATGTGTTAGATGAATTTATAATTGTTTACAAAAGGGTAAAATAGGAAAATGTTTATTAAAGTAATTTATATGAAAACAAATTAGAAAATCATGTCATATATGTGTTCATCCACCAAAATTGAAGAACAAAAAGAAAGAATAAAGGCTTTTAGGTTCGGCACATTGGAAGCTTAATTTGCGTATGTTTTTACTTCGGTTTTTGATAATTTCTACGTTTTTAAGATCGTTGCTAAGTGTACTATAAAGCCCATACCTCAATTTCTGATTTTTTTGATGAATTGAAAATGTATCATAGATGAATTCATGAGTTTTGTGTTGTTAAATGATGAAATATGAAAGCTTGATGTTGAGTTTACATGTTTTGTCTTTGGATTTGAGTAAATTGGGTATTTGTGAAAATGCTATTTTGAGGGACTAAAATGTGAAATAAATGAAATCTGTGGACTAGTATAAGTACTAGAAGAATTCAGCCAAGTGTAAGTATATGCAAATTATGTGTATTTTATGGTTTTGTGAATTAAGGACTAAAGTGTCAAAATGTGAAAATATGAGGGCTAAATTGTAAAATGCCCTAAATATGTGTTTACAGATGGAATTATATTAATTGGTGAATAAAAGGGTTAATTTTGAAAACCTATAGATCAAGAAAGGAGGAATTTAGACTTAGATCGAGAACAGTCAAAGGTTATCGAATAGATAGTCCGAGTCGACAAATTCTAAGTACGAGGTAAGTTCGTACTTAAAATGTGATGTTAAGTAAGCTTTGATGCCTTTATTCTACATGGGTTCTATATAATTGAATTGGATGATAAGGTGATGAATCGGAAGCTTTGGCACTAAGTGTACGATTTAAACTAGCTTGGGCACTAAGTGTACGATTTAACTAGTTTCGACTATTTGAGGCACTAAGTGTGCGATACTGACTTAGTCTCGGTTATTTGAGATGGCACTAAGTGTACCTTCGAATAACCTTATAGCACTTATGGAAAGTCTTATAACATTCAACATGAGGTAAGTACAAAAGTGAATAAGTACGGGAAACATCAGGTATGTATAATGCCTAACTGGTAGATGATGTTATGTATATGAATCTCATTGAGTTGATATAGTTATATGGATTGAAATTGTGAAAATACTCATAGGTTATCATTTTATATTCATATACTATGAATGTTTTGAGTACGAGCTTACTAAGCTTTTGAAAGTTTCCTCTGTGTGATTATTGTCTATTTTACAGTTTCGTAGCTATTGAAGGCTCGGGGATAGTCGAGGATCGTCACCACACTATCAATCTCATTTTGGTACTTTTCAAAATGTAAATATTTGAAGTATGGCATGTATAGGCTAGTAGTTGGGAAGTATGTTTTGTGATGTATATAGTTAGCCGTGAGATTTGGCTAATTCGTGTTTGAACTCATATTTGATAGTGGCTTATGATATATGATGTTAATTTGCGATTATAGCATGTCTTAATTGGGTAAGGAGAAGGTAAGTTTGGAGAGTTCATGGTATGAGAATGGATGATGTTTTTGATATAATCTTACATTATGTTTTAGCATAAGGAATGGTTGATTGGGTTGTACATATATGCTTGACTCCTTGTTTGTAGGTTGACCCATAATGGGGTGGCAAGCTGGCTTAAACCAAGCCTGCATTGTGCCATACGGTCTAAGGCCACAAGCTTGCTTTGTGGCCGTGTTTGTTTGGTAGTAACCTTTTAAAAACAACACAGCTTTAACGCACGAGCGTGTTATATGGCTGTGGGCATAAGTCAATAGCAAGCTAAGTATCACACGGCCATAGTACACGGACGTGCCTATTGGCCATGTGAAAAGTCAGTATAGGACCTATTTTTGGCACGGCTGGTTCACATGGGCGTGTCTAGTGCCCATGTGTGACACACGGCCTAGTCGCATGGGCATGTGACTTATATTGATGTTTGACTATGATGCTATGATGTTTGTGAAATGAATGCAAAGTGTTTCGATATGTTTGATAATGCCACTTAACCCTAGTCCGGCAATGGATACGGATTAGGGGTGTTACATTTGGTTGGTATCAGAGCTATGGTTTAGTCAGTTCTAGGACTACAATAGCATGTGTGAGTCTACCTATACATGTCATATATCTAAAACTGCAATAGTGTGATTAATCCTAACATTGAAATGTGCTTTTATATAGAAAATGGATCCCGATAGAGCTGTAACTGACGGTGTTGAAAACAATACGCCTGCTCCCACGCAAGAGACGGTGCAAGATGATTCCCGACCAGCTATGAGTAGCCGTGATGGTGAGGCTAATCAAGCCTTCTAGCAGATGGTGAAAGAATGGTTCACCCAATATATTAGAACCAATCCGGCTGTACAATAACCTCCACCCCCAGTTAATCCCCCTCAAACTCCTGATATGCCACGAGTGAATCTGGTACAGTTGAGTAGACCACCGATTGATAAGATTAGAAAGTATGGGGCTGAAGAGTTTCGAGCTACAACAAGTGATGATGCTGAAAGAGCCGAATTCTGGTTGGAAAATACAATAAGAGTGTTTGATGAGATGTCTCTGAGTCTTGAAGAATGTGTTAAATGTGTCGTTTCACTTCTGAGAGATACGGCGTATCATTGGTGGAAAACTTTAATATCTGTGGTTCCGAGTGAACGAGTTACGTGGGATTTCTTTCAATCCAAATTCTAGAAGAAATATATCAGTTAGAGATTCATTGATCAGAAATGTAAAGAGTTTCTCGAGCTTAAACAAGGTCGTATGTCTGTTACAGAATACGAGCGGGAATTTGTAAGGTTGAGTCAATATGCCCGTGAATGTGTATCTTCGGAAGCAATAATGTGCAAGAGATTTGAAGACAGTTTGAATGAGGATATTCGTCTGCTAGTTGGTATTCTAGAAATCAAAGAATTTGTGGTGCTTGTTGAACAAGCATGTAAAGCGGAAGATTTTGGAAAAGAGAAAAGAAAGGCTAATTTTGAAGCTAAAGATGTACTAAAGAGATCATCAAGCAAATCATTTCAATCTGGATCCAAGAAGTTTAGAGATGATAGTAGTCATTGAAAGGCTAGTGTAGGATATTCAAACAAAGACCGTGTTAGATTACAATCAAATTACAAATCTTCAGCCACATCTGTTGCTAGTGTTGATAATGCAAAGAATGAAAAGCCTGAATGTGAGCAATGTGGAAGACGACACTCTGGTGAATGTTGGGGAAAAAGTAATAATTGAGCTTGTTATAGTTGTGGTTCGAGAAACCATTTTATTAAAGATTGCCCAGATTTAGCTGGAAAAGATAATTTTCAGAATCTGAGTCAGAGTTGTAATGTTTCTCATGGTAGACCTCCCAGAAATACGGGAAATGTAAGCAGTAGTCAAAGAGGAACGAAAGACATAGCTGTTAGATCTGAGGCTCGTGCACCTGATACAGCGTATGCTATTTGAGCTCGTGAGGAAGCTTCATCGCCAGATGTGATTACGAGTACATTTACTCTCTATGATACTTATGTGATTTCTTTGATAGATCCTGGATCAACATATTCGTATATATGTATGAACTTAGTGAACAGTAAAACTTTGTCCGTAGAGTCTACTGAATTCGTAATTAGAGTTTCAAACCCCCTAGGCAGATGTGTCTTGGTTGATAAAGTCTGCAGGAATTGTCCGTTAACATTTTGAGACAATTGTTTTCCGGCTGATTTGATGCTATTACCTTTTGATGAGTTTGATATTATTCTGGGAATGGATTGGTTAACTTTGCATGATGCTGTGGTGAATTGTAAACAAAAAATTATTGATTTGAGATGTAAGAATGATGAAATAGTCAGAATTGAATCTAGTGATTTGAATGGACTGCCTACTGTAATATCTTTGATGAAAGTTTTGAGTATTGTAAGAAAGAGTTGTGAAGCCTACTTTGCTTATGTGATTGATTCAAAAGTGTCAGAAAAGAAACTTGAATCTGTACCTGTTATCTGTAAGTTTCCTGATGTGTTTCCTAAAAAACTTCCGGGATTACTCCAGTTAAAGAGGTAGAATTAGGCATAGAATTGATACATGGTACTACTTCGATTTCGATAGCTCCGTGTAGAATGGCTCTGACCGAGTTAAAAGAATTAAAGTCTTAGTTTCAAGAATTGACTGATCGAGGATTTCCTAGACCGAGTTTCTCACCTTAGGGTGCTCCGGTTTTATTTGTGAAAAAGAAAGACGGTATGTTGAGAATGTGTATAGATTATCATCAGTTGAATAAAGTGACTGTCAAGAATAAGTATCCTTTGCCCCGAATTGATGATTTGTTTTATTAGTTGAAAGGAGCTACAGTGTTTCCGAAAATAGATTTGAGATCGGGCTACTATCAGCTATGAGTGAAAGATTCAGATATTCCGAAGACTTTTTTTAGACTAAGGTATGGCCATTATGAATTTTTAGTTATGCCTTTCGGATTGACTCATGCACCTGCTATCTCTATAGACTTGATGAATAGAATTTTCAAACCGTATTTAGATCCATTTGTTGTAATCTTCATTGATGACATACTGATCTATTCACGTGACGAATCCAAACATGCCGACCATCTGAGAATAGTGTTACAGACTTTGCGAGATAAACAGTTATATGCAAATTTCAATAAATGCGAGATTTGGTTACTAGAGTGGGTTTTCTGGGTCATATTGTATCATCTTTCGGTATCCGAGTTGATCCAAGTAAGATTTTAGCCATTCTGAATTGGAAGACTCCGAGAAATGTTTCTGAAGTCCATAGTTTTCTGGGACTTGCTGGATACTATAGAAGATTCGTAAAAGGTTTCTCGGTGATTGCGACTCCATTGACAAAATTGCTCCAAAAAGATGTGAAGTTTGAGTGGTCTAAAAAATGTCAAAACAGCTTTGATCAGTTGAAAGCCGTGGTGACTGAAGCTCCGATTTTGGTACAACCTGAATCAGGCAAAGAATTTCTTGTTTACAGTGATGCTTCATTGAATGGACTCGGTTGTGTATTAATGCAAGAAGGAAAAGTTATTGCTTATGCTTTAAGATAGTTAAGCCACATGAGAAGAATTATCCGACTCACGACCTAGAGTTAGCTGCTATTGTGTTTGCTTTGAAGATTTGGCATCAATATCTGTTTGGTGAAAAATGTCATATGTTTTCTTATCATAAGAGTTTGAAGTATTTGATGACTCAGAAAGATTTGAATTTGCGACAGAGAAGATGGTTAGAATTGTTGAAAGACTACGAACTAGTGATTGATTATCACCCGGGAAAAGCAAATGTTGTTGTAGATGCTTTGAGTCAAAAATCGTTAATTACTTTGTGTGTGAAGAATGCTCATTTAGTTCTGTCTGACGATGGTTCAGTTTTAGCTGAATAAAATGCGAGACCCTTGTTCTTACAGCAGATTATCGAAGCTCAGAAGATTGATAATGAGATTGATTCAAAATTCAGAGTTGATGAAGATAATTGTTTAAGATTTAGAGATCGGATTTGTATTCTGAGAAATCCAGAGTTAATTCAAATGATTCTGAGTGAAGCCCATAGTAGTCGATTATCTATGCATCCGGTTAGTACAAAAATATATAATGACTTGAAACAACATTATTGGTGGTCCGGAATGAAAAGAGATATCTCTGAATTTGTTTTTAAATGTTTGATTTGTCAGCTAGTTAAAGCTGAACATCAAGTGTCATCTGGGTTACTACAACCGATTATGATTCCAGAGTGGAAATGGGATTGAGTGACCATGGACTTTGTGTCGGGTTTACCTCTATCTCCGAGAAAGAAAGATGCTATTTGGCTTGTAGTTGATCGTTTGAAAAAATTAGCTTATTTTATTCTGGTTCAATCTGATTATTCGCTTGATAGATTAGCTGAATTATACATCTCTGATATAGTAAGATTGCATGGTGTGCCATTGTAACACCCCGAACCCGAAACCGACACTGGAGTCGAACACGAGGTGTTAACTGACTTTAACCCCTTACAAAATTTATTTTCCAGACACTGCCCAATCTGTGTACTAGTCGTTTTAAAAATCATATCTTGAGTTTCGTAACTCAAAAATCAGTTTCGTAATTTTTCCCAGAAACTAGACTCATGTGCCCATCTATGTATTTTTTTCTAGAATTTTTGGTTGGGCCAATTAGTACAGTTTATTAGTCAAAGTCTCCCATGTTGCAGGGATCGACTACACTGACCTTTGCCCATTACGACTTGGATATCTCCCTACACGGGGCTTCAATACTGATGCTGTTTGTTTCTATGAAAACTAGACTCAGAGAGGAATCTTTACATATATGGTACGACCCCTAATTATCTCTGGTTAATTTGTAATGAATTTCCAAAGTCGGAGCAGGGAATCCAGAAACCGTTCTGGCCCTGTCCCACTATAATCTGATTATCTCTTAATATACTGCTCATATGATCTTTTCGTTACTTCCTCATGAAAGAAGACTCATCGAGCTTCGATTACATAATTTATTCATCAATTAATTCCACTCCTACTATTTTAGTGATTTTTCAATCTCATGACACTGCTGCTGCCAGCATCTGTTACGAAAGTAACTAGGTTTATCTCATGCCTACCCTTGATCCAACTCAATCGAACATTCGTGCCATTTTCGCATGGCTTAAAGTTTACATGCCAAAATTCAAACACAACGTAATAGCTTATACATGCCAAAATGTTCTTCTAAGCCAACTAAGAAGAAAATACCAAAACTTGCTATCTGGTGTGATGACTTCGATGACGGCCTGACCCCGCAAAAATAGATGAGTCCAAGCAACCTATAATGGGTGACAAGGAAACACCGAGTGAGTTTATAACTCAGTAAGTCAAAAGCAATGCACTACCATCCATCAATAACATTATCACAAGAGGAAACAAAATGGAACGAGACAATTTACTCCATCCATACCGAACCATACCATAGTTCCTCCAACCTATCGATTCAATTTCATACCAATTTATGCATTCACAATCCACATACTCATCAATAGGATATTCGAGGCATTTTCATAAATCATTTTATTTTCGTTACAAACATACAACTAAACGGCCTTTCACCCATTCTACGATAAATTTATGTACGTGACTTCAAGTATATTTGTCACATAGGTTCAACTTACCGAGCTCAACACCAAGTATAAGCATAGCACCTATTAGCCATGTACTCAAGACACTTACCCGATCCGCTGTCCGCGATCGACTCAATAGTGTCGCACACATAGTGTCCATAATGATTCACGAATGTATATTGAGCCCGCACACTCAGTGCTATATAATCATCTCGCACACTTAGTGCTACGTAATCAAATCGCACACTTAGTGCTACATAGTCAAACTCGCACACTTAGTGCCGCATGGTCAATTCGCACACTTAGTGCATCATATTCATTTCGCACACTTAGTGCAACATAGTCATATCGCACACTTAGTGCTATACAATTTAATCCCGCGCACTTAGCGCCAATCTCGTGGTCATAAATGGTTATCCCGCACGTTTAGTGCCGAGATCAACAACTCAGTACATCTTACCTCTTTTCTTTTCATTCAACAATTTCATCATCATATACGTACATGCATATATATATATGTATATTTATTCATTCCATTCAGCATCAATACATAAACATTATGACCATTTGAAATAACACCAACTACATGCTTAATGACTTACCTCGTGTTGGGTAAGACGGTTCCAACTCGGCTACTCGATAACCTTATCTTTGCCCTTACTCGATTCACCTCCTTTAACTCCTTGAGCTAAATCAATAATTTAACTAGTTTAACCACCTTGCTAAATATTTACAATCCGATTTCACATGTATATGTATGTTAGTATATTCGGCTAATAACCTCATGCAACTACCAAAGCCGAATCAACTAAATATACTTATGAATATATATATATCATCATCGAAATCACCTAAGCTTAGACATCAATTTTTAATTCCAAGCAAGTTGCCGAATGCAACCTTACTAAATTTCATGGATTCAAGTCATGGATTCAATATACCATTACCATGGAATCAACAACCAAAATTCATAGACAATTTAGGAAAATCACATTACAAATCTCAAATTCAAACAAAGACCATGGCCGAAATGCACATATAACCACATAACAAAATATTGAACCTTTGGTTGCCTAACTAGCTTAACATCCATCAAATTTTAAATCAAGAAACTCACCTCATCTATAATCAACCCTCAATACCCTAAAGCATCAAAAACGACATCAAAGAAATACAACCATCCATGGCCGAATGTCATCTTCTTAACTTTACAAAAAGAGAACATTTGCCATGAGCTAGCTTCTATACTTGATGGCCACTCCAAATATACAAAGATTTTCAATGATAGAGCATTAACATACCTTAATCCACTTAAAGGACCACCTTGGCCGAATCTTGCTTCCTCTTCTTCCTCTAGTTAGAACAATTGCAAAAGAAAGAAAACATGAACACTCCTTCTTCCCTCCTTATTAAGCATTCAAACTCCCTCATTTTCATGCCACAACATCAAACACTCCTCCTAGGCACAAGCAATGGCCGAATTCTTTCCAAGTTTTTTTTTCCCTTCTTTTTCTTGGTTTTTCGGCTAGGAGATGGCAAGTATGACACCCATTTTTTTTTGTTCCCTTTCCTATTATTATCCCCATCATTTGTTCACCAAAAGAAAACATATTAAATTAGAATGAGTGGAGCATCATCACTCCTTGGCCGGCCACCATGAATTTTATGGGCAATTTGACATGCAAAGCCATGCTTCCTCACCCTATTATTAATTAATCCTTATAATTCATCTATCATCTTTTCTAACTTCGTCAACTAGGTCCTTTTTGAATTAATTCACAATCCTAATGCTAATATTAAGCATTTAATTTCTCATATATTCACTGTCACACAACAATTTATGCAATTAAAACACGAAAATAAATTTTTGGCTCGGTAATGTGGTCTCGAAACCACATTCCGACCAGGGTCTAATTTAGGTTGTCACAACTCTCCCCCACATAAGAAATTTTCGTCCCCGAAAATCTTACCGGTAAATAAATTTGGATATCGATCCTTCATAGAGTCCTCAAGTTCCCAAGTGGCTTCTTCAATTCCGTGTCTATGCCACAGTACTTTCACTAATGAGATTTTCCTGTTTCATAGTTCTTTTACTTCATGTGCTAAAATACGAACTGGTTCTTCTTCGTAACTTAAATTAGATTGAATCTCGATCTCCGATGGAGGAATTACGTGCGATGGATCGGACCTATATCGTCGAAGCATCGAGACATGAAAAACGTTGTGAATCTTTTCGAGTTCAGGGGGCAAAATTAATCGGTATGCAACGGGTCCAACTCGTTCGGATACTTCGTACGGACCGATGAACCTCGGACTCAATTTGCCCTTACGACCAAATCTAAGCAACTTCTTCCAGGGTGAAACTTTGAGAAATACTTTGTCTCCAACCTGATATTCAATGTCTTTTCTTTTCAAATCCGCATACGATTTCTGACGATCTGTGGCTACCTTCAGACTTTCACGGATTACCTTTACTTTCTGTTCGGCATCTTTAATCAAATCAACTCTGAAAATTTTACTTTCACCGAGCTCAGTCCAAAACAATGGTGTACGGCATTTACGACCGTACAAAGCCTCGTAAGGTGCCATCTTAATACTTGATTGGAAACTATTGTTGTAAGCGAATTCGATCAAAGGTACATACCGTTCCCATGAACCACTAAACTCAAGGATGCAGCATCTCAGCATATCCTCGAGTATCTGAATTATCCGCTCGGATTGACCATCGGTTTGGGGATGAAAAGCGGTGCTAAAATGCAGCTTGGTACCCAAAGCTTCTTGCAATTTCTTCCAAAATCGCGAGGTGAATCTCGGATCTCTATCCGACACGATAGAAATAGGTACTCCATGTAATCTCACAATCTGAGAAACATACAATTCGGCTAGTTTATCCAATGAAAAATCCGTACGCACGGGGATAAAGTGAGCCGACTTAGTCAGCCTATCAACAACAACCCAAATCGCATCCTTCTTACTTGCGGACAATGGCAGTCCGGACACAAAGTCCATTGTGACTCGGTCCCATTTCCACTCGGGTATCATGATCGGCTGAAGTAACCCTGAAGGCACTTGATGTTCCGCTTTCACTTGTTGACATATTAAACATCTCGAAACAAAGTCGGAGATGTCTCGCTTCATACCATGCCACCAAAACCGACGTTTCAAGTCGTTGTACATTTTCGTGCTCCCCGGGTGAATTGACATTCGGCTACAATGGGCTTCGTTCAGGATCATCGGAATGAGTTCCGAATTCCTTGGAACGCACAAACGACTTCTAAACCTCAAACAACCATCATCATCAATCTGAAACTCCGATTCCTTGTTCGGAACACACTCAGCTCGTTTTGCAACCAATTCATCATCGACTTTCTGAGCTTCACGAATTTGATGAGTCAATAATGGTTTGGCTTTTAATTCAGCTACTAACACATTGTCAGGTAGAACAGACAAGTGTACATTCATCGCTCGCAAAGCAAACAGTGATTTCCGGCTTAAAGCGTCCGCAACCACATTAGCCTTTCCCGGGTGGTAATCAATGACAAGCTCGTAATCTTTCAACAACTCAAGCCAACGTCTTTGTCGCAGATTCAAGTCTCGTTGAGTCATCAAATATTTGAGACTTTTGTGATCCGAAAACACATGGCACTTCTCACCAAACAAATAATGTCGCCATATTTTCAATGCAAACACAATGGCGGCTAGTTTGAGATCATGGGTCGGATAATTTCTCTCGTGTGGCTTCAATTGTCTCGACGCATAGGCCACAACTCGACCTTCTTGCATCAATACGCAACCCAACCCAAGTAGGGATGCGTCACTATAAACGACAAACTCTTTACCCGATTCGGGTTGCACCAAAATTGGAGCTTCAGTCAAATGAGTTTTCAGTTGATCGAAGCTTTTCTGACATTTCTCCGTCCATTCGAACTTAACATCCTTTTGAAGCAACTTCGTCATTGGTGAGGCTATCATCGAGAAACCTTTGACAAATCGTCGGTAATAACCGGTGAGCCCTAGAAAGCTCCGGACTTCGGTAACATTTCTCGGAGGCTTCCAGTTAAGTATGGCTGAAATTTTGCTCGGGTCAACCCGAATACCCGATGCGGATACCACATGACGCAAGAAGCTAACCTCTCTTAACCAGAACTCACACTTACTGAACTTAGCATATAACTGCTTATCCCGCAAAATTTGCAACACTAGCCTCAGATGCTCAGCATGTTCGGTCTCATCTCTTGAATAGACCAAGATGTCATCAATAAACACAACTACGAACCGATCCAAATACGGCCTGAAGATCCGATTCATCAAATCCATAAACACCGCAGGGGCATTAGTGAGCCCAAACGGCATCACTAAGAACTCGTAGTGACCGTACCTCGTTCTGAAAGCAGTTTTGGGTACGTCCGAATCTCGAATCCGCAACTGATAATAACCCGATCTCAAATCTATCTTTGAAAACACCGATGCTCCCTTTAATTGATCGAACAGATCATCAATACGCGGTAACGGATACTTATTCTTTATCGTCACTTTATTCAGTTGACGATAGTCAATGCACAACCTCATGGTTCCGTCCTTCTTTTTCACGAACAATACTGGTGCACCCCAAGGTGAGAAACTCGGTCGAGCGAAACCTCTATCCGTCAATTCTTGCAACTGAGCTTTCAACTCTTTTAACTCGGTTAGTGCCATACGATACGGAGCGATCGAAATTGGCGTAGTTCCAGGTACAAGCTCAATACCAAACTCTACCTCCCGAACAGGTGGCAAACCCGGTAACTCTTCAGGAAAAACATCCGGGTATTCACAAACCACCGGCACCGATTCGGGTTTCTTTTCTAACTCCTTGTCATCAAGTACATACGCGAGGTATGCTTCGCACCCTTTCCTTACATATTTCTGGGCCAACATTGCTGATATTACAGCTGGCAACCCCCTTAAGTCCGCAGACTCAACTCGGATTATTTCGTTATTTGCGTACCTCAAATCGATAGTCTTGCTTTTGCAATTCACAACCGCATCATGCGCGGTTAACCAATCCAAACCAAGAAGAACATCAAACTCGTCGAACGGCAAAAGCATCAAATCGGCCGGAAAACAGGATTCTCGGATTATTAGAGGGCATCTCTTACACACTTTATCAACAAGTACGCATTGACCCAAAGGGTTTGATACTCGAATTACGAGCTCAGTAGACTCAACAGGTAGAGTCTTACTGGTTGCTAAGGTTTCGCATACATATGAATGAGTAGAACCAGGGTCAATTAATGCAATCACATTAGTATCAAAGAGAGTGAAGGTACCAGTGATGACGTCGGGGGAGGATGCCTCCTCTCGTGCGCGAATGGCATAAGCTCTAGCAGGAGTACGGTTCTCGGCTCGATCGGCCGTATCAGAGGCCCCCCTCTGACTACCACCCCTGCCTCCTAAAATTCTCGGTGGTCTACCTCTAGATGTCACTCCACTAGGTCTTGCACCTTGAATCTTATTCTTCTCATCCAGCTCCGTGCAATCTCTAATGAAGTGGTCCTTCGAACCGCATCCGTAACAGGCCCTGCTAGTAGACTTGCCCCAACATTCACCTAGGTGTCGTCTTCCACATTGGGGACATTCAGGTTTCTCGTGACGATTATTGCCCACACTAGCTACCGAAGTAGCTCGGGAGCCCATCGATGGTCTTGCCCGGATGGAAATTCCCGCAGTCGCCCTCGACTTATTAATGTCCTCCCTGAACTTCTTTACAGCTGAGAACGGAGCTTTACCCGTCGATCTTTTACGATAATCTCTAGCTTCAAATTCAGCCTTCCTCTTCTCCTTTCCAAGTTCTTCCGCCTTGCAGGCTCGTTCGACTAGTGTTACGAATTCCTTTATTTCCAAAATACCCATTAGTAGCTTTAAATCTTCATTCAATCCTTCCTCGAATCTTTTGCACATAGCAACCTCATCAGCTACACACTCCCGGGCATACCTACTGAGTCTTACGAATTCATGTTCGTATTCAGATACAGTCATACGGCCTTGCTTGAGTTCCAAGAACTCCTTACGCTTCTGATCAATGAACCGTTGGCTAATAAATTTCTTCCGGAATTCCGTTTGAAAGAAGTCCCAAGTTACTCGCTCGTTCGGGACTATGGAAATCAAGGTCCTCCACCAATAGTAGGCTGAGTCTCGCAACAAAGATACAGCACATTTTAGACATTCATCGGGTGTGCATGACAATTCATCGAACACCCGAATGGTGTTATCAAGCCAGAACTCGGCCCTTTCGGCATCATCAGTTACTATGGCCTTGAACTCCTCGGCCCCACGCTTCCTAATCAAGTCTACAGGTGGCTTACTCAGCCTCACAGGATCAGCGACTGATGGCATTACAGGCTCTTGGGGTGGATTATTCAAATTTGGGAATTGTTGGACAGCCGGGTTGGTTCGGGCATATTGCGCGACCCACTCATTCATCATGGTAAAGAAGGCTTGTTTAGCCCCCTCACCTTGATTATTCGCAGATGACTGAGGTTCAACAGGCGGCGTCCCTTGTGCAGGAGCAGCCGCTACGCTCTCAACGTCATCCGCTAGGGTTCTTTCTTCACCGGGATCCATTTACTAATCAAAACAAAAACATTTCAACCGTCAGAAGTCATCACCCTTTTAAACATTAACATTAAGGCATGTATAGCTAGACTCATACGTGCTATGGTAGTCCTAGAACCGACTAAAACATAGCTCTGATACCAATTAAATGTAACACCCCGAACCCGAAACCGACACCGGAGTCGAACACGAGGTGTTAACTGACTTTAACCCCTTACAAAATTTATTTTCCAGACACTGCCCAATCTGTGTACTAGTCGTTTTAAAAATCATATCTTGAGTTTCGTAACTCAAAAATCAGTTTCGTAATTTTTCCCAGAAACTAGACTCATGTGCCCATCTATGTATTTTTTTCTAGAATTTTTGGTTGGGCCAATTAGTACAGTTTATTAGTCAAAGTCTCCCATGTTGCAGGGATCGACTACACTGACCTTTGCCCATTACGACTTGGATATCTCCCTACACGGGGCTTCAATACTGATGCCGTTTGTTTCTATGAAAACTAGACTCAGAGAGGAATCTGTACATATATGGTACGACCCCTAATTATCTCTGGTTAATTTGTAATGAATTTCCAAAGTCGGAGCAGGGAATCCAGAAACCGTTCTGGCCCTGTCCCACTATAATCTGATTATCTCTTAATATACTGCTCATATGATCTTTTCGTTACTTCCTCATGAAAGCAGACTCATCGAGCTTCGATTACATAATTTATTCATCAATTAATTCCACTCCTACTATTTTTAGTGATTTTTCAATCTCATGACACTGCTGCTGCCAGCATCTGTTACGAAAGTAACTAGGTCTATCTCATGCCTACCCTTGATCCAACTCAATCGAACATTCGTGCCATTTTCGCATGGCTTAAAGTTTACATGCCAAAATTCAAACACAACGTAATAGCTTATACATGCCAAAATGTTCTTCTAAGCCAACTAAGAAGAAAATACCAAAACTTGCTATCCGGTGTGATGACTTCGATGACGGCCTGACCCCGCAAAAATAGATGAGTCCAAGCAACCTATAATGGGTGACAAGGAAACACCGAGTGAGTTTATAACTCAGTAAGTCAAAAGCAATGCACTACCATCCATCAATAACATTATCACAAGAGGAAACAAAATGGAACGAGACAATTTACTCCATCCATACCGAACCATACCATAGTTCCTCCAACCTATCGATTCAATTTCATACCAATTTATGCATTCAC
The DNA here is from genome assembly GCF_007990345.1 of Gossypium hirsutum. Lineage (NCBI taxonomy): Eukaryota > Viridiplantae > Streptophyta > Magnoliopsida > Malvales > Malvaceae > Gossypium > Gossypium hirsutum. The sequence goes on from NC_053430.1 coordinate 70,168,161, forward strand.
AATCCACATACTCATCAATAGGATATTCGAGGCATTTTCATAAATCATTTTATTTTCGTTACAAACATACAACTAAACGGCCTTTCACCCATTCTACGATAAATTTTATGTACGTGACTTCAAGTATATTTGTCACATAGGTTCAACTTACCGAGCTCAACACCAAGTATAAGCATAGCACCTATTAGCCATGTACTCAAGACACTTACCCGATCCGCTGTCCGCGATCGACTCAATAGTGTCGCACACATAGTGTCCATAATGATTCACGAATGTATATTGAGCCCGCACACTCAGTGCTATATAATCATCTCGCACACTTAGTGCTAGGTAATCAAATCGCACACTTAGTGCTACATAGTCAAACTCGCACACTTAGTGCCGCATGGTCAATTCGCACTCTTAGTGCATCATATTCATTTCGCACACTTAGTGCAACATAGTCATATCGCACACTTAGTGCTATACAATTTAATCCCGTGCACTTAGCGCCAATCTCGTGGTCATAAATGGTTATCCCGCACGTTTAGTGCCGAGATCAACAACTCAGTACATCTTACCTCTTTTCTTTTCATTCAACAATTTCATCATCATATACGTACATGCATATATATATGTATATTTATTCATTCCATTCAGCATCAATACATAAACATTATGACCATTTGAAATAACACCAACTACATGCTTAATGACTTACCTCGTGTTGGGTAAGACGGTTCCAACTCGGCTACTCGATAACCTTTTCTTTGCCCTTGCTCGATTCACCTCCTTTAACTCCTTGAGCTAAATCAATAATTTAACTAGTTTAACCACCTTGCTAAATATTTACAATCCGATTTCACATGTATATGTATGTTAGTATATTCGGCTAATAACCTCATGCAACTACCAAAGCCGAATCAACTAAATATACTTATGAATATATATATATCATCATCGAAATCACCTAAGCTTAAACATCAATTTTTAATTCCAAGCAAGTTGCCGAATGCAACCTTACTAAATTTTCATGGATTCAAGTCATGGATTCAATATACCATTACCATGGAATCAACAACCAAAAATTCATAGACAATTTAGGAAAATCACATTACAAATCTCAAATTCAAACAAAGACCATGGCCGAAATGCACATATAACCACATAACAAAAATATTGAACCTTTGGTTGCCTAACTAGCTTAACATCCATCAAATTTTAAATCAAGAAACTCACCTCATCTATAATCAACCCTCAATACCCTAAAGCATCAAAAACGACATCAAAGAAATACAACCATCCATGGCCGAATGTCATCTTCTTAACTTTACAAAAAGAGAACATTTGCCATGAGCTAGCTTCTATACTTGATGGCCACTCCAAATATACAAAGATTTTCAATGATAGAGCATTAACATACCTTAATCCACTTAAAGGACCACCTTGGCCGAATCTTGCTTCCTCTTCTTCCTCTAGTTAGAACAATTGCAAAAGAAAGAAAACATGAACACTCCTTCTTCCCTCCTTATTAAGCATTCAAACTCCCTCATTTTCATGCCACAACATCAAACACTCCTCCTAGGCACAAGCAATGGCCGAATTCTTTCCAAGTTTTTTTTTCCCTTCTTTTCCTTGGTTTTTCGGCTAGGAGATGGCAAGTATGACACCCATTTTTTTTTGTTCCCTTTCCTATTATTATCCCCATCATTTGTTCACCAAAAGAAAACATATTAAATTAGAATGAGTGGAGCATCATCACTCCTTGGCCGGCCACCATGAATTTTATGGGCAATTTGACATGCAAAGCCATGCTTCCTCACCCTATTATTAATTAATCCTTATAATTCATCTATCATCTTTTCTAACTTCGTCAACTAGGTCCTTTTTGAATTAATTCACAATCCTAATGCTAATATTAAGCATTTAATTTCTCATATATTCACTGTCACACAACAATTTATGCAATTAAAACACGAAAATAAATTTTTGGCTCGGTAATGTGGTCTCGAAACCACATTCCGACCAGGGTCTAATTTGGGTTGTCACAGCCATTGTCTATAGTGTCAGACAAAGATCTGAGATTCACGTCACAATTTTGGAAGAAATTGCAAGATGCTCTGGGTACTAAATTACATTTTAGCGCAGCTTATCATCCACAAACAGATGGTCAATCTGAACGTCAATCTGAATGCATTATTCAGATACTTGAGGATATGCTGAGATGTTGCATTCTCGAGTTTGAAGGTACGTGGGAACAATACTTACCTTTGATTGAATTCGCTTATAATAACAGTTTTTAGTCGAGCATCAAAATGGCACCAACAAAGCTTTACACGGTCGTAAATGCCATGCACCTTTATATTGAACAGAGCTCAGCGAAAATAAGATTCACGGGGTTGATTTGAAAAAGAAACTGAATAGAAAGTGAAAGTGATCTGAGATTATTTGAAAACAACTTCTGATCGCCAGAAATCATATGCAGATTTGAAAAGAAAAGATATTGAGTTTGATATCGGTGAGAAACTATTTTTTAAAAGTATCTCCATGGAAGAAAGTTCTTCGATTTGGTAGAAAAGGCAAATTGAGTCTGAGATTTATCGGGCCGTATAAAATCATTGATCGAGTTGGGCCGGTTGCTTATAGATTGAGGCTACCATCTGAGTTAGAAAAGATACATAATGTGTTTCATGTATCGATGCTTCGACGGTACAGATCTGATCCTTCGCATGTAATTCTTTTATCTGAGATTGAAATTTGGTTTGATATGACCTACGAAGAAAAGCCGATTCGAATCTTAGCTTGAGAGGTTAAAGAGTTACGCAATAAGAATATTCTGTTAGTTAAAGTGATGTGGCATTAGCACGGTACTAAAGAAGCAACGTCGGTGCCTGAAGATGCTATGAAACAGCAATATCCAAATCTGTTTAATGGTAAGATTTTTGGGGACGAAAATCCCTAAGGGGGAAGAATTGTAACAATCCAGTTTTAACCTTAGTCAGAATAGTGGTTTCAGGACCACAAATCCGAGTTAGAAAAATATTTTTAATATTAATTTCTATGTCTATGATACGTAAATTGATATGTGTGAAAGTTTCGTATGAAAATTTAACTGTTTATGTGCTTAATTTGTAAAAAAGACCTAATCGCATAAAATATAAAAGTTTTGTGCTAGATGTTTAAGTGCTTATTTGAGTTGGCTTTTTAGAGTAAAGGTCCTTATGTGGTTATTTGACCATTGGAAGTTTGAATGGACTTATAAGGGCATGTGTTAGATGAATTTATAATTGTTTACAAAAGGGCAAAATAGGAAAATGTTTATTAAAGTAATTTATATGAAAACAAATTATAAAATAATGTCATATATGTTTTCATCCACCGAAATTGAAGAACAAAAAGAAAGAATAAACGCTTGTAGGTTTCGGCGCATTCGAAGCTTAATTTAGGTATGTTTTTACTTCGGTTTTCATAATTTCTACGTTTTTGAGATCGTTGCTAAGTGTATTACAAAGCCCATGCCTTAATTTCTGATTTTGTTGATGGATTGAAAATGTGTCATGGATGAATTCATGAGTTTTGTATTGTTAAATGATGAAATATGAAAGCTTGATGTTGAGTTTACATGTTTTGTCTTTGGATTTTAGTTGGATTTGAGTAAATTGGGCTAATTTGTGAAAATGTTATTTTGAGGGACTAAAATTTGAAATAAATGAAATGTGTGGACTATTATAAGTACTAGAAGAATTCTGCCAAGCATAAGTATATGCAAATTATGTGTATTTTGTGATTTTGTGAATTAAGGACTAAAGTGTCAAAATGTGAAAATATGAGGGCTAAATTGTAAAATGCCCTAAATATGTGTTTATAGATGGAATTGTATTAATTGGCGAATAAAAGGGTGAATTTTGAAAACCTATAGATCAAGAAAGGAGGAATTCAGACTTAGATCGAGGAAAGGCGAAGGTTATCTAGTAGATAGTCCGAGTCGACAAATTTCGAGTATGAGGTAAGTTCGTACTTAAAATGTGATGTTAAGTAAGTTTTGACGCCTTTATTCTACATGGGTTGTATATAATTGAATTGGATGATATGGTGATGAATCGGAAGCTTTGGCACTAAGTGTGCGATTTAAACTAGCTTGGGCACTAAGTGTGCGATTTAACTAGTTTCGGCTATTTGAGGCACTAAGTGTGCGGAAATATTTAGCTTCGACTAACCTTATAGCACTTATGGAAAGTCTTATAACATTCAATGTGAGGTAAGTACAAAAGTGAATAAGTACGGAAAGCTTTAGGTATGTATAATGCCTAACTGGTAGATGATGTTATGTATATGAATCTCATTTAGTTGATATAGTTATATGGATTGAAATTGTGCAAATACTTATAGGTTATCATTTTATATTCATATACTATGAATGTTTTGAGTACGAGCTTACTAAGCTTTTGAAAGTTTACTCTGTGTGATTACTGTCTGTTTTACAGTTATCATAGCTATTGAAGGCTCGGGGATAGTCGAGGATCGTCACCACACTATCGATCTCATTTTGGTACTTTTCAAAATGTAAATATTTGAAGTATGGCATGTATAGGCTAGTAGTTGGGAAGTATGTTTTGTGATGTATATAGTTAGCCATGAGATTTGGCTAATTCGTGTTTGAACTCATATTTGATAGTGGCTTATGATATGTGATGTTAATTTGCAATTATGGCATGTCTTAATTTGCTAAGGAGAAGGTAAGTTTGGTGAGTTCATGGTATGAGAATGGATGATGTTTTTGATATAATCTTACATTATGTTTTAGCATAAGGAATGGTTGATTGGGTTGTACATATATGCTTGATTCCTTGTTTGTAGGTTGACCCATAATGGGGTGGCAAGCTAGCTTAAACCAAGCCTACATTGTGCCACACGGTCAAAGGCCACGGGCGTGCTTTGTGGCCGTGTTTGTTTGGTAGTAACCTTTTAAAAATCACACAGCTTTGACACACGGGCTTGTTATATGGCCGTGGGCATAAATCAGCAGCTAGCTAAGTATCACGCGGCCATAGTACACGGGCGTGCCTATTGGCTGTGTAAAAAAGTCAGTATAGGACCTATTTTTGGCACGGCTGGTTCACATGGGCGTGTCTAGTGCCCGTGTGTGAAACACAGCCTAGTTGCACGGGCGTGTGACTTTAACAGTTTGAAAGAATTGGTTAAGTTCTGAAAATTTTGAATAGGTTCAGTTTAGTTTCGACCTCTTCCTAATGCATGTTTAAGGTCTCATTGACCTAAGAAAGGGACTTATATTGATGTTTGACTATGATGCTATGATGTTTGTGAAATAAATGCGATGTGTTTCGATATGTTTGATAATGCCGCTTAACCCTAGTCCGGCGATGGATACGGGTTAGGGGTGTTACAGATCTCTTCCAGGTTATGTCTTTACAATCGGAGGTTGTGAAATTAGTTGGAAAGCCACTTTGCAAACTACAGTCGCTTTGTCTACCACTGAAGCTAAGTAGATGGCAATTACTGAGGCTTGTAAAAAAGCTATTTGGTTGAAGGGACCCTTTAGTGAACTCAATGAAGACCCTCAAATCAATACAGTATTTTATGATAGCCAGAGTGCCATCTTTCTTACAAAAGATCAAATGTTTCATGAGAGAACATAACATATTGATGTTCGGTATCATTTTGTTCGTGATATTATTGCTCGTGATGATATTGTTGTGAACAAATTAAGAACTCATGAAAATCCTGCAGATATGATGACTAAGTCACTTCCTATAACCAAGTTTGAGCATTGCTTAGACTTGGTTTGTGTTCATTGTTAAAGTTAAACGCTGAAGGGGTTTTATGGAAAAAGTGGAGAACTTGTTCATTGAGAGTTCGCGATGAAGAACTTGTTCATTGAGAATTCGTATCAAGGTGGAGATTATTAGAAATAAGTGACCCGAATCCTTATTTAAACAAAATACAGTGTTAAAATAAAGTAAAAGTAAAATCCCTGTAGAACTACACTTATTTTATTTTATTTTAGAATAAGGTTTTTTAAACCTTATTACACTCCATCTATTTGATATTAATTAGAATAAGGTGTTTCAATCTTACTACACTTCTATTAGAATATGGTTTTACAAGCCTATAAATAGACATAGTCTATTCGTCTTGTAATTATTCGAATTCAACATAGTGAATTTTCTTCGCCTCTGCCCGTGGTTTTTTCTCGAAAGGGTTTCCACGTAAAAATCTGTGTGTTCTTTATTTTTATTTCTCTTTCTTTGCGATATATTGTCATTACCGACATCCTATTTTTTTACAGTATGTATTAAATTTACTATCACTAGCCATTCCAATGGCTAGTTACAATAAAAACATTTACATTCCCTTATTTATTATCATTAGCCTATACATGCCATTACACCAAGGTAAGATTTCTATTTATGTAACAACTTGTTTTTGGGTCAAATTGGAACAGTGGTTTTGGGACCACAAATTCGAAGTAAAATATTTATTTTGTTATTATTTTAAGGTTTACAGTATGATTGAATGATTGTGTAAAAATTTCGTTAAGAAATTTTATCAATTGAGTGTCCAATTGACTAGAAGGACTAAATTGCAATAGGTCCAACACTTGAGTTCTCTATGTTAAAAGTGTCTAATTGCTATGAATCCTTAAATTAGAGGTCCTTAATAGACCATTATAATTTAGGGTGGACAAAAATGGACATGGTTAGGTGAAATTTTGAAGTTTTTTTATTATGGGCATTTTAGTCCTTTGGTAAATAAAGACAAAATTTAACAAATAAAAGATGTCATCTTCTTCAAATTAGTCTCCCATGGCTGAATTTCACAATGAGAAGACATAGCTAGGGTTTTGGCCACTTTCAAGCTCGATTGTAAGTCCATTCATGTCCCGTTTTTAACAATTTTTATATTTTTGAGATAGTTGTAACTTGATTTAGCTATTTCAAGGACTAATTTGAAAGAAAGGTGAAGTTTAAAATTTTAACCATGTTGAACATGTATGTATTTTGATGTTTGATGGTAGAAAATGCATGTTTGTTGTTTGTTAAATGACTTTTGTAAAGTGATTTTCTGTAAAAATGACAAATAAGGACTTATTTGTAAAACTCTAAAAAATGAGTAAAAAAGTGAATAAATGAAAAATGTGGGCTATCATGAGCATGAAAAAGGTTTGGCTAGGCTTGGGTTGTGAGGACATTGAAAGAAATTCATTTTACGAGCCTAGGGACTAAATTGTAAAAATGTCAAAAGGTTAAGGGCAAAAATGTAATTTTACCATAGTGTTTTTGGGCTAAATTGAATAATGTGATGATTAAATAAGTTAAATTTGATATTATAGATAAAAAAAACAAAGTTCGAGTTTAGACCGGGAAAAAAAAAGGTTGTGGACTAAATCGAACTAATAGTTGTTTTTGTAACCGAGGTAAGTTCGTATGTTAAATAAGCTTTAATATAATTATATTTAAATGCTTTAATATTACATGAACTGTATGATTGATTGTGTGGACAAGTTTAACTTTACAGACGAGTTCGATGACGGTTCAATAAGCAAGAAATCCCGTTTGAACCTTAGGAATAGATTAGAATACAAGCGACAAGTCACTAGGGTTACCATGTGTTATGTGATTATGTGATCCGAGTGCTGGTCTACATCCTATCGGTGGCTAAGTATACCGGCATATGTTGCGGTTACTTGACAACTTGTGTGAGGAGCACCAAGTAGCTATATCTTGACTGACAGCTTGCGTGTGCAGGCCCGTTAATTAGCTCGAGAGCGAGCAATTATGCGATATGAGATTGATGTAGCATTGACTACATATGTGGAACTTAGTGTGCAAGATTCCTAAGTATCCGACATTATTATTCCAAGTGGTTCACGGGTATGTCAAAGATGAGAATAAGTGTAAATTTTTTACGAGATGTTACAGGTATGTACTCGAAGCTTATGATTATAAATTCATGAAATGATGATTTCAAGGTAAGTTGTGATGGAAGTGAATTATGATCATGAGATTATGGTAAATTATGTTATCTTATGTTCTATTACTTGCATGATTAATGTATGGTAAGGTTGCTTATTTCTTCATATGAGCTTACTAAGCCACATAGCTTACTCCGTTTAATTTTCAATGTTTTATAGTATCACCAAGCTAGCTCGGGATTGGAGATCGTCAGAAGTCACATCACACTATCAAATTGTCTTTTGGGTACTGATGATTTTTAAACATTTTGAGAGTATGGCATGTATAAGGACTTAGTCATTTTGTTATATGTGTCATTTTATTTGGCCAAATGTATTGGCTTATTCTTATTTACGGTGATTTGGTATTTAGCCATGCAATTGGCTTATTTTGGCTAAAACGATTGTAAGCCCATTTATAAAAGTATATGTGTTAATGCCTTCTTGTTTTTATGTTTTGTAATGGGTTGCTATGTGTTTATTATGGTTAAATGACTTGTTGTGAAATGGATGAGATGGGTCCTTTGGTGTGCTAGGAAATCTAAGTAGAATTATGCATGATGATAGTATTCATGTTGATACTTGTGAATGTGAGTTTGGTATGAATTGATTTGGTAAATTATGCTATAGTAAATATGTTAAGTATTGGTAATGAATGATATGATTTAGCCTTGATTATGGATGTTTTGGTTGCTTAAACATGCCATGGATTATGCCATTGAACTTGTGTGTGTGTAGGTGTAAATGAGGGTGACAAGTGGTTGGTAGATAGCCTTTATTTTGTCCACATGGGTAGACACACGGGCGTGTGTCTAAGCTGTATTGACACACAGTCTGCCCCATAGGCATGTGTACTAGCCGTGTGCCCCCTACACCTTAATTTTGAGAAACAGAATACTCAGAATTGAGCACATGGGTAGAGGCACGGGCGTATGTCTCTGTTGTATGAGGGGCACGGCCTCAGGCATGGGCGTGTGTCCCAACCGTATGAAGTATGCACCTATTTAATGAAAATATAATTTACCACACGGCCTGGCATACGGGCATGTGACTTGGTCGTGTGACATCAATTTGTTCATGCATTGCAAAACAGAGAGTTACACGGGTTAGGGACATGGGCGTGTATGACCACACGGCCTACCCACACGGGCGTGTCTCAAGCCACATGGGCATGTGACCCCTGTTCATAGCAAAAATTTTCTAAGTTTTGTAAAAATTTCCTAAGTGCTCAGTTTAGTCTCAAACCACTTCCAAAGCATGTTTCGGGCTTTGTAGGCTCGTATTAGGGACTTTATGATTGAATGCGAATGGTTTTAATTTGGATGAAAATTTATGACCGGAAATTGTATGTTTGCTCACTTTGTAAGCCCGATAATGCCTTGTATCCTTTTCTGGCGTTGGATACGGGTAAGGTGGGTTACAATTTATACGAAAACGAACTAGAGGATAGTGTGATGATGCTCCGACCGATTTTCAACCTTTACGAGCTTTTGAGTACTATAAAATAGAGGAAATAAAACCGAGTAAGCATTTCAAATGCTTAGTAAGTTCATATAACAGGAATTTAACTTACCATATATTTTCATTAAAAATAAGCACATAAAAATGCGTCCAAACAATTTGGTTAATAGCTTAAAACACACAACTTCACCAATCATGTTAGTTAAGTAATTCACATAATACCAAGAACATGGATGAGCTTATCATTTAATGATTTTCATATATATATATATATACTTTCCATATTCTTTATTCCATATTACATATACATTTTCATGACAAATCATTTCAAGTTCAGTTTAGCCATGTCAGAACTTTACTCGTTGAATTTATTTGAAATATCGATGGATACGCTCATGTAGTACACTTAAAGTGTACAAAACTGAAATCCGTCAATTCATATCCAGGGGTACCCAATTAGGCACATAATCAGGAAGCACACTCTCGATCCATATATTAGGATGCTCAGATGAGCCATGTAACAGGATACTAATACAGGCTAAACAGGAAACTCTTAAGAGTTTAGAACAGGAAGCTCATTGAGCTTAACAAGTAACTCCGAAGAGTTATTAACAGGGAACTCTATATAGCATAACAGAGAGTTCAAGCGAGCCATGTCAAGAAGCTTATAAGAGCCTATATCAGGATGCTTACGAAGAGCTGCGTTTGTGTCTGCAATAAATGTTGAATCACAATCGATCGAATCATGTAACAAGACGCTCACAAAGAGCAGCGGTTGTACCCAACACATGAAAAATCACTACCGATCAAGATGCTCGCATGAACTATATAACAGGATGCTCGAGAGAATTTATAACAGGATTGCTCGTCCGAGCTATAATGTCCGCAACATATGCAGGACTATAATCAATACGGGGAAATATTGTACCCATCGCATTTCATTATTCAAACGGAACTTATCAATTATCGAACAATATCGGGTATATGATTAATTTCATACATTAAACACTTATGCAATTCACACAAACACAACATTCGATTAAATCATATTAATATACATAATTGAGTTACACGAACTTACCTCAATACTTGTTCGTATGCAAAAATCTACTAATCTGACACTTTTTCTTTTCCTCAATCTAACTTCGTATTTGAGTTTTCTGGATCTATATAAATGAATTTAGCATCAATTTAATCCATTTCATACTCAATTGAACTCAATTCACTTCTTAGCCAAAAATACTATTTTGCCCCTATGCTTTTCATAAATGACAATTTTGTCCCTAAGCTCGAAAAATGAAATTCATGCAATTTATTCCTTATTCCAAGCCTAACCAAATTTTACATGCCTTAATAACAACCCATGAATTTCACAAAAATCAAAATTTTTCCATGGGTTTTACAATTTTTCAATTTAGTCCCTAAATCACAATTTCATGAAAATTCTCTTTATTAAAGTTGTTTATATATTAATAACCTTTCATTTTCTACCATAAATTTCAAATTTTCAGCATATTCATCCATGGTAAAATTTCTATACTTTGATATCTTTACAAATAAATCCTCAAAATAGATAATTAAGCTATTATGAACTCGAAAATATAAAAATTACTAAAAACGGGACAAGATTACTTACCCAATTAAGCCAAGAAAACTTGCTTTCTCTTTCCTAGGGTTTCCATTTATTTGGGAATGAAGATGATATAAAATGATGATATTAAACATTTATTTAATTTATCATTTTTTATTTATTTCGATTTCCAATTTAGTCCTTTTCTTTTTCTAATTTTCCATGAATGATTCACCAAAAATATCTACTAACTTTTCTTAATGGTCTAATTACCATATAAGGACCTCAAATTTTGAATTCCATAGCTATTTGATACTTATAGCTTCTAAAACCCAGCTTTTGCATTTTATGCAATTTGGTCCTTTCACAATTAAACATGAAATCAGTAAAATTTTCTTAATGAAATTTTTATATGTCATTTCTAATAATGCAATTCATGTAATAATATTAAAATAAACTTCCTTTCTAACTCGAATTTGTGGTCCCGAAACCACTATTCTGACTTCACATAAAATAAGCTGTTACACAGCCCGTGTCTGTACCCGTGTAACTCACTGACTTGGCCCACACGGTGAAGTCACATGCCTGTGTGCCAGGCCGTGTACCCTTCGAAATAACCTCACACGCTCGTGTGTCAGGCCGTGTGCTAGGCCGTGCAATAGCCTGACTTATAAACCTTTGAAATCTACAAGGGACACACGATCATGTCGCCTGGCCATGCGTCACACAGGACTGAGATGCACGCCAGTGTAGATGAAAAAATAGGCCATTTCCAAGCCGTTTTTCTCACCCAAACTCACACCTAATGCACAAGCCATTTGCACCTAAAATCAAACATTCAAAACACACTTTGCATACGCATATCCAAGCTTGTACAACATAGAAACTATCCATTCAACCAATATGCCAAAATGACACCTCAATTTCAACAATCAAATTACCTAACATGTAACCATTTCATTCGCTAAAATTTACCAACTGAACAATTTCAAAGCCACTTTTATCCATTGTTCATATAACAAAATGCATACACAATAAGTACCATTATAACCATTTGCATACCTATCATGCATCATACCAATTAGACCAAAACTAACTACATTCAAAGATATCATACCATTTTCATCAACATTTTCTTACCATCCACTTAACCAACACAAACATCAAATTATCAACCACACAAAATACCATATAATTTTAATATCATACCAACTAGTTCATCAACCAAAATAACACATATACAAGCCACCCATAATGCCTATAAATGAAATTATAACCATGACTCAAAATCGTTAAAATATACTGATATAATCGATGGATAGTGTGATGGATCTTCAACAACTTCCAATCCGATCGGGCTTCTGTTGAACTAGAAACACAAAGGAAATAATATAAAGTAAGCGTATAATGCTTAGTAAGTTCGTAATTCATTAACAAAGCTTACCATTTCAATTTATAATCATAAAATCAATTGAGACAATCCAACATGACTTGGCATTAGCCTAAGCAACAATGAGCTTTCAAGTTAGATAATTACATAGCTTAGCAATCATCTTAAAACATCATAAGTTTTGTATACACTACTTATAAGCATTTATAATTTCAAGCATATGGCTAAGCATATTTCAAACATCATCAACACATACCTTTCTATACTTTCATCGCAACACTTACTGAAGCATTTGTCGAACCTTCCCTTTTTCATACTCGTTGAACCACTAGAATAATATTGGATACGCAGGAATCTCGTACACTATGTGCCATCATATGGTCGAAACCACTACTATCTCATATCTCGTATCAATGCTCTCTCTTGAGCCATAAATGGGTCAGCTCACACAAGCTATCAGTTAGGACGTAGCTACACGGTGTTGCTTACACAAGCTATCAAGTAATCGCAACACATGCCAAAAACTCAGCCACTGATAGGACGTACAAGACCAGCACCCAAAACACAGTAACCCCTAATGACATGCTAATTGTATCCTATATATTCCTAAGGTTCAAATGGGATCTAAAACTCATCGAAACTTCATTGGATACTTCCGTGGAGTTGTAATATCAAGAATGTAACATAAAAGCATTTAAATCAAATATAATCCAATACTTTTTCTTTTCCCCGATCTAAATTCGTACGTTTCTTTTCTTGATCTCTATAATCAAATTTAACGAATTCAAACTTCCTTCTATTCAATTTAATCCAAAAATCATGTCTTGGCAAAATTAAACTTTTGAATTTATTTCAAATTAGTCCTAGCTCATAAAAATAGAAATTCATGCAATTTAATACCAACCCACCATAGTCGAACATCACTTAGGCCCTCAACAATCCCTACATTTCAATTATTTCATAATTTCACCAAGAATAATTTTTTATTTTTCAATCTATTCCCTAATTGTCAAATTTATTAAAATTTCCTTTGCACAAGTTGTTCAACTATTATCAAACATTGATTTTCATCCACCAAACATCAAAAACAACTAACATTCATTCATGGTAAAACCCTAAACTTTTAACAATTTTTTTCAAATTAGTCATTGGGCTAACTAAATTAAGCTACAACAACTTCAAAAGCATAAAAATCATTAAAAATCGAGAAAAAATGAACTTACATGCACTAGAAATGTTGGTTGAAGCATTTTTCAATTGGAGAAGAAGAAAGAAAGATTTATTCATTTTTATTTTAAGTTGTTTTATTAATTACTAAATTAACCTTAAGTAATAACCTTTAAAACCATTAAAAAGATGTCCATCTTTGTCCACTATTAATCTTAATGGTCTAATTACCATTTAAGGCCACTCATATTCCAATTTCATAGAAATTTGACGCCTTTTACTTATAGAACTAAATTTTTTCTCATCATGCGATTTAGTCCTTTTTTATCGAATTTAAGCATACAAACGATAAAATTTATTCATGAAATATTTATATGATGCTACTATCATGCTGCAAACCTTAAAATAATAATAAAATAAATTTTTTGACATTGAATTTGTGGTCCCGAAACCACTATTCTAATTTTACTAAAAAACGGGCTGTTACAACTCTCCCCTTAAGAAATTTTCATCCCCGAAAATCTTACCAGAAAATAGATTCGAATATCGCTTTCTCATAGCTTCCTCGGGTTCCCAGGTGGCTTCTTCAATCGCATGACATTGCCAAAGAACTTTTACTAAAGCTATGCTTTTATTTCTTAACTCTTTAAACTCTCGTTCCAAAATTCTGATTGGTTCTTCATTGTACGACATATTAGGCTGAATTGCAACATCTGTCGGTGAAATAATATGAGAAGGATCTAATCAGTACCGTCACAACATAGGTACATGAAATACATTATGAATCTTTTCTATCTCTAACGGTAACACTTGCCGATATGCCAATGGCTCTATTCTTTCAATAATCTCATATGGCTCGATAAATTGCGGACTAAGCTTCCCTTTGCGACCAAAATGAACTCCCTTCCAAGATAATTTCAAAAATACTCTATCACCGATTTAAAATTCAATATCTTTACGCTTTAAATCTGTATACGACTTTTGTTGATCTGAAGTTGATTTCAAACTATCACGGTTACTTTCATTTTTTCTTCAATTTCATCAATCAAATAGACCCTGTGTATCTTTTTCTCACTAAGCTCGGTCCAATACAAAGGAGTTCGACATTTACGACCATACAAAGCTTCATACGGTTCCATCTTTATACTTGACTGATAACTGTTATTGTATGTGAATTCAACCAATGGTAAATATTTCTCCCAGTTACCTTCGAATTCTATTACAAAACAACAAAGCATATCTTCGAGTATCTGAATTACTCGTTCGGACTAGCCGTCTGTTTAAGGATGAAATGTGGTACTAAAATGTAACTGCGAACCTAGAGCTTCTTGTAGCTTACTCCAAAATCGCGATGTAAATCGTGGATCTCTATCTAAAATAATAGAAACTGGCACCTCATGTAATCTGATAATCTTAGAGATGTATAACTCAGCTAATCTCTCAAGGGAGTAATCTGTACGTACCGGAATAAAATGTGTTGACTTCGTTAGACGATTAACAACAACTCAAATAACATCTTTCTTTCTCGGAGATAGAGGTAAATCCGATACGAAATCTATAGTAACTCACTCCCATTTCCACTTCGATATCATCACTGGTTGTAACAAACCAGAAGGTTCCTGATGTTTAGCCTTTATTTACTGATATACTAAACATTTCGATACGAAATTTGAAATCTCACGCTTCATTCCCGGCCACCAATACATCTGTTTTAAATTATTGTACATTTTAGTGCTACCAAGATAAATCGACAATCTCCCACAATGAGCTTCGTACACAATCTTTTGAATCAACTTTGAATCCCTTGGTATATAAACTCTGCCTCTAAATAGTAAGCAATCATCAGACCTAATATGAAAATCTAAATCAAGAGTCGATTTACATAATTTTCGTTTAGTTATCAATGCATTATCGCATTTTTTAACTTCACAAATTTGTTGTAAGAACAACGGTTTAGCTTTTAACTCAGCTAAAATTGAACCATCAACGGATAATGACAACCGCGTATTCAACACTCGCAAAGCAAACAGAGATTTTCTACTCAGAGCATCAGCCACTACATTTTCTTTACCCGAATGATAATCAATAATCAAATCATAGTCCTTCAGCAACTCAAGCCATCTGCATTGTCTCAGATTCAAGTCTTTCTGCATTGTTAAATACTTCAAACTCTTATGATTAGTATAAATGTGAAATTTTTTCCATATAGATAGCGTCGCCAAATCTTCAATGCAAACACAATTGTTGTCAACTCTAAATCATGTGTCGGATAATTCTTTTCATGTGGCTTTAACTGTCTAGAAGCATAAACTATCACTTTACCTTCCTGCATCAAAACGCGGCCTAAACCATTCAGAGATACATCACTAAAAATTACAAATTCTTTACCCGATTCAGGCTAAACTAAAACTGGTGCCTCGGTCAGTAGTGCTTTAACTGATTGAAACTTTGCTGACACTTCTCAGACTACTCAAACTTCACATCTTTCTGTAATAGTTGCATCATCATAGTAGCTATCATCGAGAATCCTTTGACGAATCTTTTACAATAACCAGTTAATCCTAGAAGATACATTTCTCAAAGGTTTCCAATAAACAACTACAAAAATTTACTCGGATCAACCTTGATGCCTTCAGCCAATACTATATGTCCTAGAAAACCAACTTCTCAAATCCAAAACTCACACTTGCTAAAGTTTGCAAACAGTTGTTTATCACGTAGGGTTTGCAGCACAACTCTCAAATGTTCAACATGGTCTGACTCATCTCGAGAATAAATCAGAATATCATCTATA
This sequence comes from Gossypium hirsutum, assembly GCF_007990345.1. Lineage (NCBI taxonomy): Eukaryota > Viridiplantae > Streptophyta > Magnoliopsida > Malvales > Malvaceae > Gossypium > Gossypium hirsutum. The sequence continues at coordinate 70,184,494 of NC_053430.1, forward strand.
AATACCATAATGAATCAGTCTATATACGATCTGGAAATTTTGCTCATTAAGCCCATAAATATTGTAGGTGCATTGGTTAAACCAAACAGCATAACAAGAAATTCATAATGTCTGTACCTGGTCCTGAATGTAGTTTTCAACACATCCGAGTCTTTAACCCACAGCTGATAATAACTAGAACATATATTAATTTTCAAAAATACCGTTGCACCTTTCAATTGATCAAACAAATCATCAATTTGTGGAAATGTATACTTATTCTTTATCGTAACTTTGTTGAGCTAACGGTAATCAATGCACAATCTTATTGATCTGTCCTTTTTCTTAACGAACATAACCGGTGCACCCCAAGGCGAGAAACTAATTTGTGGAAAACCTATATCTATTAACTTTTGTAACTGACTTTTCAACTCTTTCAACTCTGTAGGAGCCATTCTGTATGAAGCTATTGATATCGGTGATGTTCCCGGTACTAACTCAATAGCAAATTCGACCTCTCTAATCGGTGGTAACCTGGGTAACTCTTCTGGAAACATACCTGGATATTTACAAACCATAAGCACTGATTCAAGTTTCAACTTAGACTGTAATGCCCCGTATCTGAGACCTTCGCCAGAGTCGAACACGAGGTGTTAACGGACTTAATTCATTACTTAAACAGCTCAAAAAATTTATTTTTTAAAACATCTAGAGAAGCTGGTAATCTGCATCACAGTCGCTTAAAAATTCATATCTCAAGTCACAAAACTTGAAATCCAATTCCGTAAATTTCCCTGAAACTAGACTCATATATCTATCAACTAATATTTTTATAGAATTTTTGGTCGGGCCAACTGGTACAGTTTATTAGTTAAAGTCTCCCCTGTTTCAGGGTTCGACTACTCTGACCTCTATGTATTTCGAATCAAATATCTCCCTATACAGAGTTCCAATTACTATGAAGTTTATTTCTCACAAACCTAGACTCAATAAGGAATCTGTACATTTAAAGAATGACTTCTAATTATCTTTGTACAATTTTTGGTGAATTTCCAAAGTCAGAACAGGGGATCCACAAATCGCTCTGGCCCTGTTTCACAAAAATTTAAATATCTCATAAAATATATCTCATTTACCTATTTTGTTTCTTCCATTAGAAAGTAGAAATAATAATATTTGATTTAATAACTTATTCATCATTTAATTCCATTTCTAATATTTTGAGTGATTTTTCAAATTCACATCACTGCTACTGTCTGATTCTATTTTGTGCTAGTTTCACCCTTTTCATGATTTCCATGGAATAACTAGCATTTAGGCATACATAACACCAAACATGTCCTTGATTAGCCATTCCAACAGCTAATCATTATCAAGCAGTTACATACCATTTATTAGTCATATCATAAGATCATACACACAAAATGGCTACGATGCTATACATGCCATACTCAAAATGAAACATCTAGCTATACCAAAATAATCCTCGTGATAGTGTGCCCGGACCTCTGACGTACCTTACGATCCCCGAGTTAGCTTGACAAAACTATAAAAAGAAGGAAAATAATGGGGGTAAGCATTAAGCTTAGTAAGTTTGCGTGCAAATAAATAACAACATTCATAAGAACTATCTTACTACTTGGCATGATACTACATAATGCAACTTCATTCATTGTCATAGACATATTTTAAACTTCTTCACTTACTCACTTACTTAAATACTTATTTACTTAATCAAATTTATTAATACATTTTACTTACCTTTTTCCTTATCAAGCATACATGAACATTATGTACTTACCTTTGCTTTTCTAGCATGAACTTATCTTACCTTTTTAGTATAACTCGTCTTACCTTACCTTACCTTACCTTGATCTTCTCTTTAAATATTCCCGTTGAACCACTTGGAATACTAAGGATACGCAGGTACCTTACCATTTCCATGACTTGTCATTTTCTTACGTGGTATCCTTTGAAACTTACCATTGCCATGTCTTGACATGGTCTTACATGGTATCCTTGGCTTATGAACTCACCAATGCCATGCCTTGGCATGGTCTTACATGGGACATTTGCCTTATGGTAACTTATCAATGCCATGTCTTGACATGGTCTTACATGATTTCCTTGCCTTAGAAACCTTACCAATTGCCATACCTTAGCATGGTCTTACATGGTATCCTTGAACCCTAATGTCATGACATTTGTATCCTACACATTCCTAAGGTTCAACAGGGACTTTCTAAAATTTCTTCTCCGTCAATTCATGCTTAAGTCTTCTTTGAATCATTTCATAAAATAAATATACACATACTGGAAATTAATGAAATTAACATAAAATAATAGAATATTGCATTTATTTACCGCAAACTTACCTCGAAACAAAATACGATCAACTATATCGATTTAGTCCACTATCTTTTTCTTTCCCCGGTCTAACTCCAGATTTTGTTCTTCTTGATCTATAATAAAAAAAATTTAGCTTATTTAATACTCACATTTATTAAAACAATCCTTGACCCAAACTTTGGCAAAATTACATTTTTGCCCCTAAACTTTCACATATTTGCACTTTTTCCCCGAGGCTCGTAATTTCAAATTCATCCTATTTTCTTATGTTTTATGACATGCTGATCATTTTTCCCTTCTATGACAACATCAAATTCACACTCTAACATGTACTTATGACTATTAGGTATTTTTACCGATTAAGCCTTTTTACTCGTTTTCACTTATAACCGAGTAGCACAAGTTGTCTAACATAATTTAAAACCTCATATTCTATGACAAAACACCAAAATACACAAATTTCACCTATGGGTATTTTTCAATATATGAACCCTATGTTGAATTATTGCTAGAATAAACGTAATCAAGTTATCGGGACTCCAAAAACGTAAAGATCATTAAAAGCGGGGCTTGGAATCACTTACTATGGAGTTTGAAAGCTTGAAAAAAACCCTAGCTATGGAGAACCCTTGAAATTTCATCCTAATGAAGAAGATGGACAAAAATTGGCTTTTAATTTTGTTTTTAATTCATTTTAATAACTAAATGACCAAAATGCCCTTACTACTAAACTTTCCAAAAATTCCATCCATGTCCAGTTTTTGTCCATAGACTTAGAAATTGGTCAAATTGCTATTTAAGACCTCCTCATTAATATTCCAAAGCAATTTCATACTAAAAACTTCTAGAATGCAAGTTTTGCAAATTTTTTGATTTACTTCCTAATCTCAACTTAAGCACTTTATGCATAGAATTTCATCACGAAATTTTCACACAATCATGCAATCATATCATGAACCTCAAAGTAATAATAAAATAAATTTTCTACCTCGGATTTGTGGTTTCGCAACCACTGTTCCGTTTAGGCCCTATTTCGGGATGTTACATTTCTCCCCCCTTTAGGGATTTTCGTCCCCGAAAATCTTACCTGTGAAGAGATTTGGGTACTATTTTTGCATAGCCTCTTCGGGCTCCCATGTAGCCTCGTCTACCCCATGTCTATTCCATAGTACTTTCACAAGTGTAATACTTTCGTTCCTTAATTACTTTACCTCTCGAGCTAGAATCTTTACCGGTTCTTCACCGTATGTCATGTCTGGCTGAATCTCAACCTCTGTCTGAGAAATCACATGTGACGGATCTGAACGATAACGACGTAGCATAGACACATGAAATACATTATGAATCTTCTCTAACTTAATCGGCAAAGCTAACCGATATGCTAATGGTCTGACTCTCACAATCACTTCAAACGGTCCAATAAAACGTGGACTTAGTTTGCCTTTCTTGCCAAATCTGAGAACTTTCTTCCACGGGGATACTTTCAAAAACACTTTGTCACCAACTTGATACTCAATCTCTTTTCTCTTCAAATCTACATATGACTTTTTTCTGTCTGAAGCTGCTTTCAAGCAATCTCTGATGATTTTTACTTTCTCTTCTGTTTCCTTAACTAGATCAACCCCGTAAATCTGATTTTCCTTAAGCTCTGTCCAATACAAAGGTGTGCGACATTTATGTCCATACAAAGCTTTATAAGGTGCCATCTTCAAACTCGATTGATAACTATTATTATAGGCAAACTCTACTAATGGTAAATATTTTTCCCAACTGCCTTGAAATTCTAGTACACAGCATCTAAGCATATCTTCAAGTACCTGAATAACTCTTTCTGACTGACCGACGGTTTGAGGATGGAAAGCTGCACTAAAACTCAACTTTGTGCCCAAAGCCTCCTATAATTTCTTCCAAAACCGTGAAGTAAATCTTGGATCTCTGTCTGAAATAATCGATAATGGTACCCCGTGTAGTCTGACTATCTCTGAAATATACAATTTGGCCAACTTGTCAAGTGAATAATACATACGAACTGGAATAAAATGAGCCGACTTCGTTAACTTATCAATCACAACCCATATTTCATCTTTCTTTCTTGGTGTCAACGGCAATCCTGTCACAAAATCCATAGTAACTCGATCCCATTTCCACTCAGGGACTAGCACAGGCTGCAATAAACTTGAAGGTACCTGATGTTCGGCCTTTACCGGCTGACAGATCAAGCATCTAGAAACAAACTCTGAAATGACCCTTTTCATTCCTACCCACCAGTACATTTTCTTCAAATCATTATACGTCTTTGTACTACCTGGATGAATAGACAAAGAACTACTATGTGCTTCCTGTAAGATCTTTCGAATAAGGTCATCATTCTTCAGTACGCATACCCTATCTCGGAACATCAAACAACCGTCAGAACTGATCTGAAAATCTTACTCTATATCCGACCCACGCTGATCTCTTTTGGCTAACAACTCACTGTCATTTTTCTGAGCTTCACAAATTTCTTCAAGAAACAGCAGTTTAGCTCTCAACTCAGCTAAGATAAAACCATCATCTGATAAGGCTAGACTAGTGTTCAAAGCTCTTAATGCAAACAAAGATTTCCTACTCAAAGCATCAGCAACAACGTTTGCCTTACCTGGGTGATAATCGATCACTAACTCATAATCTTTAATCAACTCTAACCATCTTCTTTGCCTCAAATTCAAATCTTTTTGAGTCATCAAATATTTCAAACTTTTGTGATCAGTGAATATGTGGCACTTCTCACCGTACAAATGATGTCTCCAAATCTTCAGCGCAAAAACAATGGCAGCTAGCTCTAAATCATGTGTCAGATAGTTCTTCTCATGTGGCTTTAGCTGTCTAGAGGCATAAGCAATTACCTTCCCTTCCTGCATAAGTACACAACCAAGTCCATTCATGGACGCATCACTGTAAATCACAAACTCCTTACCTGGTTCTGGTTGTACTAAAACAGGAGCTTTAGTCAACAATGCTTTTAACTTGTCAAAACTCTGTTGACACTTTTCAGTCCATTCAAACTTGACATCCTTTCGCAGCAATCTTGTCAGTGAGGTAGCTATCATGGAAAATCCCTCTACAAATCATCTATAATATCCGGCAAGACTAAGAGAACTTCTAACTTCTGATACATTTCTAGGAGACTTCCAATCAACAATGGCTGAAATCTTGCTCGGATCAACCTTAATACCTTCACTGAGACAATATGTCTAAGAAAACCAACTTCTTGTAACCAGAACTCACTTTTGCTGAACTTGGCATACAATTGATTATCTCTCAGAATCTGTAAAACTATTCTCAAATGCTCTGCATGCTCAGTCTCATCATGAGAATAAATCAAGATATCATCAATGAACACAACTACAAACTTATCCAAGTACGGTCTGAAAATTATGTTCATTAAGTCCATGAAAATGGCAGGAGCATTATTCAAGCCAAATGGCATCACAAGGAACTCATAATGACCATACCTAGTCCAGAAAGTAGTCTTCAGGACATCTGACTCTTTAACTCGCAACTGATAGTATCCGGATCTCAAATCTATCTTGGAGAACATAGTAGCTCCCTTCAATTGATCAAACGGATCATCAATTCTAGGCAATGGATACTTGTTCTTTACTGTTACCTTGTTAAGTTGTCGATAATCTATGCACAATCTCATCGATCCGTCTTTCATTTTCACAAATAGCACTGGTGCACTCCATGGTGAACTATTGGGTCTTACAAAGCCTTTATCTATTAATTCCTGCAACTGAGCTTTCAATTCTTTCAATTCCAACGAAGCCATTCTATAAGGAGTAATAGAAATAGGCGTGGTACCTGGAATCAACTCAATACCAAACTCAACTTCTCTAACAGGAGGCAAACCTGGTAGTTAGAAACTCACATACCAGAGGCACTGATTCAATTTTCAATTCTGGATCTTTAGTCTTCAACACAAAAGCAAGATAAGCTCCATACCCCTTTCTCAAACATTTCTGAGCAGACATAACAGAAATTATGGGAAATGAACTATCTGACACTTCTTAATTAACCCAAAGAATTTCACCATTTTCACACTTCAACTCAATGAATTTCTTTCCACAATTCACTATCACATCATGTGTAGTCAACCAATCCATACCAAGAATCACATCTAACTCATCAAATGGCAATAGCATGAGATCGGCCGGAAAACAATAGCCTCTAATCATCAAAGGGCAATTTCTACATACTTTATCTACTAATACATGCTTGCCTAATGGATTCGATACTTTCATCACAAATTCTATAGATTCTATAGGCATACTTAAACTAGGCATCAATTTCATGCAAACATATGAATGGGTTGAACTCGGATCAATCAAAGCAATAACTCTAGTATCATGGAGAGAAAATGTACCCGTAATCACATCGGGGGAGGATGCCTCTTCACGAGTACGGATAGCATAAGTCCTCGCAGGTACTCTAACATCTGGCCTCACTGCTAAATCTCTAGATACACCTCTATTATTTTCCTTAACTCCCAGATTTCTCAGTGGTCTGCCTCTGACAGGAGCTTTTCCTGATCTTACATTCGGTATTGCTCCCTTTTAATCATTTCGGGACACTCCCGAATAAAATGGTCTGGTGCACCACATCGGAAACAACCTGTCTCAGTTGCTCGACATTGACCTGGGTGACGTCGACCACATCGGGGACACTCTGGTCTATCAGGCTGAACACTGCCAACGCTTGCAATCAAAGTGGTCTGAGGTTTCGGACTCATAAATCTTCTGCCTCTGTTTCGGTTAGAATGTCCAGCTGAAAAATTAGATCTAGTGGAGAACTCTCTAGGCCTCTTGGATGTAGACTGAAATTACTTGCTCATTAGTCTTTTCTTCGTGTCTTGCGTCTCAATTTCAACTTTCCTCTTTCTTTTTAACAGCTCCTCTGCGTTACAGGCTCTTTCAACTAGGATAACAAACTCTTTTATTTCTAGGACACCAACAGACAATCGGATATCATCATTAAGCCCATCCTCAAATCTTTTGCACATAATAGCCTCTGTAAACACACACTCTCGAGCATAATTGCTGAGTCTAACAAACTCGCGCTCATATTCAGTCACTGTCATATTGCCCTGTTTCAACTCTAGAAACTCTTTTCTTTTCTGGTCAACAAACCTCTGACTGATGTACTTTTTACGGAATTCCTCTTGAAAGAAGTCCCAAGTGACTCGCTCTTTCGGTACAACTGATAGAAGTGTCTTCCACCAATGGTAGGCTAAATCTCTAAGGAGTGATACAACACATTTCATACATTCCTCAGGTGTGCAGGATAACTCATCAAAGACTCTGATAGTATTCTCGAGCCAAAATTCTGCCTTTTCTGCATCATCATCTTTTGTAGCTCGAAACTCTTCGGCTCTTTGTTTTCTGATTTTATCAACTGGTGGTTTTTCTCTTATAACCGTACCTGTGATTGGGAGAGCTACATGGGTGGTCTGATGATCATGAGGGGGTGGAGGTCTAACAGCCGGATTCGTTCGAACGAACTCGGCAAACCATTCATTCATAGCTTGGAAGAAGGCTTCTCGAGCCCCTCCTACTTGACTAACTGTAACGGGCCTTTCACTATAATTTGGTGGCACCGTCCCTTCTGCGGGAGCGGGCACATTACTCTATACATCATCTGCGCCAGCTTGTTCGGGATCCATAACTATAAAAGAAAACATTTTAAAATCGTCAAGAGTCGTCACACTATCAACACATAAGTATGGCATGTATAGCTAGACTCTTACTCATACTAAATATTCCGAGAACTGACTAAACCTTTGCTCTGATACCAATAAAATGTAACACCCCGTATCCGAGACCATCTTCGGAGTCGAACACGAGGTGTTAACGGACTTAATTCATTACTTAAACAGCTCAAACAATTTATTTTTTAAAACTTCTAGAGGAGCTGGTAATCTGCATCAAAGTCGCTTAAAAATTCATATCTCAAGTTACAAAAATTGAAATCCAATTCCGTAAATTTTTCCTGAAACTAGACTCATGTATCTATCAACTAATATTTTTCTAGAATTTTTGGTCAGGCCAACTGGTACAGTTTATTAGTTAAAGTCTCCCCTATTTTAGGGTTTGACTACTCTGACCTCTGTGTATTACGAATCAAATATCTCCCTATACAGAGTTCCATTTACTATTAAGTTTATTTCTCATAAAACTAGACTTAATAAGGAATCTGTACATTTAAGTAATGACTTCTAATTATCTTTGTACAATTTTTGGTGAATTTCCAAAGTCAGAACTGGGGATCCACAAATCGCTCTGGCCCTGTTTCACAAAAATTTAAATATCTCATAAAATATATCTCATTTACCTGTTTTGTTTCTTCCATTAGAAAGTAGACATAATAATATTTGATTTCATAACTTATTTATCATTTAATTCCATTTCTAATATTTTTAGTGATTTTTCAAATTCACATCACTGCTACTGTCTGATTCTATTTTGTGCTAATTTCACCTTTTTCATGATTTCCATGGAATAACTAGCATTTACGCATACATAACACCAAACATGTCCTTGATTAGCCATTCCAAAAGCTAATCATTATCAAGCATTTACATACCATTTATTAGCCATATCATAAGATCATACACACAAAATGGCTACGATGCTATACATGCCATACTCAAAATGAAACGTCTAGCTATACCAAAATAATCCTCGTGGTAGTGTGCCCGGACCTCCGACATACTTTACGATCCCCGAGTTAGCTTGACAAAACTATAAAAAGAAGGAAGATAAAGGGGGTAAGCATTAAGCTTAGTAAGTTTGCGTGCAAATAAATAACAACATTCATAAGAACTATCTTACTACTTGGCATGATACTACATAATGCAACTTCATTAATTGTCATAGACATATTTTAAACTTCTTCACTTACTCACTTACTTAAATACTTACTTACTTAATCAAATTTATTAATACATTTTACTTACCTTTTTCCTTATCAAGCATACATGAACATTATGTACTTACCTTTGCTTTTCTAGCATGAACTTATCTTACCTTTTTAGTATAACTCGTCTTACCTTACCTTACCTTACCTTGATCTTCTCTTTAAATATTCCCGTTGAACCACTTGGAATACTAAGGATACGCAGGTACCTTACCATTTCCATGACTTGTCATTTTCTTACGTGGTATCCTTTTGAAACTTACCATTGCCATGTCTTGATATGGTCTTACATGGTATCCTTGGCTTATGAACTCACCAATGCCATGCCTTGGCATGGTCTTACATGGGACATTTGCCTTATAGTAACTTATCAATGCCATGTCTTGACATGGTCTTACATGATTTCCTTGCCTTAGAAACCTTACCAATTGCCATACCTTAGCATGGTCTTACATGGTATCCTTGAACCCTAATGTCATGGCATTTGTATCTTACACATTCCTAAGGTTCAACCGGGACTTTCTGAAATTTCTTCTCCGTCAATTCATGCTTAAGTCTTCTCTGAATAATTTCATAAAATAAATATACACATGTTGGAAATTAATAAAATTAACATAAAATAATAGAATATTGTATTTATTTACTGCAAACTTACCTTGAAACAAAATACGATCAACTATATCGATTTAGTCCACTATCTTTTTCTTTCCCCGGTCTAACTCCGGATTTTGTTCTTCTTGATCTATAATAAAAAATTTTAGCTTATTTAATACTCACATTTATTAAAACAATCCTTGACCCAAACTTTGGCAAAATTACATTTTTGCCCCTAAACTTTCACATATTTGCACTTTTGCCCCAAGGCTCGTAATTTCAACTTCATCCTATTTTCTTATGTTTTATGACGTGCTGATCATTTTTCCCTTCTATGACAACATCAAATTCACACTCTAACATGTACTTATGACTATTAGGTATTTTCACCGATTAAGCCCTTTTACTCGTTTTCACTTAAAACCGAGTAGCACAAGTTGTCTAACATAATTTAAAACCTCATATTCTATCATAAAACACCAAAATACACAAATTTCACCTATGGGTATTTTTCAATATATGAACCCTACGTTGAATTATTGCTAGAATAAGCTTAATCAAGTTATCGGGACTCTAAAAACGTAAAGATCATTAAAAACGGGGCTTGGAATCACTTACTATGGAGTTTTAAAGCTTGAAACAAACCCTAGCTATGGAGAACCCTTGAAATTTCGTCCTAATGAAGAAGATGGACAAAAATTGGCTTTTAATTTTGTTTTTAATTCATTTTAATAACTAAATTACTAAAATGCCCTTACTACTAAACTTTCCAAAAATTCCATCCATGTCCAGTTTTTGTCCATAGACTTAGAAATTGGTTAAATTGCTTTTTAAGACCTCCTCATTAATATTCCAAAGCAATTTCATACTAGAAACTTCTACAATGCAAGTTTTGCAAATTATTCGATTTAGTCCCTAATCTCAACTTAAGCACTTTATGCATAGAATTTCATCACGAAATTTTCACACAATCATGTAATCATATCATGAACCTCAAAATAATAGTAAAATAAATTTTATACCTCAAATTTGTGGTTTCGCAACCACTATTCCGTTTGGGCCCTATTTCGGGATGTTACACAAACACTTTAGAATCCAGAACATAAGCAAGGTACACATCGTAACCTTTTCTCACATATTTCTGCTCTATCCTAGCTGAAATAACAATAGGCAACTCACTCGGCTCCTCTGATTCAATTCGAAGTGTTTCACCATTCAGACATTTCAGTATAATAAGCTTTCATCTATAATTCAGTATAGCGTGATGCAGAGTCAGCCATCCCATACCCAGAATCACATCAAACTCATCAAATGGTAATAACATTAAATGGGCCAGAAAGTTGTAACCCCGAGTCATCAAAGGATAGTTCTTGTAGACATTATCAAATAACACATACTAACCTAGGGGGTTCAATACTTTAACCACAAATTCAGTGGACTCAACAGGTAAACTTTTACTTGACACTAGATTCGTGCATATATATGAATGAGTTGATCCAGGATCAATCAAAATAGTCAATTTTGTGTCAAAGATAGAAAAGTTCCAGTAATAACATCTGGAGCAAAAGCTTCCTCTCATGCATGGATCGCATAGGCTCTGGCTGGTGCTCGTGCCTCGGACCTCACAGTGGAGTCCTTAGTCACACTTCAACTATTATTCACATTTCTAGGGTTCTTCAGTGGTACCCCTCTCGCAGCTGTATTGCTCGGTCAAACAATCTGAATCTTGTGTTTTTTAGGTAACTCAAGACAATCCCGAATTAAATACTCCTATGAACCACATCTGAAACAGGTTCTGTCTTTCATCCGACATTCACCAAAGTGTCATTGTCCATATCGTTGACAATCAGGTTTGTTGGCTTTAACACTACCAATTAGAACTTGTATGTTACTTACCATCATCTTTGCTAGGATATCCCACTAAAGCGGTCGAACGATTATGGTAATCCTTTGATCTCTTTGATGATGAATGATACGCTTTCCCAATTGATCTCTTTCTTGAATTTTTAACTTCCGAATCAACTTTTCTTTTCTCTTTACTAAGCTCCTCGGCTTTGTGTGCTCCATCAATCAAAACAAAAAATTATTTTTACTTGAGAATTTCGACTAAAAGCTTTATATCTTCATTCAACCCGTCTTCAAACTGTTTACACATAGCAACTTCGGTTGGAATGCATTCTCAAGCATACTTACTCAATCTGGCAAACTCTTTTTCATATTTAGATACTGTTATATGACCCTATTTAAGCTCAAGAAATTCTTTGCGCTTCTAATCGAGGAACCTTTGACTTATATACTTCTTTCTAAACTCAATTTGAAAGAATTCTCATGTGATCCGCTATCTTGATACTACTGAAATCAACATGTTCCACCACTAATATGCTAAATATTTCAATAAAGATATGGCACATTTGACACATTCTATCTGTGAACATGATAACTCATCAAAGACTCTGACTGCATTCTCTAACCAAAACTGAGCTCTCTGAGGATCATCATCAACTGTAGCTCTGAATTCCTCGGCCCCATATTTGTGGATTTTATCAACAAGAAGCTTGTTCACTCATAGAGGTTCCAAACCTTGAGGAATAACGGGGACTGGTTGGGGAACAGGTGGGGGTGGAGGTTGTTGAGTAGCCGGATTTGTTCTAACGAACTCTGTGAACCACTCGTTCATCATTTGGAAGAAGGCTTCCCTAGCCTCTCCTCTTTAACCCTCAGATACGGGCCTAGAACCATATGATGTTGCTCTGTGAATAAAGGCTTGCACGTTGCTTTCTACATTATCAGATTTTGCTCAGTTGGACTCCACTACTATATGAAAATATAATTCAAAATGTGTCAGGAGTTATCACATTATCACAAGTTATATAATGGCATGTATATTTAGACTCGCATACGCTATGTTTAGTCTGAGAATCAGCTAAATCGTAGCTCTGATACCAATAAATGTAACACTCCTAGCACGTATATGTTGCTGGATTAGGGTTATAGAGCATTACCGAAGCATAACATCATACAATGAACAATTTATTACCATAAACAAATCAGAAGTTAAATCAGGGCAACATCAATCAAAAACATTCATACGGTCCCTTATACGAGCCCTCGAGGCCCTAAAAAGACATTAGAAACAAATCAAGACTAAATTAGAAACATATGAATTTTTTTGAGAAAAGTTAAAATTTTTCAAACTACAGGGATCACATGCCCATATGGCCAGGCCGTGTGACTCATACAGCTAAGAGACACGCCTGTGTCCTAGGCTATGTGGGCATTCAAAATAGGGACACACGGCGGTGTCCCAGCCTGTGTCCGTACCCGTGTAACTCACTGACTTGGGCTACATGGTCAAGTCACACACCCATGGTCAAGGCCGTGTACCCTTCGAAATAACCTCACACTCTCGTGTGTCAGGCCCTATGCTGGGCCGTGTAACAGCCTTACTTGCAAATGTTTGAAATCTACATAGAACACACGACCGTGTTGCCTGGTCGTATGTCACATACGGCTGAGACACACAACTGTGTATCTGCCTGTGTGGATGAAAAAATAGGTCATTTCCAAGCCATTTTTCTCACCCAAACTCACACCTAATGCACAAGCCATTTGCCCCTAAAATCAAACATTCAAAACACACTTTGCATATGCATATCCATGCTTGTACAACGTAGAAACTATCCATTCAACCAATATGCCAAAATGACACCTCAATTTCAACAATCAAACTTACCTCACACCTAACCATTTCATTCATTAAAATTTACAAACTAAACAATTTCAAAGACACTTTTATCCATATGTTCATATACCAAAATGCATGCACAATAAGTACCATTATAACCATTTGCATACCTATCATGCATCATACCAATTAGACCAAAACCAACTACATTCAAAGATACCATACCATTTCTATCAACATTTTCTTACCATCCATTTAACCAACACAAACATCAAATTATCAACCACACAAAATACCATATAATCTTAATATCATACCAACTAGTTCATCAACCAAAATAGCACATATGCAAGCCACCCATAATGGCTAAAATCATTAAACAAAATGCCTATACATGCCATTATAACCATGACTCAAAACCATCAAAATATACCGATATAATCGATGGATAGTGTGATGGATCTCCAACAACTTCCAATCCGATCGAGCTCCCGTTGAACTAGAAACACAAAGGAAATAACACAAAGTAAGTATATAAAGCTTAGTAAGTTCGTAATTCATTAACAAAGCTTACCATTTCAATCTATAATCATAAAATCAATTTGAGACAATCCAACATGACTTGGCATTAGCCTAAGCAACAACAAGCTTTCAAGTTAGATAATCATATAGCTTAGCAAATCGTCTCAAAACATCATAAGTTTTGTATACACTACTTATAAGCATTCACATTTTCAAGCATATGGCAAGCATATTTCAAACATCATCAACTCATACCTTTTCATACTTTCATAGCAACACTTATTGAAGCATTTGTCGAACCTTCCCTTTTTCATACCCGTTGAACCACTAGAATAATATCGTATACGTGGGAATCTCGCACAGTATGTGCCATCATGTGGTTGAAACCACTACTATCTCATATCTCGTATCAATGCTCTCTCTTGAGCCATAAATGGGTTTTCTCATACAAGCTGTCAATTAGGATGTAGCTACACGATGTTACTCACACAAGCTGTCAAGTAACCGCAACACATGCCGAAAACTCAACCACTGGTAGGTTGTACAAGACCAACACCCCAAACACGATAGCCCCTAATGACATGTCATTTGTATCCTATATATTCCTAAGGTTCAAACGAGATCCGAAAGTCATCGAAACTTCGCTGGATACTTCTGTAGAGTTGTAATATCAATAATATAACATAAAAGCATTTAAATCAAATGTAATTCAATGCTAATTAAATACACGAACTTACCTTAAACACGAACGAATAAATACGATTGATTAATCCAATACTTTTTCTTTTCCCCGATCTAAATCCATATATTGCTTTTCTTGATCTATATAATCAAATTTAACTAATTCAGACTTCTTTCTATTCAATTTAATCCAAAAATCATGTTTTGGAAAAATTACACTTTTGCCCTTATAATTTTGAATTCATTTCAAATTAGTCCCTAGCTCATAAAAATAGAAATTCATGCAATTTAATACCAACCCACCATAGCCAAAAATCACTTAGGCCCTTAACGATCCCTACATTTCAATTATTTCATAATTCTCCAAGAATAATTTTTTATTTTTTAATCTAATCCCTAATTGATAAATTTATCAAAATTTCCTTTACACAAGTTGTTCAACTATTATCAAACATTGATTTTCATCCACCAAACATCAAAATCAACTAACATTCATTCATAGTAAAACCCTATACTTTTATCAATAACTATTTTCAGATTAGTCCTTGGGCTAACTAGATTAAGCTACAACGACTCTAAAAACATAGAAATCATTAAAAACCGAGCAAAAATGCACTTACATGCGCTAAAAATGTTGGTTGAATGTTGAATGCTCAAAAATGGTGTCTTACCCTAGCATTTTTTGGTTGGAGAAGAAGAAAGAAAGATTTATTCATTTTTATTTTAAGTTGGTTTATTAATTACTAAATTAACCTTAAGTAATAACCTTTTAAACCATTAAAAAGATGTCTATCTTTGTCCACTATTAATATTAATGGTCTAATTACCATTTAAAAACACTCATATTCCAATTTCACAGTAATTTGACACCTTTTACTTATAGAATCCAAATTTTGCTCCTTATGCGATTTAGTCTTTTTTATCAAATTAAGCATACAAAGAATAAAATTTCTTCATAAAATTTTTATAGGATACTGCTATAATGTTGCAGACCTTAAAATAATAATAAAATAAATTTTTTGACATCGAATTTGTGGTCTTGAAACCACTATTCTAATTTCACTGAAAAACAGGCTGTTACATTTTACTTAAGTTTTATATAATAAATTACTAATTTACCATTTAATAAAACATGCAATTTACCTAAAAATCTAGCCTTAAACTATCCACTACAATTAGAATAGGTATAATTATCATTTAAGGCCACAATATCGAAGTTTTATAGCTATTTAACATTTTTAAGTAGTAAAAACTAACTTTTGTAACCTTTACGATTCAATCCTTTTTACTTAATTAAATATCCAAACGTTAAAATTTCTTAACCAAATTTTAATACAACCCTCATGTAACAGCCCGATTTAAGGCCTAGTAAAAATAGTGTCTCGAGACCATAAATCTAAAGTTTGAGAAATTATTTTATTATTATTTTAGAGTCATAGCATGTTTATATTAGTGCATGAAGAATTTGGTAAGTTAATTTTGACGATTGTGAGCCCAATTGCGAAAAAGGACTAAATCGCATAAAGTGTAAAAGTCCTAAATTGATAGATAAATGTGTGATTTTGTTAGAGAACCAAAATTAGGGGTCTTTAAAGGGCAATTAGACCCTATTAGAATAGCATAGCCGGCCATGGGAGAAGGGGAAACAATTAGTCAAAGTGTTAGGTTTTGATGACATGAGCAAATTGAATAAAATAAAGAAAAGTTGTCACCTTTCTTTTCTTCTCTTATACACCACTGAAAATATCAGCCATTGTTGGGGTTTAAGAGCTTCAAAATTTTCAGCAACTTTGAGCCCTCTCAAATAAGTAAAGTTGATAGTTTCACTTGATTATTTTTTTACATTTTTGAGACCCTTGAAGCATGGGCTTTCAAATGAAGGGTGTATCTTGCAAAATGATTAAGAGTTTAGGGTTTTGCCATAAATAGAATTGTGATGTTTGCTGAGTTTTTATAGAAGAAAATGAGTCTTGGTTGTCTTATAAACAACTTTTGAGAAAGGTATTAGAATGAAAACACCTAAAGGGACTATTTTGCATAAGTTACGAAATAGGTGTTAAGTGTGTGAAATAGTGGGATTTTAGAGTTGCTATAAGAGTAAAAAGAGTTCAGATAGGCTTGAAATATGAAGAAATTTGATGAAAAATGATTTTCAAATATAGGGTTAAAATGGTCATTGTAACGCCCCCATGCCCGAAATCGTCACCGGAGTCAAGCTTGAGGTGTTACTAAACTTATCTTACCTTTTAAACAACTCTAAACCACTTATTTTAATTTTTGGAATAAACTATTTTTCTGCGTCATGGTTTCTTAAAAATTCATTTCTCAAGTTTCAAAACACAAAATTAAGATCTGTAAATTTTTCCTGAAACTAGACTCATATATAAATCTACTAATATTTTTCTAGAATTTTTGACTTAGCCAATTAGTACAGTTTATTAGTTAAAGTTACCCCTGTTTCAGAATTTGACTACACTGACCTCTACTTACTACAAACCACTTTTCTCCCTGTAAAACATTCATATGACTATACCGTTTGTTTCTATTAAAACTAGATTCAGTAAGGATATAACCATATAAGATACACCATCTAATTATTTTTTTTAAAATTTATGGTGAATTTCCAAAGTTGGAATAGGGGATCCAAAAATCGCTCTGGCCCTATTTCACTAAAACTTAGATATCTTATAAAATACAAAACCTTTACCTGTTTTGCTTATTCCATATTAAAATAGACACAATGGGCTTTAATTTCATATATTATTTACCATCAAACCATGTCTCTACAATTTTTTTGTGATTTTTCAAAGTCACGTTATTTCTGATACCTGAATCCGTTTTTAAGTTACTTTCACATTTTTCATAGTTTTCATGTGATAGTTACTACTTAATCATACATACTATTAAACATGTATATCATCAGCCATTCTATTAGCTAATCACTAGCAAGTATTTACACAACATTCATTGATCATATCATATCAAAAGAAACCAAGTTCCTATACATGCCATACACAAAACGAAACGTCTAACTATACCAATGTGATTTCTTCGATAGTGTGATCGGGTCTCCGACATTTCCTTCGATCCCCAAGTGGCTTGATAAAAAATATAAGAAAAAGAAAATAAAGAGAGTAAGCACTAGGCTTAGTAAGCTTACAAGCAAATAAATTACAACATTCAACATAATGAATAATTATACATAATGTCACCTAGCCTCATAAACTTTCTTTACTTCTCATTTTCTACCTTTTTTTTTACTCACTTACCTTCTTTCTTACCTGACCTTTCTCTATTCATAAATATAATCTACCTTCCCTTTTGCTGATAATTCACTGTAATTTAACGTGTACAATGACCCGTTGAACCACTCGGAATACTAAGGATACTAGGGTCGTTCCTGTCTATCAATATCCTGCCAATGCCATGTCTTCGACATGGACTTACATGAATTATTCCTGTCTCCAATGCCATATATATATCTAATATGGGATTACATAGCCCATTCCTGTCTCCAAAGCCATATATCTGATATGGACTTACATGGCTCATTTCTGTCCTGTCCTGTCCTGTCAACCCCAATATCTTAACATTCCTAAGGTTCAAACGGTGCTTCCTAATGCTTTTTCTCTGTCACTTTGCCTTTAATTCGACTTTAAATATTCTCAAAAAATAAGTATATAAATGCTGGAAATTGACAATAATAATGTAAAATAAAAGAATATTGCATTTATTTACTGTAAACTTACCTCGATACAAAATGTTACTAAACTTTACAATTTAGTCATTTACTTTTTCTTTTCCTCGATCTACTCCAGAATTTCACTCTTCTTGATCTATAATAGCAAACTTAACTTATTTGATATTCACATTTATCAAAACAGTCCTTGACTCAAATTTTGGCAAAATTACATTTTTGCCCCTAAACTTTCACATATTTGCACTTTTGTCCCAAGGCTCGTAATTTAAACTTCATCTTATTTTCTTATGTTATAGGACATGTTGATCATTTTTCCCTTCTATGACAACATCAAATTCACACTCTAACATGTACTTATGACTATTAGGTATTTTTACCGATTAAGCCCTTTTACTCGTTTTCACTTAAAACCGAGTAGCACAAGTTGTCTAACATAATTTAAAACCTCATATTCTATCATAAAACACCAAAATACACAAATTTCACCTATGGGTATTTTTCAATATATGAACCCTACGTTGAATTATTGCTAGAATAAGCTTAATCAAGTTATCGGGACTCCAAAAACATAAAGATCATTAAAAACGGGGCTTGGAATCACTTACTATGGAGTTTGAAAGCTTGAAACAAACCCTAGCTATGGAGAACCCTTGAAATTTTGTCCTAATGAAGAAGATGGACAAAAATTGGCTTTTAATTTTGTTTTTAATTCATTTTAATAACTAAATAACCAAAATGCCCTTCCTTATTAAACTTTCAAAAATTCCATCCATGTCCTATTTTGTCCATGAACTTAGAAATTGGTCAAATTTTTATTTAAACCCTCCTAATTAATATTCCAAAGCAATTTCATACTAAAAACTTCTATAATGCAAGTTTTGCAAATTATTAGAGTTTGAATTTGATGTTATCATAAAACATCAAAATAAACACTTTTCACCTATGGGTATTTTTCCAAATATGAACCTTAACTTAAATTATTGCTAGCATAAGCTTTATCGAGCTACCGAGACTCCAAAAACGTAAAGAACATTAAAAACGGGGCTTGGAATCACTTGCTTTGGAGCTTGAAAGCTTGAAACAAACCTTAGCTATGAAGAACCCTTGAAATTTCGTGCTAATGAAGAAGATGATGAATTTTGTGTTATTTTTCCCTTTTTATTTCATTTAATATCCAAATGACCAAAATGCCCTTCCTTATTAAACTTTCAAAATTCCATCCATGTCCTATTTTGTCCATGAACTTAGAAATTGGTCAAATTGTTATTTAAACCCTCCTAATTAATATTCCAAAGCAATTTCATACTAAAAACTTCTAGAATGCAAGTTTTGCAAATTATTTGATTTAGTCCCTAATCTCAACTTAAGCACTTTATGCATAGAATTTCATCACGAAATTTTCACACAATCATGCAATCATATCATGAACCTCAAAATAATAATAAAATAAATTTTTCTACCTCAGATTTGTGGTTTCGCAACCATTATTCCGTTTAGGCCCTATTTTGGGATGTTACATTTCTCCCCCTCTTTAAGGATTTTCGTCCCTGAAAATCTTACTTGTGAAGAGATTTGGGTACTATTTTCGCATAGCCTCTCCGGGTTCCCATGTAGCCTCGTCTACCCCATGTCTATTCCATAGTGCTTTCACAAGTGCAATACTTTTGTTCCTTAATTGCTTTACCTCTCGAGCTAGAATCTTAACCGGTTCTTCACCGTAAGTCATGTCTGGCTGAATCTCAACCTCTGTATGAGAAATCACATGTGACGGATCTGAATGATAACGACGTAGCATAGACACATGAAATACATTATGAATCTTCTCTAACTCAATCGGCAAAGCTAACCGATATGCTAATGGTCCGACTCTCTCAATCACTTCAAACGGTCCAATAAAACGTGGACTTAGTTTGCCTTTCTTGCCAAATCTCAAAACTTTCTTCCACGGGGATACTTTCAAAAAAACTTTGTCACCAACTTGATACTCAATCTCTTTTCTCTTCAAATCTGCATACGACTTTTGTCTGTCTGAAGCTGCTTTCAAGCAATCTCTGATGATTTTTACTTTCTCTTCTGTTTCCTTAACTAGATCAACCCTGTAAATCAGATTTTCCTTAAGCTCTGTCCAATACAAAGGTGTGCGACATTTACGTCCATACAAAGCTTCATAAGGTGTCATCTTCAAACTTGACTGATAACTATTATTGTAGGCAAACTCTACTAATGGTAAATATTTTTCCCAACTTCCTTGAAATTCCAGTACACAACATCTAAGCATATCTTCAAGTACTTGAATAACTCTCTCTGACTGACCGTCGGTTTAAGGATGAAAAGTTGTACTAAAACTCAACTTAGTGCCCAAAGCCTTCTGTAATTTCTTCCAAAACCGTGAAGTAAATCTTGGATCTCTGTCTGAAATGATCGATAATGGTACCCCGTATAGTCTGACTATCTCTGAAATATACAACTCGACCAACTTGTCAAGTGAATAATCCATACAAATTGGGATAAAATGAGCCGACTTCGTTAACTTATCAATCACAACCCATACTGTATCTTTCTTTTTCGGTGTAAACGGTAATCCTGTCACAAAATCCATAGTAACTCGATCCCATTTCCACTCAGGGACTAGCACAAGCTGCAATAAACCTGAAGGTACCTGATGTTTCGGCTTTTACCTACTGAAAGATCAAGCATCTAGAAACAAACTCTGAAATATCCCTTTTTATTCCTACCCACCAATACATTTTCTTCAAATCATTATACATCTTTGTACTACCTGGATGAATAGACAAAGAACTACTATCTGCTTCCTGTAAGATCTTTCGAATAAGGTCATCATTCTTCACTACGCATACCCTGTCTCGGAACATCAAACAACCATCAGAACTGATCTAAAAATCTGACTCTATATCCGACCCACGCTGATCTCTTTTGGCTAACAACTCACTGTCATTTTTCTGAGCTTCACAAATTTCTTCAAGAAACATCAGTTTAGCTCTCAACTCAGCTAAGATAAAACCATCAGGCAAGACTAAAATAGGAGCTTTAGTCAACAATGCTTTTAACTTGTCAAAACTCTGTTGACACTTCTCAGTCCATTCAAACTTGACATCCTTTCGCAGCAATCTTGTAGCGGAGTAGCTATCATGGAAAATCCCTCTACAAATTGTCTATAATATCCGGCAAGACTAAGAAAACTTCTAATTTCTGATACATTTCTAGGAGGCTTCCAATCAACAATGGCTGAAATCTTGCTTGGATCAACCTTAATACCTTCACCTGAGACAATATGTCCAAGAAAACCAACTTCTCGTAACTAGAACTCACTTTTGCTGAACTTGGCATACAACTGATTATCTCTCAGAATCTGTAAAACTGTTCTCAAATGCTCTGCATGTTCAATCTCATCATTAGAATAAATCAAGATATCATCAATGAACACAACTACAAACTTATCCAAGTACAGTCTAAAAATTCGGTTCATTAAGTCCATGAAAATGGCAGAAGCATTAGTCAAGCCAAATGGCATCACAAGGAACTCATAATGACCATACCTAGTCCGGAAAGCAGTCTTCAAGACATTTGACTCTTTAACTCGCAACTGATAGTATCCGGATCTCAAATCTATCTTGGAGAACACAGTAGCTCCCTTCAATTGATCAAACAAATCATCAATTCTAGGCAATGGATACTTGTTCTTTACTGTTACCTTGTTAAGTTACCGATAATCTATGAACAATCTCATCGATCTGTCTTTCTTTTTCACAAATAGCACTGGTGCACCCCATGGTGAACTACTGGGTCTTACAAAGCCTTTGGGAGAATTGTGACAACCCGAATTAGGGCTTAATCGGAATAGTGGTTTTGTGACCACAAATTTGAGATAGAAATAATTGTTTTATAATTATTTTGGGGTTTATAATATGATTTCATGATTTCGTGAAAATTTCGTAATGAAATTCTATGCATTGAGCGTTTAAGTTGAGATTATGGACTAAACCGAATAAATTGCAAAACTCGTGTTTTAGAAGTTTTTAGTATTAAATTGCTTTGAGATATTAACTAGGAGGTCTTAAATAGCAATTTGACCAATTCCTAAGTTATAGACAAAAGTTGGACATGGAGGGAAATTTTTTCAAAGTTTAGTAGTAAGGGCATTTTGGTCATTTGTATATTAAATGAAATAAAATGGGAAAAATAACACAAAATTGGTCATCATCTTCACTAGTTGCTGCCGATATTTTCTCTCCTCCATAGCTAGGGTTTCTTCAACTTTCAAGCTTCATAGTAAGTGATTTCAAGCCCCGTTTTTAATGTTCTTCACATTTTTGAAATCCTCGGAACTCGGTTTACCTATTTCTACCATTATTTCGAGTTAGGGTTTATGTTTAAAAATTTACCCATGAATGATAGGCATGTATTTTGTTGTTTGATGGTAGAATATAAATGTTTTAAGTTAGGAGAACGATCTTTTCTAAGCGATTTTTAACGAAAACGAGCAAAACGGCAGAATCAATAAAAATACCTATTGTTCATAACTATGTGTTAGAGTGAGAATTTGATGTTGCCATAGAAGAGAAAAATGATCAGTAGGTCATTAAACGTAATAATAAGGGCTGAAATTAAATTTTTGAGCCTTGAGGAAAAATCATAATTTTGTAAAAGTTAGGGGGCAAAAATATAATTTTTGTATAATGTGATTTTTGGATTAAAATAAATAGTTCGAGTGTTAAATGAGCTAAATATGTTGTTATAGATCAAGAAAGGCGTGGAATCGACCTCGAACGGGGGAAGGAGAAAGTTTTGGACTAAATTGCAAAATTCTCATATTTTGCACCGAGGTAAGTTTGTATGTAAATAATACATTAATTTCATTTACATTCTTATATTTCAGCCTATTGGAAGAATGAAAATAAGTAATAGAGAGAGACATCCCGATTGAACATTCGAAAAGATCGAATAAAATAGAGGGAGCGTAGCTAGGTCATATGTATGGTGCTGAGAGCACATCATGTGTACAAGAAAGCTACGAGATACTATGTAGTAGCTAGGTCATATGTGTGATACGGGATGTATCCCATGTAGACAAGAGAGCTACGGGAGAGATAAATGTAGCTAGGTCGCATGCGTGATTCCAAGTGAAGGATACCATGTAGACAAGAGAGCTACGAGACAAATCGGCTAGGTTGCATGAGTGGTACTAAGTGTTCACCATGTGTACAAGAGAGCCGAGTTAAATGAAATATGATGGTGGGGCTGTGTGCTGAAACCATCAAGTATCGATGATTAATCCGAATTGTTTAACGGGATGGCTTTGTGGTGACATTGTAGTCATGGGCCTTTACTTGTGATGTATGAAATGTGGTGAAAATGATTTGTGATATATATAAGTTAAAATGAGGTTAGTACAAAGAATGTGTGAAAGAGTGAAATTAGCATTAAAACGATTTTGGACAGTAGCGGTGACATGATTTTGAAAAATCACCAAAAATACAAGGAATTTAATTAGAGGTTGAATGAGATGTGAAATTAAAGCTCAATGAGTCTATTTTCATATAAAAGAAACAGAGCAAGCAAAGGAATTTTATATTTTGAGATATTTACAATTGTGTGTGACTTGCTCAGGATGACTAGGTGATCCCCTGTTCCAACTTTGAAAAATCATTAAAAATTGTACAAAACAAATTAAGAAATATAGTTTATATTCGTAAATTCCTTATTGAGTATAGTTTTAAATGAAACAGGTTTCATGGTAATTTGAATTGTGTACTGAGATAAATTCAATTCGTAGTGAACAGAGGTCAGATCAGTTGAGCTGTGTAACAGGGGAAACTTTAACTAATAAACTGTACTAATTGGCTGAACCAAAAATTCTAGAAAAAAATTAGTCAGAAGTTTTATAAGTTTAGATTCAGGAAAATTTTACGGATTTAAATTTCGAGTTTCTTAACTCAAGTTATGATTTATTTAGTGATTGTAACGCAGGAGGGATAGCTTGATCAAATCGGAGTAAATAGTAAAATTAAAAATATAATATAATTGAGTTATGTTGTAAACATATTAGATTCCTTATTTGTTATTTATATACTTACTTACTAAGCTATAAGCTTACTTTCTTTTCTCTCCTTTGTCTTATAGTGTCATCCAGCTAGCACAGGAGTTAGAGATCGTTGAAGATCTACCCGCACTATCAATACTCTTGGTATTTGAACTCAACATTTTGAAATATGGCATGTATAGCAGACTTAGTTATTTTGTTACGTGTCATAATTGTCTAGGTTTAAAATACTAATTATAGTATCAAACTAATCATTTTGTACGAAGCCTTTGAAATCGGTTTGTATTGTTAATGGCATATGTTATAATGATTCATGATCAAATTGCACGCTATATTTTTGTTGGGTTTTATTTAATAGTATATACTATAATTTGTTAATACCTCGTACCCTGTTCCAACGACGGATACGGGTAAGGGGTGTTACATATCTGTTAATTCCTGCAACTGAGCTTTCAATTCTTTCAATTCCAACGGAGCCATTCTATAAGGAGCAATAGAAATGGGTGTGGTACCTGGAATCAACTCAATGCCAAACTCAACTTCTCTAACAGGAGGCAAACCTGGTAGTTCTTCCGGAAACACATCGGGAAACTCACATACCACAGGCACTGATTCAATTTTCAATTCTGGATCTTTAGTGTTCAACACAAAAGCAAGATAAGCTTCATACCCTTTTGTCAAACATTTCTGAGCAGACATAACAGAAATTATGGGAAATGAACTATCTGACTCTTCTGAATTAACCTGAAGAATTTCACCATTTTCACACTTCAACTCAATGAATTTCTTTCCACAATTCACTATCACATCATGTGTAGTCAACCAATCCATACCAAGAATCACATCAAACTCATCAAATGGCAATAGCATGAGATCGGCCGAAAAACAGTAGCCTCTAATCATCAAAGGACAATTTCTACATACTTTATCTACTAATACATGTTTGCCTAATGGATTTGATACTTTAGTCACAAATTCTGTAGATTCTATAGGCATACTTATACTAGGCATCAATTTCTTGCAAACATATGAATGAGTTGAACCCGGATCAATCAAAGCAATGACATTAATATCATGTAGAGAAAATATACCCGTAATCACATCGGGGAAGGATGCCTCTTCGCGTGCACGAATAGCATAAGTCCTTGCAGGGGCTCTAACATCTGGTCTCACAGCCGAATCTCTTGAGGTACCTCTGTTACTTGCTCCTACTCCCGGTTGCCTTGGTGATCTACCTCTAGTAGAAGCATTTCTGGATCTAGCACTCTGTGTTATCTCTCGATTAGCCACCTCTGGTCATTCTCGTACAAAATGATCTGGAGCACCACATTTATAACAAACATTTTCGCCTGCCCGACAAGGACCATAATGAAGTCTCCACATCGTGGACACCCTGATCTACCCTGTCCAACATTACCTACACTCGCAGTCGAGGTGGTCTGAGCCTTCGGATCCTTAAATTTGCTGCCTCTATTCTGACTAGAATACTTGACTGAGAAACTAGATCTGGTAGAAAACTCCTTTGGCCTTTTGGATGTAGCCTAGAATGACCTGCTCATCTGTCTCTTCCTTGTATCTTGTGTCTCTGTCTCAACTTTGCCTTTTCTTTTTAACAGCTCCTCTGCCTTACAGGCTCTCTCAACTAAAATAACGAACTCTTTTATTTCTAGGACACCCACTAACAGTCGGATATTATCATTTAACCCATTCTCAAACCTTTTACACATGATAGCCTCTGTGGACATACATTCTCGAGCATATTTACTAAGCCTGACAAATTCGCGCTCATAATCGGTCACTGTCATATTACCTTGTTTCAATTCTAGGAATTCCTTTCTCTTCTAGTCAATAAACCTCTGACTGATGTACTTTTTACGAAATTCCTCCTGAAAGAAATCCCAAGTGACCCTCTCCTTTGGTACAATTGATACAAGTGTCTTCCACCAGTGGTAGGCTGAGTCTCTAAGAAGTGATACTACACATTTCATACATTCCTTGGGTGTACAAGATAATTCGTCAAAGACTCTGATAGTATTTTCTAACCAAAATTCTGCTCTTTCTGCATCATCATCTTTTGTTGCTCGGAACTCTTCTGCCCCTTGTTTCCTGATTCCATCAACTAGTGGCTTTTCTCTTATCACTGTACCTGTGACTGAGGGAGCTTGAGCTACATGGGTAGCCTGAGAATCATGAGGGGGTGGAGGTCTAACTGCCGGATTCGTACGAATGAACTCGGCAAACCAATCATTCAAAGCTTGGAAGAGAGCTTCTCGAGTCACTCCTCCCTGATCAACTGTTACTGGCCTATTCTCAGATGGTGCTGCCTCTTCCGCGGGAGCAGGCGCATTACTTTCTACATCATCATCACCAGCTCGCTCGGGATCCAGTACTATAAAACAAAATATTTAAAAATCGTCAGGAGTCGTCACACTATCAAAATACAATTATGGCATGTATAGCTAGACTTTTACTCACACTAACTGTTCTGAGAACCGACTAAACCTGATCTAATACCAATAAATATAACACCCCCATGCCCGAAACCGTCACCGGAGTCAAGCTTGAGGTATTACTAAACTTATCTTACCTTTTAAACAACTCTAAACCACTTATTTTAATTTTCGGAATAAACAGTCTTTCTGCGTCATGGTTACTTAAAAATTCATTTCTCGAGTTTCAAAACTCAAAATTAAGATCCGTAAATTTTTCCTAAAACTAAACTCATATATATATCTACTAATATTTTCTAGAATTTTTGACTTAGCCAATTAGTACAGTTTATTAGTTAAAGTTACCCCTATTTTAGAATGCGACTGCATTGACCTCTACTTACTACGAACCACTTTTCTCCCTGTACACAATTCATATGACTATACCGTTTGTTTCTTTTAAAACTAGATTCAATAAGGATTATAACCATATAAATTACACCATCTAATTATTTTTTTAACATTTATGGTGAATTTCCAAAGTTGGAATAGGGGATCCAGAAATTGCTCTGGCCCTATTTCATTAAAACTCAGATATCTTATAAAATACAAAACCTTTACCTGTTTTGCTTATTCCATATGAAAATAGACACAATGAGATTTAATTTCATATATTATTCACCATCAAACCATGTCTCTACAATTTTATTTTTATTTTTCAAATTCACGTTATTTCTGATACTTGAATCCGTTTTTTAGTCACTTTCACATTTTTCATAGTTTTCATGTGATAGTTACTACTTAATCATACATACTATTAAACATGTATATCATCAGCCATTCTATTAGCTAATCACTAGCAAGTATTTACACATCATTCATTGATCATATCATATCAAAAGAAACCAAGTTCCTATACATGCCATACACAAAATGAAACGTCTAACTATACCAATGTGATTTCTTTGATAGTGTGATCGGGTCTCCGACGTTTCCTTCGATCCCCGAGTGGCTTGATAAAAACTATAAGAAAAATAAAATAAAGAGAGTAAGCACTAGGCTTAGTAAGCTTACAAGCAAATAAATTACAACATTCAACATAATGAATAATTATACATAATGTCACCTAGCCTCATAAACTTTCTTTACTTCTCATTTTCTACCTTTTTCTTTACTCACTTACCTTCTTTCTTACCTGACCTTTCACTATTCATAAATATAATCTACCTTCCCTTTTGCTGATAATTCACTGTAATTTAACGTGTACAATGACCCGTTGAACCACTCGGAATACTAAGGATACTAGGGTCGTTCCTGTCTATCAATATCCTGCCAATGCCATGTCTTCGACATGGACTTACATGAATTATTCCTGTCTCCAATGCCATATATATATATATATCTAATATGGGCTTACATGGCTCATTCCTATCTCCAAAGCCATATATCTTATATGGACTTACATGGCTCATTTCTGTCCTGTCCTGTCCTGTCAACCCCAATATCCTAACATTCCTAAGGTTCAAACGGTGCTTCTTAATGCTTTTTCTCTGTCACTTCGCCTTTAATTCGACTTTAAATATTCTCAAAAAATAAGTATATAAATGCTGGAAATTGACAATAATAATGTAAAATAAAATAATACTGAATTTATTTACTGTAAACTTACCTCGATACAAAATGTGACTAAACTTTACAATTTAGTCCTTTACTTTTTCTTTTCCCTGATCTACTCCCGAATTTCGCTCTTCTTGATCTATAATAGCAAATTTAAATTATTTAATATTCACATTTATCAAAACAGTCCTTGACCCAAAATTTGGCAAAATTATATTTTTGCCCCTAAACTTTCACATATTTTCACTTTTGCCCCAAGGCTCGTAATTTAAAATTCATCCTATTTTCTTATGTTTTATGACATGCTGATCATTTTTCCCTTCTATGACAACATCAAATTCACACTCTAACATGTACTTATGACTATTAGGTATTTTTACCGATTAAGCCCTTTTACTCGTTTTCACTTAAAACTAGTAGCACAAGTTGTCTAACATAATTTAAAACCTCATATTCAATCATAAAACATCAAAATAAACACTTTTCACCTATGGGTATTTTTCCAAATATGAACCCTAACTTAAATTATTGCTAGCATAAGCTTTATCGAGCTACCGGGACTCCGAAAACGTAAAGAACATTAAAAACGGGGCTTGGAATCACTTACTATGGAGCTTGAAAGCTTGAAACAAACCCTAGCTATGGAGAACCCTTGAAATTTCGTGCTAATGAAGAAGATGATGAATTTTGTGTTATTTTTCCCTTTTTATTTCATTTAATATCCAAATGACCAAAATGCCCTTCCTTATTAAACTTTCAAAAATTCCATCCATGTCCTATTTTGTCCATGAACTTATAAATTGGTCAAATTGTTATTTAAACCCTCCTAATTAATATTCCAAAGCAATTTCATACTAAAAACTTCTAGAATGTAAGTTTTGCAAATTATTTGATTTAGTCCCTAATCTCAACTTAAGCACTTTATGCATAGAATTTCATCACGAAATTTTCACACAATCATGCAATCATATCATGAACCTAAAAATAATAATAAAATAAATTTTTCTACCTCGAATTTGTGGTTTAGCAACCACTGTTCCGTTCAGGCCCTATTTCAGGATGTTACAATCATTTTGCCAAAGTCTAGGGGCAAAATGGTCATTTTACCAAGAATGTGAATTTTTGATTTCTTAATTCTATTTAGTGATTAAATGAGTGTATTTTTCTATTATAGATCAGGAATTGCCAAATCTGACCCTAGACTGGGTAGCGAGTAGATTAATTGACGAGTCGTCTACATTTTGTAATCCGAGGTAAGTTGTATGTAAATAAAAGAACTACATTTCTACTATGTATGTTCGAATTGTTATTGAATAGATATAGCATGGATTGCTTGATTGTGGGATTGAGAATGTGTAATGATCATTGAGATAGTAGAGTCTCCATTGGGACCTTAGGAAGTAAACTGGATATTCATACCGTAACATTTGGGTCATGCATGTGAGCTAGTGTAAGACATGTCTGGGACATGCATCGGCTACGAGATGTGTTAGTGTAAGACCATGTTTAGGACATGGCATCAGCACGGATATGTGAAAGCCAATGTAAGACCATGTCTGGGACATGGCATCAGCATCTTTCCCATGTTTGAGGCTTAATGAATATCTGGTGATACTCCGAATGGTTCAACGGTGAATGTTATGTTTTTTGAGCTAATGAGGAAAGTATAACAGTGTTGTGAATGATACAGGTACCTAATTAGTATGTATAAGATATGAGCTTAATATATATATAAAATGTGACTTGGATGCAATCAGGTGAGTAAGTTACACCTATGCCTACTTTGGTGTTAAGAGCATGTTGGTTATAAATAAATGTTGTAGTATACTTATTTATATGCAATTTACTAAGCTTTATGCTTACTCCCTTTCCTTTCATTTTTCTTTCAGTGCTGCCTAACTAGTTCAAGGATCACCAGAAGTCAGAGATATTAATCTCACTATCCACAGAAACATTCGGTATAGTTGGATTTATATTTTTGAATATGGCATGTATAGGGTTAAGACTTATTATTTTGAGTCTTTGAGATTTGGCCGAATGTGTTGGCTTGGGATAGATCTCACACTTAGTTTTGAGTCATGAATGATGGCTAATAATTATTTTGAGTCTATAAAAGGTGCATCTTAATGGTTGAATGAATGCCTATTGTGGCTGATTTGATTATGAAATCTATGCTTGTTTTGGTATTGGTGGCATTTGCATGAAATTAGGTATGCAAGGGTGGCAATGGGGCTTGGTAAATAGCCTTATATTGTCAATGGGCGTGTGATAATATGGGAATGCTGATGTCAAAAATAGAATACCCAGGTTTTTGCACATGGCCTAAGACACGGGGGTGTCGTAGCCGTGTGGGGGACACGGGGCCATTGACACGGGCGTGTGTCTGGCCGTGTAAAAACCCCTGTAGGTGTGAAGTAGAATTTAATTCCACACGGGTATGTTACTCTTCCATATGGGCCTGTTAACCTTCCACAGAGGCGTGTGCCCTGTTTTAAAGGCAAATTTCTTAGGGTCGAATTAAAGACCTGGAAGGGTTTCGAATATTTTTCAACGGTCGATTTGGGGCTCGTAGGCTCATAACAATAAGTTTAAGGTAGAAGTTGAAGAAGTTTTATCTTGAACCGAGTCTCGGTGACTTGAGGTTATTCGAATGCATGAGATCAATTTAGGTAATGTCTTGTACTTCGTCCCGGCGTGGGTTACGGGTATAGGGTGTTACACCTTATGACCTCGTAAATATTAATTATTAACGGACTGACATGTCGAAATTGTGGTCCCGAAACTACTGTTTCCAATACCACTAAGAAACAGGATATTACAATTCATAGTAATGTTTTTCCATCATCATCAAACAATAAGGCAATAAATTCTACACATATTACTATTTATCAATTACATCAAAACTCAACAATGGTAGGTGTCAATGTAATCCTCCAAATATATTTAAATAATAATTTTTTTTACAATATCCTAGTTAAAAAATTTCTAAAAATAGCGTATATATAAAGAAAAATAGTAATTTTATTTTTTACATTCTTTAGGTTCAAACTAATTAGACCTGTTCAAGGGTCGGGTTACTCGCCCGAAGGCTCAATCAATTTGAGGGGATTTTAGTAAAAATATTAGGTTTTTGAAAAATGAGCTTCTGAAAAAAGTTAGACTTGTTTAAAATATGGGTCAAGTTCAAGCTCAAGCATTCAAGGCTCGAGCCCAATCCAACCCTTTTTCGATGTTTGTAGTGCATATTATTATGTTATTTGTATATATTATGTAAATTATTAAACATAAAAAGTAAATATATAATAATATATAATACAATAATGTAAACATATTAAAAAAAATTAAGTTGCTATATATAATTTTAAAAAAATATAAATATTAAATTGAAATATTAAATTTACCGTTTATACTTTAACCAAATTTCAAACTCACATTCGGAGAGGAATCGATGGTTGGGACTGACCCGGCCCGGCGATAGAAATCTACGTGCCTCCTATAAATGAAAGCGTGGAGAAATGATGTGTTTGAATCTCATTGGCGAGCAGAGCGGAAGCTGTGTCAGACGAAGTGGTTTCACTCTACACGGTATCGAGCGGTTTAAGCTCCGAGAAAGATTCAATCTGGGCGAGAGAGGAAGTTTACAAATTGCCGAGAAAGTGACGGGAAAATAAGAAAAATGCCTAGATCGAAATCACCGGTGTCAATAGCTTTATCGTTTCTCTTCACATTCTTCAGCATCTCAAACGCTTTTTTCGGACCGTCGTCGCCAGTGCTTCAGCTTACTCCTTCTAATTTCAAGTCCAAGGTAAATCCGTTATCCTTCGCCATTCAATTATCGTAAAGAAGTGGAAGAAAATAAACCAAAAGACGGAAGGGGATCAGGATTTGTGTTCAGTTAAATGAAATGAAATGCCTCGTGTTTCTGGATCACAAGATTGAAGAACTTAAATACAATTAGAAAGGAGTTAATACTTTAGAATTTTGTCACTTAATTAGGATTTTGTGACAAAACTACCTTTATTTTTTAAAATATTAAGAATTAGGTCATTTCTCAGGCTAAGAGAAATGATTCAATATTTTCAATATTCAAGTTTTCTATTTTTTTTACCTTTTTTGTTTGAATTCGAGCAATGATCTTTAATTCTCGTTGCCAAATCACCTATACCTTGGATTTGGTTTTTGCTATTTCTTTAATATTTGAAGAAGGAAAGAGTCAAGCTTGTCGAGGAGAATACCTTACTGATAGTGATTTTTGAATTGTTTTAGGTTTTAAATTCGAATGGAGTTGTTTTGGTTGAGTTCTTTGCGCCTTGGTGTGGCCATTGTCAAGCTCTAACACCTACATGGGAGAAGGCTGCCAATGTTTTGAATGGAGTTGCTACTGTGGCTGCTCTTGATGCTGATGCTCACCAGTCCCTTGCAGAGGTTTGGGGAGTTTCAAATCTTTCAAGTTTTAACCATGCTTTGTCCTTAAATATAAGATGTAATCTACGTTTTACTTTGTTGGTCTGCAGAGTTCTTTGTGATGTCTAAACTACTTTTGCATTTTCTTCCCTTGATTAGGGCTGTTCTTTTCTTTTTTCGCCTTGCTGAAAATTTTAAATGTAGAAATGATATGAAACCTTAGGCATATTGCAATTTGGATGGGATTCTCTGTTTCGTATAATCATCTAGTATCTGATTTGAAATTCTTTTGTCACTTCTAATTTATGTGCTTATAGTCTTTTTTCTGATTGCTACACAGAAATATGGGATTAGAGGGTTTCCGACAATAAAGGTGTTTGCACCTGGAAAGCCTCCAGTAGATTATCAGGGAGCAAGGGATGTCAAACCTATTGCAGAATTTGCCCTCCAGCAGGTCTGCTGCTGTATGTTGATTGATTGAAGAATCATGATTTTATTGGATCATATATATGTTGTGGCAGGATGATAATGTTATTCAATTCAAATCTTTTACTTTTTTAAAATAATTTGCATCTATCAAAAAAGACAGGATTGGTTTTGTGGTGGTAATGATCTGCATTAGTGTGTAATTTCACTTTAAGAAAAGAACTACTGACATTTGACAAGATGCTGCTGATGGCGAATATTTAGTAATAGTTGAATTTGATGTGCCATGCAACTGCTACTATGTCTTTTTCCCTATCTATTTGCTTTGCTTATGTATATGAAAAGCATATGGAAAATTGAACAATACCTTTGTCACTTCTCAGACACATTCCCTCAGCCTACTGCTTGAATCTGATTCCAATCTACCTATGTCATATGCCTGCTTGTTTAGTAGAAATTCTCATTGGTACTAATTTCATGAGACTGTGTAGGAAAAAAATGTGTTTATATATCTATGGTGGGTGCCATACATGTATAAGTTGTGCCTATATATCTAAATATGTCTCACGGTGCCATTTTGGCTGTCTATTATGTTGATCTGTCTATTATGGACTAAGAATATGAAGCTCATTTTTAAAAAGTTTAAAAGTGAAGTGCATGTGTATCACTTTTATACTATTAAACGTTCTTTCTATGACATGAGTTGAACTATTACTAACTATTATGTATTATACAGGTAAAAGCCCTCTTGAAAGACCGTTTGGCTGGGAAAGCTTCTGAAGGATCCGGTGAGAAATCTCAACCCAGTGCATCAGTAGAATTAAATTCCCGCAACTTTGATGAATTGGTGCTCAAAAGTAAAGAACTTTGGCTTGTGGAGTTTTTTGCACCTTGGTAAGCATGTTAATTATTAATCTACACACATCAAAGCACAATGCTTCACTAGCATCTCTGACTAGGAATGCCAATGGATTATTAAAATTGGATATCCTGCACTATTCAATCTCTTTGTTTTTTTTTTCCAGATTTGGATAATCTAGAATTGGTTAGTTTCAGATTTGGATAGGATATTACTATCATGTTGGATTCAGATGGCAGCCTTTAGATATCTGATATCTGAACCATGAAAAGTAATTGGATTCAGATAGGGATACATAAAAAGCAGTAAATACCTGATCCGTTGTCATCCATGATCACGGTAGACACCATGCAACTGCAAGTTTGAAATGTTGTTTATGTTTCTTGTGATGTAAACATATTTTGATCCTTTGTTTGTTGTCAAGGCTTTTTATGTTTGATTTTCTTTTAAAAAAAGAATGCTAAAAAGAAAAGAATAGTATTTATATGGTTGGGGTAAGGAGAGGGAAACGAAAGGGAAAATAAGGGAAAGGAAGAATCTTTCCCTTGTTTGGATCGGTATATTTGTTTTAAGCAAGGGAAAGTAAGGGAAATTGAGTATCCCTTACTTTCCTTTAAAATACTTAGTTTTCATTTACCCCAATTTGGGGTAAAAACTAGAGTAAGGAAACGAAAAGGATTTTTTAAGATGTAAATTATTTTTTTTATCTTCATTTTCTATATAAATTATTTTATAAAAGGTCATAATTGTAAAAAAAATCATAATAAATCTTTTCCTTTCCTTTCCACAGGTTAACCGACAAAGATTATTAACATTACTTTACTTTCTTTTCCTTTAATAATTTTAACTATCCAAACAAAATAATAGGTAATCCTTTTCTCTCCTTAACCCTCCTTTCTTTTCCTTTAATATAGTTAATCCAAACATAGGGTAAAATAAAGATTGTAAAAAGAAAAGAAAATCCTGAATGACACGTAACTAGCAATTTCTGAGTTCAGCTCTTTCTCTGCTTATTTTAGCATAAGCTAGTAAAGGTGCATAGCAACTAGAACAGTAAACTCAAATAAACAGTACCGCAACCATAAAGAATAAATGGTTGAAATAGCCATGTATCTTATATTTAATTGTGTACTAGTTTTCTCGAATGTAGTCATGAACAATTAGTAATTGACTTGAACTTACTAAAGTCAAATAGATAAAACAATTGACTTTTCCTGTACGAACATATCTCCAAAGTTGTAAAATTGATTGCAGTAAGTTTATTTTGGTTTAGAAAATAAAAAACAATGCAGAGGTTGCAATCGAAAACCAATAGGATTAAATCAATCTCAATGCAATGGCATATATTAATTGGTTCTAATAATTTTTAAATGAAATTTTGTACCAACCAACTCAATGCTTGCTGACATAGTTCTTTAAGTTTCTAATTCTTATCTTCTGATTATTGTGATTACTACCATATCAATACTTCCTTACAGGTGTGGACACTGTAAAAAACTTGCTCCTGAGTGGAAGATGGCTGCTAATAACTTGAAGGGGAAGGTGAAGCTTGGTCACGTTGACTGCGATTCAGAAAAGGTACTATTTAAATATAATTTTACTTGAAAGAGCCACAATTCACGACTTTGTAGTTGGAAATTTATGCAGTAAAATTTTTCCTTAATTGCTTTGAGGTTTGAAACTTGATATTGCAAGTTTATGACTAGCTAGCTGTAATCTGAGAATGTTATCATACCCAGAAAATATTTTATGAATGCTTTTCTGAATTAAATATGACTCTTTCTCCATTTGGACATTAAATTTCCATTTCCCATGAAACATTTTTAGATTAGAAAAGGGATTGTTTCTCTTTTCTCTATATAAGTGCTTCTGGATTTTTATATGTTTTGATGCTGTTTTAATGGGGTGTCGTTAGCAGTCTCTCATGAGCAGGTACAAGGTGCAAGGATTTCCTACCATCTTAGCATTTGGTGCAGACAAAGATGGTCCAATTCTCTACGAGGGTGCTAGAGCTGCATCTTCAATTGAATCATTTGCTCTGGAGCAGCTCGAAACAAATGTTGGACCTGCTGAAGTGACGGAGGTGATTGGCCCAGTAAGTCTCGCACCTTTGTTTCGACAATAAATTCATTTTTGTTTTCCAAGCCATGGAGTTGTTTGCTGAGAAGTACAATCTTTGCAAGTAGGATGTCATGGAGGACAAATGTGGTTCGGCTGCCATATGCTTTGTTGCTTTCTTACCTGATATTTTAGACTCCAAGGCAGAAGGCAGGAACAAGTACCTGGAGATGTTATTGTCAGTTGCAGAGAAATTTAAAAGAAACCCTTACAGGCAAGTAAATAGAAGTTAAAATCAAGGCTTGTCTCCTGTTCTTTTTTCATTATCATTATAAATCATCAAATATGTGTGCAGCTATGTTTGGGCAGCTGCTGGTAAGCAACCAGATCTTGAGAAGTGTGTAGGTGTCGGTGGGTATGGGTATCCAGCTCTTGTAGCCTTGAATGTGAAGAAAGGAGCATATGCTCCGCTCAGAAGTGCATTTGAGCTTGAGCATATCATGTAAGTGTTCGATTTCCTGCATTGTCCTGAATATTATTACCCCACCTCTTGCGAATGAACAATAATCTTGAATACGCAATAAATAAAAAAATGTGTTTCAGTGAATTTGTTAAGGAAGCCGGGAGAGGAGGGAAGGGAAATTTACCTCTGAATGGCGGTCTGAACATCGTAAAGACAGAAGCATGGGATGGGAAAGATGGGAAAATCATTGAAGAGGATGAGTTCTCCCTGGAAGAACTCATGGGAGAAGATTGAACAGCAACTGCAACAGCAAGCAAGGATGAGTTTTGATTAAACTGAAAATAGAAGAATTGGGTTTAGGCAAAATTGGATTTGAGTTTTGATGTTACGGAGAACCATATTTATAGGAGACTTTGTTTTCTTTTCCACAAGGAAATTAGATTTCTTCGTCTCCTTTATCTTATGTAAACCCTTCAATGCCTTAGTTTATCGGGTAACGAAAGGTTTAAAGATGGTCACTCTCACTCACTTTGTCCTTGTTACAAAAAGATCGATTGGGCTAACCCTTCAATACACATAAAAATTTGGACTGCACGTGAAAAGCACTTTACTTTTGAATTAGTAAGTAAAAAAAAAAAAAAAAAAAAAAGAAACTATGAAAGTAATTTATTTGGATAAATCAAATCGTTAGAATTTGATTTCACAATTTGATGTGAACTTCGACGAATTGGGTGTTAATATTTTGGATTTTTTAAAGAAATTAGAGATCAGGTAAATTATAAGAATGGTCAATTAATTATACAATTAATTCTTGATTATGCAACTATTAATTTTCTTTAAAGTAAATATTTTACTTTTTCATTATTTACTTAATGGAAATCGTTTTGTTTTATTGGCTCAAAAATAAATTGAAGTCACCATTGTTTACACATTTGATCAATTTATCATAAATAAAAAAATTCAACAAATTTAGCTCTTATAATTTGTTATTTTAGTCCCAATTTATAAAAATTATAAAAATCTTAAAAATTTTAAAAGTAAATATAACTTATAAAAATATATTTTAAAAAATATATATATATGAGAATATTTTAAAGATTTTTGTAATATAACTTATAATTTTTTTAAAAAAATTATATATGAGAATATTTTAAAGATTTTTGTACCAAAATGACTTTTATAAAGTTGCAAATATCAAATGTCATGGCATACTTGAGCTAGAAATGATAAACCACACGAGAATATTAGAGCTTGAAACTGGTACCATCTCTGTAGTAAAGAGTAAGGACATCGAAGTTGGTGTCATCAACCCAACTATTATTTGGGGTTTATAAACTTGTTACTTTTGACCCTATTTTTGGATTTTAATTAGGCATATGAGATGAACAATGTAAAAAAAGAAAAAAAAGACTAAATAAAAAGAGATTGAATAAAAAATAACTTTAATTTTTAGGTTTTTCACATGTTTGGTTGATGAGAAAAAGTAAATATAAAATTTAAAAAAAGTTAAAAGTAAATATAAAAATATTTTAAAGATTTTAATATATTTTATAATTTTTTAGACTTAGGATCAAATTGAGAGAATGTGAAACATTGGAGGGCTAAATTTGTTTAATTTTTTTAGACTTAGGATCAAATTGAGAGAACGTGTAAAAATTAGAGGGCTAAATTTATTATTAGGCCAAGGAAAAACCCACGTTAGACTTTCGTTACTAATTTAACTGCAAGAGTGAATAAAATATTTAATTTAAAAAATGAGTGATTAAATTGAAAAAACTAATAATTGAATGCCTAAAATAAAATTAATTGAACAATTGAGTAACTATTCTTAAATTAATTCAACAATTGAGTAACTATTCTTACACTTTAACCTATTATAAAATAATGAAGTATCATTGACTATGTAGTCAAATGAGAGTTAGAAATCTATTATGAATGATTAAAGATTACAAAATTCACTTTTGAAATCGTTAAAAAGTGAACATTATTGAATATTGTTTTATTATGGTTATCATTTGATGCCATCTCGATAGTTATGTGTCAAGGTCTTAAAAAAAAATCATATATCTTAAACCCTAAAGGCAACATTAGTTGTACGGTATTTTGAATTTTGTTTAAGATTTGACAATCAATGAATTTCACGATTAATTTTTCACTACATTTGATCCCTTATTTGTGAAGGTTATTAAAGATTGTTTTATTAATATTTAAGAATGGAGTTTGAATTACATGAAATTTGAATTATTGGCAAAAGTTGCAATTAAAATTATTAGTTATGCCACATTTTAATAGTTTTAAGAATGGAACAATATATAATCTTATAAAAATTTTGACAACCCATGAAAATTTTGAAAACTTATTATTTTTAGCACCTATTGTTAAACTAATTGAGAGGGTTTTCGTTCTCGTAGCTTTTGTCATACTGAATCTTTTTCTTTTTATCCTTGTTAGCCATCAAGCATAACACAGTATTTCTTTGTTTAGATATTGCAAGCGATCTTCTCAAGGTATTATATTAAGTACTCATTTGTAAGCTAGATGCTATGTTTCCAAATTACTTCTTGCATTTTTGTTATTTGAACTTATCACATCAGCAATAAAATCATTATTTTTCGCATTCATCAAAATATTCATAAATGTTTACAATTCTTGATGTCGGGTTCAAGCTCTTGAAATTTTAGCAGTCTGCATTTAAAGTGTTTATCGACAATAAAGAAAGAAACACCATAACCTAAATAAATTAAATGTATAATGATAATTTTAGTTGTTTACTCTCTTTTTTTTTGTAATTTGTCTTATTATTATTTTTAATCACTTTGGTATTTTAACTTTCAAATTTCGATAATTGTTTTTTTCATTAAATATAAAAGTTGACCATTAAAATTTGAAGTACAAAACTTACATGAAAGTTCATGTGTTTACAAAAACAAAAGCAAAAATTAGAAGTTAGAAAGAAAAAAAGTCATAAATTTCTTAATTTTTTTTAAAAATTATACATGTTAGTAATGAAGTACATGTAGATTGTCATGTAGGGTACCATGTCATTGCCATTAATTTTTGGATAAACTACAAAAATAGTCACCTAACTATGCCGTTGATTCAATTTTGATCACTCAACTTTTTGAAACTAAATATTTTAACCACTCTCCGGTTAGTTATTGATAGATGAGTAATGAAAAATTGATGTAGGCTTTGTTTATTGGCCTAATAACATATTTAACCCTTCAGTGTTTACACATTCCATTAATTTTATCTTAAATCTAAAAATTCAACAAATTTTCCCTTAAATGTTTACAAAATTTGTCATTTTAGTTTGAATTCTAAAAAATTCAATAAATTTAGCTCTCAACATGTAAAGTTTTTTTGTCAATTTAGTTATAATTCTAAATTTTCAAAAAAATAATTAAAACCTTTATTTTTTTAAAAAAATTCCTTAATATACCTCCAAAACCCATTGAATAAGAAGATTATTTAACACTATTCGTATTGTGCTCGTTTTAAACTCATGTTGCTTTCTTGAATATGATAAAAAACAACAATTATTTAAACTATTATAGAACAATTATTTTGAATTTTTTTTCTTATTTTGAAAATATGAAAATACCTAATTTTTTAGTAGAGCAAATAATGCAATATTAAATCTTTCATGTTAAGTTAAGCTTTATTAAGTTAAGCTTTATTTGATAAATGTTTTGATATAAAAAATTTAATGTTTTTGAATAAAACTTGATAAATTTCGAGTGACAATTTGTTTCAAAATATTTATAAGAGATAAACTTTTAAATCTATCTTTCAAATACTTAGAAAATATTTTCAACTTGTTAAACAATTTTTCCAAACATTTTTATAAGTGTAAAACTGCTCCCAAGGATCAAAGTATCGATACCTCCTATATGGTATCGATATCTCTGCCTGATATCAATATCAATTTGAGCTTTAAAATTTCAAAAAAATTGAGCAAAAAAAATATCGATACCTTTCACAAATTATCAATACCTTATCCTTGTATCATATCGTTTTAAGGTTCGATGTTTTAAAAATTAAAGAAAAATTACCAGAGTATCGGTACCCTCCCCAAGGTACCAATACCTCATAACAAGTATCTATACATCCTTATTGTATTGATACCATAGGCTTAAACAATGACTAAATTTAGACATTAAATGCCCAAAGTATCGATACCCCTTCAAATGTTTCGATACTTTTTGTTGCAGGAGTCATTAATGTTTTGGTTTTTACCCCCCAATGGCTCAATTCATTTTCCCAACAACCTCAACAATTGGAAATCAATAAGAGGCCATAAATACCAGCTTCTAAATCTTCTACAATTACAAGAGAGAAACAAGAGATCAAGAGCTATTAAGAAACATCAAGAAATCTATTACCAACCATTTGTGCTTAAATTCTTCATCTTTTTCTTGAAAATACTTGTGAGCATTCATTGTATTTTCTTAGTTTAAGTGTTTTTAGTGGATGTGTGCTTCATTTGCAAGCATTCTAACCTTGTCCTCAAAGGTTAACCAAATTAGTGAATTTGGGAAAATACTTGGTGGCGAAAAGCTAAGGTAGTGAAGCAGGCAATTGGGTTTGAACCACTCTAAAATTATTGTGTTCATTATCTCATTTTCTTATCCTTGCTTCAAAAAAATTTTAAAAGGCCAATTTACCCCCTCTTGGCTATTTCAATTGATCGATTGAGCTAACATTTCATGAACTGAAAATTCTAGAAAGGTTATTTTTCCCTTGTTATTTCTAACTTGTACATTCATCAGTAACATCCGAACTTGGGTAGTCCAAGTACATTTCCGAGAAAATCTAGTCCAAGAATTGAAAATATGAGTTGAACTGAACCAAGGCAGATAACTTTTTCGATCTATGTCCCATGAGGATGTGCAACTTCATCTCTCTAACAGCCATCAATCCATTTTGTGTTCATTTCTTTTTTTCCTTTCTCTCTAATAGTCATTTTTATATTTTTTTTATCCATAATGTTTTTTTTTGTTATTTTCCATTTTTGAAAATTTTAGAATTGGAACTAATATGACAATTTTTGTAAATGTTGCAGGTTAAATTTATTGATTTTTTAGAATTATAACTAAAGTGATGAATTATGTAAACATTGAGGGCTAAATTTGTTGATTTTTTTTTTAGATTTAGGATCAAATTAATAGAATGTGTAAACATTAGAGACTTAAATTTGTTATCAAGCAAATAAAAAAATCCCACGTCAGCTTTCCGTCACTTATATAATGACAACTAACAGGAGGGTGATTGAAATATTTAATTTCGAAAAGTTTAAGTGACTAAAAAAAATTAATAGTTGGATGACCAAAATATAGCTAAAGACATAGTTGGGTGACTATTCCTGTAGTTTACCTTAAAATTTTAACAATCCAATCAAAATTTTCATTCAAAGAAAAGTAATTTGAGTAAAATTTAAAGTTTGAGGGCTAAAATGATTAAAAAAATTAGGGTCAAAATAACAAAAAAGTAAACATTAAGGGCTATTATTATTATGTCTATATTAAACATATTAAAAATAAATATAAAAGAATACTTACAATTGCAATAAAGT
The DNA here is from genome assembly GCF_007990345.1 of Gossypium hirsutum. NCBI lineage: Eukaryota > Viridiplantae > Streptophyta > Magnoliopsida > Malvales > Malvaceae > Gossypium > Gossypium hirsutum. The sequence goes on from NC_053430.1 coordinate 70,226,850, forward strand.
TTCAATTATCTTGTATAATGGAAAAGGTTAATAAATTTCATATTATTGTGGTGCTTAACAATTCAAGGTATGGGGCTCAAGTGAACTTGGACACCTATTTAGCCAAGATCCTTCTATTTGAAATTAGGATTTTGTATGTAAGGTGTAGGGTTATTTGGAAGGCCGTTGACACCCACAAGTGTCAAGGTCATTATTACTACAAGGGATTCCTACTGAATCTAATAAAGGTGAGTGAAATAGCATTACATTGATCTCAACACCATGGGTGTCGAGTTCAAGTTTTTTTTTTACAGTGATTCTCGATACAAGACAAAATTAACAAGAACTATATTTTCCATTATGTTGGGGTCCTTGTAGTATTTCAATATTTATGGGTGTCAATTTAAGGTTCCGAAATTCTATAAATATGACACTTGCCACTACCTTTTTCCTCATCCCATGAAAATATAAGAAACTGAAAAGAAAACCCATGTCCTTAATATTTAAATAAAAAAATTGAAGCATTAATATTTAGGGTTAAGATTTATGGTTTGATTTTAAGGTTCATAATTTACAATCATCCTATAAAAATACATATACTAATGATGATGATTCACTTAACTAACTAAAATCACGACAAAGGCAAGCGCACCTATCGAATAATAGTATAGCTATGGTGAGTCGGGAATATCGTATCCACGAGGACTAAAAATAGTAGTACTTACTATCTTTTTATTATCTAGCTGGTAAATTGAAGAAGTTTGTTTTAAATCTAAAATCATCTAAACTAATTATTAAGACGCGACAGAGAATTATATAAGAAAATATTCAAAATGAACCAATGAGAGAGACAATACAGAGGAAAGAATCCACCTAGACTTCACTTATCATTCTGAATTTGAATTAAATGATTTATTCACTTGCCTTGATCCTTAAAAATCCCTAAATTATATCAATATCTTTTTCGAGAGTAAAAATAACTGACTCTAGGTTGATTAATTGAAATATCTTTCTAATTAAAATCCCATTGTCGCATTAACTCGATCTATGGATTCCCCTATTAGATTTGACTCTAATCCGGTAGATTTATATCATCCTATTTCTAGGATTGCATGCAATTCCATTCAGTTATGCCAAATCTACTCTTAAACAGAGACTTTTACTCAACTGAATTAAGCACATCAATCATGAATTCATATCCTGAAAATGTTAAAACATGCAATAAGTACACATAATTGAGATCAAGAAATCAAGTATTTATCATGTAATTCAGAAAATTAAATAACAAGATCTGTTATAGGTTTCATCTTCCCTAAGTATCTAGGGAATTTGCTTCGTACTTTGGGAGGAAAACATCTAAAAATTAGGAAAACAACAAAACATAAAGAAACCCAAAAACTTCAAGAGAAATTGACTGGAGATATTCAATCTTGAAGGAGATCCTACTTCTGAGTTGATTCTAACGGTGATCTTCGAGTAATTTCTTTGTTCTACTCTGTGTGCTCCCTTAGGTCCTCTTCTAGTGTGTATTTATAAACTTTAGAATGCTCAAAAACCCTAAAATTGGCTTTTTTTCGTGTGTTTGGGAAAGGGGGAGCGAAATCAACACGGACTGGCACATAGGCGTGTGGCCAGCCCGTGTGTCTCACACAGGCGTGTGCTCAGCCCGTGTGGGAATGGCCAGGCTATGTAGATCTTGAAAGTAGATTATTTTGTCTGATTTTGACCCATTTTCTGCTCCTTTTGCTTCCCTATACTCTCCTAAGTATAGAAACATGAAATTAAAGGATTAGGAGCAGCAAATTTACTAAATTATATAATAAATCATCCAAAAACATACTAAGCATGGGATTAAAACATGTTACTTTTATAGTTTATAAAAAATCTCCACACTTAAGCGTTTGCTTGTCCTCAAGCAAAATCCTCAACTCACAATTAAAAATTAAACTTACTCAATTCATAATTCTCATCAATAATGTTTTGTCATAATTCAAAAATAATGATACATTGATAATTCAACTAAAGGAGCACTAAAGATTCAAACAATCCAAGTCACACATTCTTTAAGCATGAAAACATAGGTATTTCCCATTAGCTAAGTAATAACCTTTAATTCAAAACCGACAAGAATTGACATACTCACTAAAGATTCACTTAAATCACTCAAAGTGTTTAAGGTTAAAAAATAAGCACTCAATAGTCAAACATGAAAAGTCATTACCATAGACTTGCATGAAAATCAAATCTCCACCATTATAAAATGAGATGATACACAAATAAAAAGGCCTTTAAAGGGTTGTAATGGGGCTTGGGTTAAAGGTGTGGATAAAGGCTGAAAAAAAAGGGTTAGAATTGAGATTGAATTGATAAATTACCTAACTAGAAAAATAAACTAATGCTGAATAATTATATCAATCAAAATTATCAATAATAACACGAGCTTCTTCTAAAAATGTGAAATTAACCGTTTAAGCTCAAATATCATAGAACTAGCAATAATCAAAATAAACATACATATATTTTTTTTACTTTTTTTTTCACTTTTTTTTTGAATTATGGATAATAAGATATAATTTAACAACTAAAACAAAAGAACATAGTTAGGAAACTAACCAAATTAAATCTCGACGAAAAAAGGAGTCAATAAAATAGGAAAAATTCTCAATGAATCAAAGAATGAGTTATGGGTTATTATTAAGGGTAGATCAAGAAATAGCTTGTTAGGCTCAAAGGGGTTCACTAAGGGTTAATTATGAAAGTAAGCTTTTTGGGATAAATGGGTTAAAACTTAGGTGCCTTTATCATCTCAGTATATCAAATCAAAGGTATGGTCTCGACATGTATAATCGAAGTAAGTTCTAGAATAACCAATTAGTATTAACACACTCATAATCAATAATAAAGTGAGCAAGAAAAGTGTATGCTCTAAAGGCTCAAAATCTCACAAAAATTATGGTTTTTTTATATCAATCTTGCAAATCTCAAACTTCAAGGTAATACCTCAATTTAGGGAAACAACCTAGTAAATTTTTTTTATTCTGAAAATAGACTTATCATGCTTGATTCTCTAATGTCTTAAAGTTTAAATAATCAATGCATAATTACCTATGAATTTAATCTAAAATAAATCAATAAAAATCACAAATCAATAAGAATTCATTCTAATAGTAAAGTGAGAAAATTACTTGAACACAAGACACAATTCAGGGATTTTCTAATAATCATATAAATAACCTCCCCACACTTAAGATGTACATTGTCCTCAATGTACAAAAATAGATAATCATAGTAGAAACCAAATATCATAAGAGAGGGAGAGAATTGAAACTGACCTGAATATTGGATGAAATGCCCAGAATAGTGAAAAGCAGAATTGTAGATAAATGTCAGGGAATGATTCTGAGCAACTGATAAGAAAATAAACACAATGCTGAAGAAGATTAAAGGGTTACTTGATTAGAAACAACCAAAATAAATAAAATATAGTTCCAATATAAAAGCGAAAAAGTTTAGGAAAATACAAATAAACAGAAAAAGAAAAATCAAAATAAAAGAAAATAAAATTAAATGGACTTAATGGTCCTCATCATCAGATGCATCATCATCATGAGTCATCGGAGCTGGAGGAGCAATATGGAAATACTGACAAATTTGCTTCAATTTCGCATTAATATTGTCGAACCTCTGAACGTAGTACTGATGGAAGCTAGTGAACTCCTCAGTAGATACTCCTCGGAAGCTAGCAGCAGAAGGAACAGGTCGGTGACTCGAAGGTGGAGGCGGTGGTGGGTCCTTGTGATAGGGAGGGACATTATCAGTGAAGTCCTCGGGTTCATTCAGGGTGCCAGAATGAAACAGTCGGTACTGAGAAGGATGCATTCCACGACACTGCTCGATCATCCTTATATGTATCATGCTCGAGATACCTTGAAGGGACATCTGGCCGACGAGTGTGAGTGTGGAGGAGTACTCCGGTGTGTCTAGGAGGTCGAAGTGTCGAACGAAGCGAGTCATGTAAGGGCCTAGACAGATGGGGCCCTTCTTGTGGCGATCAGTCTGATGGCAGAATGAGAAGGCGATGAAATATGCCAAGTCAAATATATGCCTGTGCGCCATGCTCCATAGAAAGTAAGCATCGTGAGTGCTAACAACTCTGGTGCTCTCTCTCCAACCTGTCAAAGTGTAAGCTAAAAGGGCGTGAATGTATCGTAAGGCTAAAGAGAGAGAAGTTGCCTTCGAGCAACTCGAATCATATGGTGTCTGACTTCCTATAAGGTCGGTCCAACATCGTGATGGCGGGTGATGGATGTACCTATGAAGTCTAAGGAAGTCATCGACGCTCATAAATTTCTCTTTATAGAGTCCCATAGTCGCGCGGAACTCGGGAACGTTCATGTGGCGTGCCAAATCACCAAGTCAAAAACTGATGGTGCCAGGCTCGTCATGAACCATCATAACCTGCTGAACCAGAAACGTCAAGCAGAACTCTAATGTCAGCTCCATGTAGGTGGGCTTGATAATGGTAAAGAATCTATCCAACGGAGCTGTGGTGATAATGGTGCGCACGTCATCAGCGAGTCAGACCTGCTCCAACGCAGCCCAATAAATGCTGCGACCTAGGCCGAGTGGTCATACACGAAGAAGCTTGTAACACCCCTTACCCATGTCCGACACCGGAATAGGATACGAGGCATTACCAGACTTAAACATACACATTCATGCAAAAATCGGGCCATAAAATCTCTTTTAATTCAAAACCTTTCAAACACAGGCATGTTGTCCCTTATTTGGGTCTACGAAGCCCAAAACATTCATCGAAATTGACTCGGGACTAAATCGAGAACTTTAAGAAGTTTTAGGAAAACTTAGAAAATTTTCACATGAAACAGGGTCACACGCCCGTGTGGACATAGGGACACGCCTGTGTCCTCAGGTTGTGTAACTCTCTGTTTATGACGTCAGCATGCACATCGAACCACACGGCCGGGCCACACGCCCGTGTCTCCAAGCAGTGTCCCTCACACGATTGAGACACACAGCCGTGTCTCAGCTCGTGTGGCCAACATTTAGGCTATTTTCCAAGCCTTCATGTTACCCATAAGCTCTTACAACCTTATACACATCAAAATCACAATTCATGGCATCCTTCTAGTGATCAAACACTCTTTATAAAGACATATCCTTAACCTTAACATTAACATGTCCTCTATCAAGTAATGCCTCTACTCAAGCAATACCAAGTCTAGATTCTAAGACTTGTCATTTTGATGACCACTTTTACCATTATACTATGGTTACCAACTTATCCATTAAGCACTCATGTTCAATTATTATCACGTTGTGTTTATAACGTGCAATTACTACATGGCTATGACCACCTCAATTGGTCATAGAGCATACATCCAACACACATGTCATATTACTAACCATGCATGGCAAACAAACATAATCACATTATAAACATTAGACATGACATGAATAGCTAGGCTTACAAGCCATAATTAATATGAGCCACATCTCATGGCCATATACATATAACTCAATATAAGCCAACACATTTGGCCCAAGAAAAATAATACATGTCAATCAACTAGATCCCTATACATGCCACTCACTTGAAATTTCTAATATACACTTCATTATTCCAAAGATAGCGACTAGATAGTGTGATGCTGCCTCCGACGACCTCCAACCCTGAGCTAACCTGAAAACACTAAAGGAAAGGAAAGGAAGGGACTAAGCTTTATAGATTAGTAATGCCATATGAAAATAATAAGAAATTTATCAACTTGCTTCTCATGGTAATACAACCCTATTTGCATTTTCACTCATGTTCCAGTAAAGCTATTTTCTCGAGTCATAGTCACTAAATTATTTATATCTGGAGCTATGAAACTCCAAATTAAGTTCTGCTAATTTTCCCTGAAACTAGACTCATATACCCTCTTACCATAAAAGTTTTAAAATTTTTGGTTTACCCAATTAGTACAGTTTATTCCTTAAATTTACCCTTTTTTGCTATTTGACAGTTCTGCCCCTCTTCACTAAAAATTAATTATCTCATAATATGGGACTCAAATGATGTTCCTGTCTACTTCTCTTGAAAATAGACTCATTAAGAATTATAAGAATATAAAGTATAACTCATAACTATTTTTGTACAATTTTCAATTATTTTCTCAAATCAAAACAGGGGATTTCAAGGTTGTTCTTACTATGTCTCACACAATTTCAAATATCTCATAATATGAAATTCTTTTGCTTACACCATTTCTTCTATTGAAACTAGGCTCAATAAGCTTAAATTTCATATTTTATTCACTCTAATTCACTTTTTACTATTTTTGGTGTATTTTCAAAGTCGTACTATTGCTGCTATCTGAAACTGTTTTATTACTATATTTCACTCTTTCACGATTATTTTTAAATGGGCATTTATGCTAATCCATTTCTCCTTTCATGTTCATTAGGCTCCCAAGTAAAGGAATATACATTTCATGTCTCAATTTAATATGGCCTCAAAGTCTCACACATAATCATCAATCACATTTCAACCATCATGGTAAGAATACATATATGTACATCATAAACATAAAACCATAATCACAAGGTCACCACAATTTCATTTTCATAGGCGTAACTTACTTATTTGTATCCTTACCCAAGGTGCATTGTTTCATGCTTGCAATAGCATTTAAGCTTCGAATACATACTTGTACCTTTTCTGCAAGCTCATATATTTACCTTCTCGCTTTCATCGCAAGCTTTGAACTGTCCATTGAACCACTTGGAATACCAGAGGATAATCGGGAAATCTTACACATATTGATGCCGATGCCATATCCCAGATATGGTCTTACACTGGCTCTCACATATCCGTGCCGATGCATGTCCCAGACATGTCTTACACTAGCACATCTCGTAGCCGATGCATGTTCCAGACATGTCTTACACTTGCTTACATCTCGAGGCCGATGCATGTCCCAAACATGTCTTGCACTAGCTCTTGTTTCAATGTCGATGCATGTCCCAGACATGTCTTACACTGGCTCACATAACAACAATGTCTCGATGCCCGTATCCTAGGTATTTCCAAAGGTCAGGGTCACATCGTAGCCAAACTCGTTCGAAGAATTGATCATACAATTCACAAGGTTCGTTACCATAAGAACTTTTAGTTCATTTCATCATTCTATAATTTACTCATCTCAACAAGATATCATATTTCATCAATTTCCATTTTTTCGTAAATACACAAAGTAAAATCGACATATTACACTTTCGATTATTTCATAGGGTATAATATTTTCTCATACACCCTAGCACTAACACATAATTCAATAAAATAATAAGGAGATTTTCAAGTATAACAATAATAACATTAATAACATGCTTATTAAATCACACGGACTTACCTCGAATACGAAAATGACAATTTTACCATTAGTCCATAACCTTGTATTTTCTCGATTTAAGCCTGAATCTCAAATTGCTTGATCTATCATTTCAAATATAGCCCATTTAGGACTCACATTATTCAAATTGACCCAAAAATCATATTTTGGAAAATTTATAATTTTACCCCTAAACTTTGCCAAAATCATGCTTTTGCCCTAGGCTCGTAAAATGATTTTTATTCAATTTTCTTACTCTTTCAGCCCAGCCGAACCATTTTCATAACTATAGTAACTCAAGATTTCAATTATTACACACATTTACTCTCTATTTTACAAACTTTATAAAATAATACTTTTAGGTGTTTTCATGCTAACACCTTTCACAAAAGTTGTTTATTACACAACCAAGACTCATTTTCTTCCACAAAAAATTTAACAAACAACATAAATCCTTTCATGCCAAGTCCCTAGACTATAAACCATTTTGCAAAATAGTACCCTCATTTGAAAGCTCATGTTTCAGGGGTTCCAAAAATGTAAAAATCATTAACAAAGAACATAAAAATCACTTACTTGCAAGAGAATAATCTAGCTGAAATTTTAAAGCTTCAAAACTCTTTCTTTGCTGGTATTTTCGGTTAAAGAGGAAGGAAGAAAATGAAAAAGATGAAGCTAGGCCCTTAGGGTACTATTTTATCATCTAATATGACATCACTTTCCCAAATGTTGACTTTTCAACATCCATATCTCCTATGGCCGGCCAAGCTTGCATTTTAGGGTCTATTTGCCTTTTAAAGACCCCTAATTCTTATTCTCTATCTATTTAACACATTTGGGTACTAAAACAAAACCTTTACCCTTTATGCGATTTAGTCCTTTTTCGTAATTAAACATGCAATCGCTAAAATTATTTCACCAAAATTTTCATGCACTTATATAATCATGCTATAACACATAAAATAATATTAAAATAATTTCTTGACCTCAGATTTTTGGTTTCGAAACCACTATTCTGACTAGGCCCTATTTTGGGATGTTACAAAGCTAATATAAATCCTTTTGGGGGCCCGCCACAAATCAGAGGTAGGGTGGCGAGCGTCGGCGGATGTGCTTGAGGAAGAGGTCCCACTGGGGCCCTTCTGCTTTTTCAAAGCAGGAACAATGGTCTTAGTCTTTCCCCGTGTGTTCTTCATGGTGTATCTGTAAGAAGATTGAACAATCAAGTATTAAAACCAAAACAACCAGACGAATCGATCATAAGCGAGGCAAACCAATAATTTTAACAATTTAAAGAAAACAATAGTGAGCAGACCATCAATAAATATTTCAAATCCCAAAAAAATACTAAATAGTAGTGCAAAAAGAAATCCTAAATAACAATTATCACAAATTTTGCCAGATGAAAAATAATATTCATGAATAAGATAAGAAACTACAATGTAATGAAATACAAATAAACCTAAACAAAAGCAAAAATCAATATAGAATAGATCAAGAACTAATAATACCAGGAGAATAAAATATAAAAATAAAAGTGAAATAAATGATAAACAAGTAAAGAATAATAAATAAATAACAGCTAACTAAAATAAAAAATTAATAAAACAAAATAGTAATAATATCAAAATAAAGTAAAATGGGTAATTGGTGGAAGATCGACGGTGGTTGATGATGGCTGGAGTGAGGGCTGCGGTGGAGGATCAAGAATGTGCAGGTGAAAGAAGGAGCGGGTAAAGGAGGTGGCGCGGTTGGGGCTGGTGCGTGGTTGGGGGTGGTGTGTAGGCGTGGGAAGTGGTGCTGGGATACGTGGGTGAGGAGAAAGGAAAAGGGAGAAGAGGGAGGGTTGAGGGAGGTGGTTGGGTAGAGGGTTGCTGGTTGGAGGGGAAGGGAAGAGGAAAGGAGAAGGCCGAGGGAAAAAGGGAGAGGGAAGGGATGGTGTGACGGTGATGAGCAAAGGTGAAAGGGGAGGGCGAATTTGTTCAGCTCATGGGGGAGGGGAAAAAGAAAAGTGGAAAGGAGAGGGGAGAGGAAGACCGGAGGGTCAATCGGTGTGTGTGTGATGATGTGAAGAGAGGGGGTTGGTGGCCGAATTAGTTAAGTGAGATGGTTGTTGGCGGTTAGGATTTTGGTAAAGAAAAAGACAAAACAAATGAAAAGAAAAGGGGCTAGGGTTTTAAATGGGGACACGATTGTGTAAGGACCGTGTGGGGCCACACGACCATGTCGCACACCCATGTGGTCTTCTATTTAGCCCGTGTCGATTAAGAAAATGAAAGCCCAGTCTTCACATGGCCTTAAACATGCCCATGTGTCTAGGCCGTGTGACACGACCATGTGCAATCTCCTTCGCTTCTCCCACATTTGTGTGACTTCCCACACTCCTGTGTGGCACGGCTGTGTCTCGCACACGGCCATGTGTCTTACCCGTGTAACTCTCTGATTTGTTTTAAATTTGAAAAATTAAGCTTCGGGTTTCACACGGCCTAAGACACGCCCGTGTATCCAGGCCGTGTGGTCCACATGACCGTGGCACATGCCCATGTGGACTATTTTTAGGCCATGTCTCTGTCGATTTTTGAAAAAAATAGGTCCCAAGCTCTACACGGCCAAAGCCATGCCCATGTGTCCAAGCTGTATGGGTCACACGGCCCTATCTCATGGCCGTGTAACTCATTGTCGTTTTTTATATACTTTAAAAACTAAGTCAAAAGATCCGCACGGCCTAGGACACGCCCGTGTGTCTAGGCCGTGTGGGTTTTAAAAGCCATTTTTTTAAATTAATTATTTTAAAAATATCATGAGATAAATTTAGTAAATTAGGAATGTTAACGCTCAGGTTGCCTCCTAAGAAGCGCTAATTTAATGTCTAAGCTTGACTTACCTCGTATTCACACGGTCATGTTGGTTCGTAAAGTCGAAAGTCCTTTTTCTCACTGTCAATTCTTTTATTTAAATAAGGTTTAAGTCGAGTAACATTTACCTTAAAAGTGTTTAAATTAGAATGAGTTACCTCGACTGTACCGTATGGGAAGACATTGAGTACCGTAAAAGGAATTGCTTTATTTGCACTAAGCTTTGAAATGGTAATACGAGGGTCCGTTTCATCTAACAGTACATGATCCCCAACCTTGAAGTGGTCCATTCTATCCTTAAGCTCGTCATGGAGTCACTTTAGTTTTTCATCGTGTATTCTCGATTTCTCCTTGACATGTGATCGCCATTCATCTAGTTCATCGATCTGCAGCATTCGTTCTTCATGATTCGTTCTGTTTTTGTTGCATAAGCGAGAACGTGGCTCTATCACGTTTTTTCGAGGGATTTCCTACAAAGAAGGTTGAGCCACAAAGTTACTTTCAATAATAGAATTCGTATAATCATCTCGATCACTAGATATTTTAGCAGAATCACGAGCTTGAAGTTTAATTGTATCATCACCTCCACAAAGTATGAGTTCACTTGTACTAACATTAATGATGGTTCTAGCAGTTACTAAAAAGGGCCGACCTAGAATTAAAGGTACATCGCCATCCTCATCCATGTCTAAGACAACAAAATCGACTGGGAATATAAATTTATCAATTTTAACAAGAACGTCTTCAACAATACCCCTAGGAAATCTGATGGTTCTATTTGCCAATTGAATGCTCATCCTAGTTTGTTTGGGCTTCCTCAGACCTAGTTGCTTAAACATTTTGTAGGGATGAGCATTTAAACTACCAATTATACAAGGAATAGTAAAACTCCCTGGATCTTTCAATTTGTTGGGTAGTTTATTCTGTAAGATAGCAGAGCAAACTGTATTTAGCTCCACGTGTAACGAATCATCTAACTTCTGCTTGTTTGCTAAAAGCTCTTTTAAAAATTTCACAGAATTTGGCATCTGCGAAAGAGCTTTAATAAATGGAAAGTTAATATGTAACCTTTTCAACAGTTTAAGGAATTTACGGAATTGTTCGTTTGCGTGGTCTTTCCTTGTTGCATCTGGATATGGTGTACGAGGTTTATACTCCTTACTTACTGATTTTTGTTCATTGTGGCTTACCTCAACCTTACCATTGTTTATCACTATTTCTTGCATTGGTTCAAATTCAGATTCAGCTAACCCTTTTTCATCTCGAACAGTAATTGTATGAAGTTGCTCTCTTGGGTTAGTTTCGGTGTTGCTTGGTAAGCTACCTTGTGGTCGTTCCGAAATCATCTTTTCCAATTGACCAATTTGATTCTCAAGCCCTTGAATTGATGCTTGTTGATTTTTGAGTGCTGTTTCAGTGTTTTAGAAGCGATTTTCTGACACTGAAATAAACTTTGTTAACATCTCCTTAAGGTTTGCTTCTTTTCTTACGGGTAAGGTTGTTGTTGGAAGCCTGAGGGGGCTTTTTTCTTTGATTTCCTTGACCACCCCACGAGAAATTGGGATGGTTCCTCTGACCTTCGTTATAGGTGTTACTATAGGGATTATTTTGAGGTCTGGAATTGTTACCCATATAGTTGACTTGTTCATTTTCTGTGCTAGGGTTGTAGGACAGGCATTCTAGATTTTTTATCCCTCTTCCATTTGTATCACACTACATCACCGAATGTACCTGCGAAGAACTAATAAACTATCAATCTTTTTACTCAAAAGTTCTACCTGATTTGACAACATGGTGACCACATCAACGTTAAAAACACCGATTGCTTTTATCGGCTTTGTTCTCATGACTTGCCACTGATAATTATTCAGTGACATCTCCTCTATAAACTCATAAGCCACTTCAGGTGTTTTGTTATTTAGAGTCCCACCGGCGGCTACATCGATCAATTGCCTAGTTGAAGGGTTCAAACTGTTGTAAAAGGTTTGAACTTGTAGCCATAGAGGTAACCCATGGTGAGGGCACCCTCTCAATTAGTCCTTATACCTCTCCCATGCATTATATAGAGTCTCTAAATCTATTTTCATAAAGGTAGAGATATCATTCCCCAGCTTGGCTATCTTAGCCGGTGGAAAGTACTTTAATAAAAACTTTTCGATAATTTGCTCCCTTGTAGTGATAGAACCTCTTAGTAAGGAGTTCAACCATTGTTTAGCCTTATTTCAAAATGAGAATGGAAACAACTGAAGGTGAATGGTGTCATCAGAAATGCCATTTATTTTGAACGTGTCGCAGAATTCTAGGAAATTAGTCAAATGAGTATTTGGGTCTTCGTCCTACAAACCATCAAACTGAACAAACTGTTGAATCATTTGAATAGCGTTAGGTTTTAGTACAAAATTATTTGCAGCAATAGCAGGCCTAACAATACTTGATCCAGACTAGTTAAATTGGCTTGGTATAATCGTACATAGTACGAGGGGAAAGATTTGTGGCAAGCATAGGAGGTAGCTGATTATTCTGATTTTCAGCCATTTCCTCAGTAATATTAATGATTTCCTCTTACTCTTCCATTGTACTCTATCAACTCTGCCTCGCTTCTCTATGATTTCTATGAGTTTTACTTTCAATCTCACTATCAAATATGAGAGGTCCTGATAGGTTTCTTCTAGTCATATACTAAAGGAACCTGCCAGAAGCAAACAAAAGAAAAATTAGTAAACAAAATTAAACTAAAAACAAAAATAAAATGCAATAAAATAAAAATGGCTAAAGTAATAAAAATTAAGTATTCCTAATATCTTAGTCCCCAGCAACGATGCCAAAAACTTGATGATGATTCACTAACTAACTAAAATCATGACAAAGGCAAGCACACCTATCGAATAATAGTACAGCTATGGTGAGTCGGGAATATCGTATCCACGAGGACTAAAAGTACTAGTACTTACTATCTTTCCATTATCTAGCCAGTAAATTGAAGATGTTTAAATCTAAAATTATCTAAACTAATTATTAAGACAAGACAGAGAATTACATAATAAAATATTCGAATGAACCAATGAGAGAGACAATACCGAGGAAAGAATCCACCTAGACTTCACTTATTATTCTGAATCTAAATTAAAAGATTTATTCACTTGCCTTGATCCGTAGAAATCCCTAAATTATATTAATATCTCTTTCGAGAGAAAAAATAACTGACTCTAGGTTGATTAATTGAAATCTCTTTCTAATTAAACCCCTATTGTTACATTAACTCGATCTATGGATTCCCTTATTAGATTTGACTCTAATCCGGTAGATTTATGTCGTCTTATTTCTAGGATTGCATGCAACTCCACTCAATTATGCCAAATCTACTCTTAAACAGGGAATTTTGCTCCACTGAATTAAGCACATCAATCATGAATTAATTATCATGAAAATGTTAAAACATGGAATAAGTACACATAATTGAGATCAAGAAATCAAGTATTTATCATATAATTCAGAAAATTAAATAACAAGATTCGTCATAGTTTTCATCTTTCCTAGGTATCTAGGGAATTTAGTTCATACTTTGGGAGGAAAACATCTCAAAATTAGGAAAACAGCAAAACATAAAGAAACCCAAAAACTTCTAGAGAAGTTGACTAGAGATCTTTAATCTTGAAGGAGATCCTGCTCCTGAGTTGATTCCAATGGCATTCTTCGAGTAATTTCTTTGTTCTACCCTGTGTGCTCCCTTAGGTCCTCTTCTAGTGTGTATTTATAAACTTTAGAATGCTCAAAATCCCTAAAAATTGGCTTTTTTCCACGTGTTTGGGAAACAGTGAGCAAAGTCGACACGGGCTGGCACATGGGTGTGTGGCCAGCCCGTGTGTCTCATACGGGTGTGTGCTCAGCCCGTGTGGACTGTGTAGATCCTGAAAGTAGCTCGTCTTGTCTGTGTAGATCTTGAAAGTAGCTCGTCTTGTCCGATTTTGGCGTTTTCTGCTCCTTTTGCTTCCCTATGCTCTCCAAAGTATAGAAACATGAAATTAAAGGATTAGGAGCATCAAATTCACTAAATTTTATAATAAATCATCCAAAAACATGCTAAGAATGGGATTAAAACATGTTACTTTTATGGTTTATCAACTAAAAACCATAATCCATTTCCTTAATCTTTAAGTAGTAAATTTAAGTATTAGTATTTAGGGTTTAAGGTTTCAAATTCTTTAGAGTATAGGAAAATGGATTAGAGTGAAATCCTTAAGTTTGATAGATTCTCTCATTTTGGTAATAAGAAATTATACCTTAGTGAGCATCTTTTACATAATAGTGTTTAATTAGCTCAAAGGAAGATATGTTACCACCAACCAAATAATATTTGACAAAGAATTATGCAAGTGTGAATCTTCCATTTTGATTCATATTGTTAGGGTTGAAGTAATGTCAAATGATTTTTTTATGGGCATTGTTGACAAAGTCCTTAGCTTAAACACATAGCTTTTACCAACATCAAGATGGTTGTCCTTCTAAAAAATTTTATTTGTTGTATATACAACGTGATGCAATGTTATAAATATAAATATAAATATGATGTTAAGAAAATAAGGTTCAAGGGTAGCACATCGCAAGGTTAGGCAAGGCATGTTGGAAAAACATGGAAGATGTGCGTGATGAAATTTCAAAATTTTTTAAATACATCTATAATAAACTCAAATAGTTAAGAACAATAAATCAACAATAATCTAGTATTTGGATGTGTTTTCATTCACATTCGTAAGTCAGAGAAGTTGATTTGCAATTAATTATAAACTACCCTCGAGAAACCACATCCTTTTATGAAAACGATAATGTCTTGAGCTATTGACCACCGCCAAACGTGCGAACTTTTGATTAGAAAATACTATACCAAAAATATATTAAATTAAATAAGCGCTGTCCACAAGTATACATGTGAAGTTGTAATATAGAAGTGTACAACGAAACATAGGGAAGTATTCTAATGATCGTACTCAAAGGAGAATGAATTAAATCAGAAATCTACTTCTACAAGAACAGATCTAAATAGTAATAATTAAAAATTATATTACGATATACAATACAATAGAAAACAAGCATAAACTAATTTAACTAGATTAGGTAAACAAAAAATAAACAAACAACTATATCAAAATAACAAGTAGAAGATTAACTTGTTTCAGTGGTTATAATTAACTTCAGAATTTGGGTTTAAATGAAATTAACTATTAATTAACTAGTATTACCTCTCAGCCTCTACTAATTAACTAATCGATAGGTACACGCTTATCTCCCAACCTCACTTTCCCCACTGAGATATGATTTTCTCGTCAAAGTTATCTCTCGACCTCGTTTAACCTAGATGACTTCCTAGGGTCGTCACTCCTAGGGTTTAAGTAGACAAAATTTAAAACCAGCTAATTCCTATGGGGAACCCGTATTCCTCCGTTAATTACTCCCACATCCGTTTGTTAATCTCCCTAGAGACTTAGCCTCTTATGGATTTAGACACCATAACTCTTAGATTTAATTTAAACATGCAAAAAAATACAAGTAAATAAAAGTAAAAGAAAGGATAAGAAATTGCTCAGTTGATTGAATCGAATGTGCTCGTAGTTGCGTAATCTCTTGATAGTTAACAAATCTTAATGTTTGCAAAAGAACAATGAAACAAAACTTCTGAATAATTCAACAGAAAAAACTTAGGTTCAAACTGAGCCTAGTCGAAAAGAACAAAGTATGTAGAAATAGAAAATATAGCGAACTAAAACCTAAATCTACTAAGACTCCTAAAGGCTTGCCTACATATTAGCAGTAAGCTTTCTATTTATAGAGATGTTTAGAAACCCTAATTAGTCTATTACAGGTCATAAACTCAAAAAATATTTATTGTGTGGATGATTTTAGCCCGTTGATTCTTGCCTCCCACGTTCAGACTTGTGTCGCAACCCGGCACTGATATCTTGAGCTTGGAGTTCCAGTTTCACATGTTACGTATTGGGAAAATTGTACTATACTAGGGTGTCGTCTATAAGGCTGTTGGGCTGCTAAATATACATCTTGCACACTCATTTAAGCATATTAAAACTACCTAAGGCCTGTATTGGCCTAATAGGTCAACTAACATCAATTCTTGCGTAAAAACGCTTATTTTGCACATAATTAAATCTAAACTACAAAAGCTAAAAATGAAATAATTAAATATAAACTACCAAAAAACAAGCTGCTTAAGTGCCAAAATGTACTAAAACTACCACCGCATTTGGCAGCAGGTCAAATAACCCCACACTTAAATTTTTGTTTGCCCTCAAGTAAACAAAATAAAAACAAAAAATAAACATGTAAGAAAATGTACTTGAGCAAGCTTGATACATGAGATTGGACAGGAACATCAACACTTGAAAGATTTGCTCAAACGCATAACTCTAGATAGAAAATTAAACAATTTACAGTTATTTATATTCAAACATATTAGTTTAACAAATTACAAGGTAAACATATAACTCCATCAAAATGTACATACTTATATAGCATTTATATTTGAGAAATATAATCAGTTCAAAATTTTCCTACTCATCTTATTTTTATCCATGCTTTGAACACTAATACAATATTAATAAGTATAAGCACTTACGAGTTTTTGTGCCAATATGAGTGAGATTTTTCTCAATTTCTCATATTTTGATTTGACCGTGAACACTCAACACTTTCTTGGCTTTTATCCCATTATATGCTTTTATCACACTTGCAATACTTTTAACCCTCATAGTGCTTTTGTCTCCACAATTCATTTTAATTTAAGCAAATGCTTGGAAAGATTATACTTATTTTACTACACCATTTCAATAACCATGAATTTATTTGCTGAGTATTTTTAACTCAACATCCTATTATTCAACAAACATAAATACCTATTCATATTTACCTTTATCACATAGTACATTTAATCTTCTTCCTATTTACAGTCTAATAAGTTGAACTAACTAGTCTAAATATAAACAACCTAAATTATTTATTTTTCAGGCTAAACTTATAGTTTAAACAATCAATCTCTATACATGCTCCTAACCAATCACTTGTAATTCTACAGGCTCAAGCATATAGAAATACACACAAAAGAAGAAAAAAAATTAAATACTACAATAAATTTAAATAAAGCAAAAATAATATTTTTTTCTATGTTACACCCCACACTTTATTCGACATGTTGTCCCTATTGTGCAAACAAGAAAATAAAGGAACGAGATTACTTGCTAAGATTGAAAAGTCCTCGGGTTTTGTTAGGAAATCTCCTCCATGCTTATTGGGCTCGAAATTGTAGTGCCTTCAAAATAGCAGGGTTCCTACATAGAGACTAAAAACTACATCCTACTTAAAAGAAATAAAATTATCTAGGCCTAAAAATTAAAAAAATATCCAACAAAATTAAAAATATGCAAGTCTTTAAAAATACTAAAAAAGATTTCAAAAAAAATTGTTTTGATTTAGTTGGAATCTAGTTCCAATTCCTCATCATCTTCTTTTGGGTCCTCCTCCTCCTCTTCGTTTTTTGCTAGTGTCGGTCTTAGCATGGTATTTAATAGAAGGAAATTGTGGCATCCTTAAATCGTTCCCCCTTGGATGGTCTTCATAAATAGGTCCTTCTTGCATCCAACAAATTATCCATTCTAAGTTAGATAAGTCACCTTTGCCTTGATTCGGCTTTACACTTTCGTCTCGTTTGTGCTTTCGATCTTCCACAAGGTACTATACGATGGGTTGTTGTATCAAATTTTTTGTTGGTTGCAAGAAATGTCCTGGTCGTCCTATTGGTACCTTTGCTTGTCTACATAATGCCGTCACTAAATGGGGGAAGAGTAATTCTACTGTTGCTTTTCGGGCACAATGAATCATACTCCAGTAAATCCTTGTCCCCACATAAATTATTTCTTTCTATAGAATTTCATATAGTAAAGTAGCTTGAAAAGTATCAATGTTAGACATGTCTACCGCAGGGCAAAATCCGATTGCTAATAAATGGTAACTACATCCATGCTTTTGGAGATAGTTCCACTTGCAGGGTTGATGTCGGGTAGTCTGTCCCTAAATGGTGTTTCCATTCACCACTTCCATCTGTTAAGAATTTGATAATCCTGTCCATGTCAATGTTCTGGAAAAACACCAAATTAGTTCATTGCACAAAATCATATAAAAACAAAGGAACATTATAATAATTAGCAATCTCGAGAGGTGAAACAAAATTTTCTTTTCCCCGAACTATTTTTTGTGACTACGGCTTGTCTCCCAATCAATTTAATTCTGTTTCTTTCAGAAAAAACATAGAACTTTTGAACAACATGGATGCTTGCTGATTTTATTAGGAGTCTACAAAAATGTTCCCATCTGTGAAAGCGAATTATTTCTCGTATCTCATCATTCAGTGTGAATAGGGAGTCGAATCCTCTTTCCTGAAGACGTATTTTTCTCTTAATTTTTCAGAGACGACTCTCAAACTCTTTTTTCTTCTTTGATTTGAATGAAATTGTAGGAACATGATTCACTGTCAAGAATGTGGTTTTGCATGTTTTCAAGGATGAAAAACACAAAAATTTAACAGAAGAAACGACTAAAGAATTATTTTTGTGCTTTAGGGTGGCTTGGGACTTTGGCTGCTGCTCAAGGTGATTTTATAGAGGTTTTTATGGCAACATTGACTTGCAATCTTTAAGCAATCGAAAGATTTTGTTGGAACTGAAAAAGGAAAGTTGTCGAATTTTCTTAGTGTGTCACGACACAAAGCTTTAATTCCCCAAGTTTCTTGGTTCTAATTTGCTATGTCGTGACATAGAGATGGTTGTCGTGACACAACCCCGATATCCATAATTATTTTTCTTTGAAGTTATGTCGCCACATAGGAATTCCTATGTCGCAACACAACCTGAAATCATGCCAAATTTGTTCATTCGGGTTATGACAGAGTCCTCTGGATATCATGCCAAATTTGTTCATTCGGGTTATGACAGAGTCCTCTGGATATCCGTAATCACCTTGGAACAACTTCTTGCTTCTTGAAACCTTTTACCTACTAAATCTGACACAAATGATTAGAAAAAAAGTTCTAAAACAAGAATTAATATGTACAAGTTTAATTTCATTCTCGATGGTTTAAATATTATGTATTACTACTGAAATCATTCGGTAAGTCGTTAAGTTTTACCATCAAATTTTTTTGCCTTTGTTAATCATCCTCGTCCTGTAACAGCCCTCGCCTGTATCCCTCGCCGGAACAGGGTTCGAGGTGTTACCCGACTTAAACTCAGTCAATCACACAAAAACCGTGTCGAAAAATTTCAATCAATCTAAAATTTTTCTTTTCACATGCAATCTGTCCTATATATGGGCTTACGAGGTCCAAAATATTAAAACCCTATACATGCCATAGACTCGAAATACTAGGATTTACTTACACCATTAGCGTGAGCTCGACAGTGTGATAATATCTCCACCGAACTCCAACCCGAGCAAGTAACTGGAGCCAACAATCTATAAAACAGAGGAATGTAACAACGGAGTAAGCTTTCATAAGCTTAGTAAGTTTTAAGCAATGCAAACAGACAAACGCAATTATACTTCAATTATTCAATTTCTCAAAAGGCCATTTTCTAGATATATTACCATTTGGTCGAATATACACAAGCACATACTGCACATTCAGCATTCTTATAATTTTTAATCTGAATTCATATAACATAAATAAATCAAATGCTCTCACTTACTTTCACACCTTGACCGAATGTATCATGGTCATAGATATAATTATAACATTTATTCACATATGAATCACATTATACACTTGTGATTCCATTCAAATCGAACTCACATATGAGTACATAGTGCGTACCTGGCTCACTTAATGTATTGAATGTATTCATTTGTCAATCTAATACGAGGTGCCTTAACCTTAGACTTTTATTCATTCACTGGCATTTCGCTTGTTAGGCTCGAGGCTCGATATTGAAATTCCGAATAGTATCTCACCGATATTATAGCATGCTAGGCTCAAAGGCCCGAATAGTATTCCATCAGCATCATAGCCTACTAGGCACGAAGGCCCAAATACACATCACCAGCATGAAGCCTGCTAGGCACGAAGGCCCGAATACACATCACCGGCACGAAGCCTGCTAGGCACGAAGGCCCAAATACACATCACAGGCACAAAGCCTGCTAGGCACGAAGGCCCGAATACACATCACCGACACAAAGCCTGCTAGGCACGAAGGCCCAAATATAATACCAGCACTAGGCCTGCGGGATTTATCCCGGATATAATTCCAGCATATAGCTGTAGGTCTTTAAGCCCAGATACACATCAATATCATGCATATTAAATCATATATTAACACATCTCATTCAATATATCACATTAGTAGTCATTTGCTACATTCGGATATAAGCTCCATATGAACACCATCATTTACATTTCGGTTCAAAAGTCATACATAAATATCACACATCCATTTCACCATTCAAACTTAACCCATAGTGACCATTCGACTATAAGTCATATACGTAAATTATTTATCGCACAACTTAATTCCAGTAGAACCAAAAGGTCACAATTCATCTAATATGTTCATATTGCTCACTGATTCGTACACAACCTTTCAAATTAGCAATTATAAGATGGTTCCGCACATAGTCCGTCCTTATCGATAATTTACGATGGTTTTACCCTTACTCACATATAGGCATTTTTACCTATGCTTCTCAATTCACATTCGTAATTCAATTCCAATAGATTTAACATGCATAAGTACATACCTGACCAACTTAATGTATTTGAACAAATTCAATTGTTGATTTAACACAAGGTCTCATAGTTGAACATAAACATGAAACCATTTCTTATACGTTCGATTCACATCAATCATCAAATTCATTTAATTCATATGTACTTAATTAGGTTGTTCGTACCTGAATAATTTACTATACAGAACGAATCCACATATCGTATTAGCCCATAGTCTTATAGCACCACACTTTTAATAGTTTACCTCATCGAAGTTCACATTTAATCACTTTAGTACCAAGCCACCTTCGGCTACCACAACGGACTAAATATAATAATTTTATACACATCATGGTTTCCTTTAGATATTCAATAATCACAAATCATGATATCTCCACCAGCACATATACGACATAGTTTATTCGTTGTAACACTCATTTAGTGCATCAAGTTTCCAAATCCAATTCAACTTAGGCATAATAGCCATAATCGGCTTATAGCCTTAAATCATTACATATTCGGCACATTAACTAAATAAAATTTACATTCCCTTTACCATATTAATTTAACTCTTAGGCATATAAAAATTAATCAAGCTTAAACACTTAAGAACTTATCTTGAATGTTGCCGAACGATTACAAGGGCTATTCGATTACTTTCTCTTTTCCCTTATCCGAATTTTGCCCCTCTATGCTCTTGAGCTTCAATTCAAAGATTTTAAACTAGTCATTATTCGACTATTCGAGCATCACTTTCAAAATATAATATATATAATATATTCGAATTTCACACCTACTAATCATAGTAAGCTTATAAGAAATCAATAAGCAACTCATTAACAAATTTTTGTCAATGTTTACCACATAATCAAAATTTCACTGCAAGCTGTCTTCCTGAGCAACAGTCACTAAATCATTTATAACTGGAGATATGGAACTCCAAATCAAGTTCTGTTAATGTTTCCTGAAAATAGACTCATATATCTTCCATCCATAAAATTTTCAGAATTTTTGGTTTGGCTAATCAATACCAGATTTTTCTTAAAGTTTCCCCTGTTTCATTGTTTGACTAATCTGACCACTTCTCACTACAAATCAAATTTCTCATTCTACAGAATTCAAAATATGTTATTGTTTATTTCATTTGAAACTAGACTCATTAAGGAGTCTAAGCATAGAAATTTCATCTTATGACAATTTTTGTACAATTTATAATGATTTTATAAAGACAGAACAGAGGATCTAGAAGTCATTCTGACCCTGTCCCACATCACTTCAAATATCTCATTATCGGCAATTATTTTGCTTACAAAGTTTCTTTTATAAGAAACTATACTAATTAAGCTTTAATTACATAATTTATTATGCTTCTAACTCATCTCCCACAATTTATGGTGATTTTCCAAAATCACGTTACTGCTGTTGTCCCAAACAGATTTATTTCCAAATCACTCTTTCACACATATCTTGCATGCATGTTATTTAAACATGCATATCACAAATCAATCATCACATACCTATAACTTCACCTATCTTCCATTTTTCATCAAAAGAACATGAAACAACAACCATTTCCTTCATGCAAAAATTTATCATGTTTGCTAGTAAATTTAAAGATAAAACCGAAAGTGTAAAGGTTTATGTACCTTACGGCAACAACATGGAAATAATCAATTTAGGTCATAAAACAACAATAGAAATTCATATTTGAACAGCATAAATTTGCTTACATTGGAACAATAAATCAGCAGCTATAATTCTTGTTTGAACAATATAAAAACCCAAAATTTTGGACATTAAGGCAGCAACAAAAATTCATATTTGCTCACTACAAAACACATGATTTTGTTCATCAACAACCCAACTATTCATCTCATAAACTCAAGTCGAAAACCAAGAATCATGCATGGGGTTTGCATGCTATAACAACTTACTCAATAATCCAAAATCATCAAATTTTATTTCATTTCACTTACCAGCCAAAAGAATAGCAACGTACCAGTCGAATCCCATTCCGAGCCTAGCCTTGTGCAAGCTCCTTCCCTTTCTTCCTACTACATTCTCCCTTTCCCTTAGCAAGTTTCTTGAGGAAATCAGCCCCTAAAGCAAACATGCAATAAACTATCCCCTCACCTCACCCTTCCAATGAACAAATAAATTCCTACTTAAAAATTCTCTCATCCCCTTTTTTTTTCTCTAACTTTCGGCTATTAAGAACAAGGATGGACAACCTTGTTCTTTTCACCCTTTTCTTCTTCTTCTTTTTTTTTTAATACTTATTTCCTATTATAAAACCATGTAGTCATTATAATATTAATACAAAATGCATATATTTTGTATCCCATACCATCATGGCCGGCCACTTCCTCTAAAGTGGGAAATTTGACATGCAAGTCCTCATTTTTTTCCACCATGCATTATTTGCCCGCTACAATTTAACCTATCACATTTCCAAAGTTTCATACATAAGTTCTTTCTAATAACTTTCACACACAATTGACAAAATCAAAGCATGAAATTTTCACGCATGCACTTTCACATATATTAAACACAAAATATAACATCTAATTATTTTTGTGACTCAGTTTTGTGATCCCGAAACCACTTTCCGACTAGGGCCAAATTAGGGCTGTCACATGTCTGTCCAGTAGAGCTCATGCCAACCAGGATCTTCTGATTTGTCTTGTGATACGAGATCAAAGGCCCGACAAATGCGTTCCAAACTAAATGGGACCATCCAGGAGTTTGTTAGTAAGGCATTAGATGCGTACACAAAAGAAAGGGAAAATCAAGATTTCAAATATTGGGAATCTTGGTCCAAGACACCAAATCTTGCAGCCAAAGTGCATTGGATCTCCATTACGAGCATCAACGATTCAATTTCGGTAGGAGATGGATCACAAGCCCAAATTCTTGAGGGCAAGGCCCAATAAGAAGATTCCAAGCCCAATCAAGAAATCCACCCATACTTAGTTGAAAATCAGGCCAAATTATCAAAGTGGCCCAAGTTGTAAAGTTTTATTTTTATTTATTTATTTATTTATTTTACTTAGTTTAAATTTTTATATTCAGTCCAAGAGTCCCAAATAAAAGACCCTTGGCCGAATTTCCATATTAAAATAATTAGGAGTTTTTTTTTAGTTTTAGTTTTAGTGTTCTAATTAAATTAGGAAAACATTTGAAAGGCCTATTTATATGGCTTGGCCAGCCACCCTACATTACATTACAATTACATTGAAAATTTCAGATTTGATTTGAGTGAAAATTCTCTTTGAGTTCTTCAAGGATTTTCTCTTGAGTTTTCTTTAGAAGTTGTTTTAACAATCTTTTTGATTGTGGGAGCCATCTTCAACCTTCTTCTTGCCATTGATATTCTTTGGAGGGGAGATTAGAGCCGTTTGAAGGGAGTTGTGAGATCTTTCAGGATTTCAAGGCTTCTTAGGACTTATCTTTTAATTTCTTACTGTCAGTTCTTTCTTTATTTCTGCTTGTGCCGAATCTTTATCTAATTTATTTTCTGTTCTTATTGTGTTTTCAGCCTTTTTCTATCTTAAGGAATTAGCCCAAAAATCCCCAATTTCTAGGGTTCTTGCCGATTCATCCATACTCTTTTTGGGAGAAATTAGATTGCCGAAATTTGGGGAAAACTATCTGGGTGTTCAATTGGGCAGAATCGCAATCTCCTTGAGGGTTTCAAGAACCCTAACACTTATTTCTATTCTCAATTTGATTCTTTGCTGATTTGGGGATTTTATTTCAGATCTGAAAATTCAAAAATCTAATCTTTTAATTTTCTGTTTCGTTTCAGATCTAATTGTTTAGGGTTTTCGTAGGAGTTTCTCGTGACTTGGCAACTCGATCTTGGTCCGCGCGCAACCTCGTATCATCTTGCTTACTTGAGTTTGGTTTGCCTGCATTTACACAACTACGCACATACCTTCGGTCATAGTCATTAGGGATTAAATCTAATAAAACAAATTCCCTAATAATTCCTCACTTTGAGAATCGTGACCACATTTGAACACTTCTATTTCACCATAGATTTTCATTATCAATTCAATTTTTTCAAGGTCGATGGTCGATTAGATTTGACCAAAAATGGCTTACCCAATAGAATGACAATTTCTTGATCTTCCTCAAAATCGAGGACTACAAAATCTACTGGTATAATAAAGCTTCTCAATATCAATTTGTTCACCCTTTTTTAATTTTTTATGTCTTGCCATGATTTCTTTTAGGTGCTTTTCATATTTAGGGATTTTATTGATTAAGTACAAGTGCGATAAATTAACATCGAGGGATTTAAACAAGTTGATAAAACTTACAAAATCAACTTTATCCCTCTCTTTTTGTTATCTAACATTGATGGGAATGGTACCTTTGTTCTGCTTGATTTTGAGATTACCAATTCAACCATTGGTTCTACTACTTCAATCAATTCTTTGTGCTCATTTTCTTCCACGGGCTTATCGACAGATTCGAGCAAAATCTCCTCTTCATGTATCAAGTTTCTTACTTGATCGCAGGGCGATTACATTCGCATGTTCCTTCCCATCTCTCTAAGGGTTGTTCTCTATGTTACTGGGGATGCCTTAACCGATTTGTTTTTGTAAAAAAACCTATTATCTAGCGCCTCTGTTCCTTCATGCCATTCATATCTATATGCATAACTTGCATCTCCCATTCGATTCGATCGAATTTTTGACCATATACAACATGATCGTATGCCATGGGTCTTTCTTGAGTTCTTTGTATATGTAGTGGTTGGTATGGAAGATTTGGTCTATTCTACACTTGGTTTTCTCCTCCTTGATTACCTCTCCACTTAAGATTCAAATGGTCCTTCCAACCAGGATTATACTTGTTTAAATAATGATTTCTACCCTTATTACTGATATAGCTAACGTCATCTGGTTAGTTCTCCATGTATGGCTCTACTCTTGAAGGTTTGATAGTCGTTTCCAACTGATTCAACTTCTCCAAAATTTGTTGATATTTTTCCTCTTTGTTGATTTCTTTCACTATTGGCGATTTTGGTTTCTAAGTGAGTCTCTCATTTGAACACATGTATGAATTCATCACTATGTTATTTATGATTTGATATGCTCTCTCATAATTGTGGTGCATAAGAGATCCTTCGACTGCTCCGTCTATACTGGCCTTGATGTTACCGTCTCCACCATTGTAGAAAATTTAGATTTGAAGCCATTCTTGCCTCGTACAGTGTTTCACATTTGAATTGTTTAAAATTGGTGATATCACATCTAAACTGAATGGTTTTGCTTATAGGGAAAATTTTATGAAGAAATTTTTCTGCTGGTTCACCCTATGTCTTTATGGAGCCTGGCTCCAGTGAATCTAACCATTTGGCCACGTTATCGCATAATGAGAATGGAAATAACCAAAGACAAACAACGTCATCGATTACTCCATTATGTTTGAAGGTATCACAAAGTTAAGGAAACCGTTTCAAATGTTGGTTCAAATCCTCTATCATATTTCCCTTGCATTGCAATGTTTTCTGAATCATCTAGATTGTAGCAGTCTTTATCTTGAAATTATTGGTGTTGATCGTTGGTCTGTCAATACTACCTCGCATGACATCTAATGTAGGTAGTGCGAACTCGTGTAACATTCTTTTAGCCATCGGTAGTTCTTCAGAAATTTGTTCTTGTTGCTCGGGTGGATCATCAAATAAAAGGTTCTCCTAAGGTAAGTTAAATACCACAATGGATCATCTTGTCTTACTTGGAGGTTGCACGTTAGAAGTTTCTCCGAATCAGGATACAACTCGATTAAGATGACTCCACTTCGGGTCATACACTAGAATCCAAGATAGAAGAATAAATAAAAATTACTAATTAAAAAAAATGAATCATATCTATAATTTTGAACTTTCCTATTTATCTTATTTAGAAAATAAAATTTTGATTTAATACCAAAACCACACCAAAAACATATTAAATTAAATAAGCGGTGTCAACAAGTATACATGTCAAATTTTAATATAGATGTGTATAATGGAACATACAAAAGTATTTCGAGGATCGTACCTAAAAGAGAATGAATTAAACCAGAAATCTACTTCTAAAAGAACAAGTCTAAATAGTAATAATTAAAAATTATATTACGATATACAGTAAAATAGAAAACAAGCATAAACTAATTTAACTAGATTAGATAAAAAAAATAAACAAACAACTATATCAAAATAATAGGTAGAAGATTAACTCTTTTCAGTGGTTGTAATTAACTTTAGAATTCGGGTTTAAATGGAATTAACTATTAATTAACTAGTATTACCTCTCGGCCTCTACTAATTAACTAATTAACGGGTACACACTTATCTTTCGACCTCACTTTCCCCATTGAGATAAATTATGATTTTCTCGGCAAACTTATCTCCTGACCTCGTTTAACCTAGATGATTTCCTAGGGTCGTCACTCTTAGGGTTTAAGTACACACAATTTAGAACCAGGTAATTCCAATAAGGAACCCGTATTCCTCCATTAACTACTCCCACATCCACTTGTTAATCTCCTTAAAGACTTAGCCTCTTCTGGATCTAGACACCATAACTCTTAGATTTAATTTAAACATGCAAAAGAATACAAGTAAATTAAAGTAAAAGAAAGGGTAAGAAATTGCTTAGTTGATTGAACCGAATGTGCTTGGAGTTGCGTAATCTATTGATAGTTAACTGATCTATTGGAGTTGCGTAAAAAAAAGGGTAAGAAACACATCCGTGTCTCAGGCCATGAAACTCTCAAAATAGGGACACACAGTCGTGTCCCAACCCATGTTCATGCTCATGTAACACTCTGAGTTGGGTCACATGGCCAAGCCACACACCTATGTACTAGGCCGTGTAACTCTCAACACGCCTGTGTACCAGGCTGTGTAACAGCCAAACTTGCATCCCCTAAAACCTACAGGCCCTAAAATTAGGTGACTAAAAAACCTTTTTGAGGGTAACTCAAAGCTTGACTATTGAGCTACCATAATCACCCCAAAATATAGTCAAAGAATCTCCAAAAGTCAAGTCAAAGTTGAACTTACAAAATCATACGAGATTGGTTGTTATAAACACAAACACTAGAACTCGCTTAGAACAACGTAAAGAAAAATGATACCGAATAAACTCTCTCTTGTTAGCTGAATAAGTGAATTGAAAATTAAGGATTTCTAGTTGTAACACCCTAACCTGTATTCGTTGCCGGACTAGGGTTAAGAGGCATTACCGGACATATAGAAACATTTAGAATTTATTTTAGAATCATCATAGCATCATAGGTCATACATCAATACAAAGTCCCTTACATAGGTCAACGAGACCTTAAACATGCTTTAGAAAGTGGTCGGGACTAAATCAAACGCATACAAGATTTTTCGAAACTTAAAAACATTTTTTCAAAGTTATAAAGGTCACACGCCTGTGTGAACAGGCCTTGTGCCTAACACAGCATTAGACACACCCGTGTGTCTATGCCGTGGCAAAACAGGGCATACATACTAACTTGTCCACACAGCCACAAGACACGTCCGTATGCCAGGCCATGTGAAAATTAGGGAGGTTACTAACTTGGGTCACACGGTCAACCACACGCCTATGTGCCAGCCCGTGTGTCTAGGCCATGTCAAAACTGTAGGGTATACTGATTTTAAATCATAGGGTACCTAAGGGGACACACGGCCATGTAACATGACAGTGTGTCGCACACGGCTGAGACACACGCCCGTGTCTCTACCCGTGTGGACAAAAATAAGCCATTTGAAAAGCCAAATTTGCCACCTTACAATCATGAACTCATAACAACCAATTTGGAATCATTTCCATACACTTATAGGCAGCCCAAAACATACCAAATCACACACATTTCATAGTCAACCATTTCATTACTCAATTCTGCAACTAAAACATACCACATTAATGTACCAAAATCATCACAACTTACATAAATTTCAAATACATAAACTCATCATTTTATCACATATTTCATACCACAAAACTTACCAATTTAGCATTCCATATTCAAACCATCACAAAAGCATTATATACATCATATAACTTACTTATCAAACACATAATTTAGGCCAACTTAAAAAACCATACATACCAATATTTACAAGCCAAATCTCATGGCTAGATATTCATATCACAAAACCTATCAAAATAACTCTAGCCTATACATGCCACCATATATACAACTTTCAAAATGGTACCAAAATAGATGTCCGATAGTGTGAATGAGTTGCTGACGATCTCCGGATTCGAGCTAGCTTTATAACATTGTAAAACAGAGAACATTTCACACAGTAAGCTTTAAAGCTTAGTAAGTTCATACCAAATATAGTCAACAGTTTATATAATACAAAACATCAATTAATGATCACTTAGTAGTTCACAAAATCATTCATCAATTCTAATCCATCACATTTAATATGTTCATATGAATTCATCGAACTTCATATACATAGTATCATCTACCACATAGGTATCGAACATACCTGAACTTTCTCGTATCTATTCATTTCATTCCTACCTCTCATTCAAATGCATTAATTCATTCGAAAGTCTTTCCATGCTTTAAGAATTCGCACACTTAGTGCTTTATTGATTAGTCGAAGCTATTTTGAATCGCACACTTAGTGCTGAACATAGTCTATTTATCATCATGTTCAATCCATAATCAAATATATTCAATTTATACATTATCAAAGCAATTAAACTTAAATTGTAACATCATTTATCACGTACGAACTTACCTCGTACTTAGGATTGATAATTCAGATTGTTTACTTAATAACCTTCGATTTCCCTCGATCTAAATCTGAATTCTTCCTTTCTTGACCTATATGTATTGAAAATTAACCCTTTTATTCAAAAAATCATTCAATTCAATCCATATACACATATTTAGGGCATTTTACAGATTAGCTCTACATTTTCACATTTTAACACTTTATTCCCTAAATCATAAAATCACAAAATAAAAATAATTTCTTTATACTCATGTTAGGCCGAATCTTCACTTAGCTCATATAAGCCCATATATTTCATTTAATTCATATTTTACTCCCCCAAATTTCTCATTTTCACAATTTAGCCCAAATTACGTAAATTCCTCAAAAATTCAAAGACAAAACATATTAATCCAACATTAAGCTACCATATACTATCATCAAACTTCATAAAATTCATAATTTCATGAATGAAATAACTCAAAATCATCAACAAAATAAAAAATTGAGACATGGTCTTAGTAAAACACAAAGTAACGATCACAAAAACATAGAAATTATCAAAAACGGATAAAAAGCCACATACCAATTAGCCAAGATAAGTGCCGAATGCTTGAAGGCTTAGAAACCCTTATTTCTTTCCTTATTTTTTGTCAAAAAGATGAGAATAAGATGAGCATTTGATTTTTTTTATTTTAACTATCATTTAATTAACAAATTACTTAAGTAACCTTATTAATTTCATTTAAAAATCCACTAACTCATTTCTAACCATGTCATTTCATGAATTCAATGGTCCATTTACAACATATGGACCTCATATTTAAAGAGACACGTGAATTCAGCACTTAATCAAATGACACACAACATTTGCATTTTTTTGCGATTTAGTCCTTTTTGCAAATTAAGCACTGAAACGATCAAAATTTTCATACAGAACTCTCACACGCTTAAACACGTACTGTAAACATGGAAAATAATATTAAAATATTTTTCTGACTCAAATTTGTGGTCCCAAAACCACTATTTCGACTAGAGTCTAAACCAGATTGTTACACTAGTTCTCATCCATTCTTCAATTTTCATCAAAAATTTTCTCTTCAACTAATATGAGATATTTGTAAAGACCTTTTTAAAATTATAATTATTTAGAATTATCAATAAAATAAAGAGTCCTAGGTTGAAACAACCATATTAGCGGTAAACTGAGTCTAACAAAGGCTCTCTATGTCGTCCACCTTACTTGCTTGTGTGGTAAGGATATTCTCCATATTCACCAGCCTTACTTTGACCCTAGTTGGGTCACCTTAAGGCCCACATATGTATTTTAGACTCTTAATTAATTTTAGTTAAGAAATTAGAATTAATTACATAATAATTTACGCAAGCTCTATTTTAATCTCGTCATAACAACTTTACCGCATTAAAATACACATGAAACTTTATTTAATTAATTTTATTCCATTTTTAATAATTATTTAACATGATCTCTTAATTAGCTTCACTTTAGATTTAGTCTAGTCAAATAATATAAAAATAACTAAATTAATCCCAAATCAGTATACTCATTATACTGAGAGGACACCTATTACTCCAATGAGTAGATCTAGTGAACCATTTCTCCTTGTTCATTCATTCATAGTTTTGTACAAGCATTCATATTAAACAAAATCTGTGTAATGGAACAAAATTTTATGATGACGAAAATTCCATAAAGTGCTAAAAGCAAAAATTTGAGGTGTTTTAGGAAGTTAAATTGAGAGAGTTTTTTTAGAATAGGTTAGGGGTTATATTTATAACTTGTTACAAAATAATTTCCATTATTAAATTTTATTAAATTAGCTAGAAATTAGAAGTTAGAAAATTGAAGTATGTACTAGTTTGTTAAAATGTCAAAATTAATGAGGCATGTGTCTTAAGAGGGAATTTTAGGATTAGAGACAAGATAAGGTCTTAAATGGTAATAAGTCGAAAGGTACCTAAACAAGAAACCCATTACATAAAAACTCAAAGGTGGGAATGGTTATGATATTTCATTTTTATAAGAGTTTACAAAGTATTTATTGAAGTTCTCTATATCATTCTTTGATTCTTTATCCAACCATTCAATTTCAGCAAGGTAAGTATGATTTCAAATAAATTTTTCTTCAACCAAAAGATTTCCATTGTTATTTCATCATTTTCTTTCATATTCTTCTTTTTCATATCTAAGGTAAGATTGGAGATAAAGTTTTGATTTTTTTTTGTTTTCTTGATGATTTTGTGTAAGGTTGAGTATTTATAAGTTTAGATCAATAATAGATCATTGGAGTTTAGATTAGAATTAGATTAAGATGAGTTCTTAAAAGTAAGGGTTGATTCTACAATGAGAAAGAGAGTTAAGATTTTAGATTTCCTTAAAAGATTTTAGATAAGAGATTTAGTGTTTATGAGTTGTGAATCCTTACTAAACCACTAAATTTCTAAAAGTTAGATTAAAGTTTTGAGAGGTTTTCTTTAGTGGGTTTAGGAAGTGAAGTTGATTTCTCGCAACCTTGAATGCATCATTTCAAGTAGATTTAGTATTTTCTATTTATGAATAATGTTAATCTAACTTGTTTTATTGTTTTGGTATTGAAATTGAAGCTTAAGAGGTGGCTGAAAGCTCTAAGGCCTAAAGGAATGTAAAAAAAAATGTTTAGGAGTGAATGGTTTTGATTTGTGCTCTCTAAATTTTGTGTTACTTTGTATCAAATTAAGTTGTTTACTTAAAAATAGTATGTTGATTAGATATTTAGATTATTTGTATATGCAATGGTGCTTTCTCAGGTTTTAATCGTATTTGTTGCTAATTTTTATGATCTTTAGTGTAGGTAAATGCTTAAGCATGTGTTTAATGTATTATATGGTGTAACTACGCTATCAGATGATTCCAATGAAATGATGAGATGTTAAATTAAGTGAGAATTCATGCTTAATTATTACACGATCATGTTAAACTACTTGGAAAGTGTTGGGGTATAATTGGCGTACCATTGAATATATATATATATATAGAGAGAGAGAGAGAGCGTGTGTATGTCACGACTTGATTTTCATTGGTGTTGGGGAACTAAGTTTAAGGATGAATTTCCTTAAAATGAGTATATTTATGAATTAAGTATGGAATTATTAATTAGAATTGTAAAGTGATTTATTCTATTGATTAGAGAAAATAGTATAGGGACTAAATTGCTTAGTGACCAAAATTAGCGAAATTTGAGTTGGATTGAAATATGGCCTTAAATGGAAATTAAGAGAAGGATTTAATAGCAATAAAATAATAAATAAGATATGGTTAGTGAAAAACAAATGTTGGATCCTAAAATGACATAACATAGTCTTCACATTATTATCATACCCATAAGAAATGTGCATACAACCTTATTGGCATGCCAACTGTATCCTATTATTTCTACCAAGTTTACATTGGCATATACCACTTATGAACATATATATATTTGGACAATTATGCATCTTATTTCATAATTCATAGATTCCAAGTCATAGCTTAATCCAAAATACATAACTCTCATGTAACTCATTAGCCATTTATTTTGGCTCATTTAAAATAAGCACATTGTTTAAAAAAATCTAGTTTGAAAATGATTTTCTTGCACAAAGAAAAAAAATAAAATTTTGAAAAACAAGTCGGTTTGTGATATTTATAGAAATAAAGTTTTTCCCAAAATCACACATGTAACACCCCAAACCCGGCCTAGACGCTATGGCCGAAATCTGGCGTGTCACATTGAAGTGTTTTTCGAAAACCATGTTCTCATTGAAAACCCTTCTTGCTATTTAGAACCTTTGGCCATTTTAAAACTTTGTGAAAACCTTTCTGTTGGGTTATTAAAAGTGATTCTCTTGTAAAACTTTATTACCTTTAAAACTTTATTTGCTACGGAAGCTTAGTTTAAAGTTTTGCAGAAACGTGATATTTTGAAAAACATTTATTATTTTGGAAAATAAAATCATGTTTTACTCCAGCAGTTATAAAACAATATATAAAATTCCAAATTTAGAACCAGAAATTAAAAGAGGCCTTGTTACAACCCAGATCAAATATAAGTACTTGTAAATAGATAACTTAAAAGAAAATTGAAAATAATAGCAGTTGTGTGGCCACCTCCGAGTCCCTCACAGCATCGATCCTCCTAATGCTGGGGATTACCTGCATAATTTAATAAATGGGGTGAGTTTATGAAAACTCAGTGTGTAATCCCCTCCTAAACTAAAACAGTTAGTAAACAGACAGAATTCAGAATCAGTCTGTGCCGGAGCCTATTATAGTAACAGAACAATGTGTGGGGGCCTAAGCCTAGTACAATTTCACTTGGGTCTAGCCCATTCTCAAAATCAGTAACAGTTGGGCCTAGCCCTTTAACAGAATCAGGTGGGCCTAAGCTTAGTACAGAATCAGTATTAGATGCAGATATGCAGACAGATTTCCAGCCCAGTCCAACCAACACGCCACCCGTACCAACCAACGTACCATGTGGGGATAAAATTGATCCACCTAGCCAACACACCAAGCTTAGCATCGGTTGCGGAACTAAGTTAAAAGGACGGCTCAACGCCGTAGACTGGATGACTCAATGCTGTAAATATTGCAGTAACATTTCCAGTTAACAGAACGACTATAAGCCATAAGTATCATAGAAAAGCTAAAGCCTTATACAGAACAGCTACAAGCCGTACACTTCCTCCGTCCATAATAACCCAACCCCATGCAATATGTCATGTCATAAATATTACGTGCATGGAAAGTCATACTCAACACAATCATATATGTAAATCATAGGCACACCAGTCATACGAACATAAGGGCATAATCGTCATTCTACCATACAGGGGTATTACGGTCATTTTACTCTATAAGGGCATTACGGTCATTTTACACTATAAGGGTATTTCGATAATTTTACCAATATTAGGGTCTCAGCTCATATAACGACCTCTCCGAAGGTCTACAGTCGCCTCAGCGACACAGATAACCTAAATGATCATAACAGTGTAAATGGGCCCAAGGCCCATTACTCGGCCGAAGTGGGCCCACACCCTCGTGTGGCCTATTTAGCCCAAATTTAGATACGGCTATGTGACCTACATAGCCCAGTCCAATATTTATCACTTACCGCGGATTTAATCTGTATGGGGCCCACACGGCCCATTTTAGCCCAACGAAGCCCTTAACGGCCCATGCCATGCACACGACATGACAGGCCCAACTACTTCCCACCTAATAGATAGATTTACACAAGTGGGCCCCCGGGGGCCATTGGGCCCAATTGGTCATTCGACGCCCATCGAGGCCCAGAATAGCCACAGCACACGAGAATGCTCGTGGTGGCCTCTACAGTCTATCGCCCATGATTTGTGGGCTCGGTTCGTTCTACGTGCGTTTGCACGCTTGTGAGGCCCTGAATGTCGAGGTTTTGGCTTTTCAGCTTTTGCCGCACGCTTGTGAGGCCCCGAATGCCGAGGTTTTAGCTTTTCGGCTTTTGCCGACTTCCAACAAAGAAGGGCGTGAATACACACCTATTTATGATAATGCGCCGAAGTCCACGATCACTAACCTTCTCACCAACTCATCTAGTTCGCTCTGTTTAAAGCCAGCTTCTCACCAATGCTCATGTTAGCTTCCCGATGTGGGATTACTTTCAACCATTAGGAAAATTCCTTATTTTTATATGACCACTTCAACCACAGAGTTCCAGTCCAACTCCACCTCCTACACAACTCAAATAGAAAAATAAATACCTCATTGAACATTTCAAGACTTGAACCTTAGACCTTATAGTTACACAACATGCCACCTTGCCACTACACCAGAAGGCTCTTTGTGTTACCATTTTAGCCTCAATTAATTATAAGGTCTATAGGACAAAATCTAGGTTCCTTTAAAAGAAAAACCAAAATAAATTGTAAGAGCCAAGACTTGAACTCAGGCTCCCTTGCAAGCTTAAAGACGCCACAAACACTAAACCACATGCTTCCTTGTGTCATTTATTTACCACAATAATTTAAAAGGCCTTCATCTAAGCACCCAGGGTTTTTTATTCACTAAAAACCAAAATTTTTGTTAAAGCCCAGGTTTGAACCCAAGATTTCTCCAACTCCTCTCAGGACCCTTAACCACTTGAACAGACATTTAATTGTGTTATTTCCTTGCACAATTAAATACTTATATACAACCTCCTTACGGACCCATACTCAAGGCCCAATACTTTTAAGCCCAAATTCGGGGCGTTACAATTCTACCCCCTTAAAGAAATTTCATCCTCGAAATTTCCAACTATCTAAACAAGCACTTAGCTCAATCTACACCACTACGCTCCCGCTGTGCACTCTAGTTCCAAACTACACTAATACACTTTTAACTTAATCTAAAAACCTCTCACACCTAACCAAAAATCTAACCATAGAAGAAAACAGATATTTACCACCGAAGCATACAATTTCTATATTCAAACATCACATCCAAACAAAACACACCTGACTTAAAAGGAACTGTGCAATCTCGAACATGATGCTCCTTAGACCCGCATCTGAGACACGCTCCTGACTTCCTCCAGCATTCGCCCGGATGGCGCCTTTTACAACGCTTGCAGGCTAGAAAGTTTAGACGCGTCTTAACGCATTTCACAAAACAAGGCTCCTGCCTCAGAAGACTGTGATCCCTCTTCCTGCTGCACTCCAAGCGCCTAGCTTGAAGTGTTTCACCATATGCCTTATCTCTTGCCTCGAACACTTCTTCCAGTACTTCCCTTACCAACCGAGTCAGTGCCTCCGTACCAAACTCCAGGTTGTTGTTACTCGAAGTTGGCAGACTTACCTTGACTATAGTTTCCTGAACCATCTCATGTTCCGGGGAGACGGGCAACTCCTCGTGACCTTATTATGTTTTTAGCCGTACAAATGTCATCTATTTATAGGGAGAGAAAGTAAAACCCTCTTTGAATTAGTAGAATGCATTTAATGTCTATTTAATCGAAAAAACCAATCTCGTAGTTCAACTAAGAGAGAGCGGCAGCTAATAGGGTGTGTCTCCCCTCATATGTATTATGATCGGGATTCGAGCCTCTCCTGTATTGGGTCTAATTATACATGCTTCCTGGACTTTTAATCAATCACTTTATAATTTAATCCAACCCATTATATGTTTTTCTACTTCTCAAAATATACATTACTTATTAATTTAATTTAAATAAATAAAATTTTCCAATTAAATAATTTTTTCAAACTCGATTCTAATTTCGTTAAAATCATGACAACTTTACAGTAAAAGAATCTATGAGAATATATATTTACTTTCCACATTCAATGGATTCATAATGACAAATTAATTTAATTTCATTTTTGAACTTCAATTAATTAAATAATAATTCGAAAAACATAAATTAATTCTCAGGTCATTTCCATACTTAATGAGAAACTACATTCATTTCCAAATGTAATTCATTTCTCTAACTTTTTCATTTCTGTCCATTTCTATTCATTTGATTCATCATGCAAGTATTTCTGGTTTCAATGAGCTAGCAGTGGGACCAGTTGGAGATATGTGATTTGTAAGGCCCTAAAAATAAGTCTAGTAGTTTCGGGTAAGTTTACTGGGTTCTGAATGAAAAACCAGAAGTTAATCAGGGTTATTAATAATTTTTCTCTTAGTTTAGTCAGCTTAATTTAATTTAAAAAATTAGGAAAAAAATATTCTAGAAAACAAAAATATTTTTAGAAAAACTAATTTGATATTTTTAAATATTTTTTGGGTAAAATAAATACTTTGGGTCAAATTAGAATTGAAAATAAATTAAAATGGGGGTTTAATTGAGAGAATTTAAAATATTAATTACATAGGACCATTTTGCAAAATAAGGGAAATCTTTGAGTGGTTTTATGGAAAATTACCCATATTTTTGGAATTTCGAAGGGAAAGGATTACTTTGTAAAACAAGGGAATTGTGGGAGTGTCCTATGGCAATTTCCCCAATTTTTCAAAACCAGTTAAGGGTTTTTAACTCAAAAATAGTGCAATCCCCTCACTTCACACACAATTTTTACCCGATTTCTAAGCGTTTTCTCTCATTTTTCATTTTCATTGTCGAAGTCCACATATCAAAGATTAGATCTCATCTTTTTTTTTCTCAGAATTCTCTCAAAATTCTCTAGAAAAGATTTTCAAAGTTGGGAAAAAACTCATCTAAGTTCTTCAAAGATCTTGATCTAATCTTCAATATTGATGATTTTAGATCGATTGAAGTCTAAATTCATTTTAAAGTTGTGCTTAATCATTATTTTTTATTTAAATCGATTAAAAAGGTTTTTCAAATCTTGATCTCTTCTCTCTTGAATATGAAATTCATCAATGGTGAATTTATGGTTTTGAGTTGGAATCCAAGTTTAAATGGATATTTAAGCTCAAATAATGTTTATTAAGAGGTTTTTTCTTAGAAAACAAAAGATTAAACTCATTTAATTGATCAATTTTGACAAATTTGCTTTTAACTAAGAACATGAGTTGATTTTCCGAAAAATTATGAAACTGGTTGTTTGATGAAATTGATGCTTAGGTTGTTTAGAAATGGTTTTTGGTGCATAGAAGGTCATTTAAGGGCTGAAATTTGTGTTTCGGTTATACCGTGAGTATTCAGTAAGGTAGATTGGAGAGGCATTTTATATTCTTATAGTTCATGATTTTTTCAATTTTCTTGTTGTTAATAATAGCTTGTAACATTTATTTTATCTCTGTTTCAGCTCCACAATGAGGAGAGGTCATTGTTAATCAGAATCGAGGTCCAAATACAACTACTTATACACTTTGGCTTGAGAAGCAAAGTGTGAAGGTGGGTGGTTTTTAAAGGCAATTTGTAACACCCTTCACCCGTATTCAACACCAGAATAGGATTACAGAGAATTACCGGACTTATAATACATTTAATCATACTTTTCACATACATTCAATTATTACAAACAATCATCATTCAATCTCAAACAATTTGTCCCATATACAGGCTTACGAGGCCATAAACATGCTTTGGGAGTGGTTCGGGACTAAACTGATATCTCAAGAAACTTTCACGAAACCTTGAAAATTTTACACAAAATAGGGGACACACGCCCGTATGGCCAGGCCGTGTGGACATTCGAAATGGGAGCACATGGCCGTGTCCCAGCCCGTGTCTGACCCCGTGTAACTCTCTAACTTGGGTCACATGGCCAACACACATGCCTGTATGCCAGGCAGTGTCCTAGGCCGTGCCAAACCTGCAGGGTATACTGATTTATGCCACATGGCCAAGTCACACGCCCGTGTGTGAGTCCGTGTGGAGCATACTGACTTGATTTCAATTTCAACACCAAGCCAATTTGCCGCCCCAAAAGGCACACACCTACACAATCCATTTGGTACACATTCATAGCATATATAGATATCCAAATCAACGACAACCAAGACCAAAATATACCATTTAAATATCAACATCTAACATACCTTCAACAACATACTTTGCCTACTCAATTCATGCCATTTCGCATTTC
Organism: Gossypium hirsutum; assembly: GCF_007990345.1. Classification (NCBI taxonomy): domain Eukaryota; kingdom Viridiplantae; phylum Streptophyta; class Magnoliopsida; order Malvales; family Malvaceae; genus Gossypium; species Gossypium hirsutum. The sequence continues at coordinate 70,266,141 of NC_053430.1, forward strand.
CAAAGCATTCATATATATATACCATATTAACTAAGCATTTCTTAACCTAAAAGCACAAGCATAAACATTCTCAATTTTTCAACCATTAGCTACATGAAAGTTGCATTGAACTAGCTATTCACTATCAAAGATTAACCACATCACTAAGAGGCATTAATACTTATATGTACATTATTCAAACATACCAAACAAACCAAAATAAACTATCACACATTGCTATATATACATGCCAAAATATAAACATTTACAATGTCAAATCATATGGCCAATATCATTACCAAAACATAACCAAAATGACTCAAAGTCCCTATACATGCCATATGACCCAAAAACATAGTTTCAAAAGTACCAAAGTGTTAGTGGGTAGTGTGATGTAGTCTCTGACGGTCCTCGAGTCCGAGCTAGCTTTGAAATCACTATAAAACATGGAAAAAGAAACAAAGTAAGCTATATAGCTTAGTAAGCACGTATGTTAACAATAAGCAACTATCACCTTTCATTAATCATTCAAATAATAGAAAATAATATACAACAATTCTATTAAATCTCAAAGCTATCAAATGATCATTCACATAACTTACCAAAAACTTATCAATTCTATAGTTTCCAAAACTCAATTCATTAGCGTACGTACCTTGTAACATCTCATACCAAACTCAAACTCAACCACATCTTTCATTTACCCGTTGAACCATTTAGAATAGAAGTCAAATACTCTAGGGTCTTACACGATAAGTACCTATACCATGGCTCGAAGCCAAATCAAGGTAACTTATCCAAAATTCTGATATCATGGCCCGAAGCCAAATTAGTTTATCTCACATCTGAAGTGCCAAATCATGGCCCGAAGCCTACTCAAGATATCCCTAATGACATGTCACTAGCATCCTAAACTATTTCTAAGGTTCAAATGGGATTCCAACTGTCGAATCTTTGTTGAATCATTTCCAAACTTGTCCATAATTGCATAATCACAATTCATGCTATATCAAAGCACAACAAATACATTTGAAACAAAATTATAACATACAAACTTATCTTGAATGTTAAAACAACAAATCAAGTCGATTAGTCGATAACTTTATCTTTTCCCCGATCCAAATTCATATTTCTCCTTTCTTGATCTAAATATATTTAAAATTAACTTATTTAATCATCTATTCATTCAATTTAATCCAAAAAACACTTTAAAACAAATTTACACTTTTGCCCCACATATTTCACATTTTTCACAATTTAGTCCTTATTTCATAAAATCACAAATTATTTAAATTCACAATAAATCCATGCTAGGAGAATTACCATAATGGCCCTAGTAGCCCATAAGTTTCATTTATTTCACATTTTAACCACTAACTTTACACATTTATCAATTTAATCCTTATTTTACATTTTTACTAAAAATCACTTAACAAAACTTAACTAGCACCAAATATTCATAATCTATCAAGAAACTTCAAAATACTCATATATTCATCAATGGAAACATTTAAAATCTTTAACAGTTTTGCAAAATAGTCCCTGAGCTAGATAGTACTAGATGCAATGATCACAAAAACATAGAAATCATTAAAAACGAGACAAAAATCATACCTAATTGAGCTTATAAATCAATGGCCGAATGAAACCTAATACTTTGGCTTTTCTTCTTGTAAAATTCAGCTAAAAGATGAAGATGAACAACAAAATTCATTTTGTTTTTATTTAATTAACCTATATTAACTAAATTACAAAAATAACCTTAATGAACATTAATTATGTCATATTTACCAAGCCACTATCATCCACTATCATGTTAATGGTCTAGTTATCACTTAAAGACCTTGAATTTAAGTTTCTATAGCTACTTGACACCTTTATCTAATAGAACAACACTTTTACATTTTATGCGATTTAGTCCTTTTTCTCAAATTAACCATTTAAACGATAAAATTTCTTAACGAAATTTTCACACTATCATATATTCATCCTGTAAATGTTAAAATAATAATAAAAATAAATATTTTGACCTCAGTTTTGTGGCCCTGAAACCACTGTTCTGATTTGACTAAAATCGGATTGTTATAACTCTCCCCCCTTAGGGATTTTCGTCCCCGAAAATCTTACCAATGAATTGGTTAGCGTAGTGTTTTCTCATAGCTTCCTCGGGTTCGCACATAGCCTCTTCAACGCCGTGACATTTCCAAAGTACTTTCACAAGAGCTATGCTTTTATTTCTCAATTTTTAACCTCACGTGCTAGAATTCTGATCGATTCTTTGTTGTATGACATATCGGGTTGAATTTCGATCTTAGCCAGAGAAATCACATGTGATGGATCCAGTTTATATCGATGCAACATCGATACATGAAATACATTATGAATCTTTCTAATGCAGTTGGAAAAGCTAGCCAGTAGGCCACTGGACCTATTCTTTCAATAATCTCATATGACCCGATGAATTGCGGACTCAATTTGCCTTTGCAACCAAAATGAAGTATTTCCTTCCACGGAGATACCTTCAAGAACACTTTGTCACCGATCTGAAATTCAATATCTTTTCATTTCAAATCCGTGTATGATTTTTGACGATCAGAAGCTGCTTTCAAATAGTCACGAATTACTTTCACTTTCTCTTCGGTTTCTCTAACCAAATCAACCCCGTGAATCTGTTTCTCGCTAAGCTCAGTCCAGTACAATGGAGTTCGACATTTGCAACCATACAATGCTTCATACGGAGCCATCTTTGTGCTCGATTGAAAGTTATTATTTTATGAAAATTCAACCAGTGGCAAATATTTCTCCTAGTTGCCTTCAAACTCTAAAATACAACATCTGAGCATATCTTCAAGAATTTGAATTACACTCTCAGACTAACCGTCAGTTTGTGGATGAAAAGCTGTACTAAAATTCAACTTCGTACCTAAAGCTTCTTGAAATTTCTTCTAAAACCGCGATGTAATCTGAAATAATAGAAATTGGCACCCCATGCAATCTAATGATCTCAGCAATGTACATTTAGCTAATCTATCAAGTGAATAGTCAGTACGTAATGGAATGAAATGTGCTAATTTCATTAATCGATCAACAGCAACCCAAATAGCATCTTTCTTTTTCAGAGGCAAAGGCAATCCCGATACGAAATCCATCGTAACTCTGTCCCATTTCCACTCTGCTATCATCATCGGTTGAAGCAAACCCGAAGGTACTTGATGCTCAACTTTAACTTGCTGACACACTAAACATCTCGCTACAAATTCAGAAATGTCTTGTTTCATACCTGACCACTAATACAGTTGTTTCAAATCATTGTACATTTTGGTACTCCACGGGTGAACATATAAACTACTACCATGTGCCTCAAGCAAAATTTTCTGAATCAACTCTGGATTTTTCGGTACGCAGATTCTATCTCGGAACATCAAACAATTATCGGATCTTATTTGGTACTCTGAATCACTAGTCGACTTGCATTATACTCTTTTAGCTTGCAATTCACTATCACATTTTTGAGCTTCGTAAATTTGTTGAAGAAAAATCGGTTTAGCCTTTAACTCAACTAAAAATGAACCATCATCAAATAATGTCAAATGTTTATTCATTGCTTTCAAGGTAAACAACAATTTTCTACTCAAAGCATCTGTGACTACATTTGCTTTCCCCAGGTGATAATCAATTACTAACTCATAGTCTTTCAGTAATTCGAGCCATCTCCGTTGTTGCAAATTCAAATCTTTCTGAGTCATAATATATTTTAAGCTTTTATGATTAGTAAAGATATGACATTTTTCACCGTACAAATGATGACGCCAAATTTTCAATGCAAATAAAATAGCGGCCAATTCTAAATCATGCGTCAGATAATTCTTCTCATACGGTTTCAACTGTCTGAAGGCATGAGCTACAACTTTTCCCTCTTGCATCAATACGCAACCCAAAACATTCAATGACGCAACACTATAAATTACAAATTCTTTACCCGATTCAGGTTGAACCAACATTGGTGCTTCAGTTAACAATGTTTTAAGTTGATCGAAACTTTGTTGACATTTCTCGGACCATCCAAACTTTACATCTTTCTATAGTAGTCTGGTCATCAGTGTGACAGCCCTAATTCGACCCTAGTCGGAATGTGGTTTTGGGACCACAAAACCGAGTCATAAAATTTAGTTAAAATTTTATTTGCATATCTTATATGTGTGATAGTACTTGTACAAAAATTTGATGTTTTAATTTTATATTAGGAATGTGAATTTTGCTTGAAAGGATCTAGTTGAAAGACTTGGAAAATTATGATAGGTAAATAAGTAAGGACCAAATAGTATTAAAGTGGGAAAGTGTTGTCCTTGCATGTCAAATTAGCCAAACTAAAGCATAGTGGCCGGCCATGCTATGGGTGGAAACATGTCTCCAACATGTTATGCTAGTGATGTATGTTAAGAAAATAAAATAATGAGCATGGCGATTAAATAATGAAAGGAAGGGTGATGAAAAAAATAATAATATGGTCTCATCCATACCCCCTTGTTGCCGTGAATTGAAGAAAGAAAACAAAAAAAAAGTGTTCATTCTTGAACATCTTTGGCCGAATAGAGGAAAGAAAGGAAGGGGAAAAGCTTGAGAAAATCGGCTATGGTGGTTTGCTAGACTAAGGTATGTTTGATGTTGTCCTTGAGATGCATGCATGTTTTAGTAATTGACTTGAGTTCTAAATAGCCCATGTTCAAATCTTGAATCTTGTTGGTAACATGAGCAATCGGTCATGAGAAAGTGTTCAAGAAATGGTTGTTGTTCATGTTATTTGGATGAGAAATGGTGAGTTTTGTTGTTTCATGTTAAAGTTAGGTGAATGATGATAGAGGAGTGTTTGAACTATAAAAAGAATCGGCTACCTTGTTATGAGCTAGGGCCGAATGTGAGTTTGGTTGTGTTTGAATATTACATGCTTGGTAGAATGGTGGATGAAGGTGCCGAATGTATGTTGGATTGATAGAGTCTCCAAATTGATTTTATGTGTGTATGCATGACCGAATATACGTGGTCACATGAGTAAGGAAATGAGTTATTTGATATGTGGTAAAAGTTAAGTACTAAATCGAAGGTTGCTAAAATTGCCATTTCTTTAGCCGAATATGTGTTTGATCAATGAAGGAATTGTTGAAGAATATAGGTGAACTTGGTGAGAGTATTCGGCTTAGTGTATAAATGATATAAAGATTTTAGGAAATTGTTTTGGTTAGGTGTATGTATGATTAAGTATATTCGGCAATATACTTAAAGTGGGTACATGATATTACATTATAATTATTGAGCTTAAGTATATGGATATGTGTATATGTGGTCATATAATGACATTTTGGTTTGAAAATTTAATGATATGTGATTGCCGAATGTGATAAATAAATTCATGTTATTGGGTTAAATATTGAATACTCTTATTTGTATTATTTAAGCTCAAGAACCTAAAGGAGAGGCGTCCAACAAGGGGAAATCGAAGGTCATCGAGTAGCCGACTCGGAATTATTTTACCCAACATAAAGTAAGTCATTAAGCATATAGTTGGTATTAATTCAAATGGTCATAACGTCTATGTAATGATGCTGAATGGAATGAATAAATATATATATATGCATGTACGTATGTGATGATGAAAGTGTTGAATGAAAAGAAAAGAGGTGAGATGTATTGAGTTGTTGATCTCGGCACTAAATGTGCGGGTATAAACAAGTATGACCATGAGATTGGCGCTAAGAGTGCGGGTTTAAATTGTGCAGCACTAAGTGTGTGAATTGACTATGTAGCACTAAGTGTGCGAGTTTGATTATGTAGCACTAAGTGTGCGAGTTTGATTATGTAGCACTAGGTGTGCGAGCTGATTATATAGCACTGAGTGTGCGGACTTAATATGTTCTTGAATCATTATGGACACTAAGTGTGCGACACTATTGAGTCGATCACGGACAGCGGATCGGGTAAGTATCTTGAGCTCATGGCTAATAGGTGCTATGTCTATATTTGGAGTTGAGCTTGGTAAGTTTGAACCCATGTGACGAATATACTTGAAGTCACGTACATAAGATTTATCGTGGAATGGGTGAAAGGCCGTTTAGTTGTATGATTGTAACGAAAATAAAATGATTTATGAAAATGCCTCGAATATTCTATTGATGAGTATATGGAATGTGAATGCATGATTTGGTATGAGATTGAACCGATAGGTCGGAGGAACTATGGTATGGTTCAGTATGGATGGAGTAACTAGCCTCGTTCCATTTTGTTTCCTCTTGTGATAATGTTATTAATGGATGGTAGTGTATTGCTTATGACTTACTGAGTTATAAACTCACTCGGTGTTTCCTTGTCACCTATTCTAGGTTTCTTGGACTCATCTCCTTTTGCGTGGTCGGGCCGTCATCGAAGTCATCACACCGGCTAGCAAGTTTTGGTACTTTCTTTTTAGTCGGCTTAGGAGAACATTTCGGCATGTATAGGCTATTATGTTGTGTTTGAACTTTGGTATGTAAACTTTTAGCCATGCGAAAATGGCATAAATGTTCGGTTGGGTTTGGTTTCATAACGTTAGGTCGTAAATCTTGATAATTCGACCTTTTTACGCCATATGTCATGGTTGATTATTTTGGTGTTAAAATTCATGATATGGCAATAGTGTAGTAGGGGGATGTTTGACAATGATTAGCCTTTGGAATGGCTAGTCATGATCATAATTTGTGATATGTATGACGAATTACTAGTTAGATCAAGGAGAAATCACGAAATGGGCATAGTTGCTTTCGTAACAGATGCTGGCAGCAGCAGTGACGTGAGATTGAAAAATCACTAAAAATAGTAGGAGTGGAATTAATTGATGAATAAATTATGTATTCGAAGCTCGATGAGTCTGTTTTCATATAGAAGCAATGAAAAGATCATATGGACAGTATGTTAAGAGATATTCAGGTTCTCGTGAGACAGGGCCAGAACAGTTTCTGGATTCCCTGTTCCGACTTTGGAAATTCATTATAAATTAACCAGAGATAATTAGGAGTCATACCATATATGTATAGATTTCTCTCTGAGTCTAGTTTCTATAGAAACAAACGGCATCAGTATTGAAGCTCTGTACAGGGAGATATCCAGGTCGTAATGCGCAAAGGTCAGCGTAGTCGACCCCAGTAACATGGGAGACTTTGACTAATAAACTGTACTAATTGGCCCGACCAAAAATTCTAGAAAAAAATATGTAGATGGGAATATGAGTCTAGTTTCAGGGAAAATTCACGGAACTGGATTTCGAGTTCCAGAGCTCAAGATATGATTTTTAAAGCGACTAGTACGCAGATTGACAGCTTGTCTGGAAAAATTTTAATAAGTGGTTTAAAGTCTGTTAACACCTCGTGTTCGACTCCGGCGACGGTCTCGGGTTCGGGGTGTTACAATCAGTGTAGCAATCATGGAGAATCCTTTAATGAAGCATCGATAGTAACTAGCCAATCCTAGAAAACTTCTAACCTCGGATACATTTCTAGGTGGTTTCTAGTCAACAACTATAGAAATCTTGCTCGGATCAACTCAAAAGCCATCCGTCGAGACAATATGTCCCAAAAATTTGACTTTTCAGAGCCAAAACTCACATTTCATGAATTTAGCATACAGTTGCTTATCTCTTAAAGTTTACAACACAATCCTCAAATGCTCGGCATGCTTAAACTCATCTCGTGAATAGATCAGAATGTCGTTGTAACGCCCCCACGCCCGAGACCATCGCCGGAGTCGAGCTTGAGGGGTTACCGAACATAATTTATCAAATTAAGAACTTCAAATCATTTGTTTCTACATTCACAGCTTTCTAGCTACCCGCGTCACAGTTACAAGAAAAATCATATCTCGAGTTACGAAACTCGAAATCAAGATCCGTAAATTTTCCCAGAATCTAGACTCATATATATATTTACTAATTGTTTTTCTAGAATTTTTGGTTGGGCTAATTAGTACAGTTTATTAATTAAAGTCTCCCCTATTTCAGGGTTCGACTGCTCTGACCTCAGTGTATTTCGAATTAGATATCTCTCTATACAGAATTTCAATGACTATGAGGTTTGTTTCTCTTAAAACTAGACTCAATAAGGAATCTTTAAATATAAAGAAAAACTTCTAATTATTTTTGTAAAATTTATTATTAATTTTTAAAGTCAGAACAGGGGATCTAGAAATCACTCTGGCCCTGTTTCACAAAAGTTTAAATATCTCATAAAATATAATTTATATGCCTGTTTTGTTCAATCCACATGAAAATAGACTCATTAAGCTTCAATTTCATAACTTACTCATCATTTAGTTTCATTTATACTATTTTTAGTGATTTTTTAAATTCATGTCATTGCTGCAGCAATATTCTGTTTTAAGGCAAGTTTCATCTTTCCATGAATTTTTATGAACTAGATAACCTATTAAACTTCCTTGATATCAAACATGATCTAATTAGCCATCACCATGACTTATCAATATCAAACATTTTCTCAACCAAACATGGCCATATCATAAAATTATTTACACAAAATAGGAATATTGCTATACATGCCATACTTAAGTAGTTGTACAAGCCATTTACCAAGATAAAAGTCCTTTGGATAGTGTGATCGAACTTTTGACCTGTCCCGATTCCTGAGCCGACTTGTTCAAAACTACAGTGAATGAAAAGGAAGGAGTAAGCATAAATGCTTAGTAAGTTCATATGCAAATAACAAGTAACATAACAATACAATCATACCAAACAACCTTAACATGGTATCACCAAAACATTTATCACATTTCTAAATATCATTCATCATCTTACGATCTTATCGTTGTTGTACCTATTTCCAACCCGAGGGTTAAGAACATACCTGTCCAAAGTGTCCATTTCACAACACTTACCCAAAACGTCACTTATATCTTAAGTGCTCTTCCATTAAACTAGAAATTTCACCCGTTGAACACATCGGAATATAACTCGGATACATGGATAATTTGCACATAAGTGCCACATATGTAATTAAGAAATCATGTAACCCACCCCTAAGTGAACTCGGACTCAACTCAACGAGCTCGGGCGTTCGCATCCATAAATGAACTCGGACTCAACTCAACGAGTTCGGATGCCTAGTTACATCTCACGAACTCGGACTCAACTCAACAAGCTCAGACATTTGCATCCATAAGTGAACTGGACTCAACTCAACGAGTTCGGATGCTCAACCATCCTAGTGACATGTCACTTGTATCCTAATCTATTCCTAAGGTTCAAATGGGCTTTTTCCCTCGATCTCACATTTGCCGTCTTCCATGGAATATCGGAACCGATACTCGGTAGCAATTCATATTTATCAAGTAGTAAACATAATTTGCATATTACTCAACATTAACCACAAAGCATAATATTTCACGATTAAAAATCATCATATCAGATAATTAACATCAATAACTTAAATATAACAGTTATGCTACATTATTTACACATGAACTTACCTTGGTACCAAAATATAAAGATTTTGCAATTTAGTCCACAATCTTTTCTTTTCCTCGATCGCGACTTGAATATCGTTTATCTTGATCTATAATACCAAATTAATCTTATTTAATACATAAATTCATCAAAACAGCATTTAATACAAACTTTGGAAAATTACACTTTTACCTCTAAACTTTTACATAATTACACTTTTGCCCCTAGGCTCGGGAATTAAACTTTATTCCTTATTCTTATGTTTTATAACATGTTGATCACTTTTCCCTTTTATGGCAACATCAAATTCTCACTCTAACATATACTTGTGACTATTAGGTATTTTTGCCGATTAAGCCCTTTTACTCGTTTTCACTCAAAACCGAGTAGCACAAATTGTCTAACATAATTTAAAACCCCATATTCTATCATAAAACATCAAAATACACAAATTTCACCTATGGGTATTTTTCCAAATATAAACCCTAGGTTGAATTATTGCTAGCATAAGCTTAACCGAGCTTCCGGGATTCCAAAAACGTAAAGAACATTAAAAACGGGGCTTGGAATCACTTACTATAGAGCTTGAAAGTTGAAGAAACCCTAGCTATGGCGAGAGGGAGAATTCGGCAGCAACTAAGGAGGATGATGACCAATTTTGTGTTATTTTTCCCATTTTATTTCATTTAATATCGAAATGACCAAAATGCCCCTCCTTACTAAACTTTCAAAAATTCCTTCCATGTCCTAATTTTGTCCATGAACTTAAAATTGGTCAAATTGCTATTTAAGACCTCCTAATTAATATTTCAATGCAATTTCATACTAAAAACTTTTAGAATGCAAAATTTGCAACTTATTCGATTGAGTCCCTACTTTCAATTTAAGCACTTTAGGCATAGAATTTCATCACGAAATTTTCACACAATCATGCAATCATATCATAATCATCAAAATAATTATAAAATAATTATTTCTATCTCGAATTTGTGGTCACGAAACCACTATTCCGATTAAGCCCTAATTCAGGGTATTACAGCTCTCCCCCCTTTTAAGGATTTTCTTCCTCGAAAATCTTACCGGTAAACAGGTGTGGGTATTGGTTTCTCATAGTTTCTTCAGGTTCCCATGTAGTCTCTTCTACCCCATGCTTTTTCCACAACACTTTCACAAGTGCAACACTTTTATTTCTTAGTTGTTTGACTTCTCGAGCTAAAATCTTAATCGGTTCTTCTTCATAAGTCATATCCGGTCGTAGTTCAATTTTTGTCAGTGAAATTATATATGAAGGATCTGAACGATACCGACGTAACATAGATACGTGAAACACATCATGAATCTTCTCTAATTCAGGTGGTAACGCTAGACGATATGCTACCGGTCCAACTTTTTCAATTATTTCATACGGTCCAATAAAACGCGGACTTAACTTGCCCTTTCGTCCAAATCTAAGGACTTTCTTCCATGGAGACACTTTCAAAAATACCTTATCACCAACTTGAAACTCCATTTCCTTTCGTTTCAAATCCGCATAAGATTTCTGTCTATCTGAAGCAGCTTTCAAACAATCTCGAATCACTTTCACCTTTTATTCGGTTTCTTTTATTAAATCAACTCCATAAATCTGATTTTCCTTGAGTTCAGTCCAATACAATGGCATCCGACATTTACGACCATATAATGCTTCATAAGGTGCCATCTTCAAACTTGTCTGATAACTATTATTATAAGCAAATTCTACCAACGGTAAATACTTTTCCCAACTATCTTGAAATTCCAATACACAACATCTGAGCATGTCTTCAAGAATCTGAATTACTCTCTCTGATTGTCCATCAGTTTGTGAATGAAAGGCAGTGCTGAAATTTAACTTTGTACCTAATGCTTCTTGCAACTTTTGCCAAAACCGTGAGGTAAACCTCGGATCTTTATCCGAAATGATTGACAAAGGTATCCCATGAAGTCTAACAATCTCTCGAATATACAATTCAGCCAACTTATTAAGAGAATAATCTGTACGTACCAGAATAAAATGAGCCGATTTAGTCAGTCTGTCAACTATTGCCCAGATGGCATTTTTCTTCCCTGAGTTAACGGCAACCCTGATATAAAATCCATAGTAATCCAATCCCATTTCCATTCAGGAACCATAATAGGTTGGAGTAATCCCGAAGGTACTTGGTGTTCAGCTTTCACTTGTTGACAAACTAAGCACTTTGATACAAACTCGGAAATATCTCTTTTCATTCCACTCCACCAGTACATTTTCTTCAAGTCATTATACATCTTCGTACTGCCTGGATGAACCGCTAAACAACCATTATGTGCTTCATGCAAAATCATTTGAATCAATTCATCATTTCTCGGTACACAAATCTGATTTTTAAACATCAAACAACCATCAGAACCGATTCTGAAATCTGATCCCGTATCAGCTCCACACTGTTTTCTTTTGGCTAGCAAATCTTGATCATTCTTCTAAGCTTCAGAAATCTCTTATCAAAACATTGGTCTTACTCTTAACTCTACCAGAATCGAACCGTCATCTGAAATTTTCAACTGAGTGTTCATAACTCTCAAAGCAAACAACAACTTTCTGCTTAAAGCATCAGCAACCACATTCGCTTTTCCCGGATGATAATCAATAACAAGCTCATAATCTTTCAATAACTCCAACCATCTACGCTGTCTCAAATTCAAGTCTTTTTGTGACATCAAGTATTTAAGACTTTTGTGATCGGTATATACTCGGCACTTTTCACCATACAAATAATGTCGCCAAATCTTCAAAGCAAATACCACCGCAGCCAATTCCAAATCGTGAGTAGGATAATTCCTCTCATGAGGTTTTAACTGTCTCGAAGCATAAGCCACCACTTTTCCTTCTTGCATGAGTACACACCCCAAACCATTTAGAGAAACATCATTGTACACCACAAATTCTTTACCTGATTCGGGTTGTATCAACTCTGGTGCTTCAGTTAATAACTTTTTCAATTCTTCGAAACTCTATTGACATTCTTCCGTCCATTCAAATTTAACATCCTTTCGGAGTAGTCTAGTCATAGGAGCAGCAATTATAGAAAATCCATTTACAAACCACCGATAATACCCAGCTAGCCCCAAGAAACTTCTAACTTCAGTTATGTTTTTCGGTGGTTTCCAATCAACAATGGCTGAAATTTTACTAGGATTAACCTGTATACCATCACCTGAAACAATATGACCCAAAAATCCAACTTCCCGGAGCCAAAATTCACTTTTATTAAACTTAGCATACAGCTGCTTATCTCTCAAAGTTTGCAAAACTATCCTCAAATGCTCAGCATGCTCAGTCTCATGTTTTGAATAAATTAAAATATCATCTATAAACACCATAACAAATCTGTCCAAGTATGGCCGAAATATGCGATTCATTAAATCCATAAACACAGCAGGAGCATTTGTCAACCCGAATGGCATAACTAAAAATTCATAATGACCGTACCTTGTTCTAAAAGCAGTTTTAGGCACATCTGACTCTTTTACTCGCAGCTGATAATACCCAGATCTCAAGTCAATCTTTGAAAACCATGTCGCTCCTTTTAGCTGATCAAACAAATCATCAATTCTCGGCAATGGATACTTATTTTTGATTGTCACCTTGTTTAACTGCCGATAATCAACATATAATCTCATAGAACCATCTTTCTTTTTCACAAATAACACGGGAGCACCCCAAGGTGAAAAACTCAGTCTCACAAAGCCTTTATCAGTCAACTCTTGCAACTGCGACTTTAATTCTTTCAACTTTGTTGGTGCCATTCTATATGGAGCAATCGATATCGGAGCTGTTCCCGGTATCAAATCAATACCAAATTCTACTTCCCTGACTGGAGGCAAACCCGGCAATTCTTCTGGAAATACATCCGCAAATTCACACACAACCGACACTGATTCAACTTTCTTTTCAACTTCTTTTGTATTAATTACATACGCAAAATAAACTTCATAACCCTTTCTCAAATATCTCTGAGCCGACATCGAAGAAATCACACTAGACAATGCCTCTGATTTATCTGATTCAACCTGCAGAGTTTCACCGTTTTCACACTTTAATTCTATAATCTTTTCTTTGAAATTTACTATAGCATCATGCAATGTCAACCAATCCATACCGAAAATAACATCAAATTCATTAAACGGCAACAACATCAAGTTGGCCGAAAAGTAATGACCTCGAATCATTAAAGGGCATTTCTTGCTTACTTTATCAACTATCACTCATTTGCCTAACGGGTTCGACACTCTAATCATAAATTCTGTGTTCTCAACAGGTATATTCATACTAGACACCAGTTTCATGCATACATATGAATGAGTAGAACCAGGATCAATCAAAGCAATAACATTAATATCATAAAGAGAAAATGTATCGGTAATCACATCGGGTGAGGAAGCATCTTCACGCGCTTTAATAGCATAAGTTCTAGCCGGAGCTCTTCCTTCAGATCTAACTGCTGCATCTCTGGCTACATTCTTACTGCTTGTTTCACTTCCAGCTTTTCTCGGATACCTTCCCCTCGAGTCTGCACCACTAGCTTTTACACTCTGAAATTTTTCTTTCTCAGCTCTCTCTGGGAAGTCTCTAATAAAATGATCCAGAGAACCACATCGAAAACATTCATTTGCTTTGCACGGACCAAAATGGTTTCTACCACACCGCTGGCACTCGGGTTTAACAAATCTCGAGTTCCCTACACTGGCTACAGAAGATTCTGAGATTTAGGACCCATATTTTGCTTCTTAAAATTTCCATATGATTGCCCAGCTGAAACTTGGGAACGAGGATTCATATTGCTTGACTTTCAGGGTTGCTGTGAAGGTGCCTTACTCATTGGCCTTTTCTTCCAATTTCGTGTCTCAACCTCTACCTTTCTATTCTCTTTAAGTAGTTCTTCAGCCTTACAAGCTTGATCAACTAGTACTACCATTTCTTTCAGTTCAAGGATCCCGACAAATACCTTAATGTCTTTGTTGAGCCCATCTTCAAATCGTCGGCACATCTTGGCTTCTGTAGGAACATATCCCCTGGCATACTTAATCGAACAAACTCTCTTTCATATTCTGAGACTGTCATATTACCTTGCTTCAGCTCAAGAAACTTTTTACATTTCTGATCAATAAATCTTTCACTAATATATTTCTTCCGAAACTCTTCTTGAAAGAATTCCCAGGTTACCCTCTCTTTCGGTACCACCGAAATCAAAGTCTTCCACCAATTATAAGCTGAATCTCTCAATAAAGATGTAGCACATTTTAAACATTCTTCAGGTGTACAAGATAATTCATCAAATACCCAGATAGAATTTTCAAGCCAGAACTCTGCTTTCTCTGCATCATCATCAATATTTGCTCTAAATTCTTCAGCCCCTTGTTTACGAATTCTATCAACGGGGGTTCTGTGAAATTTTATCATATCCACTCCTTGAGGCATCGGAGGCATAGGTTGAGGAATTGGGGGAGGTGGGGGAGGTCGTACATTTGGGTTCGTACAAACGAACTCAGTGTACCATGCACTCATCATTTGGAGAAAGGCTTCCTGATCCCTTTCTCCTCCTCCCTGACCAACAGTAGGAGGTGGGTTTTCAGTCGGCACTACCCCTTCAGCCGGAGCTGGCGCATTACTCTCTACTTCATCTGCCACAGCTGGATCGGGATCCATTTACTATATAAAAATCATTTAAAAAGGTCAGAAATCGTCACACTATCACAATTCATACATATGGCATGTATAGCAAAAATTCGTACATACAACACGTAGTCCAAGAACTGACTAAACCTGCTCTGATACCACTAAATGTAACGCCCCCACGCCCGAGACCATCATCGGAGTCGAGCTTGAGGGGTTACCGAACATAATTTATCAATTTAAGAACTTCAAATCATTTGTTTCTACATTCACAGCTTTCTAGCTACCCGCGTCACAGTTACAAGAAAAATCATATCTCGAGTTACAAAACTCGAAATCAAGATCCGTAAATTTTCCATGAATCTAGACTAATATATATATTTAATAATTTTTTTTCTAGAATTTTTGGTTGGGCCAATTAGTACAGTTTATTAATTAAAGTCTCCCCTATTTTAGGGTTTGACTGTTCTGACCTCTGTGTATTACGAATCAGATATCTCTCTATACAAAATTTCAATGACTATCAGGTTTGTTTCTCTTAAAACTAGACTCAATAAGTAATCTGCACATCTAAATAAAAACTTCTAATTATTTTTTTAAAATTTATTATTAATTTTTAAAGTTAGAACAGGGGATACAGAAATCACTCTGGCCCTGTTTCACAAAAGTTTAAATATCTCATAAAATATAATTTATATGCCTGTTTTGTTCAATTCACATGAAAATAGACTCATGAAGCTTCAATTTCATAACTTACTCATCATTTAGTTTCATTTATACTATTTTTAGTGATTTTTTAAATTCATGTCATTGTTGCAGCAATATTCTGTCTTAAGGCAAGTTTCATCTTTCCATGAATTTTTATGAACTAGATAACCTATTAAACTTCCATGATATCAAACATGATCTAATTAGCCATCACCATGACTTATCAATATCAAACATTTTCTCAACCAAACATGGCCATATCATAAAATTATTTACACAAAATAGGTATATTGTTATACATGCCATACTTAAGTAGTTGTACAAGCCATTTACCAAGATAAAAGTCCTTTGGATAGTGTGATCGAACTTTCAACCTGTCCCGATTCCTGAGCCGGCTTGTTCAAAACTACAGTGAATGAAAAAGAAGGAGTAAGCATAAATTCTTAGTAAGTTCATATGCAAATAACAAGTAACATAACAATACAATCATACCAAACAACCTTAACATGGTATCACCAAAACATTTATCACATTTCTAAATATCATTCATCATCTTACGATCTTATCGTTGTTGTATCTATTTCCAACCCGAGGGTTAAGAGCATACCTGTCCAAAGTGTCCATTTCACAACACTTACCCAAAACGTCACTTATATCTTAAGTGCTCTTCCATTAAACTAGAAATTTCACCCGTTGAACACATCGGAATATAACTCGGATACATGGCTAATTTGCACATAAGTGCCACATATGTAATCAAGAAATCATGTAACCCGCCCCTAAGTGAACTCGAACTCAACTCAACGAGCTCGGGCGATTGCATCCATAAATGAACTCGGACTCAACTCAACGAGTTCGGATGCCTAGTTACATCTCACGAACTCGGACTCAACTCAACGAGCTCAGACATTTGCATCCATAAGTGAGCTCGGACTCAACTCAACGAGTTTGGATGCTCAACCATCCTAGTGACATGTCACTTGTATCCTAATCTATTCCTAAGGTTCAAACGGGCTTTTTCCCTCGATCTCACATTTGCCATCTTCCATGGAATATCGGAACCGATACTCGGTAGCAATTCATATTTATCAAGTAGTAAACATAATTTGCATATTACTCAACATTAACCACAAAGCATAATATTTCACGATTAAAAATCAGCATATCATATAATTAACATCAATAACTTAAAAATAACAATTATGCTACATTATTTACACATGAACTTACCTTGGTACCAAAACATAAAGATTTTGCAATTTAGTCCACAATCTTTTCTTTTCCTCAATCGCGACTTGAATCTCGTTTCTCTTGATCTATAATACCAAATTAATCTTATTTAATACATACATTCATCAAAACAGCATTTAATACAAACTTTGGAAAATTACACCTTTGCCCCTAAACTTTTTCATAATTACACTTTTGCCCCTAGGCTCGGGAATTAAACTTTATTCCGTATTCTTAGGTTTTATAACATGCTGATAACTTTTCCCTTCTATGGCAACATCAAATTCTCACTCTAACATATACTTGTGACTATTAGGTATTTTTACCGATTAAGCCCTTTTACTCGTTTTCACTCAAAACCGAGTAGCACAAGTTGTCTAACATAATTTAAAACCCCATATTCTATCATAAAACATCAAAATACAAAAATTTCATCTATGGGTATTTTTCCAAATATAAACCCTAGGTTGAATTATTGCTAGCATAAGCTTAATCGAGCTTCCGAGATTCCAAAAACATAAAGAACATTAAAAACGGGGCTTGGAATCACTTACTATGGAGCTTGAAAGTTGAAGAAACCCTAGCTATGGAGAGAGGGAGAATTCGGCAGCAACTAAGGAGGATGATGACCAATTTTGTGTTATTTTTCCCATTTTATTTCATTTAATATCGAAATGACCAAAATGCCCCTCCTTACTAAACTTTCAAAAATTCCTTCCATGTCCTAATTTTGTCCATGAACTTAAAATTGATCAAATTGCTATTTAAGACCTCCTAATTAATATTTCAATGCAATTTCATACTAAAAACTTCTAGAATGCAAATTTTGCAACTTATTCGATTGAGTCCCTACTTTCAATTTAAGCACTTTAGGCATAAAATTTCATCACGAAATTTTCACACAATCATGCAATCATATCATAATCATCAAAATACTTATAAAATAATTATTTCTATCTCAGATTTGTGGTCATGAAACTACTATTTCGATTAAGCCCTAATTCAGGATATTACAGTCGTCAATGAACACAATAACAAA
This sequence comes from Gossypium hirsutum, assembly GCF_007990345.1. NCBI lineage: Eukaryota > Viridiplantae > Streptophyta > Magnoliopsida > Malvales > Malvaceae > Gossypium > Gossypium hirsutum. The sequence continues at coordinate 70,284,249 of NC_053430.1, forward strand.
TTTTTCTAAATACGGTCTAAAGATACGATTCATCAAATCCATAAAAAAGGCAGGAGCATTAGTTAGTGCAAAAGGCATAACAAGGAATTCATAGTGTTCGTACCTCATTTTGAACGCAGTTTTTGGCACGTCTGAGTCTTTAACTCGTAACTGATAATAACTCGATCTCAAATCAATCTTCAAAAACATTGTTGCACCTTCCAAATAATCAAACAAATCATCTATTCTCGACAACGAATACTTATTCTTTATTGTAACCTTATTGAGCTGACGATAGCCAATACACATTCTCATTGACCTGTCTTTCTTCTTTACAAACAATACAGGTGCACCCCAGGGCGAAAAACTCTGTTGTGCAAAACCTCTATCCGTTCAATCTTGCAACTGAGCTTTCAACTCTTTCAACTCTGTCGGAGCCATTCTACATGCAGCTATAGATATTGGTGAAGTTCTCGGTACTAACTCAATAGAAAACTCAACCTCTCTAATTGGTGGCAACCTAGGCAATTCTTCTGGGAATACATCTAGATATTCACAAAATACAGGTGTCGATTCAATCTTCTTTTCAAACACCTTGGTATCTAAAACATATGCTAGGTACGCATCACTACCTTTTTTGACATATCTCTGAGCTGACATTGATGAAATCACTATAGGCAATCCACCCGTCTTCTCAGATTTAATTCGAATGATTTTATTATTCTGACATCTCAATTTGATAGTCTTTCTTTTACAATTTATAATGGCATCATGCAGAGTTAAGCAGTCCATACCCAAAATCACATCGAACTTATCAAATGACAAAAGCATCAAATCAGTTAGAAAACAATAACCCCGAGTCATTAAAAGACAGTTCTTGCATACTTTGTCAACTAGAACATACTTGCCTAAGGGGTTCGATACTTTAATCATAAACTTAGTAATTTCAACAGGCAATTTCTTACTAGACACTAAATTCTCAAACATACGGATGTGTCGGTCCAAGATCAATTAAAACAATCACAAAAGTGTCGTAAAGAGAAAATATACTGGTAATAAGATCTGGTGATGACACTTCTTAGCGAGCACAAATAGCGTAGGCTCTAGCAGGTGCTCTAGCTTCAGATCTCACTACAGAGTCATTTGTCATCCCCCGACTACGACTCACATTTCCAGCATTTCTTGGTGGTCTACCTCTACTTGACATATTACTCGATCTCACATGATGAGGTCAATCTTTCTCAACCATCTCAGGACAGCCTTTAATAAAATGATCCAGTGAACCATATCTGAAACAAGCTTTAGCACTCTTATTCCAGCACTTACCAAAATGTCTTCTCTCGTACTGATGACACTCAGGTTTGTTATTTCTCACATTGCCAACACTCGAGACAGAAGTAGCTTGAGCTTTAGGACTCACATGTTGATTTCCATGATCTCTATTCTGATATCCCAATGATGCATTTAATCGACTATACGAATCTCGGGATTTCTTTGATGAAGAATGATAAGATTTATTTATCGGTATTTTCCTTGAATCTCTGGCCTCTGAATCAGCTTTCTTATTTTCTCAGCTAAAATATTTGGCTTTGCAAGCTCTACCAACCAGAACAACAAACTCTTTCAAGTCTAGAATCCTGACCAGAAGTTTAGTGTCTTCGTTCAGCCCGTCGACAAACTGCTTACACATAATCTCTTTGGTAGAAACATACTCTCGAGTGTACTTGCTTAATTGTATAAATTCTCTTTCATATTCGGTTACAGTCATGCGGCCTTGTTTTAGTTCTAATAACTCTTTATGCTTTCGATCCAGAAACTGTTGACTGATGTATTTGTTTTGGAACTCGATCTGAAAGAATTCCCAGGTGACTCTCTCCCTCGGCACCACGGATACTAACGTATTCTACCACTAATACGCGGTGTCCTTCAATAGTGATATAACATATTTTAAACATTCAGTTGGTGTGCAAGAAAGCTCATCAAACACTTGAATAATATTCTCAAGCCAAAACTCAACTTTTTCAAGGTCATCATCAACATTAGCTCTAAATTCTTCAGCTCGATGCTTACGTATCTTGTCAACTGGAGGCTTATTTAATCTTAAAAGCTCAATTCTTTGAGGAGCTACAAGAACCAGTTGGGGATTAGGAGGGTGTAACACCCAAAACCTGACCTAGACGTTATGGCTGAATCTGGCGTGTCACATCTAAGTGCTTTTCAGAAATAGGACTTGTCGTTAAAAATTTGAATTTAAGTTAAAACCCTTTTAGTTTTCATTGCCTGAGAAAATTTAGCAAATTAAGTTGTTACTTATTTAAATCAATTTGTCAAAATGATTTCCATATTTATCACTGTTGATTCCTTAAACTGAATAAAATCATGGAAGCTTTTAAAAACCTTGAAGTTTAAAATGCGTGTTTCCTTAAAAATCGTTATTATTTTGAAAACTCATCTTTTCCTAGTCAAGCAGTTTAAGGTAATAATCGAAGCCCAAATAAAAGTTAAAACCACAAATGACCTTATTACATAATCAAAAACCCAATATGAAATTTAAATAAATAAATTAAAAGTAGAACATCCGCAATCGTGTAACCACCTCCGAGTTCCTCGCGGCTCCAAACCGTCTAAGGCTGAGGATTACCTGCACAGTTAAAAGAAAGGGTGAGTTTACGAAAACTCAGTGTGTAATTCCCTATCAGTCAAACAGTAAACAAAGCATGTAGTAATAGTCTGGGCATGAGCCTTATTCAGTAACAGTACAGTTTGGTCCTTAGCCCTATACAGTAATAGTGTGCGCCTAAGCCCAATACAATATCAGTATAGTGTAATGCAATTATGCATCCCACCCAAATCCAGCCAACACACCACCCGTACCAACCAACATACCATGTGGAGATATAAATCGACCCACCCAGCCAGCACACCAATATCGCAGCAAAGATGCAGTAATAATAATGCAGCATAGCTGCCAAAAATAGTAAATATGGCAAAGCCACTAGTATCAGTAATTGTGACGTAGTCACTAGTACAGTACTTCCTCCATATCAAAATCCCAACCCCATGCAGTATGTCATGTCATAAATATTACGTGTATGCAAAGTCATACTTAGTACAATCATATATGTAAATCATAAGCACATCAGTCATACGAAACATAATGTCATAATTGTCATTTTAACATACAGGGGTATTACGGTCATTTTACCCTATAGGGGCATTACAGTCATTTTACCCTACAAGGGCATTACAATCATTTTACCCTACAGGGATATTACAGTCATTTTACCTTACAGGGGCATTACGGTCATTTTACCCTACAGGGGCATTACGATCATTTTTCCCTACAGGGGTATTACGGTCATTTTACCCTATAGGGGCATTACGGTCATTTTACCCTATAGGGGTATTACGATCATTTTACCCTACAAGAGCATTACGATCATTTTATCCTACAGGGTATTACGATCATTTTACCCTACAGGGGTATTACGGTCATTTTACCCTATAAAGGCATTACGATCATTTAACTAATTTTCGAGTCTCCGTACAGATAACGACCCTTCAAAAGGTCTATAGTCGTCTCGAACGACTCAGATAGCCCATTTGGCCAAAACAGTGTAAATGGGCCCAAGTGGGCCCACACGCTTGTGTAGCCCATTTAGCCCAAATTCAGTCGCAACTGTGCAATCACCATAACCCACTCCATTATTTGTCACTTATCGTAAATTATATCCGAGAAGGGCCCATGAGCCCATTGGGCCCACTCGGCCCAACGAGGCCCATAACCACCTAAGCCCACGAGAACGCTCGTGGCGGCCTCTACTATCTGTCGCCCATGATTTGTGGGCTCAGTTTACTCCACGATCATTTGCATGCTCGTGAGGCTTCAAATGCTGAAGTTTTGGCCTTTCTACTTTTCAGCTTTCGTCGATTCACAGTCTATTCAATGTGTGAACACACACGTTTATCCGACGGTTTGACAGAAACAAAATTGGGTGTACAATTACACACTTATTATGAAACTGCTGACGCACCCTTCCGAGATCAAAGCACCTATGATTCACAACGAACCACCATTAGTCATATTCGTGGAAAATCCAAACCAAAGTATTGAGAACAGTCTAATAGATTCATCAGAAGTTATAATCCCTTGTAAATAAATACTACCTAAAGTACTTACCACGAATTGATAAGATTACTCACTAAGAAAGGACAATCGGCCTAACCCCCTGGGCTATAGAGATTGCGCCCCTTGCAACATTCGACAACCACAGAGTTAAGTGCCAGCCATAAGGTAGAATAAGGGTGAATGAGTAGGATATATTTAGCTCATAGAAGAAGAGGAAATCGCAAACCTGAAAGAAGAAAAGACTAACCAAAAATTAACCTTGACTCTAATCCAGACGCTGACAAGGTAACACAGGAGATATTCAGTTTAAGTAGAAGAAAATAGCACGATTGAGAGGGGATGAAGAGAAGTACGACCACAAATGCTAGAGGTATTCGGTCAAGAGGGTAATGTTGGAGTCAGAGAGAGAAAGGAGTATATTCAGCCAAGGAGGAATAGAGTGAGGGAAAAAGAAAAGGCAAAATGGAGTCAAGAAGTACCTAATCAAAACTGAAACAGTAGCTAGGGTGATAGGCCTATTTGACAGATTGGAAAGGGAGGGAAGAAGAATCGAATCACCCTACCAAAAGATGTATGAAAAGAAAAGTAAAGCTCAGCTTCTAAAGTGAAGAGTGAAAAGCATTAGCCAAAAAAAACCCGAAATGAAGTGACCATAACTTACCTATAGCCAAAATCCTAAGTTATCAATGCCTTATTCAGCCACAACTCCTTCTTCCATTCGAGATCCCTCAAAATTCTCCTAAATTCACTCCAATCGATCAACTCCCTGTCCACATCCCCAATTCTACTCCTAAAATTTCTCAATTGACCGATTCAAACATCCTACCTGCAGAGCTCTAGTCGGCTTCTGCTTCTCACATGGCAAGAGAGCAAAATAAATACTCTTTTTACCTTGCCATGACTTGAACCTTAAGCCTTAAACGAACCATCCACACGCCACATCCACTAGATCACTAGGCTCTTTGTGTCATACCTTACAAAATTTTATTTATAACCCTGCTGACCAAAGATAGGGGTTTTATCCTCAAAAACCAAAATTTCATGGAAGCCAAGACTTGAACCCATAACTTCCCAGACACTTCAAGGGCACACAACTACTAAGCTAAACACTCAATTGTGTCACTTCCTTGCACAATTAAATATTTATGTGCAGTCTCCTAACTGTACCCTCGCTAAAACCTAGTACTTCTAGGCCCAAATTCTGGGCGTTACAGAGGGGGTGGAAGTTGTTGAGCAGCCGGGTTCGTACGAATATATTGAGTGAACCACTCGTTCATTATTTGGAAGAAGGCTTCTCTAGTCTCTCCTCCCTGACTACCCGACACAAGTCTAGAATCAGACGGCACTGTCCTTTGAGCAGGAGCGGGCATATTACTCTTAATGTTACAGCCTGATTTAGACCCTAGTCAGAACGGTGGTTTCAGGACCACGAATTTGAGTCTAAAAAATATTTAAATATTACTTTCTGTGTTTATTATATGTGAATTTGCAAGTGTGAAAGTTTTGCATAAAAAATTGATCGTTTGTGTGCTTAATTTAATAAAAGGACTTAATCGCGTAAATTGAAAACTTGATAGTTTAAAGCATAAGGGCTAAATTGTTAATGGCTTTTTAAATTGGAGTATTTATGTTGTAAATAAACCATAAACATTTGTGATGGACGGTAGTGCCCATGTTTATAATTGTTTCATATTTTATTATAAAGGATAAATAAGTAATTAAGTTATAAGTTAACAAATATTATAATAAAACATAAAATAAATTTATACTCATTTCATTCTCTCATCACCGAAACTAAATAAAAGAAAAAAGAAACAAAATCTTTGCGATATTCGACCATTCTCAAGCTTGATTCAAGGTTAGTTTGGTTTCAATTTTTGATAATTTTTAGTTTTTGAGATCGTTGCTTCGAGTACTATCTGACCCATGCTTGAATTTTTTTTTATTTTGATGAATATTTTAAATTATGCCATTGATGAGAGCTTGTGATTTTTTTTTGTTTGATGATGAAATATGGAAGATATGTTTTCGATTAACATGTTTTGTATTGGAGTTTTCGATGATTTTGAGTAATTAGGACTAAATTGCAAAAATAATAATTTGAAGGACTAAAATGTGAAATAAATGAAATGTATGGACTAGTATGAACACTAGGAACATTCGGCCAAACATGGGTATCTTGAGATTTTGCATATTTTGTGTTTTGTGCAATAAGGACTAAATTGTAAAAAAGTGTAAATGTCAGGGGTAAAAAGGTAATTTTCCCATATATGTGTATTTGGATTAAATTGAATGAAAATATGTTTGAATGAGCTTAATTTGAATATTTTTAGATCAAGAACCAAAGAAATCAGATTTGGATAGGGGGAAAACGAAAGTTGTCCACTAGCTGTCTCGTTCTGGTTTTTCATCATCCGAGGTAAGTTTATGAGCAAATAAATGTTGTTAACTTTGAATAAATACTAGATTTATATGCTGAATTGAATTGTGTAAAAATATATACATGAAAGCCGAATTTGAATATACTTGGAAGTGATATGTAAAAGCTCGATTCGATTAAGTTACAACGTCTGAAAGCCCGTTTGAACCATAGGATTTTGATATGTATTTTTGAGTAAGACCACGTTTGGGACGTTGGAAATGATATATGTGTTTTCGTGTAAGACCACGTCTGGAACATTGGCATCGATATATGTGGTTACGTGTAAAACCATGTCTGGGACATCAGCATCGTATTACATTTGAGTAAGACCCTGTCTGGGACAGTGGCATCGATATGAGATAGCACGTAAGACCACATCTGGGATGTTGGCATTGTATGGCATATGTTATTATCCAAGTATCATATTCAAATCCAAATGGTTCAATGAGAAATGATAAATTACGTATGAATGTGAAATCAGGTTAAAGTGAACAGGTACGTAAAAATTATTTGCCTACTTGAAAGTAAGGTAAGTTGGTTATTGATATGTGATATAAGTTATAAGGATGCTAATGGTGATGTTTGTGTATATAAGAAGCTATATGCGATTTAATGAATAAGTATATGATATTGAAATTTTATTTATATATATATCATCGGTTATGTAATGATATTGTGGCTTTGAATTAAATGATTTTTGATGATGGATATATGTCTTTATATTTGATCAAGATAAGGTTATATATGAAAGTATATAATGTTTATGAAATTGCAAGTTTGACACTAAATGAAATTAACAATTATATATTGATTTAGTTAAATTGATTTCATAATGCTTTTGAGTTGTTTATTTGCTTAAGGCTTACTAAGCTAAGTTACCTTACTTTGTGTGTATATATTTGTCTTTGTTTTATAGATTTTTGGAGATTGTTACATGCTCGGGGACCATCAGTAAAGTCAATCGCACTATCGTTTATTCTCGGTACTTTTAAAGGTTTTAAATTCGAACTGATGGCATTTATAGGTTATATTATCTTATGGACAAATATGATTTTGATATGTATATATGTTTAAAAGCCATGCGAAAATGGCTTGTTCATTTGTTAAATATGGATTTATGGTTTGATTAAATGATGTGGTTGAAATTTTGGATGTGTTTGGCATATTCGGTTATGATATATATATGTGTGTATTGTTAGATGTGATTATTGCTTGTAGTGGTTGGTGAAAGATGAATGGCTTTTGAATTTGATTATGAGATGTGGTATAAATATTGTTTGTCTTGAGTGATGTTTATATATATATTTGATATTTGAGATGTGAATTGGACTTATAAATGTATATGATTTGATATGTTTGCAAAGGTGTATCACTTATTGTGGTTAACACTTGTATATAGATTGGTGATTCGGTTTGCTTATTGAAATGAAATAGATTTTGATAAATAATTGGTTAACTTGTGTCAATGAATTATACATTTAAAAGTAGATTTGGTCAAGTTATGTGAAATGTTATAAATATATATATCATGAATGTTGGTATTCGGCAATTAGTTGGAAATTTGATTATTATTTGTCAGATGATATTTGCTAATTGAATAACAGAACTTTGTTTAGTAAAGAAGTGGTCATTGAATGAAACACATGTATTAGGCATGATCATATTTGGCTAATGCTTATAAAAGTGACCAAATGGATAATGATTTTAGTATTATAAGATGTTAATGGTTTGCATGCTAATTTGGTTTTTTTGCTCTTTGATATTTCATGCTTATAATAATTGATACAAATTATTGTATAAGGATTTTGATATGCGCATATGTTTTGTGTCAAAAAGGTTATAGTCGACATTATTTTTTTACAATTTAATTTTAGATACAAGTTGATTAATATGTTATAAATTGTTTCTTAAAAAGCTTAAATTGATTATTTAAGTTTATTAATGATTTGCATTTGAATAACGTGTTTGAGTATGTTTGTGATTTCTTAAAAGCTATGTCTCTTCTAGGAATATCTTGTAACCAATTCCAGCGACGGATATGGGTTAGGGTGTTACATTTGATTGGTATTAGAGATATGGTTTAGTCGATTCTAGGACTAACATAGCTCGTGTGAGTCTAGCTATACATGACATATTATATACTGCGATAGTGTGATGACTTCTGACATTTGAAAATGTGCTTTCATATAGTAAATGGATCCCAACAGAGCTGTAGCTGATGATAATGAAAGTGTAGCGCCTGCTCCCGCGCAAGGGATAGCACCAGTTAAGTTTCGACCGACCTGGAGTAACCAAGAGGGAGAGGCTAAGCAAGCCTTTTACCAAATGATGAAAAAATGGTCTATTCAATATATTTGGACAACCCGGCTGTACAACAACCTCTACCCCCGACTAATCCATCTTCGATACCTGTTATACCTCAAGTGAGTGATCCGTTGAGATTGCTTAAGTCACCTATGGATAAAATCAGAAAACACGGGGCCGAAGAGTTTAAAGCTACTGATGATGATGATGCTGAGCGAGCTGAATTCTGGCTTGATAATACTATCCGTATGTTTGATGAGTTATATTGTAACCCGGATGAGTGTTTAAAATGTGCCATATCTTTACTACGAGACACTGCATATCACTGGTGGACTACACTAGTATCAGTGGTTCCAAAAGAACGGGTGACCTGAGACTTCTTTTAAACTGAGTTCCGTAAGAAATATATCAGTCAGAGATTCATTGACCAGAAGCGCAAGGAATTTCTCGAATTAAAATAGGGTCGCATGACTATGATAGAATATGAGCGAAAATTTGTGAGACTCAGTCGATATGCCCGTGAATATGTTTCAACCGAAGCTATCATGTGTAAAAGATTCGACGATGGTTTGAATAAAGACATTAAACTCCTTGTTGGCATACTTGAGAGAAAAGATTTTGTAGTGCTGGTTGAGAGAGCCTGCAAAGCTAAAGAGCTAAGGTAAGAGAAAAGAAAAGTTGACTTTGAAGCTAGAGATGCACGAAAAAGATCATCGAGTAAGTCATATTAGCCGACACCAAAGAAGTTCCGAAATGATTCTAGCCGTTCTAAGGCTACTTCAGGTTATTCACGACGGGATCGAGATAGACCACCTATGAGCTTGAGAGATACCTCAGTAGCTAGTGTGGGTAATGTCAGATCAAATCAACCCGAATGTAAACATTGTGGTAAATGAAATCCCTGCAGTTGTAGATTACATGATCTAGCATATTTTAAATGTGGATCGACAGATCATTTTGTTCGTGAATGCCCTAAATTAGTTGAACAAAATCCAGTACAAAATACGAGATCGGCTAACACTGCAGCACGAGGTAGACCACCCCGAAATACAGGTAATGTGAGTGGAAGTCAGAGAGGGACAAAAGATACAACAGTTAGATCTGAGGCTCGTGCACCTGCCAGAGCCTGTGCTATTCGTGCACGTGAAATGGCCTCATCCCCAGATGTTATTACTGGTACATTCACTCTCTATGATACTAGTGTAATTGCATTGATTGATCATGGTTCGACTCATTCATATGTGTGTGAGACTTTAGTATTCAGTAAGACTTTGCCTATTGAGTCTATTGAGTTTGTGATTAGAGTATCGAACCCATTGGGCCAGTGCGTTATGGTTGATAAAGTGTGTAAGAATTGCCCCCTGATGATTCGATACTTGTGCTTTCTGGCTGATCTGATGTTGTTTCTATTTGATGAGTTTGACATAATTTTGGGTATGGATTGGTTGACTTTGCATGATGTTGTTGTAAACTGCAAGAGAAAGACTATTGATTTACGGTGCTAGAATGATGAGATTATTCGAATTGAATCTAATGATCTGAATGGTTTACTGGCAGTGATTTCCTCGATGTTAGCTCAGAAATATGTAAGAAAAGGTTGTAAATCTTACTTTGCATATGTGCTTGACAGTAAGGCATCCGAAAGAAAGATTGAATCAGTACCTGTTGTGTGTAAGTATTCGGATGTGTTTCCTGAAGAATTATCGGGTTTGCCACCTATTCAAGAGGTTGAGTTCGATATTGAATTAGTTCCGGGGACTAATCCGATATCGATAGCTCCATACAAAATGGCACCTACTGAATTAAAAGAATTGAAAGCTCAGTTGCAAGAGTTCGCAGATAGATGTTTTGCGCAACCGAGTTTCTCTCCTTGGGGTGCACCTATTTTATTTGTGAAAAAGAAAGACAGAACTATGAAAATGTGCATCAATTATAGACAACGCAATAAGGTGAATATAAAGAATAAGTATTCGTTGTCACGAATTGATGATTTGTTTGATCAGCTGAAAGGGGCTAAAGTGTTTTCGAAGATAGATTTTATATCATGCTATTATCAGTTGCGAAGAAAAACCGATTCGTATTTTAACTCTTGACATTAAAGAGTTACGAAATAAGAAAATTTCGTTGGTTAAAGTACTGTGGCATAAACACGGAGTTGAGGAAGCAACATGGGAGCCAGAATATGCAATGAGAGAACGCTATCCAAACCTATTCACCGGTAAGATTTTTGGGGACGAAAATCCCTAAGGGGGAGAGTTGTAACATCCTGATTTAGACCCTAGTCGGAATGGTGGTTTCAGGACCGCGAATTCGAGTTAAAAAATATTTAAATAGTATTTTCCTTGTTTATTATATGTGAATTTGCATGTGTGAAAGTTTCGTATGAAAAGATTGATTGTTTGTGTGCTTAATTTAATAAAAAGACTTAATCGCGTAAATTGAAAACTTGATAGTTTAAAGCATAAGGGCTGAATTGTTAATGGCTTTTTAAATTGGAGTATTTATGTTGTAAATAAACCATAAAAATTTGTGATGGACAGTAGTGCCCATGTTTATAATTGTTTCATATTTTATTATAAAGGATAAATAAGTAATTAAGTTATAAGTTAACATATATTATAATAAAACATAAAATAAATTTATATTCATTTCATTCTCTCATCATCGAAACTAAATAAAAGAAAAAAAGAAACAAAAGCTTTGTGATATTCAGCCATTCTCAAGCTTGCTTCAAGGTTAGTTTGGTTTCAATTTTTCATAATTTTTACGTTTTTGAGATCGTTGCTTCGAGTACTATCCGACCCATGCTTGAATTTTTGATTTTGATGAATATTTTAAGTTATGCCATTGATGAGAGCTTGTGATTTTTGTTGTTTGTTGATGAAATATGGAAGATATGTTTTAGATTAGCATGTTTTGTATTGGAGTTTTCGATGATTTTGAGTAATTAGGACTAAATTGAAAAAATAATAATTTGAGGGACTAAAATGTGAAATAAATGAAATGTATGGACTAGTATGAACACTAGGAACATTCGGCCAAACATGGGTATCTTGAGATTTTGCATATTTTGTGTCTTGTAGAATAGGGACTAAATTGTAAAAAGTGTAAATGTCAAGGGTAAAATGGTAGTTTTCCCATTTATGTGTATTTGGATTAAATTGAATGAAAATATGTTTGAATGAGCTTAATTTGAATATGTTTAGATCAAGAACCAAAGAAATCAGATTTGGATTGGAGGAAAACAAAAGTTATCGACTAGCTGTCTCGTTCTGGTTTTTCATCATCCGAGGTAAGTTTATAAGCAAATAAATGTTGTTAACTTTGAATAAATACTAGATTTATATGCTGAATTGAATTGTGTAAAAATATATACATGAAAGCCGAATTTGAATATACTTGGAAGTTATATGTAAAAGCTCGATTCGATTAAGTTACAACGTCTGAAAGACCATTTGAACCATAGGATTTTGATATGTATTTCCGAGTAAGCCCACATCTGGGACGCTGGCAATGATATATGTGTTTTGGCATCGATATATGTGGTTACGTGTAAGACCATGTCTGGGACATCGACATTGTATTAGATTCGAGAAAGACCCTATCTGGGACAGTGGCATCAATAGGAGATAGCATGTAAGACCACGTCTGGGATGTTGGCATTGTATGACATATGTTATTATCTGAGTATCATATTCAAATCCAAATGGTTCAACGGGAAATGATAAATTACGTATGAATGTGAAATCAGGTTAAAGTGAACAGGTACGTAAAAATTATTTGCCTACTTGAAAGTAAGGTAAGTTGGTTAATTATATGTGATCTAAGTTATAAGGATGCTAATGGTGATGTTTGTGTGTATAAGAAGCTATATGTGATTTAATGAATAAGTATGTGATATTGAAATTTTATTTATATATATATCATCGGTTATGTAATGATATTGTGGCTTTGAATTAAATGATTTTTGATGATGGATATATGTCTTTATATTCGGTCAAGATAAGGTTATATATGAAAGTATATAATGTTTATGAAATTGCAAGTTTGATACTAAATGAAATTAAGAATTATGTATTAATTTAGTTAAATTGATTTCATAATGCTTTTCAATTGTTTATTTGCTTAAGGCTTACTAAGCTAAGTTAGCTTACTTTGTGTGTATCTTTGTTTTATAGATTTTTGGAGATCGTTACATGCTCTGGGACCGTTAGTAAAGTCAATCGCACTATCGTTTATTCTCGATACTTTTAAAGGTTTTAAATTCGAACTGATGGCATGTATAGGTTATATTATCTTATGGACATATATGATGTTGATATGTATATATGTTTAAAAGCCATACGAAAATAGCTTGTTCATTTGTTAAATATTGATTTATGGTTTGATTAAATGATGTGGTTGAAATTTTGGATGTGTTTGGCATATTCGGTTATGATATTTATATGTGTATTGTTAGATGTGATTATTGCTTGTAGTGGTTGGTAAAAGATGAATGGCTTTTGAATTTGATTATGAGATGTGGTATAAATATTGTTTGTCTTGAGTGATTTTTATATATATATATATATTTGATATTTGAGATGTGAATTGGACTTATAAATGTATATGATTTGATATGTTTGGAAAGGTGTATCACTTATTGTGATTAACACTTGTATATAGATTGGTGTTTCGGTTTGCTTATTGAAATGAAATAGATTTTGATAAATAATTGGTTAACTTTTGTCAATGAATTATACATTTAAAAGTTGATTTGGTCAAGTTATGTGCAATGTTATAAATATATATCATGAATGTTGGTATTCGGCAATTAGTATGGAAATTTGATTATTATTTGTTAAGTGATATTTGCTAATTGAATAATAGAAATTTGTTTAGTAAATAAGTGGTCATTGAATGAAACACACGTATTAGGCATGACCATATTTGGCTAATGCTTATAAAAGTGACCAAATGAATAGTGATTTTAGTATTATAAGATGTTAATGGTTTGCATGCTAATTTGGTTTTTGTGCTCTTTGATATTTCATGCTTATAATAATTAATACAAATTATTTTATAAGGTTTTTTATATGCGCATATGTTTTGTGTCAAAAAGGTTATAGTCGACATTTTTTTTTCGATTTAATTTTAGATACAAGTTGATTAATATGTTATAAATTGTTTCTTAAAAATCTTAAATTGATTATTTAAGTTTATTAATGATTTGAATTTGAATAACGTGTTTGAGTATGTTTGCGATTGCCTAAAAGTTATGTCTTTTCTAGTAATATCTTGTAACCCATTTCAGCGGCGGATACGAGTTAGGGTGTTACATTTGTTTTGTATCAGTGCTACGGTTTAGTCAATTCTAGGACTAACGTAGTGCGTGTGTGTCTAGCTATACATGCCATATTATATACTGCGATAGTGTGATGACTTCTGAAATTTAAAAATGTACTTTCATATAGTAAATGGATCCCGACAGAGCTGTAGTTGATGATAATGAAAGTGTAGCGCCTGCTCCCACGCAAGGGACAACGCCAGTTGAGTTTCGACTGGCCTTGAGTAACCAAGAGGGAGAGGCTAAGTAAGCCTTTTAAAAATGATGAACGAATGGTCTACTCAATATATTTGGACTAACCCGGCTGCACAACAACCTCCACCCCCGACTAATCCATCTTCGATACTTGTTATACCTCAAGTGAGTGATCCGATGAGATTGCTTAAGCCACCTGTTGATAAAATCAGAAAACACGGGGCCGAAGAGTTCAAAGCTACTGATGATGATGATGTTTAGTGAGCTGAATTCAGGCTTGATAATACTATCCGTGTGTTTGATGAGTTATCTTGTACCCCGGATGAGTGTTTAAAATGTGCCATATCTTTACTACGAGACACTGTATATCACTGGTGGACTACACTAGTATCAATGGTTCCGAAAGAACGGGTAACCTGGGACTTCTTTTAGACTGAGTTCCGTAAGAAATATATCAATCAGAGATTCATTGACCAGAAGCACAAGGAATTTCTTGAATTAAAATAGGGTCACATGAATGTGATAGAATATGAGCAGAAATTTGTGAGACTCAGTCGATATGCCCGTGAATGTGTTTCAACCGAAGCTATCATGTGTAAAAGATTCGAAAACGGTTTGAATGAAGACATTAAACTTCTTGTTGGCATACTTAATGTAAAAGAGTTTTTAGTACTGGTTGAGAGAGCCTGCAAAGCTAAAGAGCTCGGGAAAGAGAAAAGAAAAGTTGACTTTGAAGCTAGAGATGCACGAAAGAGATCATCGAGTAAGTCATATCAGTTGGCACCAAAGATGTAACAGCCCAATTTAGACCCTAATCGGAACGGTGGTTTTGGGACCACGAATCCTAGTCATAAAAATATTTAAAAATTATTTTCTGTGTTTATTTTGTGTGAATTTATATCTGTGAAATTTTCGTGATTTAATTTTGTCGTTTAGGTGTCCGATTAAATAAAAGGACTTAATCACGTAAAATGAAAATTAGGTGGTTATTTCTAAAAGGGGCTAAATTGCACTTGGCTTTTTAAATAGAAGCCTTTAAGTGTTATTTAGGCCATTATTAAAATGGTTGGACGGTAATGGACATAGGTTATATAATTTTATTATTATTTCATTAAGGTTAATTAGGTAAATTGGTAATAAGTTAATATATATGTTAATATATCATAAAATAAGCCATAGTCATTTTATTTTCTTTGTTCTTGCACCGAATATAAACAAAATAAGAAGAAAGAACAAGAGTTAGGGTTCGACACTTTATAAAGCTCAATCAAGGTTCGTTTTTGTTCGGTTTTTGATAATTTCTACGTTTTTGAGATCGTTGCTTAGTAATCTTCAAGATTCATGCTTTAATTTTTGATCTTGATGAATATTTTGAGTTGTGCCATTGTTGATAACTTGTGATTTTTTTTGTTCGATGATGAAATATGAAAGATATGTTTTAGATTAACATATTTTGTATTGGAGTTTTGGATGATTTTGAGTAATTAGGACTAAATTGCAAAAATAATAATTTGAAAGACTAAAATGTGAAATAAATGAAATATATGGACTTTTATGGTAATGGGTAAAATTCGGCCCAACATGAGTATAGGGAAATTGTGTATATTTTGTGTTTTGTGCAATAGGGACTAAATTGTAAAAATTATAAATATTAGGGGTAAAATGGTAATTTTCCCATTTATGTGTTTTTAGACTAAATTGAATGAAAATATGTTTGAATGAGCTCAATTTGAATAAGTTTAGATCAAGAACCAAAGAAATCGGATTTGGATCGGGGGAAAATGAAAGTTGCCGACTAATCGATCCGTACCAATTTTTCATTGTCCGAGGTAAGTTTGGAAGTAAATAGAAGTTGTTAAATTTCAACATATGTAATTAATAGATAGTTATATTGATTAAAAGTAAATTACGAATCGATATTAAAAATGGAAATAATCTATGTTTGATGATAAGTAATGAATAAGTTTAATATTTAAAGTGATGACATGAATTATATATGTTAAAATGTTGATTATTTGTATATTAATTACAAGTCTATATTCGGCTAAATGAAATATGTATGTGATATTAAAATGTGAATAATGGTTAAACGTATATATATAATCGAATATTTAATGATAATGTGACTTTGGTTATGAATGATAATTTTGTTAATGAATTTATGTATAATTTGGCCGATTTTTAAAGTTGATACCTGGAAGTATATGTGGCATCGATATGTGACTTTGATATAAGTGTGCGAGTAAGTCCACATTTAATACGTTGGCATTGATATGTGATTCCGATATATGTGTGCGAGTAAGTCTACGTTTCATATGTTGGCATCGATATGTGACTCTGATATATGTGTGTGAGTAAGACCACGTTTAATACGTTGGCATCGATATGTGATTTCGATATATGTGTACGAGTAAGACCTTGTATGAGGTAGTGGCATCGTTATGTGATTACACGTAAGACCACGACTGAGATGTCGGCATTGTTCGATATTTGTGATTGTTTGAGTGTTCTATTCAATTTCGAATGGTTCAACGGACAATGGTAAGTTATGATCGAATGTGTGAAATGGGTTAAATGATGAGGTATGAGTTATTTGATTACCTAATTGAAAGTAAGGTAAGTTTGTTACTTGATATCAAATGCAAATTCTAAATATGATAATAACATAAATGTAAGTGGATTCATGTGGTATTTTCGGTTATATGCTATGTATAAGTATGAGTTGTTAAAGTTGGATTTATGAGTATATGTATGTTATTCTATGAACATTCGATTATATTGTGTTATTATGCCTTTGAAATTGAATGATATTTTGAGTATATATATATGTACTTTCAGTTAAGATAAGGTTTATTATAAAAGCATAGGATATATATATATATATGAAATGTTAAATGTGGGATTAAAAGTAGTTATGATAGTTTATTATGGGTTGACTTAAATGAATTGATAATGTCTTGAATTGATATTTTTCTTATGACTTACTAAGCTATAAAAGCTTACTCTGTGTCTATGCTCGTTTTTTTCTTTTATAGATTTTGGGTCAAGTTACTAGGTCGAGGATCGTCAGCAAAGTCTATCACACTATCGACCGCTTTCGGTATTTTATAAGTTGCATTTTGGAACTATGGCATGTATATGCTGGATTTGATTTTGAAATATTAGATTTTTGGTTGTGTATAATCTAGCCAGGCGAAAATGGCTTAAGTGTTATGTTTGAGTTTATTTTGACTAGACTGTGGTCAAGCTCGTTTTCAATTATTATGCTATGTGCCATGGGTTGGAAGTAATTATGGTATGCGTTTTGAGTATTGAATTTGATTATAAATCTTGGAGGTGGTATGAATGTGGCTAACTTAGATGTGTATTATACTAAGATAAAGTATGCATGTGAAATTTTATTTATTATACCTAGTCTTGATCTAATGTATTTTAGTAATAATGATTATGAGATTGTTTTGATAATTCGGTGATGAAAGTTTTGGATAGGTGTGTGGATTAAATAATGTAATTCGGCTTTGCATGGTATTAAATAAAGAAAATGTTCCATGATTGTTTTTGTCATTTACTGGTATGATTTCAATTATTAAAGTGTAGCTTTGGAACCTAGGGTAAAGCGCTTTACTATTTAAACATTAAGGCATATTCGGTTATGTTATATTGAATTAAATTTTACGTGTAATTGTTTGCTAAATTATGAAATAAGTTTTCAATTAGTTATATTATGAGCTTATACTGAAGTTGTTAATTGTGTCAGAAAGTAGTTTAGTTAAAAATGTTGTAATGTACTTGACCTTCATGTAACATGTTATATCTCTTATATATTAGTTATTTATTTAACCACAAGTATGAATTACTATTAAGCTCTATTCAAAAAATACTAGATGTATTTATTTATGCATGTACATATATGTGTTCGAATGGATTCACTAAATTTTACTAATGTACAAATTATGAATTTCATATAGATTAATAGTACGGTGCTGCATCTAGGAATAAAGAGGTTAATAATGAAATTTATTTTCCATTAATGTATGACCTATGCAAGCGTATGACTTATTTAAGATTAGGTCTAATATTCAACAATAAAGAAATTGATGAATTATATGTTCGACATATGTATAAGTTATGCTGATCATATGTATAAGTTATGCTGATCTACTTTGATATATATATTTTATTTATACCATGTGATGAATGATAGAATTTTTTTTAGGTTCTGATATATGAAATGATTATACCCATTGATGTCTTATTAATGTCGAACTATGATTTACAATGCATAATTGTATGAATTGTATCATGATCGGTAATACCTTATGACCCTAATCCGGCGACGGATACGGGTTCGGGGTGTTACAAAAGAAGTTCCGAGACGATTCTAGCCATTCTAAGGATACTTTAGGTTATTCATGACGGGATTGAGATAGACCACCTGTGAGCTCGAGAGCTACCTCAGTAGCTAGTGTGAGTAATGTCAGATCAAATCAACCCAAATGTAAACATTATGGTAAACGACATCCCGACAATTTCAGATTACATTATCGGGCCAGTTTTAAATGTGGATCGACGGATCATTTTGTTCGTGAATTCCCTGAATTAGCTTAACAAAATTTAGTGCAAAATACAAGATCGGGTAACACTGCAACACGAGGTAGACTTCCTCGAAATATGGGTAATGTGAGTGGCAGTCAGAGAGGGACAAAAGATACAGCAATTAGATCCGAGACTCGTGCACCTGCCAGAGCCTATGCTATTCGTGCACGTGAGGAGGCCTCATCCCCAGATGTAATAACCGGTACATTCACTCTCTACAATACTAGTGTAATTGCATTGATTGATCCTAGTTCGACTCATTCATATGTGTGTGAAACTTTAGTATTCAGTAAGACTTTGGCTGTTGAGTCTACTGAGTTTGTGATTAGAGTATCGAACACCATGGGCCGGTGCGTTATGTTTGATAAAGTGTGTAAGAATTGCCCCCTGATGATTCGAGATTCGTGCTTTCTAGCTGATCTAATGTTGTTGCCATTTGATGAGTTTGACATAATTTTGGGTATGGATTGGTTGACTTCGCATGATGCTGTTGTAAACTGCAAGAGAAAGACTATTGATTTACGGTGCCAGAATGATGAGATTATTCGGATTGAATCTAATGATCTGAATGGTTTAACGGCAGTGATTTCCTCGATGTTAGCTCAGAAATATGTAAGAAAAGGTTGTGAAGCTTACTTTGCATATGTGCTTGACAGTAAAGTATCCGAAAGAAAGATTGAATCAGTACTTGTTGTGTGTAAGTATCCGGATGTGTTTCCTGAAGAATTACAGGGTTTGCCACCTATTCGAGAGGTTGAGTGCCGTAGTGAATTAGTGTCGCGGACTACTCCGATATCGATAGCTCCATATAGAATGACACTGAATTAAAAGAATTGAAAGCTCAGTTGTAAGAGTTGACAGATAGAGGTTTTGTGTGACCGAGTTTCTCTCTTTAGGGTGTACCAGTTTTATTTATGAAAAAGAAAGACGGAACTATGAGAATGTGCATCGATTATAGACAGCTCAATAAGGTGACTAAAAAGAATAAGTATCCGTTGCCACGGATTGATGATTTGTTTGATCAGCTGAAAGGAGCTAAAGTGTTTTCGAAGATAGATTTGAGATCAGGCTATTATCAGTTGCGAGTTAAAGATTCTGATGTGCCAAAGACTGCTTTACGAATGTGGTACGGACTATGAGTTTTTAGTTATCCCTTTTGGACTTACTAATGCACCTGCTGTTATTATGGATTTCATGAATCAGATCTTCAGACAGTATCTGGATCGGTTTGTAGTTGTGTTCATAGATGACATTTGATTTACTCCCATGATGAAACAGAACATGCCGAACATTTGAGACTTGTGTTACAGACTTTCCGAGATAAGCTATTGTATGCGAAGTTCAATAAATGTGAGTTCTGGTTGAGCGAAGTCAGTTTTCTAGGCCATGTTGAATCAACGTCAATTATTCGGGTGGATCTGAGCAAAATTTCAACCATACTTGATTTGAAATCTCCGAGAAACGTTTCTGAAGTCTGAATTTTTTTGGACTTACTAGTTACTATAGATGGTTCGTGAAAGGTTTCTCCACGATTGCAACCCGATTATGAAGCTATTATAGAAAGATGTTAAATTTGAATGGTTAGAAAAGTGCCAGAAAGGTTTTGATCAGTTGAAAGCCCTTTTGACAAAAGCTCCAGTGCTAGTTCAGCCAGAAACGGTAAAGAATTTGTTATTTATAGTGATGCTTCTTTAAATGGTATGGGCTGTGTTTTGATGCAAGAAGGAAAAGTTATAGCTTATGCCTCGAGACAATTGAAGCCACATGAAAACAACTTCCCGACACATGACCTAGAATTGGCAGCTATCGTGTTTGCATTGAAAATTTAGCGTCAGTATTTGTTTGGTGAAAAATGTCATGTTTATTCTGATCACAAAAGCTTGAAATACTTGTTGACTCAAAAAGACTTGAATTTGAGACAACGCTGATGGTTAGAATTGCTAAAAGACTACAAGCTTGTGATTGATTATCATCCGGGAAAGGCTAATGTAGTTGCTAATGCTCTAAGTCAAAAATCATTGTTTGCTTTGCATGTAATGAATGCACATATGACTATGTCTGATGATGGTTCGATAATAGCCGAGTTAAAAGCAAGACTGTTATTTATTTAGCAGATTTACGAAGCTCAGAAGGTCGATAATGATTTTATATAAAGCGAGCTCAATGTGATTTGAATGTTGATTCAGAATTTCAAGTGGATGCCGAGGTATGTTTTCGATTCAGAAATCGAATATATGTTCTGAGAAATACAGAGTTGATTCAGATGATTTTGAATGAAGCTCATAACAGTCGACTATCTGTTCACTCGGGTAGTACAAAGATGTATAATGATCTTAAACAGCTTTACTGGTGGCACGGTATGGAACGAGACATTTCTGACTATGTTTCGAAATGTTTAGTTTGTCAGCAAGTAAAAGCCGAGCATCAGGTACCTTCTGGATTGCTTCAGCCGATTATGATACTTGAATGGAAATAGAACAGAGTCACGATGGATTTTGTACCTGGTTTACTGTTGACACCGAGCAAGAAAGATGAAATCTGGGACAATGGCATCGATATGAGATAGCATGTAAGACCACGTCTGGGACGTTGGCATTGTATGACATATGTGACTATCCGAGTATCTTATTCAAATCTGAATGGTTCAATGGGAAATGATAAATTACGTATAAATGTGAAATCAGGTTAAAGTGAACAGGTATGTAAAAATTATTTGCCTACTTGAAAGTAAGGTAAGTTGGTTATTGATATGTGATATAAGTTATAAGGATGCTAATGGTGATGTTTGTGTATATAAGAAGCTATATGTGATTTAATGAATAAGTATGTGATATTGAAATTGTAACACCCCAAACCCGGCCCAGACATTATGGCCAAGTCTGGTGTGTCACATTGAAGTGTTTTTTGAAATCCATGTTTTCATTGCAAACCCTTCTTGATGTTTAGAAACTTTTACCGTTTAAACTTGTATAAAACCTTAGCCTTATTATTTTTTTCCAAAACGTGATTCTTTTAATAATCAAAACATTGTTAACAACCTTGTAAAATCTTATGGGAAACTTTGAAAACTTGTAAACCTTTGTAGTGGCAGAAACATGTTATTTTAAAAATAGTTAAGTATCGAAAAATCAAACCTTCTTTGTTATGGCTTAAAGTGAATGGATACTACGCACCAGGTAGGATTCAAGAAAGGAGGAGGTGAGTCAATTAGAATGCTTAAGTACCTAGCTCTTCCATGATCCAATCCTAGACATGCACACATCAATTGCCACACTTTAAGCTTATTACTTGTCCACGCACAACAAATTAAGTTTATGTCTATTTAAAATATTTATTTCCTTTGAAAACATTTACGTTACCGAAGCTTTGCTCGGTTATCAATATTTTGAAAATAAGCAACTTTTATAAAACGCGCCCTAGAGCTAACCAATTTTAAGGAATCAATTTAAGTGATGTGAATCTCAAGTTGAAAACAATTTAAGTAATTTAAAAACCCAAAATAAAAGTAATAGAGCGGCCTTATTACAACTTTAACCAAAATAGAAATAATCAAAAATAAATGCGAAATTTAAAAGGAAGCTAATTGAAACTTATTTAAAAACCAGAAATTTAATCTTAATGGCCACTCTGAATCCCGCCCAGCTCCAAGTCCACCAACTAGGGCTCACCTGCAAGGATGGAAGAGAAAGGGGGTGAGTTTGGAAAACTCAGTGTGTAAAGTATCCCAACCAGAGCCCAAATCAGTTCAAGCTTTACTGTACCTAAGCCTTATTCAGAAATCAGTGTTAACTGGGCCTTAGCCCATATCAATATTAATCTGGGCCATATCCCCTTACATTATCAGAGTATATTGGGCCTAGCCCATATCAGTATCAATCTGGGCAGTGGCCCTAGTACAAGTCGAGATATATTGGGCCTTGCCCATATTAACACATTTGGGTCCATTTCAATACGGCTGGCCCACAACAAAATAGTCTCATATGATTAATGCATGATAACCCCATCAACCCTGCACTTGCCTCTGTCCATCCCTACACTTCCTATGGAGAATAAATCACCCACGCCATCCCTACACTTACAGTGTTAGCACCGGTTGCGGCACTAACTATAATCCGCAACAAAGCTGCTTATATCAGAATATGTGGCACAGCCACCAGAACGGGTTCTTCCTCCATAACATAACACAGATCCCATGCAACATATATACATGTCATGGCATACAACAAACATAATTAGAATATCATGCATTTCAGTCAAAATTAACCCTAGGGGTATAACAGTCATTTTTCACCTAAGGGTAAAACGGTAATTTTCATACTTAGGGGTAGTTTAATAAAATTTACTATTCTAGAGTTTACATACATATTCTAACCATTAACACATTAACAGAACCACTTACCAAGCTTTTTTACCAAATTGGGCCCATTGGCCCACTAACCCATTTTTGGCCCATTAAGCCCAAATATACCGAAGTGCACGAAATTGCACACTCTGCAATCATAGTGCTCGCGATTACCAAAACTAACAACCAAACCACCTCACGAGCGCTCGCACGCTTTCAAGTTGACAAATGCTGGCTTTTCGGCTTTTACTGATCTAGTCTATGAGTGGGTGTCGTTTACACACCTGATTTGTAATGATACGTTGGCGAGATCCACACACGAGTTGCCTAGAATCAAGTTACTAATATGTCAGTCTAAATATCAAAAACAAGCTACGTACTAGACCCCTTACCATATTCGGCCAACAATGCCTTAAACCCCAAAGTTCTTACCTTTCTATCGAAATATGGGCTAGATCTAGATGTCCAATCGAGTTAACCTTCAAGCCCTTCGTTGTACACCCCCTTGTCCACACAAACGCTTACATAAGAAAATAGAAAGAGGCACAAAACCCTTAGTCCAAAACGCTAGCCACCCATAAGGGTTTCGGCTTTTCTTAACTCCCGAAATAAAGAAATAGTTTCGAAAACTTACCACCGATTCCTTCAAACCCTAGCAGAAGTCGGTCCTTTTTTGGTCTAAATATTCGGCTATGCCCCTAAACTATGGGGTTTTCGGCTTTTTGAAACAGTGAAGAACATGAGATATGAGAGTTTTGTAGTGGCTTTGTCGACAGAACTTTAGGGTTTAGAAGAAGAAAGAATCGGACACAAGATAGAGAAGAATCAGACACAAGATAGAGAAGAATCGGAGGGTTTGGCTAGAAGAAATTGGCACAGAAGAAATATAGGCTTTCGGGATTTCGGCTTTTGTGCATAAGGCTTAGGAGCAAATGATAAGAAAGTGGAGATGAGTAAAATAGTAGAAAGATTCGGCTATAGAGGAAAAGAAGAAAAAGAAAGGAAGTAGATGAAGAGAGGAAAAAAGAAAAAAAAAGAAAAGAAAATAGAAGAAAAAAACTAAATCCTAAAGGCCAAAATATACGGCAAACTTAGTAGCTATGGCCGAGTGAGTGTATTTCGGCATATTCAATGTATGAATTCCATTCAAACTCTTGATCGATCAGCCTACTGTTTGCACCGCCTCAACATGAGGCCAAGAGTCCTGATTAGACCCCAACTCTTTCCCCACGCATGCAGCAAAAATACCAACCTTGCGTGCGCGAGATAAAGCTCGAACCCCAGACCTCCAACCACCTTACACCCTTGCACCTTCGCCTGAGCTGCTGGCCACTGCACCACATTTTCTCCTTTACTAATATATGGTTACAATTAATTATAAACCTTACCTGCTGAAGCTTTGGTCCGCTTAAAAATAAAACGAAATTCGCTCGCACAAGGACTCAAACCTGCACCCTCTCCGCATGCCCAGCTCGCTGCTGCCACTGTGCCACAGGCACTTCTTGTGTTAAATTATACTCACAAATCCTCTTAACCCTTATTCTAACTGCGATCTGCATACTAAAAAAAACACCCAAAATTGCGCATGTCGTGTCTTGAACCCAGGCACCTCCCACACCCTCCTAGCGCCTCTGCCACTAGACCGAGCTTCCCTTTTTGTTACCTTTTAACCCTAATTATATATAAGGCTTCCCTGCGTCGTTCCCTGATACAAATAAAACACTTTTACACATGCTAGGAGTCGAACCCCAGCTCTCCTTCCCACAACCTAGCATGCTAACCACTGGGCCAGGTACGCTTCTTTATGCCCTGTCTTGCCCAATTTATTTTATAAGCCTTATGCCCAGATTCCCTCTATGAGGCAAAAATTAAAACAATTTTTTCCTAGAGTTTAAACACCAAAAAAACAATACTTTTATAAATATGTGTATATATTTATTTCCTATCTAATAATTATAATTATAATAATAATTTTATAAATATATCTAATAATAAAAATTTCAAATATCAATAATACAGTAAATAATAATAATGATTTTCATAAAAATTTTCAAACATACATATAGTAATATTTTTCTAATAATAATAATTTTATCTCATCATACTAATTAAAATTTCATAAAAATTTCAAATATCCGTAATAATAAATACAGTAAAAATTTTCTAATAGTAATTTAATTCAAAATTTTTTTTCTTAAACGATAATATTTAAAACTTCTTAATTATTCAGGTTTTCTGCTATTCGAATCTCAGACTCAAAACCCAACTCTTCTAGGCCTCAAAAATCGGGGAGTTACAACTATACTCCCCTTAAAGAAATTTTGTCCTTGAAATTTCCAAAACTAAAATAATCGTGTAACACTATGCTACTACGCTACCGCTGCGCAATCTTATCTAAACAATTTTAATACGACCCAGAACATCTAAATAATTTTAAATAACTTTATATATATAATCGGTTATGAAATGATATTGTGGCTTTGATTTAAATGATTTTTGATGATGGATACATGTCTCTATATTCGGTCAAGATAAGGTTATATATGAAAGTATATAATGTTTATGAAATTGCAAGTTTGATACTAAATGGAATTAAGAATTATGTATTAATTTAGTTAAATTGATTTCATAATGCTTTTGAGTTGTTTATTTCCTTAAGGCTTACTAAGTCAAGTTAGCTTACTTTGTGTGTATATATTTGTCCTTGTTTTATAGATTTTTGGAGATTGTTACATGCTTGGGGATCGTCAGTAAAGTCAATCACACTATCACTTATTGTCAGTACTTTTAAAGGTTTTAAATTCGAACTTATGGCACATATAGGCTATATTATCTTATGAACATATATGATTTTGATATGTATATATGTTTAAAAGCCATGTGAAAATGGCTTGTTCATTTGTTAAATATGTATTTATGGTTTGATTAAATGATGTGGTTGAAATTTTGGATGTGTTTGGCATATTCGGTTATGAATATATATATGTGTATTGTTAGATGTGATTATTACTTGTAGTGGTTGGTGAAAAAGATGAATGGCTTTTGAATTTGATTATGAGATGTAGTATAAATATTGCTTGTTTGAGTGATGTTTATATATATATATATTTGATATTTGATATGTGAATTGGACTTATAAATGTATATGATTTGATATGTTTGGAAAGGTGTATCACTTATTGTGGTTAACACTTGTATATAGATTGGTGATTCGGTTTGCTTATTGAAATGAAATAGATTTTGATAAATAATTGGTTAACTTGTGTCAATGAATTATACATTTAAAAGTTGATTTGGTCAAGTTATGTGTAATGTTATAAATATATATCATGAATATTGGTATTTAGCAATTACTATGGAAATTTGATTATTATTTGTCAGGTGATATTTGCTAACTGAATAATAGAAATTTGTTTAGTAAAGAAATGATCATTGAATGAAACACACGTATTAGGCATGATCATATTTGGCAAATGCTTATAAAAGTGACACTACACCAGAACAGACTTTTAGCGGCGCTTTTAGCGGCGATTGGACAACAAACGCCGCTAAAAATTAAGCATTAGCGGTGATTTAAAAAAAAACGCCGCTAAATATCAGTATTACCGGCGCTTTTACAAAAACGCCGCTAATAATGAGCATTAGCGGCGTTTCTTAAAAAGTGCCGCTAAAAACCTAAACCAAACGACGTCGTTTTTCTTAGTTTTCGAGGCTTTGGTGGCGTTTTTGGAGAAGCGCAAGTAATTCTCAGGGCTTTAGCAGCGTTTCTTAAAAAGCGCCGCAAAAGACCTAAGCCCAACGACATCATTTTCTTAGTTTTCGAGGCTTTGGTGGCGTTTTCGGGAAAGCGCCGCTAATGCTCAATGTTTTAGCGGCATTTTTTAAAAATCGCCACAAAAAACTGAAGCCCAACGACATCGTTTTTCTTAGTTTGGGAGGCTTTAGTGGCGTTTTTGTAAAAGCGCCGCAAAAAGCCTAAGCCCAACGACATCGTTTTCTTAGTTTTCGAGTCTTTGGTTGGGGATTTTGCGGCATTTTTTAAGAAGCGCCGCTAATGCTCTAGTTTTTAAGAAAATATTAATTAAAATATTTTAAATTATTTAGTAAAAAATAATGACACGTACAAGAAATTTTGAAAGTAAAAATAAATAAAATATTTATTAAAAACGGGAAAAATGAAGAGACTGTTGTTTAAAATAATTTTAAATTAAGTTTATTGGGTACAGGAATGGTTATTTTTAATTTATATATTAAATAGTTTCTTATATAATCGTAAAAGAGATAGTATTATTTTTAAAATATTGAATTAATTATCATTATAGTTTAGGGTTTATGGTTTAAGGTATAAGATTTAGGGGTTAGGGATTATGTAGGTTTTATGGTTTAAGTGTTTAGGGTCGGAGTTTAGGGTTTAATTAAGGTTTATGCAAATTATGGGTTTAGTGATTATGGTTTACAGTTTAGGGTTTATGAGTTGGGGTTTAAGGTTTACGGGTTGGGGTTGGGGTTTAAGGTTTACGGGTTGGGGTTCAGGGTCTAGGCTAGGTTTAGGGATTATGATTTGGGTTTAGGGTTTAAGGGATTTAAGGGTTATGTGTTTAGGGTTTAGATTGATTAGTGTTATCTAATCAAGCTTTTTTGACCCTTACTTGTAGGGTTCTTAGAATGTCATATGTTCGTGGACGTGTTTGAAACAAGTTTTAGACACGAGTACTTGAAGTAATTAAAATTAAGAGTCAAATGAATAGAATTATATTAAATTAATTTCTATTAACCAATCATGAACTTTTTTCGGATTGTTTTGATCCTTCTAATTTGTTCGATTCTATCGTAACATTATCAGGTCTGTCTTCTTTAATACAAAAAACTACGTATTCTTCATCAAGGGAAACATATATATCCAGCTCCAGTTTTCATATTATTAAAATTATTTTCATACACAATTATAAAATTTTACAAATTAAATATATAGCGTTGACCAGAATAAATTTAATTGAAAGGAATTTACGAAATAATTAAAACTTTGAAATATAGAAACAAATTTAATTTAAAGGAATTTTGTTTCAATAAAAACGGCAGTGTTCTATAGGATATATTAGTGGCGTTTTGGGTAAAACACCGCAAAATGTGATTTTGTTTCAATAAAAACGTTGCCGTTCTGTAAGATTTCTTACTGGCGTTTTTGGTAAAACGCCGGAAAAGATCATCCTTTAGCGGCGCTATGTCAAAAATGCCGCAAAATGTGATTCTGTTTTAATAAAACGCTGCCGTGGTGTAGGATTTATTAGTGGCGTTTTTTGTAAAACGCCGAAAACGTCAGCCTTTAGCGGCGCTGCGTTGGAAACGCCACAAAATTTCAATGGGTTATAATAAAAACGTTGCCGTTTTGTTGGATTTTGTGTTGACCGAAACGAAATCGTTTTTATGTTTTTAGTGGCGTTTTTGTTAAAACGCCGGAAAAGATCTTGCTTTAGCGGCGCTTATCTTAAAACGCCGCAAGAATGTTATTTTGTGTTTACCAAAACGTGACCGTTTTTTTATGTATTTAGTGGCGTTTTTATTAAAACGCCGCAAAAATGTTATTTTGTGTTTACCAAAACGTGACCGTTTTTTATGTATTTAGTGGCGTTTTTGTTAAAACGCCGCAAAAGATGTTACTTTAGCGGCGCTTCTTTTAAAATGCCACAAAAATGTTATTATGTGTTTACCAAAACGTGACCGTTTTTTTATGTATTTAGTGGCGTTTTTGTTAAAATGCCGCAAAATATGTTACTTTAGCGGCGCTTATCTTAAAACGCCGCAAAAAATGTTATTTTGTGTTTACCAAAACGTGACCGTTTTTTATGTATTTAGTGGCGTTTTTGTTAAAACGCCGCAGGTGTTTATTTCTTGTAGCCGAAACGTCGTCGTTCCCTCAAAGGTTTGTTTATTTTACCGAAAACTTCGTCGTTTCTCCGTTTTCCCCCTTATTCTGATTTTCATTTCCCCCTTTCTCCCCAGCAGAGGGTCGATC
Source organism: Gossypium hirsutum (assembly GCF_007990345.1). Taxonomy (NCBI): domain Eukaryota; kingdom Viridiplantae; phylum Streptophyta; class Magnoliopsida; order Malvales; family Malvaceae; genus Gossypium; species Gossypium hirsutum. Next base: position 70,313,555 of record NC_053430.1, read on the forward strand.
GATCGTCATTCATTCCCCAGCAGCAAAAACATCCCCCAACGTTTTAGAGTTTGAGAAAATTCCTCCCGAAATCCCGAATTTCATCCCGAAATCAATAGAAATCAGTAGCCCCACTACTTTCCCGAAATCAACAGCCTTGGAATCGCCATTTTTGAGGTTTGTTCTCTTGCCCACCCGACTTCTAGGGTTTCCATGAATTAAAAATTTGTTTTTTTCATTGAGTTTGATTCGGGGTTTGCAGTGTTTTAAATTGTTATGTATAGTATGAAGTTAGGGGAAAGTTGAGGATCCAGCATTGATTGGTACTGAATCCGGTGGATTCTTTTTTAGAAATCGCTTGTAATCGCACTGTCCTTTCTTGCTTCCTTGCTTTACTGCCTTTTACGAGCATACTAGGAGTCAAACGATTAACTATTTACTGAGCTATTGCATAAGAGAGAGCAGATTGTTCTCTATAGTTCTCTATAGTGCTTCATTACAGACCCAAAACAAAGCATATTGTTCTAGTGCGCAGCATATAAAATTCACTGTAATCGTTAAATATGTTCCTAATTTGGTCGAAATTTTTTGTACATGCTTTTGTAGTTTTGGTTCTTCTTTCTTGTTTCTAGGTTTCATTACAATTTGGTAGGCAGACAGGTGATCTAATGCATTTCAATGACCTTTTAATTATGTTTAATATTATTGTGATAATGTATTTTCAATGTTTGTTTTGGTATGCTTTCTATTTAGTTTAATCATTAAGTATATTAGAAATTGGATGTGCACCATTAAGCTTTCAATTTGCATGTTACTTTGCCAAATTTTTCCATAACTGCAAGGTATAAACTATGATTGTAGTTCTTGTACGTATTTTTTACAAAAAAATAATTAGCAATATTGATATATAGTAAGTATAATTATCAATTATTCGTTTAATGAACAAATTATCGATTTTCAAGGATTTGTCATTAATAAATTATCGACGTTAGTTCTCATTTATGCGATTGAATGTTAAATTTATTACTAAAATACATTACTTACTAAAATACATTACTTACTAAAATTTGTTTAAATTTATTACTTAAATATGTTACTTAAATTTATTACTTAAATATGTTACTTAAATTTATTACTTAAATAATTATAAATAAGATGCATAAAAGTGCTATACTTACATCATACATATCTTACGTAACCAAAAGATTGTTATAAATAAACCATTTATTAAAGAGTATACCTTATAATTAAATTTTGTTATCATGTTATCATAAAAGATAAAATAAAATATAAAAAAATATGTGGAATATTAAAATTGACTATTAAAATAAAATGTTATTTTATTAAATATTATTAATAATTATAAAAAAAATATGTGGAATATTAAAATTGACTATTAAAATAAAATGTTATTTTATTAAATATTATTAATAATTATATTAGTAATGTTATTAAATTATATATTATTTTATTAAATAATACATAATAACTTACAACTTACATAATACATTTAACTTACATTACTTACATAATACATAATAACTTACAACTTACATAATACATTTAACTTACAACTTACATAATACATTTGACTGACATAATACATTTAACTTACAACTTACACAATACATAATAACTTACAACTTACATAATACATAATAACTTACAACTTACACAATACATAATAACTTACAACTTACATAATACATAATAACTTACAACTTACATAATACATTTAACTTGCAACTTACACAATACATAATAACTTACAACTTACATAATACATAATAACTTACAACTTACATAATACATTTAACTTACAACTTACACAATACATTTAACTTACAACTTACATAATACATAATAACTTACAACTTACATTTAACTTACATAATACATTTAACTTACATAACTTACATAACTTACCATTGCAATTTCTGGTGAAAATCAGACTTCAAGATCTAAGAAATGGACCGGTCTTGGATGAATTTGTTAAGGGTAAGCGACGGTTATCGAAATAGAGTACAGACTTTTCTAAATTTTGCATTTCAATATGCAAGCCAAGAGAACATGATTCTTTGCCCGTATTGTAGATAAAATGCCTAGAAGAAAAATTCTAAGGGGAAGCATTGTTCAAAATAATCCAAACTTGACAGAAACTAATAGTACTGAACAACAGACAGCAGTTGGATCTTCAAATGTTCCGATTACAGCTGAGGATCCTACAGAAGTTCAAAGTAATTTTTCATTTAATTTACATGCCTGTTTCTGTTATAGTTGATTTATTTTTCAAATTCTTATATTATAATATACCATTTGTAGCTGAAAATGGTGGGACGCGCAGAGGTCGAGGACGTACGCTACTTAGAGAGTTGTACGAGTTAGATTCAGTCGAGCGTGTCAAAGTTGGACGAAACAGTTTTGGTCAGCCAGTTGGATCAGAAGCTCGACTTTTAGCTGGATACATGGGCATTTTAGCACGAAATCCGAATATGTTACCTATAAACTACGAGTCATGGCATCAAATGCCCGATAGCAACAAAAACCAAGCCCTCGATAATATTAAGGTAACAAAATGTTAATGTCATCTATAATGCTTGGGAAATAGTTTCATTTATATTTACTTTATTAACTTGTGTTTTTTGTTTTTTGCAGGCGAGGTTTGCTTTAGAGGTCTCGGATGCTTATGTAAAGAAGGCATTGGGAAAAAGATGGAGAGGCAACAAAAGTACTTTGAAGAAAAATTATTATAAGACAAAAACAACCCTCGATGAGAAATTGCAAAATGTCCCGCCGGGTATGTTGAGGTACCAATGGGAAGATGCGGTTAGATTTTGGCATTCGAATAAAGGCGAGGTCTGACGTCCTTCTAAACTATTGTAATTATTTTGGTTTATAGTATTTTCTATTTACGTACTAAAAAATTTCATAACGTAGGATCGTGAACAAGTTGGAATAAGCAGCAGGCAGAAACAAAAATTCACCCACACAGCCGGGTCGAGAAGTTTCGCATGTGTAGCTGAGGTGGAGGTATTTTTAAATTTTTTAATATTATCGAATATGTATAACTTTCTATTAAATAATATTTATACTACTATATTGTAGGAACGGTCGTCCGGTCAAAAAGTTGGACGCCTTCAACTTTTTGAAATTACACATAGGAAGAAAGATGGATCTCCCATGACTCCTGAAGCTGCTGAAATAATGGTACGTTTACTTAATACGATTTGACTTATTTTAGTTATTTATAGTGTTTATTTTCTAATGGTTTAATTCATTGCAGTTAATGCGACTATTGTTATGTTGCATATGTTTTTCAATATATAATATTGTGTTCCTAACTATGTGATATATTTATTAGGAAAAACTAAATGATAAAAAGGCGGAGTACGAAGCAATTGCTTCTAGTGATAGTTCGGTTCATCTTGAAGATATTGATAATCGGATTATTACTGAAGTTTTGGGTCCTGAAAGGTATGGTCGGGTTCGATTTCAAGGATCTTTTGTTAGCCCAACCCAATATTTTGGATCCAGCTCCCACCAATACATGGCTTCGGGGAGTCAGGCTCAAGCTGAAGTTCAGAGGTTAAAAGACCAAATGGCTCAGATGCAAGCGACTACAATTGAGGTTCAAAGGAAATATGAAGAACTCCAGCTACAACTTAAAGCAGAGGCGGAAGCGAGGGAAGCAGCGACTGCAGATAGGGAAGCGGAGGCTGCAGCAAGAGAAGCAGAGCAGAGCAAAAAGCACGACGAACTTCAGCAGCAGCTTCAGATTATGATGAAGATGTTTAAGTCGCAACTTCCACCTTCATAGTGTATGACATAAATATTTTTATCATTTTAACATTTAACATTTAACATTTTTTGCAAAAACAATATGAATTCACTTTTATTTATTGATATTAATATTATTTTATTCCCTTATGTTAAAATATTATATAAATTTATTGCTATTGGTTGCTTTTGAAATGTTGCTTTTGAAATTTTGCTACAGGAGGGCAGAAAAAATGAAAAATTTAATAAAAAAAATCCCAAAAATAGTGGCGTTTTTGTATAAAAGCGCCACTAAAGAACATGTTCTTTTGCGGCGTTTGTAAAAAAATGCCACTAAAGAACATGGTCTTTAGTGGCATTTTTTTACAAACGCCGCTAAAGAACATGTTCTTTAGCGGCGTTTTTTTCTAAGCGCCGCTAAAGAACATGATCTTTAGCAGCTTTTTTTTCTAAGCGCCGCTAAAGAACATGGTCTTTAACGGCGTTTTTGTTTGTAAACGCTGCAAACATTTGCGACGTTTTCATTAGCGGCATTTTTTTCGGCGCTTTAAGAAGCGCCGCAAATATCTTTAGTGTCGTTAAAAAGCGCCGCTAAAGGCCTAAAAAAACGCCGCTAAAAACCTGTTTTGGTGTAGTGTGACCAAATGGATAGTGATTTTAGTATTATAAGATGTTAATGGTTTGCATGCTAATTTGGTTTTTGTGCTATTTGATATTTCATGCTTATAATAATTGATACAAATTACTTATAAGGATTTTGATATGCGCATATGTTTTGTGTCAAAAAGGTTATAGTCGACATTATTTGTTAACGATTTAATTTTAGATACAAGTTGATTAATATGTTATAAATTGTTTCTTAAAAAGCTTAAATTGGTTATTTAAGTGTATTAATGATTTGAATTTGAATTACGTGTTTGAGTATGTTTGTGATTGCCTAAAAGCTATGTCTCTTCTAGTAATATCTTGTAACCCATCCAACGACGGATACGGGTTAGGGTGTTACACTCAACCTTATCAGCTATAGCTCAATTGGGATCCATTTACTATATAAAAGCACATTTTAAAGCATCAGGAGTCATCACACTATCACAGCTTATATATGGCATGTATAGCTAGACTCTCACATACGCTACGTTAGTCCTAAAATTGACTATCATCCATTATCCTCCACTATCATCCACTATCATGTTAATGGTTTAATTACCACTTAAGTACCTTGGCTTTAAGGTTCTATAGCTATTTGAAACCTTTAGCTAATAGAACAGCACTTTTGCATTTTATGCGATTTAGTCCTTTTTTCTCAAATTAACCATTTAAATGATAAAATTTCTTAACGAAATTTTCACACCATCATATATTCATGATGTAAACATTAAAATAATAAAAAAATAAATATTTTGACCTCAGATTTGTGGTCGCAAAACTATTATTCTGATTTGACTAAAATCAAGCTATTACACAATTGGTAAACATGACTATTTGCATTCTAAATTGAGGTTTTTAATTGTGTTTCTAATGATTCAATTGTATCTCAAATGGTTTAGATTATTAAAATTGATTTTAATTTTATATATGCATATATGTAAATGATTTATGGAAATTGTGAATTGTGTGTTTGGTATGATTGATTTAGATTGTATTGAATAATAATTAGAGTATAGATTATTGTATATTAGAGCACTTGATGATGGTTTTATGATTGGTTTTAGATCCATGGACAAAGACACTTATTGTACTTATCTATGTTGGTATTAAAATTGCTAAGTGACATGATTTAAATTGAATTGCTATATCATAAATTAAGTGCTTAAATATCAATTTTTTATGCCCTGTATGATTGTTTATATTGGCAACATTGCATGACTGATCCATTGGATATAGATGGCATGCCATAGGATTAATGTGTACTCACCACTATATGTATTATTGGTGAACATATGGCTCTAGGAGTATTGATTTTGTTGGAGTGGATAAGGGAGTGTTGAGCCTTTTTCTCCATTCAATTATTGGCGATTTCAAGGCAATATAAGGGGGTGTGTGGCTACGCCCCACTCAACCAGAGTATTGCATTCGATATTTGGGAGATCAGAGATTTATTTATCCAATGCATGATCACATGTTTATATTTTTCCATGGATGTCATTTGCAAATATAAGTGTTTGATTGTTAATTAAATTATGATTCCATCTGCCATTATAAATGTGTTTTTTACTCGTAGAATAACATATGGAATTATGATGTTATGATGTTGCATTGTTGTTGGAAAATTCAATCAATTGAATGTTATAATTGAGCATGAAAATATAATTGAAACAATGATTCATATACTTGAAATTTGATACATGATTTGCCTTGGTTTAAGTATGTTTTTTGTGTGATTTACTTATTGAATTTATGGCCACTCACTGAGCTTTTTCAACTCACACCCTCACAGCTTTGTGTAGAGTTTTTTTTCTTTCTTTTTTTTTGGATTTAGGGAGTTGAGGAGCAAGGTCAAGACTAGTCCAAGTTTAAGGCTATTTGGTGGTATAGATTAAAGACACTTCTTTAGAAACATTAGAGGGCATTGTAGCACTCAATTGGGACTTGTAATGGACATTTGAGACTTTTATTTGGATTTTAATTTTCAAATGTTATACTTGTTTTTTTTAATGATTGATTTTATAGTTAAATGTTGTGTGGATTATGGTATGTTGTTAAGTGATATCATAGTGATTGAAAACATGGTGATTGAAGCATGAATTTTTCGCTAATACATTTTAATTGTAGCTTGTCAAGGAGCTTTGTGGCTAAGGTAAGTCTATTGTATGATTTAATTATTGTTTGCTAAGCATGATTTTGAATGGTTAAATTATTGATACATATTGTTTAGTAGTTATAATTAGATTAATTTCAATTGTATATATATGATTAAAGTAATAAAACTTAGCTAATATAGCCTTAATCAGTAAATGGATTAAGCAAAAATGGTTAATTAAAATAAATTATAGGGGTTTCCCAAAATTAATTAAAAGAAAGTTGGTAATCATTTAGAATTAAAATCGAGATCGTTTAGTTTTAAGTGGTAAAATAACTAAAATACCCTTAAGGTCAAATCCTTAAAAATAGTATTAAAATGGTTCAAAAATCACTTCTGCAATAAGATTAGACAATTATTAGTTAGAATTTAGGTATTATAAGTTTGGGGTGTGTTTTGGGGTGGTTTTGTGCTGTAGAGTCACTTCGGTGGCTAATGTGTAGCTTCGAATTCAGATCGGTCCATTCTAATTGGGTTGGGTTTGGGGTGTCACATGATTAGGGCTCAAATGATTTATATTTAAGTTCTAACTTTTCGCCTATTAATTATAAACTCATTTAGTCACAAAATCATTCCGCTATAGAATCGTGACAGAGCTTTCCCTAATGACATACCATTATTAAAGCTATTCGATCAGTGTTCGTCCAATGACCTTATCATAAGTATGTTACCCTCATAGGACATCCGTAATCTCTTTGTGATAAATCCACTCTCCCAATATGGTCCAATTTTATCTTATGGTAACTATTACATCTTCCTTCATGAAAAGTCCATTACTATCAAATAGTAATTAAGTCATCCATTACAAGGACGAATGACTCGTGGCCATGTTTACTTTCCATCTATCATGTAATGCTAATAAGAGAATATCATTTACCTATTTTTTCGGCTATGAATTCCACCAGTGCGAATGATGCTACACACTACAGAAGTCGAATACCTAGCGCACTAGCTTACGATTCCTTATCTATGTGAACTTAGGCTTTTACTTACATCAAAGTATACGAGTCACATATATATAGGCCATCATCCATTTTGGATTAAGGTATGACACACTATGAATGTCAGAAGTGAATAAATCCATAAATAGATTAAAGATCCATTCTGCTTAAGTCCAATCTGATGTACTATTAGTCCAGTCAATCATATCTATGTCTCTATCTTCTAGGAGTCATCCACTCTAATGCCAAGACAAAGCATCTTCCCAATTGGACTTGATAGATGACATATTAGTCTTTCAATTAGTTTGCTCATTTTTTATTATACTAAAGACATGTTTAGGTTTATCTACTAATATAAGTTGTCTTTCTGTATTACAACTCATCCATGTAATACCGTTTAATTTTAGTTAAACATTAGACAACCAGTGAGCTAATATTTGCTTCTATTTTTCTTTACATGCAAAAACCACATGGGGACATTATACAAAAATGTAATTCATGAATAATTTCATCATGCTAAAATGTTGTCTGAAACAACCGATGCATGTAAGACTTTCATCATTTATATGAGTAATTTATATGTCTTATTATTGGGCCCACTTTCACTATTTGACTGTTCAGGTTGCACGAGTCGCCCGAGACTACTGTGGACCTACTATTGGGTCGATAAGTATATCTAGACCCCAAGTTGATAAATGACTATTATGCCCCTATGTGGTAAAATGACTATTATTCCCTTATAAGATGTATGACTGATTGAGCATGCCAATTTATATATGTTGCATACATGCATGATATTATGATATGTTGCATGGGGATGGGGATGGGTTTATTATGATTGGGGGAAGTGTAGGCAGCTCTGCTACAAATACAGTTAGTGCCGCAGCCGGTGCTATTATGGGGTGTAGGGATGGGTAGGTTGATTTTATCCCCACATGGACTGTAAGGCTAGACGGAGTGGAGTGTAGAGGCTGGATGGGTAGGATTTTGATTGCATATATGTATTGTTACTATTACTGAAATGGGTTAAGGCCCACACTGATACTGATACGGTAATGGGCTAAGGCCCTAACTAAAACTGAACTGTTACTGATATGGGCTTAAGCCCAGACTGTATTTGCCTACTGTATGACTAACTGTTTGGACTTAGGGATTACACACTAAGTTTCCATAAACTCATCTACTGCTTTTCTGCACAGGTAATCCCTAGGAGGATTGGTGCTGCGAGGGACTCGAAGGTGGCCACAAAACAGCAATAGCTTACACACTCGACATTTTATTTACAAGTAATTTAATTTGGGTGTTTGTCATGTAATAAGGCCTCTTTAATTTTTTTTAACGTTTAATTTGGAATTTTATATATTTTGATTCATATCTATTAGTAGCAGTATGCGAGTTTTCAAAAGATAAATGTTTTTCAAACCACCACGCTTAAGCAACATATTTTAAAAGCTTCCGCAACAAACAATGTTTTAAAATGTAATAACAAACTAATATGATTAACCTTTTGCTAAATGACTTGAGTTTTAACAACGAATGAGACATCCTAAATTTTCGTTAAGATCATAAAGAGGTTTAACATAGAATGGGCTTTTCAACGGAATTGTATTTTTCGAAAAAAATACTTCAATGTGACATTGCCAGATTTGGCCATAACATATGGGCTAGGTTTGGGCTGTTACATTTAGTGGTATTAGAGCCAAGTTGCAAAACTCGGTTGTGGATTTGGGTTTTTCTAAAAACGTGAAATTTCCAAAAAGAACTGTTTCAAATGGTTGGAAAGTATTTTGTAATGTTATTTCTGAATGTGTGTTCTACCGAGTCTCCGGCGCTGATCCTGTAAGTCCTCTGAAACTACTGTTGGTTTCAATTGAAATACTGAGGTTATTGTAGGCAATAGACTGTATTGAAAGACTCTATTTAGGGTAACCTAAAACTCTAGTAAGATTGCGATCTGCGAAAACAAAACTCTGAATTACTGATAATATCTTCCATAAAATATCTTGTAATAAACACTGGAACTGTAAGCTAATGCATGAAATTGCTAAACCAGATAATACGCAAATCAATAATGAGCACTAGAGGTACTCATGGAAGGGGTACAAAATGCCGCGGTGGAGGCCGTGGAGGCGCTCAGGCTGGTTATTCGTCATCGGGCCATATACCTAACGTTGAAGCTAGAGAAGCACCGGCTTCACCTATAACTGAGACAAGGTCTCACGATTGTGCGGCTGGGGACAATGCACTGTCCCAAGCTATGTTGCAAATTCTGGAGAGGGTCATTGGGCCCAATACTGGTACTGTGGGCCGTGGGTCAGTTACAAAATGACTTTGGTCTAATGAAGTTGAGATTTTTAAGGGTATCGCTAGAGTTACCCCTAATATGGCTGGATATTGGATTGAGGCCACAGAGAGGATCATGGACGACCTCGATTGCACCCCCAAACAGAAACTAAAATGTACAGTGTCATTGCTATGATATGAAGCCTATTAGTGGTGGCTTACAGTTAAAAAGGGTACTTAGCCCGACCGGTTGACCTGGGAATTCTTCAAGATTGCTTTCCAGGGAAAGTATATGGGCGCTAGTTATGTGGATGCCCGGAGAAGAGAGATTCTAAATTTAACTCAAGGGGATAAATCAGTGGCTAAATATGAGGCAGAATTTTTACGATTAAGCCGCTGTGCAAGTGGGATGGTGGCAACTGAATATGAGAGTTGTGTTCGTTTCAAAGACGGTCTTAGGGATGGTTTAAGGGTTCTGATAGCTCCATAGAGGGAGTGAGATTTTGCTGCTTTAGTGGATAAGGCGAAGATCACCGAGGAAGTGAAGCGTGCTGAGCGCCAAAACTGTGAGAAGGAAAGGGGTAGGAACAAGAGGGATTCAGAGCCCTCAAGTTCATATCTGAGGCCTAAGAATGATGGGCCGGTCAGAGTTGGGGCCCCTGTTACTGTTACTAGACCGTAACCCTGTGCGAATTATGGGAGACGGTATCAGGACGAGTGCTGGAAAAGGATTGAGGCATGTTTAAGGTGCGGATCATTGAAGCACCATATTAGAGATTGTCCACGGAGGCCAGATCAGATGCGAGCTACTGGTATGGGTACTGTTCAATCACCGAGGAGTGTTCATCAGTCACTGAGAGGCCTTGGTTAGGCCAGAGGTGGTAATGGTATGGGTCGTGGGCAAAGGGCACCGGGTAGAGGTTCTGGTCATACCGAGGCGAGGCAGCCAGTTTTGGTTTATGTTGTATGTCACCGAGAGACGGAGACACCCTAAATGTTGTCACGGATATGTTCTTTATCTATAATGTACCTTACACTGCAGTGATTGATGTTGGATTTACGCATTCATATATAGCATGTACTATGTTTGAGACTTTGGGTATAATGGTTGAAAGCATTACAAGTGAGGTTAATGTGTTGAGTCTATTAGGGCAGTCAGTGAGAGTAAATAAATTGTTCAGAGATGTACCTTTAGAGGTACAGGGAACTATCTTTTTGACGGATTTGATGGAACTCCCTTTTGGAGAATTCGATTTAATACTGGGTATGGACTGGCTAGTTAAACATCAAGTGAACTTAGATTGTGCTACTAAACAGATGGTACTAAAAACTGCAGAGGGTGACAAGGTAGTTGTAATTGGCGAGCGTCAAAATTATTTGTCAAATGTGATTTCTGCACTAAGGGCTTAGAAATTGGTTCGTAAGGGTGGTGAGGCATATCTAGCCTACATCGGTGTTTCTGTAACACCCCGAATTTGGGCCTAGAAGTATTGGGCCTTGAGTGCGGGTATGTAAGGAGGTTGTATATAGGTATTTATTGTGCAATAAAATAACACAATGAAATGTCTGCTTTAGTGGTTAATGGCCCTGAGAAGTGTTAGAGAAATCTTGGGTTCAAACTTGGGCTTTAGCAAAAATTTTGGTATTAAGTGAAAAAAAAACTGGATTCTTGGATGAGGGTTTTTAAATTATTGTGTTAAATAAATGACACAAGAAAGCTTATAGTCTAGTGGTTGTGGCGTCATTAAGGTTGTATGGGAGCCTGGGTTCAAGCCTTGGCTCTTGCAATTTATTTTGGTTTTTTTAAGGGAACCTGGACTTTGGCCTTTAGACCTTATAATTAATTGGGGATAAAATATGACACAAAAATCCTTGTGGCTTAGTGGCAAGTAGCGTGTGGAGCATCTGAGGGGAGGCATGGGTTCGAATCCCATGGCAAGTAAGGAGCATTTATTTTGCTAACAGGGGGTGGCAAGAGTTGGTGTTGAATTTAAACTCTGATGTTGGAGGGATCCCACATCGGGAAGCTAACATAAGAGTGGTTACGAAGCTGGCTTTAAATAGAGGGAACCATGAGGAGAGTAAAGGTACCTTTTCTTGGCTGATCCCTTTCGCTGTATGGCATGCTCGTTTGGGTTGGGCATCGGCTAAGAGTGCTCAGAGCGTGGATTAACTCCAGTCTCCTATCAGGTGTGTATTTTCTCGCTACTCTAGCTGTAGGATGGCTACTTCGGGCCGAAAGGGGTCATGTGGGCCTAATGGGCCTACAGGCCCAATTGGATAAGTTGTTTGATTGTGTAGTAAATATTGGACTAGGCTAGGTGAATCTTATATTTGTGGCTAGATTTGGGCTAAAAGGGCCACACGAGCGTGTGGGCCTATTTGGGCCAAGAATAGGCTTTAGGCCCATTCGTATTGTTATCCCTGTTTAGAATACTTTAGTTTACCAAATTATTGAAATGCCCTCGATTTGTAGAACTACCATTTTACCCTCGATTTATAGAATTACGTTTCACCCTTGATTTACAAAATTACCGTTTTACCCTCGATTTATAGAATTACCATTTTACCCTCGATTTACAAAATTACCGTTTTACACTCGATTTACAAAATTACCATTTTACCCTCAGTTTACAAAATTACCGTTTTACCCTCGATTGTGAAATTACTGAAATACTCCTATAGGATAGAATTACCAAAATACCCCTAGTTTGTAAAATTATCGAAATACCCCTGATTTACAAAATTACAGAAATACCCTTGACTTTCTAAAAATTATAGAAATACCATTGGTTTACAAAATTACTGAAATACCCTTGGTTTGTAGATTTACCAAAACACCCTTGTAGGATGAAATGACTAAAATACCCCTAATAGGCAAAAAGACCGTAAAGCCCCTGTAGGTTAAAGTGACCGTAATACCCTTGTATGGTAAAATGACGAATATGCCCTTATGTTCCGTATGACTGATGTGCTTAGGATTTACATATATTGATATTGGATTAGCTAAGTTTGAGTGACAGGTGGTGGTTATCATAGGTGATTGATTATGGAAACATTTCAACTTCAACCCATAACAGGTGTGTACTAACCCTTGTAGTAGCTTAGATTAATATCTACTGAGAAGCCAAAATGCTAAAATACCGACATTTCGAGAACTTGTAATGTTGCATGTGGGTATAGATGCTATAAATACGATAAGATCGGTGTTTGGATTGATGGAACGGGTAAGAACTCAATTTTGTGCACGATGGTAAGTTGGGCCTCAATGGGCAGGAATTGGGCCAAATGGGCTTCTGGGCCCATTTGGGTAAAATTGATAGAAAATGGAATTTGGAAAAGTTGTATGTTAACACGGTTAGTATTGTTGTAAAATTTGGGTTAAGCAAGCTTAGTGGGCTAAATCAGCATTCATAGGGCCCATTAGGGGTTTTGGGCCCAAAAGCCCGAATTTGATAAGCGGGTGAAAGATCATTGTTTAAACACTCGAAAATATTGACAATTGTAATGAACATGGAAAACCCTGATTTTTGGTAAAATTATGAAAATACCCTTATAATATGAAAAATGACTGTTTTGCCATTGTGGGCAAGCGACTGACTTAGACTGTGTGGTTGACGGATTTGATTGTGAATATATGTTGGTGATATGAATGACTTGACTGTAATTATTTGATTCAAATATGGGCATGACATTCTGCATACATGACATATTGTATGGGATATGGGTTATATTGATTGAGGAAGTGCTAAAAGGGCTCTGCCCCAGTTTACCGAAAAGGGCTTTGCCCCAGTTTATCAGAAAGGGCTTTGCCCTAGTTATTAAAAGAGGCTAGGCTTCCAGTTATATGATAAAGCAGCTATGCTGCCAGTGGACAGTTTGGTTGGGTGGGTTGAGTTATTCCCCACATGGAGAGCTTGGTTGGTACGGGTGGAGAGTAGCGGATGGTGGGTCGAGTAGTCTCCCCAAATGGGCTTGCATACATTCATTGACATTACATGTGATATTGAAATGGGCTTGCATACATCCATTGACATTACATGTGATATTGAAATGGGCCTAAGGACCATACCGTTTACAGTAAAGGCTTCAGCCCAGTGATATGATTTATGAAAAGGCTTCGGCCCAGTAATATGATTTATGAAAAGGCTTCGGTCCAGTGATATAATTTATGGAAAGGCTTCGGCCCAGTATATGTCAAGACTAAATAGGGTTTTGGCCCAGATTGTACTGATACTGTGTTATTTACTGTTTGTTTGTTATTGGGGTTACATACTGAGTTTTTGTAAACTCACCCCGTTTCTTACTGTGCAGGTAATCCCTAAGCTTAGATGGTTTGGAGCTGCGAGGGACTCGGAGATGGCCACACTACTGTTTCTGTTTCTTTTAATTGCAATAAGTAGCCGATTTATTTCTTTATAGGTTTTATCTTATTAATATTATTATTTGGTTTTGGGTTGTAATAAGGCCATTTTAATTATTTTTCTGGGATTATTTTATTTTATACCCTATATTTTACTGATAACAATCCAAAATGGGTTAGACTTAGGGCGCGTTTCCAAAATGATAATTGTTTTCAAAATAACGCAACGATACAATTAATCGGTTTATCAAAAATATCTACTTAAATAAATTCCAACTCGTTTTTCTCAAAACCTAACCTCGCACCAAAGTGTGGCAATGGTTGTGGGCATGTCTAGGATTGGATCCAATCAAGAGCTTGGTACTTAAGCACCCTTCATGGCTCACCTCCTCTGTTTCAGATACCTACCTGGTGCACAGCTTCCATTCACTTTATTAACTTAGCAAAGACTATCTTTTAAAACACTAAGAAGGACGTTGAAAGAGGCATGGGTTTTCTTAAAAACTTCAATATGACACATCGGATCTGGTCATAATGTCCAGGCCGGGTTTGGGGTGTTACAGTTTCTGATTTTGAAGTTTTGTCTGTTAAAGATATTAGAACAATTAAGGACTTTTCGGATGTTTTTCCAGATGAGGTACCGGGGTTACCTCCAAATCGTGAAGTTGAGTTTGGGATTGAGCTACTACTTAGTATAGCTCCAGTGTCCATTGCCCCTTATAGAATGGCACCGAATGAGCTTATAGAGCTTAAAGCTCAGATTCAAGAGTTACTAGATATAGGGTTCATCTGACCTAGTGTGTCTCCATGGGGAGCACCGGTGTTGTTTTTGAAAAAGAAGGATGGATCCATGCGTATGTGCATCAATTATCGGCAATTGAATAAATTGACTATTAAGAACAAGTACCCCCTATCGAGGATAGATGATCTATTCGACCAGTTTTGAGGAGCTTCAGTTTTCTTTAAGATTGATCTCCGATCGGGGTACCATCAACTGAGGGTCAAAGAGACTGATATTTATAAGACATCATTTAGGACTCAATATGGTCATTACGAGTTCCTAATGATGCCGTTTGGACTAATGAATGCACCAACGGCTTTTATGGATTTGGTCAACCGAGTGTTCCAGCCCTATTTGGATCGATTCATAGTGGTTTTCATAGACGACATCCTGGTGTATTCGAGAACTAAAGATGAACATGATGCACATCTCCAAGTTGTTCTACAAATTCTGAGGGAGAAACAATTGTACACCAAGTTCAGTAAGTGTGAGTTCTGGTTAAGAGAGGTAACATTTTTAGGTCATGTGGAATCTGCTGAAGGGATTCGGGTTGATCCTCGAAAAATTGAATCTGTTCTGGATTGGAAGCCACCTAAAACGGTATTTGAGATTTGAAGTTTTCTAGGTCAGATGTTTTGTAGAGGGGTTTTCATTGATTGCTGCACCTCTGACTAAGTTATTACGTAAAGGAGTGTTGGGTTAGGATGTGTGTTGATGTAAAACGGTAAGATGGTTGCTATGCGTCTCGTTAGCTTAAGACGCATGAGCCGAATTATCTGACATATGACTTGGAGTTGGCTGCAGTGGTATTCGCACTAAAAATTTGGAGGCATTACTTGTGTGGGGAGAAGTGTATCATTTACACTGATCATAAGAGCCTCAAGTATCTCCTCACTCAAAATGAGCTGAATCTTAGGCAGCGTAGATGGATTGAGCTGCTAAAAGACTATGACTGTTCGATTGAATACCATCCTAGTAAGGCCAATGTGGTGGATGACGCATTGAGCCGTAGGGCTATGACTGATCTAAGGGCGATGTTTACTCCTCTTAGCTTATTCGATGATGGTAGCTTGTTGGCTGAGCTCCAAGTTAAACTGACATGGATTGAGAAAATTAAGGGTAAACAGTTAGAGGATGAGTCACTAGGTCTTCGATTCTGACAGATTAAGAGTGGAGAGACATTAGATTTCGGACTGAATAGTGAAGGGGTACTTTGTTTCCGTGGGAGAGTCTGTGTACCGAAGGTGTAACACCCCGAACCCGAGACCGTCACCGGAGTCGAACACGAGGTGTTAACAGACTTTTAAAAATTTTCCAGACACTGCCAATCTGCGTAATAGACGCTTTAAAAATCATATCTTGAGTTTCACAACTCGAAAATCAGTTTCGTGATTTTTCCCTGAAACTAGACTCATATGCCCATCTACATATTTTTTTCTAGAATTTTTGGTCTGGCCAATTAGTACAGTTTATTAGTCAAAGTCTCCCATGTTACAGGGATCGACTACCCTGACCTTTGCACATTACGACTTGGATATCTCCTTGTACAGGACTCCAATGCTGATACCGTTTGTTTCTATAGAAACTAGACTCATAGAGGAATCTATAAATATATGGTATGACTCCTAATTATCTCTGGTTAATTTATAATGAATTTCCAAAGTCGGAACAGGAAATCCAGAAACTGTTCTGGCCCTGTCTCACGAGAACCTGAATATCTCTTAACATACTGTCCGTATGATTGTTTCGTTACTTTCCTATGAAATTAGATTCATCAATGTTTGTTTACATAATTTATTCACTATTTAATTCCCTTCCTACTATTTTTAGTGATTTTCCAAATATACATCACTGCTGCTGTCAGCATCTGCTTTTAAGGTAGACTTTACCTATTTCATGGTTTCCATGATTCAACTAGCCCCTTTTGCATAAATAGCACAATTTATGATAGTGATTAACCATTCCCATGGCTAATCCTTGTCAAGCATATCCACACCGAATGATTATAACATTGTACTCAAACACATATAAGCCATTTTCGCATGGCTATCCAAAATTATACAAGTCCAAAGGGTCCACGACCCACAACAAACGGGTAGTCCTATACATGCCATTTCGAAGTTCAACCAAAATTGTACCAAAAGGGGGCTTTGATAGTGTGGGCGACTTTGACCTCAAGATCCCGAGTCCGATAGCTGGAGAACCAAATCTATAAAACAGAGGAGCAATGAAACGGAGTAAGCAATTTATGCTTAGTAAGTTTTGAGCAAGGAATTCCAGCACAACAAAAGTATAGCATTCATATAGCTAAACGGATAATTTCATATGCACAAATTTACGATATCGTACTTGCTTCACATTATCAACCCTTATGTACATACACAAAAGATCAACTCAGCCAAAGGCCGGTAGCTCGTTTATCAACTGAGCGAATACTTATTTGTAAGGGCTCGACTAAATTCAAGCACATACAAAACATACCTCAAAGTTGGGATGTTTCGAGAGTATTAACTGGAATTTTACAGCAAGTTCATTCATTCCCAAATCACGTACCTTCGGAATTTAACCGGATATAGCTCCTCGTTCAAATGCCTTCGGGACATAGCCCGGTTATAGTAATTCGCACAAATGCCTTTGGGACTTAACCCGGATTTAGTAACTCGCACAAATGCCTTCGGGCTTAGCCCGGAATTAGTATCTCGCACAAATGCCTTCGGGCTTAGCCCGGAATTAGTATCTCGCACAAATGCCTTCGGATCTTGGTCCGGATTTAGTATCTCGCACAAATGCCTTCGGGCTTAGCCCGGAATTAGTATCTCGCACAAATTCCTTCGGATCTTGGTCCGGATATTGTCACTTAGCACAAAGCCTTCGGGACTTGGCCCGGACATCATTCAAATAACCATGCACATTTAACAATAAATCAAGACACATTCGTATTTCATTTTCGTTAGCAAAACTCAAACACAAGAAACTTATCATTCTTGTGATTTCGGCTCAATAGCCACACACAAAGAGCATGATTTTGATTTGCTTAAAACATAATCTAATCAAATCTTAATTTAAGCTCTCTTACTCAAGAACTTACCTCGGGTGTTGTCGAACGATTCCGATAGCTATTCGACCACTTTTTCCTTCCCTTTATCGGATTTAGTTCCCCTTTGCTCTTGAGCTTAATTAAACAAATAAATTGATTTAATCATTTGAGCATCGAAAAGAGGAACACAAGGCACTTAGCCCATATTTATACATTAGACATTAAAGTCACATATGTACGGAATCATGAGTCAAACTCAACATTTTAGCTAATTTTTCCCCCTTGGCCGAATATGCATGTCTATTTTGGGGCCGATTTCAACACTTAATACATTCTACATGATACGAGCTCGTTTCGGATGTAAAGACGAGTCGTAATCTTTCCCGATCGAAATTAGGTAGTGTCGGAATTGAATCAAATTCAAGTCTTGGTGTTTGAAGTTGGATGGCTTTAGGAACAAAGGAGTTTAATGGGTTGTTGTTTGCTGGGTAATTCGATGAAACAAGATCGAACCCTTATTATCAAATAAGGACCCGGGCTTAAGGTTTCAAAGAAAGAAATGGAAATAGGATAAAAACCGAGACCCTCTATTTAGCAAAATAGGAACCTACGGTACGAAGAACGCCACACCAATGGGTGATAAGTTCGAACAAAGTCAGATTGACGCCACTCGTTGAAGATAAGTCAATTTGAGCTTTGGAGAATAAAGAGAGTGAATTTCTCACTAAAATTATGTTTCATTCAGAAATTTGGCAAAAAGTCCTTTTACAAGAAATTCAGCAACTATTTATAGCTTGAGTGACTAGTAGCCGAATAGACAAGTTCAAGACTTAATATCTAAGCAAACATTGAAATAAATTCAGCTTAAATCCATGTATATTGGCCAATGTAGATTCGGCTGAATGGTGACCAAAAATTAAAGCTTCCAAATTGATCAAATGAATTTCGGAGATTCATGTAGCAGCCAAGTTCACCTAATGAGTTTAATTGACTCATTCATTAGGCAACTCTTGATGAAAAACGACCAGCATTAAAAGAGGAATTGAGCAGCCTTTTTGGGGTGTGAATGGAAGGTTTTGAAGAGTCCCCATGGTGTGAACATGGCTGAACCGAACAGCCATGGTGTGAATAGCCTTTATGCTCCCTTGAGAAGAGAATCGGCCAAGCTTGGAGGGATGAACAACTTGGACACTTTTGGCCGAATAGTTGCCTTGAAAAACACTAAAATTAATCAACTTTAATGCATTAAACCAGCTGCACATGCACCTTCACATTCATTGAATCTACATGCATGAATCTGCCCAATGTATCTTCAAATTCGGGTGCACCTACATAACACAAATGAACTTAATTAAAAACATAATGTGAACATCCTAATTATCATTGTGACAACTTGAATATTAATAAACATGACACATAAATTCGGCTGGACAGATTTAATGCATGTATAAATTTAGACAAACTAAATAAAATCAAGACATCTTTAATTTAACTAGATCAAGACAAATTAATTAACTCAACTTATTAATGCCGAAAATAATAAGACACATTAAATGACTTAAAGGCACAATTAACACCTAGTTAAATTAGTTAATTAGCTTAAACTAAATTAACTAAAATTTATTCCAGCAAAATAATAAAAAAAATGCAAAACTAAAAGAAACTAAAATGAGTTTATTGAGCTAGTTCGAGCTCATTGAGGTTGTAAAGAGCTGGAAATAAGCTAATTGAAGCTCCACAAAATAAAATTGAGCTACGTCCAGCTTGCAAACACGATGAGCCTCGCTTGTAGGCTGAAACAATAGCCGTTCCCGGGGGCGGGTCGTATCACTACAAGTATGGTCACTTGTATTGACTAAACACCCTTTTGTTTCAAGTTCAAAACTTGGCTAATACACACATATACACACTAGTAAAGCATCCTCTCCCTTTCCATCAATTTAACACATGCATTGCTCATTAACATGCAAAAGTTATATTCGGCCTTAGCACACAACTTGCTAGCCGATTCTTCTCCATTTAGCAACCAATGCACATATGTGCTCACTCAAAAATGCTAAAAAGGAGGTTCAAGAATCATCAAGCCACCATCACATGCATCATTAACAAGCTTCATATTTAGCATGCAATGGCATTAACACAAACTCCACCTAGGCCGAATCTTAACTCATCCTCATGCCTCATCACCACAACATCAAACATCAACCAAGAATGATGCATCCATGGCCGAGTGTCATTTCCATCACATAGCAAGATTTAGACCATGGGCTAGGTAGAACTCAAGCTAACAACTAAAACATGCATGCATCTTATGGAACATCATCAAACATACCTTAGCCTAGCTACATGCATGGCCGAACCTCTTCAACCTTTCTTCTTCCTTCCTCCTTAAAATTTTTGGCCAAGGATGAACCAAAGGATGAGCATTTTTTTTTCTTTGTTTTTTTCTTTCTAGTTTCGGCTAAATGAAGATGAGAAAGGATGAACAAAAATTTTCTCCTTTCTTTTCTTTAGCTCACGGCAATGGGGGGGGGAAACAACTACACACATTTTTTTTTGTATTCATCATACTCCTTTTCATTATTTTATGCCCATGCCCCTTATTTTATTTTTTCCTACATACCTCACTAGGCCAACATGTTCCCAACATGTTTCCACCCATAGCATGGCCAACCACTAGCTCAAATTTTGGGTAATTTGACATGCAAACCCATCATTTTCACGACATGCATTAATAGACCATTTTAAATTAGCCTATCATATTTTCACCATGTCTCATATCAATCCCTATTTAATAATTTCTCATGAAATTGGCAAAATTGGAGAATGAAACTTCCACATACTCATGTACACACATAATAAGCATAGAATATGGAAATCAATTATTTTTATGACTCGGTTTTGTGGTCCCGAAACCACTTCCCGACTAGGGTCAATTTTGGGCTGTCACAGAAGGATACTGATCTGAAGCAGTCTATACTAAGAGAGGTGCATGATAGCCCTTATGCTATACATCTTGACGGGAATAAGATGTACCGAGACCTTCGTGAGTTATATTGGCAGCCAGGTCTTAAGCGTGAAGTTACTGATTTTGTGAGCCAATGTTTGACTTGCCAGCAGGTTAAGGCTGAACATCAGTTACCTTCAAGGTTGCTTCAGCCAGTTAAGATTCCACTTTGGAAGTGGGAGAGAGTAACTATGGACTTTGTTAGTGGGTTGCCCCTAATGCCTTCTAAAAAGGATTCAGTATTGGTCATCGTGGATCGATTGACCAATTTTGCCTATTTCATACCAGTCTATATTGATTACTCATTGCAGAAGCTGGCTAAACTGTATGTGGCTGAGATAGTGAGATTACATGGGGTACCTGTTTCCATAATATCGGATAGAGATCCTCGCTTCACATCTCGATTCTAGAAGAAGTTACACGAGGCTTTGGATACAAGGTTAGACTTCAGTACTGTGTTCCATCCTCAGATAGATGGTCAGTTGGAGAGGGTGATTCAGATACTAGAGGACATGTTAAGGAGTTGTGTGATGGAATAAAACCTGTCTCTAATCGATAGGCTTCTTAATTAAAAATGATTAAAACATGACAGAAAAGGCCTGCTGGCCTAAGGGATAATGGTGTTTTGTGATGCCTGCGGGACTTGAGTTCGAGTCCAGCCCGTAGAGGAGTATTTATTTTGCTGCTCTTGCTGTGTGGGAAGTTAGGGTTGATCGAAACATTGCTAGTTGAGTAGAGTTTGAATGTGGTGGTTGAGGATATTATGGTGGAGTAATTTTAGGAGGATTATATGGGATTTGAAAGTGGTGGAGTTGTAGCTGAATAGGTACTTTGACCACTTAGGAATTTTAGTTGTGGGTAGGTTTTAGTATGCTATTTCAAGTTTTAGGGGGAACATTTATAAGTTCTTTTCTTTTCCTATTTTTAGCTTCTAACAAGTGGTTTCGGGTTCTTTTCACTCATTTCCTTGGTAGTCAAATTCTGCTAGGGGATTTTGCAGGTACTTTTTATTTTGTCCAATTTTAGTTTTGCTTTTCAATTTCAATGCCCTACTGACCATTTGTGCTTTTCTCCCTCTACCTCTTTAGCAATCACATTTTTCCTTCTTGCTTTGTTGTTGGCCGAATACCTCTCTTATCTCTCTCAACTCTTTCGGCTTTGTTAGCCGATTCTCTCCTCCTTTTCTTCCCTTATTCTTATAGACCGATTGTTCTCCATCTTTGTCTCCCTCAATTGGTTACTTCTTGACCGATTTCCCCTTTCTTTCATGATTTTTCAATTGGTTGTTTTTGACCGAATTCTACCCCTTTCTTTTACCCTCATTATGTCGATCTTCTTCCCAATGCTCTTTGTCGATTTTAGGGGTAGTTACAAGTGCCTGGTTCGGTGTTTTCGTAAGACTAACTCTTGGTTTGGTTCAAACTATGCTTTTGATTAGGCATTAACAGGAGGTTAGTTGATTTAAAGGTTGTAACCGAGGGATTGTGTGATCGTCCTCTCTCGACTGATAAGGTGAAAAAGACTTCGGTTGTCCCATTAAAGTAAGGGGGTTAACAATTGGATGATTTCAGAGTAGTATAATAGCATTATTTTGATGCTGAATTATTAAGAGTTTACCTATGCTTAGTTGGTGCACAAGAGCTTATCGAAGGAGAGGGAAAAGATCCTCTATTGGCGTTAGGGTAGACGGATCCCCTCTCGTGGCTTGTTCGAAGGTACGTTACTGTGTGGATTCAACGATTGGGTTAGTTGTCCGCATCTGATTAGGTATTCGATTAAATGAGTAATTGAAGATCATTGTTAAATGTAGGGTTCATAGGTGCGAGTAGTTTATTCTCTCAGCAAATAGAAGCAAGGTGTGTAAAACACTACCCCTACTCATAAATCGGTAAAAGCCAAAATAAGTGACCAACGGTGCTACACGAGTGTGCGCTCACTCGTATGGTAAACCAAACGCCTAGACATGGGCATAAGATCGTTGAGGCCGACCATTAGCGATTTCATGGGCCGAGTCTAAATTGGGCCATGTTGGGCCGAAAATTCCTGTGGGCCCCATACAGGTAAACCACACGAAAGTGTGGAGAATATTTACCCAGGCTGTGTAGTTCACATGGCCAGGCCATTTCTGGGCTAAATGAGCTGTACGGGCGTGTGGGCCCACATTATGGGCCTTGGGCCCACTTTTACTATTTGACTGTTAAGGTTGCACAGGTCGCCTGAGACGACTGTGGACCTACTGTTGGGTCGATTAGTATACCTAGACCCTAAGTTGATAAATGACTGTTATGCCCTTATGTGGTAAAATGACTATTATGCCCTTATAAGATGTATGACTGATTGAACATGTCATTTTATATATGTTCCATACATGCATGATGTTATGATATCTTGCATGGGGATGGGTTTATTATGATTGGAGGAAGTGTACTATACTGGCAGCTCTGCTGCAAATACAGTTAGTACCGCAACCGATGCTATTATGGAGTGTAGGATGGGTGGGTTGATTTTACCCCCACATGGACTGTAAGGCTGGACGGAGTGGAGTGTAGAGGCTTGCTGGGTAGGATTTCTGATTGCATATCTGTACTGTTACTATTACTGAAATGGGCTAAGCCCACACTGTTACTGATACGGTAATGGGCTAAGGCCCTAACTGAAACTAAACTGTTACTGATATGGGCTTAAGCCTAGACTATATTTGCCTACTGCTTTTCTGCACAGGTAATCCCTAGGAGGATCGGTGCTGCGAGGGACTCAAAGGTGGCCACACAACCGCAATAGCTTACACACTCGACATTTTATTTACAAGTAATTTAATTTGGGTATTTGTTATGTAATAAGGCCTCTTTAATTTTTTTTAACGTTTAATTTGGGATTTTATATATTTTGATTCATATTTGATAGTAGTAGGATGTGAGTTTTCAAAAGATAAATGTTTTTCAGATCATTACGTTTTGGCAACATATTTTAAAAGCTTCCGCAACAAACAATGTTTTAAAATGTAATAACAAATTAATATGATTAACCCTTTGCTAAACAACTTGAGTTTTAACAATGAACGAGACATCCTAAATTTTCGTTAAGATCACAAAGAGGTTTAACATAGAACGGGCTTTTCAACAGAATTGTATTTTTTGAAAAAAAAAACTTCAATATGACATCACCAGATTTGGCCATAACGTATAGGCCGAGTTTGGGGTGTTACATGTATAGACTTGTATGAACACAAGGAATATTCAGCCTAAGCATGGTGTGTGCAAATTTTGCATGTTTTGTGTTTTGTGCAATTCGGACTAAATTGTAAAAAGTGTAAAATGTCAAGGATAAAATGGTAATTTTCCCATTTATGTGTTTTTGGACTAAATTGAGTGAAAATATGTTTGAATGAGTTTCATTTGAATATGTTTAGATCAAGAACTAAAGAAATCAGATTTGGATAGGGGAAAACCAAAGTTGTCGATTAGTCGTCCCGTTCCAAATATCATTGTCTGAGGTAAGTTTAAAAGAAAATAGATGTTATTTATTTGATTAAATACGAACTATATATGTTGAAATGAATAATGTGATATTATATCTTGAGTTTTCTTTTAAAAGAGTTTTAACAATCTTTTCAGATAGTGGGGATCATCTTTAAACTTTTTCTTTCCAAGTTTCTCTTTTGGAGGGGAAATTAGAGCCTATTGAAAGGGGTTGTGGATTCTTCGTGTTCCCAAGGCTTCTTAAGACTTCTACATACCACATTCTATCTTTCCATCTATATTCTTTATTTTCTTCCTTATTGTTCTAACCATTGATTTATTATTCTATCTTATTTATCTTAGTTTTTTTTTGTTTAACTTGAATTTGATTGTGTTTCAGGTTTTGTCAAAATCAAAGTTTCTTTTCAAACATCTACAACCCTAAGTCAAATCTATGACTTGAACAAACTTTACAATCCACTTTTGCATTCATCCACACTTATCCATATCAGGTTATAAGTGGCATTTACTAGGAGTTTTAAAGTTTGCTTTTTCATCATTTTGTTATTTTATGTTTTGGTTATGTAATGTTGTGAAAGCGTTTCTTATTTGGTACTTTTGGTATAGCCTTCTTCATGTATGCATAAGTGAGTTGAACTATGCCTTATGAGATTGGTTTGAAATGTGGTAAGATGCTATGGGATGGATGATAGTTACATGTTTATGATTGATAAATGTGAAATGGTTTAGTCTTTGAATTGTGGTGCCAATGAGGGCACATTGGTTAGGCATTTAAGTTGAATGATATATGTTATACATTGACATGTTTTGGTATGTTTTAGTGTGCTTTGAATACATGAATATGAATGGAAATGGTATGGCCCAAAACTTAAGAAATGGTAATTTAAATAGCTTGATTTTGAAGTAATTTTTAGTGCACACAGTCGTGTGGTCTGTTTGATTTTAAGTTCAGGATTTTTCACACGGTTTACGAATGTTACACGGCCTGGCGACATGACCGTGTGACCCTATTTTCAAACTATACACGGTTTGAGGACATAGGCGTGTAGAGTAGCACCACACGACCTCAGCCATGTCACATAGCCATGTGACCCCTATTTACAGTATTTTTCACATTTTTCTATTTTGCTTCAGACTAGTCCTTACTTGTTTCTAAATTGATTTTTAGGTTCCGCAAGCCTGATTTATGTTCTATTTTCTCCTATATGCTATAAATAATGATTGGCTATTAATTTATCATGATTAAATTAAACTCTGAATTGTTTTGATTTACTATTGGACTTTTTAATCATCGTAGCATCCCTTAATCTTAATCTGGCCATGGAAACAGGTTAGAGGTATTACATTTAGTGGTATCAGAGCTACGATTTAGTCAGTTCTTAAATTAAATTAGCATGTATTGAGTATAGAAATGCGTGTCATCTTATAACCTATGATATTGTGATGTTTCTTGACTTGACTTGATTTTGTTTTTTATATAGATAAAGATGTCATTTGAATCCCACCAAACAAATTCCGATGAAGTAGAGAGTAATGTTCAAGCTTCGATGCATGAGACTACTCATAGTGAATCCTTTTCTAAGGGCCAGTGAAGTGAGGCTCGTGGAGCCGTCTTTTATATGATGTTAGAATAGTTTATCAATTTTATGAGAGCCAATTTTGCGGGTCAACAACCTCTATCCCCTGATCCTCAAAGCCTTATACAATCAAATACTCACAAAATTCCTATTGATAAAGTCTGAAAGTGCTGAGTCGAAGAGTTCGACGGCAAAGTGAATGATGATTCGACTAAAGGTGAGTACTGGTTGGAAAACACGCAAAGAGTTCTGGATGAAAGGTTGTGTTTTCCCAAAGGTTTTCTGAGGTGTGTCGTGTCACTATTGCAAGAGAAGGTTTCTCCCTAGTAGTCAACTTTAAGTACAACGGTATCGAAAGAACAAGTTAACTAGAATTTCTTTCAAATTGAATTCTGAAAAAAACATGTCAACAAATGATATTTAGATAAGAAGAAAAGGGAATTCATTGAGTTGAAGCAACGAAAACAGATCAATTGTGGAATACAAGCGAGATTTTCTTCAGCTCAATAAATATGTAACACCCCTAACCTGTATCTGTCGCTGGACTAGGGTTAAAGGAGTTACTAGACATATCAGAACATTTTACAAATATTTCATAATCGTCGCAACATTAAAGTCACACATCAATACAAAGTCCCTTACATAGGTCAACGAGACCTTAAACATGCTTTAAAAAATGGTCGGGACTAAACGAAGTTCATACAAAATTTTTCAAAACTTAAACACTTTTCAAAGTTATACAGGTCACATGCCCGTGTGAACAGGCAGTGTTACTCACACGGCACTAGACACACCCGTATATCTAAGCCGTGTCAAAACAAGGCAACATACTGACTTGTCCCACACCGCCACAATACACGCCTATGTGCCAAGCAGTGTGAAAATTAGGGAGGCTACTGACTTGGGTCACATGGCTGACCACACACCCATGTGCCAGCCCGTGTGCAACACACGGCCAATAAACACGCCCGTGTGTCTATGCCGTGTCAAAACTATAGGGTATACTGACTTAAAATTGTAGGGTACCCCAGGGGACACACGACCGTGTAACATAACCATGTGTCATACACGGCTGAGACACACGTCTGTGTCTCTGCCCGTGTGGACAAAAATAGGCCATTTGTAAAGCCAATTTTGCCACCCTATTTAGGTCAAACCTACAAGCACCAAAACCAAACAATTTATGCCAAATTTTCAGCCAATTTCAATCACAAAATGTTCATCATTCGTACCATATATTCATCAACTAAATTCATGCTCCTCGTTTAGACTAAAACATACCAAAAATCTCATAACAAACTCATTCATTCTAACATATTCAATCTCATGCCAAAATCATAACATTTCCACAAGTAAATCACATTACCAACTTACCAAATTGACCATTCTCTTTAGCCAACCATGATCACATCACCTATGTATAATTTGCATCATATATCATACAAAAAAACTTATTCATATACACAACCAAAACCAAGCCACATTACATGACTAATATTCACAAATCAAAAACATATTGAAATAATTCTAGCCTAAACATGCCATACTCCAATATTTACACTTTTAATATGTACCAAAATAACGTTTGATAGTGTGATGATGATCCTCTGTAACGCCCTAAATCTTGAATAACTATTTTTGCATGGTTGTGACACAACTGTGTATCTGTTTCAATGGTTAAGTGCTCTGGGAAGTGTATGAGAAGTCTTGGGTTCAAGCCTTGGCTTGTGCAAAATTTTGATTCTTACTTGATTAAACCCTATCTCTAGTCAGTAGGCTTTTAAATTAATGTGTTTATAACATGACAAAATGGGCTTGCTGGTCTAAGGGATAAATGGTGTGTGGTAGTTACTTGAGGTCTAAGGTTCGAATCCTAGTGGGGGCGGCGGAGTGTTTTATTTTGCTGCAAGTGCCGTGGAAGTGTCCCAGGTTGACCGAAACTAAGTGCTTGAGGAGTGTGGGGAGTTATGGCTGAATTTTAGGAGCTTGTTGGAGGGGATTTCAGCTGTTAAGGGATATGGGTAGATGGGATATGGTTGAGCGATCTTAGGAGTGTTTACCTAGAGGAATTTGAGGAGAAAAGTTAGGGAAATTTGAAGTGTGGAAGAGTTGGTGTCGAAATGGTATGCTAAGCCACTTAGAATTTAGCTTTGGTCGGATTACTTTCCTTTTTGGTTGAAGTGAGCATTTTGGGTTATTTTTTCTCTTCTTTAAGAGCCGAATTATGCTTAGGGAATTTTGGGCAATGTTTATTCGGTTTCGAATTTCGAACTATTTCCCTCTTTTGCATCTTTTGCTTTAGCCAATTGACTCCTCTTCTCCTCTCCATTATTTTTCCCTTTCACCTTGTTACCTTGGCCGAATACCTCATCACCCCTCTCTAATTCTTTTGTTTTCGATTTTGGCAAGTGCTCATTGACTCCTCTTTTCTTCTCTCTCAAGTAACTTCCTCTTTGGCTGAATACCCTTTTCCTTCCCCCTTCTCAACTCTTTTGGGTATCGACACCTCCCTCTCCTTGCACTTTGTTACTTTTTCCGAATACTTCTCCCCCCTTTACCTCTACTCTTTCGATTTTCAGGAAATTTCTCCCTTGTTTTTGTGGTGTTTCCTTCTAGCCATCAAATCCTTGGCTTATAGCTGAACACCCTGCCTTTGTCGCCATCTTTGTTTGGGCTCACGAGGTGCGATTATTACATCTTGTGCCTCAGTTCAAGTGTGTGCTTTTCAGGGTAGGCCGATCATTTCTGTTCCCTATTCTAAGTTTACACTTTCGGTAAGTTACTATACACTTGGTTCAATGACTTGCGTGTATGGTAATAGTTAACAAGTTGCAATTGGAATACAGGTAGTCTTTAAGGGTTGTAGCGATCTCTTGCAACGGTTTTAGTGTGATCAATCAAGGCGAGTGATAGGTAATCTCTTAAACAAGTGTTGGCTAGGGTTCTTTTCAATTTGTTTGATAGGCGATTAACTAAAACTTCTGATTGTGATAGGTTTGGAGTACTCGTAGGCTAGTAGTGCACTTTCGAAATCAAGGTGTGTAAAAAAAATGTTACCCTAATCGTAAATCGAAAAAAGCCAACATAAATGGTCGTCGATGCCACACGAGCGTACGCTCCCTCATGTGGCAATCCGAACGCGTAAATGTGGGAGTAAGATCGTTAAGGCCATCTATGAGCGATTTCATGGGCCAAGGCCATTTTGGGCCATTTTGGACTGAAATGGGCCGTGTGGGCCCCACGGGCATGTGGGCCCCATACGGGTAAACCATACGGACATGTGGAGAACATTGTGCCAGGTTGTGTAATAGACACGGCCAAGGCCATTTCTACGTTAAAGGCCCGCATTATAAGCTTTGGGCCCATTTTCACTATTTGACTATAAGCTTGCACAGGTCGCCCTAGACGACTGTAGACCTATTGTTGGGTCGATAAGTATACCTAGATCCGCAAAATTGATAAAATGGCAGTTATGCCTTATGAGATGTATGGCTGATTGAGCATGTCATTTTATATATATTGCATACATGGATGATATTATGATATGTTGCATGGGGTTGGGTTTATTATGATTGGAGGAAGTGTATTATACTGGCAGCTCTATTGAAAATACTGTTTAGTGCCGCAACCAGTGCTATTTTGGACTGCAGGGATGGGTAGGTTGATTTTATCTCCACATGGACTGTAGGGCTGGACGGAGTGGAGTGTAGAGGCTTGTTGGGTAGGATTTCTGATTGCATATTTGTACTGTTACTGTTATTGGAATGGGCTAAGGCCCTAACGGAAACTAAACTGTTACTGATACAAGCTTAGGCCCAGACTGAATTTGCCTACTGCATGGTTGACTATATGTTTTTAAGGGATTACACACTGAGTTTTCGTAAACTCACCCTTCTGTTTATCTGCGTAGGTAATCCCCAGTGTTAGGCGGGTTGATGCTACGAAGGACACAAATGTGGCCACACAACTGCTTGGACTTCCTTATTAAATTTTAAATTACAAATATTTTAATTTGGGTATCTTTTTATGTAATAAGGCCTCTATAAATTTTGAATCTTTAATTTGGGCTTTTAAATATTTTGATTCATACCTGCTAGCAGTAGGATAAGACGTGTTTTTTCAAAAGACTAATGTTTTCCAAAAATACCAAGAATACGTAATTGTTTAAGAGCTTCCGCAAGAGGCAACGTTTTTAAATTAAAGACATTTTAACATGAGTAACATTTTATGAGGGACATGTTTTAAAAACATCATTAAGAATACGTAACAAAGGTAAATATAGATAAAGGGTTTTTTTTCGATATCAAGCTTTACGAAAAACACTCCTATGTGACATCGCCAGATTCAGCCATAACGTATAGGCCTGGTTTAGGGTGTTACATTTAATGGTATCAGAGCCAAATTGCAAAACTTGACTGTGGATTTGGGTTTCTTTTAAAACTAAAAATTTCAAGAAGAATTGTTTCAAATGATTTGAAAGTATTTTGAAACGTTTTTACTGAATGTGTGGTACACCGAGTCTCCGGCGCTGATTCTGTAAGTCCTCTGAAACTACTATCTGTTTAAATTGAAATAATGAGACTATTGTAGGTAGTAGATTGTATTGAAATACTCTATTTATGCTAAACCAAAAACTGTAGTAAGACTACAATATGCGAAAACAAACTCTGAAAATACTTATAATGTTTTTCATAAAATATTCGTTAATAAACACTGGACCTGTAAACTGATGCATAAAATTATTAGTATATATAAAGCGTATATCGATAATGAGAACCAGAGGTGCTCGGGCTGGGTCTTTGTCATCTGGCCACATGCCTAATGTTGAAGCTAGGGAGGCACCGGCTTCACCTGTGACTAAAATTGGGTCTCATGATCGCGCGACAGGGGACGAAGCATTGTCCTAAGCCATGTTAAGAATTCTGGAGAGGGTCATTGGGCCCAATACTGGTACTGTGGGCTGTGGGTCTATTACAGAACGACTCTGGTCTAATGGGGTTGAGATTTTTAGGGGTATCGCTAGAGTTGCCCCTAATGTGTTAGAATATTGGATTGAGGCCATAGAGAGGATCATGAATGACCGCAAATACACCCTTGAGCAGAAACTAAAAGGTGCAGTGTCACTGCTAAAAGATGAGGCCTACCAGTGGTGGCTTACAGATAAAAAGGGTACTCAGCCTGATCGGCTGACATGGGAACTCTTCAAGACTGCATTCCAAGGAAAGTCTGTGGGTGCTAGTTATATGGATGCCCGAAGGAGAGAGTTTCCCAATTTGACTCAGGGGGATAAATCAGTGGCTGAATATGAGGCAGAATTTTTGTGATTAAGCTGCTATGCGCGAGGCATGGTGGTGACTGAGTATGAGCGGTGTGTTCATTTTGAGGATGGCCTCAGGGATAGTCTAAGGGTTCTGATAGCTCTACAAAGGGAGTGAGATTTTGCTGCTTTGGTGGATAAGGCGAAGATCGCTGAGGATGTGAAGCACGCTGAGCGCCAAAACCGTGAGAAGGAAAGAGATA
This sequence comes from Gossypium hirsutum, assembly GCF_007990345.1. Taxonomy (NCBI): domain Eukaryota; kingdom Viridiplantae; phylum Streptophyta; class Magnoliopsida; order Malvales; family Malvaceae; genus Gossypium; species Gossypium hirsutum. The sequence continues at coordinate 70,345,099 of NC_053430.1, forward strand.
GAAATAAAAGGGATTCAGAGCCCTCAAGTTCCTTTCTGAGGCCTAAGAAAAAGGCCAAAGTCAATAGGCCAGTCAAAGTTAGGGCCCTTTTTGCTGGTATTGGACCACAACCCTGTGCAGATTGTGAGAGACGCCATCAGGGAGAGTGCTGGAAAAGGATTGCGGCATGCTTGAGGTACGGATCATTGGAGCACTGTATCAGAGATTGTCCACGGAGGCTCGATCAGATGTGAGCTACTGGTATGGGTACTATTCATCCATTGAGGGGTGTTCAGGAACCACTAAGAAGTCGTGGCCAGGCCAGAAGTGGTAATCGTATGGGTCGTGGTCAGAGGGCACTGGGTAGAGGTGTTGGTCATACTGAGGTGAGGCAGCCAGCTCTGGTTTACGCTGCACATCGTTGAAAGGATGGAGATGCCCCAGATATTATCATGGGTATGTTCTTTATCCATAGTGTACCTTATACTTCATTGATTGATGTTGGATCTACTCATTCCTATATAGCATGCACTGTATTTGAGACTTTGGGTATCATGGTTAAAAGCACTACCAGTGAGGTTACTGGATTGAGTCCATTAGGGCAATCAATGAGGGTAAATAAATTGTTCAGAGATGTACCTTTGGAGGTTCAAGGAACCATCTTTTTGACTGATTTGATGGAACTCCCTTTTGGAGAATTTGACTTAATACTCGATATGGATTGGCTGGTGAAACATCAGGAAAACTTGGATTGTGCTACTAAACGGATGGTACTAAAAACTGCGGAGGGTAATGAGGTAGTTGTAATTGGAGAGTGCCAGAATTATTTTTCAAATGTGATATCTGCATTAAGGGCCGAGAAATTGGTTTGTAAGGGTTGTGAGGCTTATCTAGAGTATATCGGTGTTTTAGATTCTGAGATTTCTTCTGTTAGGGATATTAGAACAGTTAAAGATTTTTTGGATGTTTTTCTTGATGAGCTACTTGGGTTACCTCCAAACTGTGAAGTTGAGATTAGGATTGAGCTCCTACCTGGTACAGCTTCGGTGTCCATCACCCTTTATAGAATGGCACTGAAGGATCTTGTGGAGCTTAAAGCTTAGATTCAAGAGTTATTGGATCGAGGGTTCATCCGACCTAGTGTTTCTCCATGGAGAGCACCGGTCTTATTTGTGAAAAAGAAGGATGGATCCATGCCCATGCGCATCGATTACCGACAATTGAATAAATTGACTGTTAAGAATAAGTACCCCCTACCGAGGATTGATGATCTATTCGATTAGTTTCATGGAGCTTCGATTTTCTCTAAGATTGATCTCCGATCATTGTACCATCAATTGAGGATTAAAGAGACTGATGCGTATAAGACAGCATTTAAAACTTGTTATGGTTATTACGAGTTTCTAATGATGCCGTTTGGATTGACAATGCACTGGTGGCTTTTATGGATTTGCTGAACCGAGTGTTCCAGCCTTATCTGGATTGGTTCGTAGTAGTTTTTATTAATGACATTCTAGTGTATTCGAGAACTGAATATGAACATGATGTACATCTTTGAGTGGTTCTGCAGATTCTGAGGGAGAAACAACTGTACGCTAAGTTCTGTAAGTCTGAATTCTGGTTGTGAGAGGTGACATTTTGGGGTCATGCGGTATCTGTTGAAGGGATTAGGATCAATCCTCAAAAAATTAAAGTTGTTTTGGACTGGAAGCTGCCTAAGACAGAATCTGAGATTCATAGTCTTTTGGGACTGGCAAGGTATTATAGACGTTTTGTTGAAGGGTTTCATTGATTGCTGCACCACTGACTAAGTTATTGCGTAAGAGTGTGTCATTTAACTGGACTGATGTACAGTAAGAAAGTTTTGAGAAGCTTAAGAAAGTTCTGACTGAGGCCTCCGTTTTAATACAGCCAGACTTTGGGAAAGAGTTTACTATTTATAGCGATGCATCACATGTTGGTCTAGGATGTGTGTTGATGCAAGATGGTAAGGTCGTAGCTTATGTATCTCGCAAGCTTAAGACACATGAGATGAATTATCCGACGCATGACTTGGAGTTAGATGCAGTGGTTTTTGCACTAAAAATTAGGAGGCACTACCTATACAGTGAGAAGTGTATCATTTACATGGATCATAAGAACCTCAAGTATCTCCTCACTCAGAAGGAGCTAAATCTTAGGCAGCTTAAATGGATTGAGCTGCTAAAGGACTATAAATGTATGATCGAATACCATCCTGGTAAGGCCAATATGGTGGCCAACGCACTGAGCCGTAGGGTTATGACTAATTTGAGGGTGATGTTTGCTCGTCTCAGCTTATTTGATGATGGTAGCTTGTTCACTGAGCTCCAAGTTAAACCAATGTGGATTAAGCAGATTAAGGGTAAGCAGTTGGAGGACGAGTCACTGCGTCCTCGATTCTCACAGATTGAGAGTGGCAATACATCAGATTTCAGATTGAATAGTGAAAGGGTGCTCTGTTTCTGTGGGAGAGTCTACTTACTGAGGGATACTGATTTGAGGTATTCTATACTGCAAGAGGCATATAGTAGCCCTTATGCTATGCATCCCAGTAGGAATAAGATGTACTGTGACCTTCGTGAGTTATATTACTGGCCAGGTCTTAAGCGTGAAGTTACTAACTTTGTGAGTAAATGTTTGACTTGCCAGCAAGTTAAGGCTAAACATCAGTTACCTTAACGGTCGCTTCAACCAGTTAAGATTCCCCTTTGGAAGTAGGAAAGAGTGAGTATTAATTTCGTTAGTGGTTCCCTTAATGCTTACTAAGAAGGATTCAGTATGGGTCATTGTAGATTGATTGACCAAGTCTGCCCATTTCATACCAGTTCGTACCAATTACTCATTACAGAAGTTGGCTAAAATGTATGTGTCTGAGATTGTAAGGTTGCATGGGGTACCAGTTTCCATAATATCTGATAGAGATCCTCGCTTCTATAAAAGGTTACACAAGACTTTGGGTACAAGGTTGAACTTTAGTACTGCGTTCCATCCTCAGACAGACAGTTAGTCAGAGAGCATGATTCAGATACTGAAGGATATGTTAAAGAGTTGTGTGATAGATTTCTGAGGCTATTGGGAGGACTACTTGCTATTAGTAGAGTTTGCATATAACAATAGCTATCAGTCTAGCATACAAATGGCACCGTACGAGGCATTATATGGTCGTAGGTGTCATACTCTTTCGTGTTGGACTGAGTTGGGCGAGCAGCGTGTACTGGGCCCTAAATTAGTTTCTAATACTAAGGCTGAAGTTAGTCTAATTCAGGATCGACTAAAGGTGGCATCAGATAGATAGAAGTCATATACAGATCTGAAGCATAAGGAGATTGAGTACTCTATGGGGGACTTCGTTTTTCTCAAGGACTTGCCATGGAAGAAAGTACTGAGGTTTGAACGGAAAGGCAAGCTGAGCCCTAGATTCATTGAGCCTTACCGCATACTAAAACGTGTGGGACCAGTTGCCTATCAGTTAGAGCTACCTCCAGAGTTGGACCAGATTCATGATGTGTTCCATGTCTATATGTTGAGGCACTACCACTCTGATCCGTCTCATATTATCTCGACTGAAGAGATTAAGGTTAGACCAGATCTGACCTTTGAGGAAGAGCCAATTTAGATTCTAGATTGTGATGTTAAGATCGTGAGGAAGAAGTCTATCCCACTGGCTAAGGTACTTTAGTGTAATCACAGTTCTGAAGAGGCTACGTGGGAACCCGAGTAGAAGATGCGACAATAGTACCCTCATCTGTTTTGATCAGGTAAATTTCAAGGTCGAAATTTTGTTTTAGGGGGGTAGAATTGTAACGTCTGAAATCTTGAATAACTATTTTTCATGGTTGTGACACAACTGTGTATCTGCTTCAGTGGTTAAGTACTCTGGGACGTGTCTGAGAATCTTAGGTTCAAGCCTTGGCTTGTGCAAAAATTTTGTTTCTTACTTGATTAAACCTTGCCTCTAGTTAGTAGGCTTTTAAATTAATGTGTTTATAACATGACAGAATAGGCCAACTGGTCTAGGGGATAAGTGGCGTGTGGTAGTTACTTGAGGTCTAAGGTTTGAATCCTTGTGGGGATAGTGGAGTGTTTTATTTTGCTATAGGAGTTGTGAAAGTGTCTTGGTTGACCGAAACTGAGTGTTTAAGGAGTGTGGGGAGTTGTGGCTGAATTTTAAGAGCTTGTTGGAGGGGATTTCAACTGTTAAGGGATATGGGTAGGTGGAATATGGTTGAGCGATCTTAGGAGTGTTTTTCTAGAGGGATTTAAGGAGAAAAGTTAGGGAAATTTGAAGTGTGGAAGAGTTTGTGCCGAAATGGTATGCTAAGCCACTCTGAGTTCGGCTTTGGTGGGATTACTCTCCTTTTTGGCTGAAGTGAGCATTTTGGGTTATTTTTGCTCTCCTTTGAGAGCCGAATTGTGCTTGGGGAATTTTAGGCAGTGTTTATTCGGGTTTTCATTTCGCACTCCTTCCCTCTTTTGCATCTTATGCTTTGGCCGATGGACTCCTCTTCTCCTCTCAATTCTTTTTCCCTTTCACCTTGTTACCTTGGCCGAATACCTCATCACCCCTCTCTAATTCTTTTGTTTTCAGTTTTGGCAAGTGCTCATTAACTCCTCTTCTCTTCTCTCTCAAGTAACTCTCTCTTTGGTCGAATACCATTTTCCTTCCCCCTTCTCAACTCTTTCGGGTATCGACATCTCCCTTTCCTTTCACTTTGTTACTTTGCTGAATACTTCTCCCTCTCTTTGTCTCTACTCTTTCGATTTTCAGGAAATTTCTCCCTTTTTGTTATGGTGCTTCCTTTTAGCCGTCGAATCCTTGGCTTATAGCTGAACACCCTGCCTTTGTCGCCATCTCTATTTGGGCTCATGGGGTGCGATTATTACATCTTGTGCCTCGGTTCAAGTGTGTGCTTTTGAGGGTAGGCCAACCACTTTTGTTCCCTATTCTAAGTTTACACTTTTGGAAGTTACTATACACTTGGTTCAATGACTTGCGTGTATGGTAATAGTTAACAAGTTGTGATTAGAATGCAGGTGGTCTTTAAGGGTTGTAGCGATCTCTTGCAACAGTTTTAGTGTGATCGATCAAGGCGAGTGATAGGTAATCTCTTAAACAAGTGTTGGATGGGGTTCGTTTCAATTCGTTTGATAGGTGATTAACCAAAACTTCTGATTGTGATAGGTTTAGATTACTCGTGGGCTAGTAGCGCACTTTCCCAATCAAGGTGTGTAAAAAAAACGTTGCCCTAATCGTAAATTAGCAAAAGCCAAAATGAGTGACCGTCGACGCCACACGGGTGTGCACTCGTTCGTGTGCTAATATGAATACCTAAACGTGGGCATAAGATTTTTGAGGCCATCTATGAGCGATTTCATGGGCCTAGGTTGTTTTGGGCCATTTTGGGCCGAGAATGGCCGTGTAGGCCCCACATGGTTAAACCACATGAACATGTGGAGAACGTTGGGCTAAGTTGTGTAATAGACACCGCCAAGGCCATTTCTAGGCTATGTGGGCTACACAGGCGTGTGGGCCCACATGGGCCCGCATTATGGGCTTTGGGCCCATTTTTACTATTTGACTGTTAAGCTTACACATGTCGTCCTAGACGACTGTGGACCTACTATTGGGTCGGTAAGTATACCTAGATCCCCAAAATTGATAAAATGATAGTTATGCCCTTCTGTGCTAAAATGACTATTATGCCCTTATGAGATGTATGGCTAATTGAGCATGCCATTTTATATATATTGCATACATGGATGATATTATGATATGTTGCATGGGCGTGGGTTTATTATGATTGGAGGAAGTGTACCGTACTGGTAGCTCTGCTGCAAATACTATTTAGTGCTGCAACTGGTGCTATTTTGGACTGTAGGGATGGATGGGTTGATTTTATCCGCACACGGACTGTAGGGCTGGACGGAGTGGAGTGTAGAGGCTGGCTGGGTAGGATTTTTGATTGCATATCTGTACTGTTATTGTTACTGAAATGGGCTAAGGCCCACACTGATACTGATACTGATACTGTAATGGGCTAAGGCCCTAACGGAAATTGAACTGTTACTGATAAGGGCTTAGGCCCAGACTGTATTTGCGTACTGCATAATTGACTGTATGTTTTTAAGGGATTACACATTGAGTTTTTGTAAACTCACCCTTCTGTTTATCTGCACAGGTAATCCCCAGTCTTAGGCGGGTTGGTGTTGCGAAGGACTCAAAGGTGGCCACACAACCGCTTGGACTTCCTTATTAAATTTTAAATTACAAGTATTTTAATTTAGGGTATCTTTTTATGTAATAAGGCCTCTATAAATTTTTAATCTTTAATTTGGGCTTTTAATTATTTTGATTCATAGCTGCTAATAGTAGGATAAGACGTGTTTTTTCAAAAGACTAATGTTTTCCAAAAATACCAAGAATACGTAATTGTTTAAGAGCTTCCGCAAGAGACAACGTTTTTTAAATTAATGACTTTTTAACATAAAACATCATTAAGAATACGTAACAAAGGTAAATACAGAAAAAGGGTTTTCTTTTGATATCAAGCTTTGCGAAAAACACTCCTATGTGACATTGCCAGATTCGGCCGTAACGTCTAGGCCGGGTTTAGGGTGTTACATCCTCGACGATCCTCGAGCTCCCAATAGCTATGATATCTATCCAACAATGCAAACACACACAAAGTAAGCTTTTAAAAGCTTAGTACGCCGTATACAAATGAACTTATTACATGACATAATTTGAATTCAATTCAATCATATAGATCATGGCAAAGCATAACCACCTATTTATAAGTCTCATATAGTTCAAACATATTTCATATATCCACATATGTTCAAATACTTACCTTTTATTCTTAATCATCATATACAATTCAAGCATACCTGAGTCGATGCACAATCACATAGTTACTCATTTCTCATAATGCCCGTTGAACCATTTGGAATCAATAAGGATACTCAGATAGCTTAGAAAGACGTGGTCTTACATGTAATCAAATATCGATGCCACTGTCTCAGACAAGGTCTTCCACGAAATCAAATACGTTGCCAATGTCCCAGACATGGTCTTACACGTAAATCATAAGTCGATGCTAACGTCCCGACGTGGTCTTACACGAAAACACATATCGGATCCTATGTCATGACATATGTATCCTAACCATTCGTATGGTTCGTACGGGGCTTTTCAGATGTCGAAACTTTGTCGATACTTTCTCGGATATCTCATATAATCATTCATCATTGTTCAAGAGCATATAAATAATAATAATTCAATTCAAAACACATTTGTTTGTATATCGACTTACCTCATACGGATTCGGATGAACGGGGTCGACTACTCGACGACTTTTGACTTCCCCCGATCTAATTCCGTTTTCTTTCGTTCTTGATCTATATAAATTCAAATCTAATTCTTTTATTCACCAAATCATCCAAATCATTCCAAAAACACATATTTAGGGTATTTTATAAATTAGCCCTCACATTTTCACATTTTAACAATTTAGTCCCTAATTCATAAAATTACAAAATACACCAAATTTCTTTAGACATATGCGTAGCCAAATATTCCTATTGTTCATATAAGTCCACTTATTTCATTTATTTTCACATTTTAGTCCCTCAAAATTTCATTTTTACAATTTAGCCCAAATTACTCAAATTCATCAAAAATTCAAAGACAAAACATATTAATCCAACATCAAGCTTCCATATACTATCATCAAAATTCATAAAACTCATAATTTCATCAATGGCTCAACTCAAAATTATCAACAATTTCAGAAATTGAAACATGGGCTTGATAGAACACTAAGCAACAATCACAAAAACGTAGAAATTATAAAAACCGATCAAAACACATACCTTAATCACCAAAATCAATAGCCGAACCCTAAAGCTCTTGTTCTTTCTTTTTTTTTTTTGATTTTCGACAAAGCAATGTGAAAATGAATGAATTTTTTCTTTTGTTTTGATTTAATTAATCTTTATTACACAAATTACTTATTTAGCCTTGTTAAATTCATTTAAAATCCACTATCACATATCCATATTTGTCCATTCATTAAAACCATGGTATCATAGCAATTTGACACTTTAGGAAATAGAAGACTACTTTTACATTTTACGCGATTAGGTCCTTTTATCAAAATAAGCACTCAAATAATCAAATTTTCATACAGAACTTTCACACATGCTTAATTCACATATTGTAAACACAGAAAATAATATTTAATTATTTTTTGACTCAGATTTGTGGTCCTGATACCACTATTCTAACTAGGGTCTAAACCGAGCTGTTACAAAATATGCCCATAAGATTGTATCAAATGAAGAGGAATTGTGTATTCATTTCAAAGATGGATTATAATGAGATTAAGATGCTTGTGAGTGCAATGTAATTGCATAAGTTCGTAATTTTATTTGTTCAAGAGAAAATGAAACAAATTTGTTATCAAAAGAAACAGAACGAGACACAAGTTCGAGACTTCAATAAACAAAATGTGTTCATAACATTTTCTAATTCCCCACCAAAGAAAATGAAAGAACTGTGTAACTGTTTTAGTGCCATCAGGGTTTTCTAGCAAAGATAGAATGAAACAAAGTAATGTGATACCATCGATGACTTTAGTAGCCAGTACGGGTAGCGTCAGAAATGTAAATAGACTTGAGTATAGCCTTATGGATGGAATCATTCTGGATTTGTAGATTGAAAGACAAGTCCTATTTCATCCGTGGATCTCTAGATCAATAAGAAAGACTGCCCGAATCAAACTAATTTGAATAGAAATAAGAATGTAAGACGTGTTGTTATTTCTATGAGAGGCAGATGGCTATAAAATTGACACACAACTAGAGTCGATAAAAACAAACAAAAGACAAAGCGGTTTGATTTGAAGCTCGAGCTCCTATCACAGCTTACGTGATCTGAGTGAGCGAGAAAGTCCTAGCTATTAATGTTATTTCTAGTATCTTTTCTATCTTTGATGTTACTGTGTATACATTAATTAACATTGGGACGACACATTTCATATATTTATACACAACATTAGTAATGGAAAAAAGTTTATTGGTTGAGTCAACTAGATATGTTGTTAAAGTAAACCCTTTTAGGCTAGAGTGTAATTTGGTTTATAAACAGTGTTCATTGAAAATACAAGGCTATGACTTTCTCGCTAAATTGATGTTACTGTCATTTAACGAATTTGACATTTTTCTGGGATGAATTGGTTGACTATTTATGATGTTGTAGTGAATTAGCGATAGAAACAAATTGATTTGAGCTGTCAGAACAGAGAATTAATTTCTATTGAATTTGCTAAGTTTGATTGTGTTTCTGTAACGCCCCTTACTTGTACCCAAGACCTGTACAAGGTACGAGGCATTACCGTACATAAATAGGGTATCTTTGCAAAATACAAGTCATAAAATTTCATTCCAAAATAAAACCGATCAAACAAGATCATATTATCCTTATTATGGACCTACGAAGTCCATAACAAGCATTAAAAGCAATCCAGAACTAAATCGAGAACTTAAGAAAATTCTAAGAAACTTTTTAGGTTTAAGCCTCACACGTCCGTGTGGAGGCAATGCGCACACCCGTGTAGAGACAATGCGCACACCCGTGCGTATTAGGACACGCTCATGTCAATTACCTGCATGGAATTACTAAAATTTATTTTTCATTTCAAACCTACAGGGGTTTTCACACGGCTAAGCACAGGCCCGTGTCCCTGGTCCGTGTCTCTCACACAGCCTAGAGACGTCCGTGTCCAAAAACCTGGACATTCTGTTTATGATGTCAGCGTTCACTTAAGGGCACACGGCCAAGGCACATGCTGTGTGCTAGGTCGTGTCCTCCACACAATTGAGACACACGGTCGTGTCTCTACCCGTGTGTTTACTACCATGCATACTGACTTAGAAATTTTAGGTGCAGGGGACACACAGCCATTCAACACGCCCATGGGTCAGACCGTGTGTGAGACACACGTCGGTGTGTCTACCTGTGTGGACCATTTAAAGGCTATTTTCCAAGCCAATAGTCACTTAGAATCACTCATACATCCAAACATACTTTATATCATGCAACATGACATATTTAAGCACTCAAATATTCCACACCATGGCACTCTCATGTCTTCATAAAGTCATCCTATTGCACATTCATTTGTTACACTATTTAGAGGCATTCCACACCAATTTCATGCATTATTAAACTTGTTATCATGGCTTCAAATTGTGCATTCATACTTATAGTCATTTTAAGCCATTAAGTCATCCCTTATCCTTTAGCACCCAATTCATACTTTACCATACATTCATCAATCAACAACATATCACATCATTATCATGCACTCACCAAGCAATAACATATCCTACCATCAAAACACTAGCACAAGCATGCATGGGTAATTAGATTACAACCCAAATGATCAAATATGAGCCATATCACATGGCCATTACAAAATGAATTATCATTAACATAGGCCTTCACAAGCATGACACATATCATAAAATGACCAAGTTTCCTATGCATGCCATATTTAAAATAATAATTTCACTATACCCAATAGTTATTTGATAGTTTGATTGAATACTCTGATAGCTTTCGATCCCCGAGCTAGCTTGGCAGAACTACAAATGATCGAAAAGAGAGGGGAGTAAGCATTATAGCTTAGTAAGTCCACATACAAATAATATGGAAATGATAGTAAGGAATAAACATGCAGAAACATAGCAACATCTATATAAAGATTATTCGTCATTCAAACCTTTCTACGTACTCATCATACGCACATATATACTTACTCATTGTAAATCGATCTTTATTAAGACATTACTCATAGGTTTAGTATACGTGCCTGCACTCATTGTAAAGTACCCATAACCATACCTCTTTCATATGTCCTCCTCGGGACTCTCAGTACATTCATTACATTACCTGTTGAACTCTTGGAATACTATTGGATATGCGAAAGCCTTGCACATAAGTGCCACAAATACAAACATAGCCAAAGCTACCACATAACATGAATCACGTCCATTATGAACTCGGACCTCTCAATGAGCTCGTATGTTACATGAATTGCATCCATTATGAACTCGGACTTCTCAACGAGCTCAGATGCTCGCATCCATAATGAACTCAAACCTTTCAACGAGCTCAGATGCCACATATCTCACGAACCTGGACCACTCAATGAGTTCAGATGTCTTAGTTCCTAGTGACATGTCACTTGTATCCTAAACTATTCCTAAGGTTCAAACGGGATTTTTCCTCACTTGCATATAGTATCTCCATCGTAGTTGCTCGTAACGTTGTGGATAATGACCATAATAACATTCATGCTTTCATAACAATCAGCAAGCATATAACTCATAATTACAATAAAACATTTATTACAATATATTAAATCATTAAAACATACTACAACACCACATTATTTGCATGTGTACTTACCTCGATACAAAATGATGATAATCGAGCTTAATCGTCGTGTACTTTATTCTTTCCTCGATCAAGTCCTGGTTCACATTTTTCTTAATCTATAATGCCAAATTTAACTTATTTATTATTCACATTGTTTAAATGGGTCCATAATTCATACGTTTGTAAATTTACATTTTGACCCCTAAACTTTCACATATTTTCACTTTGGTCCCTAGACTTGTAAAATGAAATGCATGCACTTTCTTGGTTATCCATGCCTAGCTGAACCTTTACTATGCTTATATCAGCCCATATTTTCTTTTATTTCACATTATTACTATTCTTTTTTACACTTTTGCAAACAAGTCCCTTATTTAGGTGTTTTCACTAAAAGTCGCCCAGTAAAAGATGTTTATCATGCATCAAACATTCATATTCCTTCATTAATCATCAAGATACATGCATGTTACACATGGGTCAAATTTTATACATGAACCTTAGCTCAAAATATAGTTAGAAATGGGTAGGTCATGCTTCAAGGACTTCAAAAATGCAAAGAACATTAAAAACGAGGCTAGGATGCACTTACAATCAAGCTTGAAAATGTTGAACAAACCCTAGCTATGGTGTCTTGCAATTTAAATGGACACCAATTTTGACTTATTTTTCCCTTTTTATTCTTTCAATTACCAAATGACCAAAATACCCTTAGGGTTTCTATTTTACATTTTTCCTATGCATATCCATTTTTGTCCAAAATTATAAAAATAGGTAAAATTTCTAATTAGGACCCTCTAATTCAATATCTAATGCAATTTCATGCTTAAAGCTTCTAGAATGCAAGTTTTGCACTTTATTCAATTTGGTCCTTAAAATGCAATTAGATATTTTATGCATAGAATTTCTTAATGAAACTTTCATACAAGCATGTATTCATAACATAAACCTCATGAGAATCATAAAATAATTATTTCTATCTCAAATTTGTGGTCTCGAAACCACTGTTTCGACTAGGCCCTAATTCGGGATGTTATTGTTTTGAATATGATTTCAGTGATATCCATATTGAAATTGATCTGATAAGATTGTAATGCATTTTTAACTTATATCTTGGATTCTAGAGCATCATAAATGAAATTTGATCAGATAATGATAGTTCGCGAGTTTATAGATGTTTTTCTTAAGGATTTGTCGAGTTTTCTATAGGAATAGTTTTAGAGACTACTCCAATTTTGATTGTTCTTTACAGAATGGCTATAACCAAATTAAAAGAATTAAAAGCTCAATTGCAAGAATTAATCAACAGAGATTTTACTCGACCGAGTATATCATCTTGGGGCACATCTATTCTATTTTGAAAAAGAAAGAAGGGTTGATGAGATTGTATATAGATTATCGACAGTTGAATAAAGCCATATTAAAGAATAAATATTTGTTGTCTTATATTGAAGATCTATTCGATCAATTCAAAAGTGCTACAATGTTCTCGAAGATAGATATCTGATTTGGTTACTATCAGATGTGAATTAAAGACGTAGATGTACCAAAAACAACATTCAGCCATTGCGAAAATTATGAGTTTCTAGTTATACCTTTTAGATTTGACTAATGCTCTTGCAGCATTTATGGATTTGATGAATCAGATTTTTTTCCAACTATATCCGACAAGTTTGTTGTTGTTTTTATTGATGATATAGTGGTATGTTATAAAACTGATTTAGAGCGTACTTAGCATTTAAAAATTTGTATTACAGATGAATTAATAAAAATTTCTTGATAATTGTATTGCTAATGACAAAGCTATTTCAAGAACGTTGAATTTGTTTGATCAGATAGGTGCTAGTAGAGTTTTAATTAGTTGAAAACTTTATTGATAAAAGCTCCAGTACTGATTTAGTCTAATTCCAAGAAGGAATTCAAATATTTATAGTAATTCTACACTCAAATGATCTTAAATTATGTTGGTTCGATCATTACAGAATGGAGAGTTACAACAAAACACCTGTAAATATTCCAAGGATTGTACCAAGGGATTGCAAATTAGAGAAACTATTTTTAAATTAATTATAGAAAATGATTATTAATCTAATCGAGTCATGAATTAGTAGTGTTAGTCCAAATTAATATTTTAATTAAACAAATTAAATTAACTAAACCTAAATTAACCTAATGGACTTTCCTATTCCTAGTGTCGAGAATACAAGCCTCTAGCCTATGATTGATTAAATCCCTTAATATCTAATTAAATAATTAATTATCCTAAATTGAGTTACTTATCACCCTTAGCTACGATTACCCTCCTGGTTCATCTTCACTAAGGATTACCACCTAAGTTGTAACAGCTCGGTTTAGACCCTAGTCGGAACAGTGGTTTTGGGACCACAAATTTGAGTTAGAAAAATATTTTCATATTATATTACATGCTTAAAGTATGTGAATTGATATGTGTGAAACTTTCGTATGAATCGTTTGTGTGCTCAATTTTATAAAAAGGACATAATTGCGTAAAGCGTAAAAGTTGAATTCTATAAGTTAAATGCAATAAATGAGTATAGATTTTAATTGTTTGAGTACTTGAATGGTAATTATACCATTTAAGTGTTAGTGGACACTTATGGGACTTGGTATTGTTGAAATTTGTTTTAAATATAAAGGTTAAAATAGTAAATTATGTATTAATATGTGATTAAATAAAACAATTCATAAATTGGCCATGCATTATCATCTTTTTGGCTGAATGTTGGAAGAAATAAAGCCATGGATAAAGCTTTGAATGTTCGACACATTTGAAGCTTAATTTGGGTATGTATTTTACTCGATTTTTGATAATTTTTACGTTTTTTTGAGATCGTTGCTTCGTAAATTAACTAGCCCATGCTTTAATTTTCAGAATTGATGAAGAATTTGTAATTTTCCATTATTGATAGCTTGAGGTTTTTTTATTTGATGATGAAAAATAAATATGTGTTAATAGATTTTCATATTTAATTAAATAATTTTTAGTAAAAATGTCTATTTGGGATTAAATTGTAGATTTTGTAAATTGAGGGGTCAAAATGTGAAATAAATGAATGAAATGGGCTGCTAGGGACCTTAATGAAATTCGTTCAAGAGTCGATGTGGTCAAATTTTGAATATTTTGCTTTTTGTGAAATAGGGACTAAATTGTGAAAAATGTGAAATGTCAGGGGCAAAAGTGTAATTAGCCCTTTTATGTGTTTTTGGATGAATTTGATTGAGTATATGATTAAATAAGTCAAATCGGTATTGAATTAGATCAAGAAATGAGGAAATTGAATTTGGATCGGGGAAAGTAAAAAATTATAGAATTGTCGTTTCGGTCCGTTCGTGTTAGTATGAGGTAAGTTCATAAGTAAAAAAAATTGTTAAATTGAAATGTATGTGCATTATATGTGCATAATTGAGTTGTAAAGAAATATATATGTGATGCTAAATTGAATCGAGCTTTGGAGAATCTGTTCCGATCATGGATTATTCGAATAGCTGAAATTGAGAAAGTTTGGATAATGTGACAACGTCTGAAAAGCCCCGTACAAACCATAGGAATAATTAGGATACATATGTCATGACATAGGGTTCTGATATGTGTTATCATGTAAGGCCACGTTTAAGACGTTGGCATCGATTTGTGAGTTACGTGTAAGACCATGTCTAGGACATTGGCATCGTATATGATTTTGTATAAGACCTTGTCTGGGACAGTGGCATCGATATTTGATTACATGTAAGACCACGTCTAGGATGTTGGCATTGTACGAGCTTATGAATTATTTGAGTATCCTTATTGATTCCGAACAGTTCAACAGGCATTCCGAGAAATGAATAATCATGTGAAATTGTATCCGAATGAGGTACGTGTGATTTGTTATGAAATTCAGAAACGAAAGGTGAGTATGTATCATATGACCATATGTGAAATATATGACAACGAATGATATGAATGTAAATAATTGAATAATTTGTTATATATGCTCATTATTTGAAATTGTGGTCCTATGTTTTAGACTTGAGATTTATGAAATATGAAACATGGCTTTGATGTATGATTTCTTGGTTCGAAAACTTGAATAGATAATGAAATTAAAATGGTTGAGTTGGCTATATGATTCATATATGAAATTTTAGTTTATGTGAATAAAGGAATTATGGATGTTCAAGTTTGGAAGTGTTTATAAAGAAGTTGATATAACTTTATGTATGATTTGTAATAAATGAACATGGTTTGATTGGCGATGTAATGAATATGTGCAAGCTTGACTTATATGATTGAGTTAACGGTTGTTATTCGAATTTGAAAGCATGATTATACATTCATTGACTAATAAGATAAGTGGAGTTATTTAATATGGTTATATGAATTTATGAGTACAATAAATGTATATATGATTGAGATTTGATAAATTTGGTTTAGTGATATTGGTTTATAGATATTATTGAAATGATTTATTTGCTTATGGCTTACTAAGCTTTCAAAGCTTACTCCATGTGTTTTTCCTATGTCTATGGAGTTTCAGAGACTTGTTCAGGTTGCAAGTTGTTGGAGACGTCATCACACTATTCGGTTATCGCTTCGGTAAATAAAAGCTTTGAGTTTTGATTATGTGGCATGTATAGGCTAGTTTTGAGATGGTTCATTTTTATTTGAGAATATATATATAGCCATGCGAAAATAGCTTAATTACGATGCTAGTAATGTGTATATTTGGTTATGTATTGAGCTTATTTTGGGAAGTGTGATTCATGGTTTATAAGTATGGTGTAATTGGTTATATAATCCAGCTTGAACATTGAAGTGAAATATTGGACGTATTTTTGACTTATGGTTCATATTCTTATAGGTAAAATGATGAGTATAAGTGTAACATTGTAACGCCCCAAATATTTAGTAATTTAATTACGTGTTATGTTGCATGCTGGCTTACTTGCTGTGATGATTAAGGGTCCTGATTAGTGTGAGAAGACCTGGGTTCAAACTTAGGCTATAGTAAAAATTTGTCTTATTGTTGAATAAACCCTTGCATGTTGGTGGTGGACTTTTAAATTAAAATGAGTAAAACATGGAAATGAAATGCCTGTTACCTTAATGGTAAATGGCGTGTGGGGGAGCCTAGGGGTCTTGAGTTCGAACTACCCTATGCACAAGGGAGTCTTATTTTGCTACTTAAGCAAGATAGGTGGTTGGGGTTAACTGAAACTCTAATGGTTGGAGTGTTTGAGGGAAAATGGTGTGTGGCCAGTTGTTGGGGGAAGTTTGAAGGGTGTTTGAATAGGTGTTTGAAGGATTTGGGGAGAGATAAGGGGAGAGGTTTTAGGAGAGTTGAGGGGTGAGGTAGTTGTCCGCTGAAAGTGGAACTCTCTAGTGCCAAAATCGATCATAGGCTAGTAAGTGACGAATTTGTTTGGGATTGCTCTTCTTTTCGGTTTGCCAAAGAGTTCTTTTTGTTCCCTTGCACTTTCTGGTAGAGGCCTAATATTGCATGTCTTTTGGTAACTTAGTTTTGTTTTCGATTGTTGGTGCCTTTTTTGACCATTTGGTTCTTTTTGAAACCGACTGTTTTCCTTCCTTGTGAGTCTTCCTTCTTGACCGATTTCTCCTAACATTATTTTCTCCCTCAACCTTCGCTCTTCTTTGGCTGAACATTTTTCCTCTTCTTCCCCCTTTAATTCTTTCCTCTCTTCACCATTCTAGCACATTGGTACATTGGCCAAATCGTGCCTGGTAAGTTTCTGTATGTTCTTTCATTCTCGATTTTTCTCTTAGTGCTTCATTCATAGTGCTTTTCTATTTCAGAACTACTTGTGGAGTGAAGTGGTTCTCAAGGGATTGTTGAAACACTCTAAACCTTCTGTTTTTTACTCGACTAAGGGTAACTTAGCCCTTACATATCTTGTGGTGAACTTGGAGTAAGATTGGGATCCTTGGCATGGAGTGGTTGATCACTAGCCTAATGAATGAGTGAACTCTGCTTGCTTAATCAAGGTTAGGGGTGTGTGGAGATTGGCGTTTTTCTCTCAAAAAGGTGTGTAACGTTTCTGCTATTGTCGAATAGAAGCCGTCGAGGAATGTAATCAAAGTTAGAAGCTTTTTGGGTTTAGCCGGTTATTACATATAATTTGTGAAAGGATTTTCGATGATAGCCACCCCAATAACGAGGTTGTTGCAAAAAGATGTTAACTTCGAATGGACGGAGAAATGCCAATAGAGTTTTGAGAAACTGAAAGCGTTGTTAACCGAGGCACCAGTGTTAGTACAACCGGAATCAGGGAAAGAATTCATGATTTATAGTGATGTATCCTTGAATAGACTAGGTTGTGTCCTTATGCAAGAAGGTAAAGTAGTAGCTTATGCTTCGAGGCAACTGAAGCTCCATGAAAAGAACTATACTACGCATGATTTAGAATTAGCCGTTATTGTATTTGCTTTGAAGATTTGGTGACATTACATATTTGGGGAGAAACGTCATGTCTATTCAGACCATAAAAGTCTTAAATATCTGATGACTTAAAAGGACTTGAACTTGGGGCAACGAAGGTGGCTTGAATTGTTAAAAGATTATGAGCTTGTGATAGATTATCACATCGGTAAGGCAAATGTGGTTGCCGACGCCTTAAGCAAAAAGTCTTTATTTACTTTGAGAGCTATGAATGTACGGTTAGCCCTATCTCATGATGGCACTATTTTAATAGAGTTAAAAGCTAGACCGACTTTTCTTCAACAAATTTGTGATGCTCAGGAAGCTGATAAGGAGTTAAAAGCTAAGAAAGCTCAGTGTGAGTCAATTAGTGAATCAGATTTCTAGAGAGGTCCTGATGGTTGTCTGAGGTTCCGTGGAAGGATTTGTGTCCTGAAGAATGCTGAGTTGGTTCAGGATATTTTGTATGAGGCTCATAACGGAGGTATGTCAGTTCACCCAGGTAGCATAATGATGTACAATGATTTAAAGAAAATGTATTGGTGGAATGGCATGAAAAGAGATATATCTGAATTTGCATCGAGATGCTTGATTTTCCAACAAGTAAAGGCTGAACACCAGGTACCTTCAGGTTTACTTCAGCCTATCTTAGTTCCCAAATGGAAATGGGACAGCATTACTATGGACTTTGTGACAGGCTTGCCGTTGACACCAAGAAAGAAAAATGTCATATGGGTAGTGGTTGACAGATTAACTAAGTCAGCTCATTTTATACCGGTACGCGTTGATTATTCACTTGATAAGTTAGCTGAGCTGTACATTTCTGAGATTGTGAGACTTCAAGGAGTACCTTTATCAATTATTTTGGATAGGGACCTGAGGTTCACTTTGCAATTTTGGAAGAAGTTACAAGAAGCTTTGGGTACAAAGCTGAATTTTAGTACCGCTTTTCATCCACAGACTGATGGACAATCCGAGAGAGTAATTCAGAAACTTGAGGATATGCTTAGATGTGTGTTCTTAAATTTTAAGGTAGTTGGGAAAAGTACCTACCTTTGGTTGAATTTGCCTATAAAAATAGCTATCAGACGAGTTTGAAGATGGCACCTTATGAAGCATTGTATGCACGTAAATGCCGTACATCGTTGTATTGGACTGAGCCTAAGGAGAATAAGATTCATGGTATAGATTTGATTAAGGAAACCAAGGAAAAAGTGATAGTAATTTGTGATTGTTTGAAAGTGGCATCGGATAGACAAAAGTCGTATAAATATTTGAAAATAAAAGAAATTGAGCATCAAATTGGTGATAAGGAATTCTTGAAAGTATTCCCATGGAAGAAGGTTTTAAGATTCGATAGAAAGGGAAGTTGAGTCCTCATTTTATAGGACCGTATGAGGTTATCGAGAAGATAGGGTTTGTTGTTTACCGATTGGCTTTATCGACTGAATTCGAAAAGATTCACGATGTGTTTCATGTGTCCATGTTGCACCGATATAGGTCTGACCCTTCACATGTGATTACGCCGACAGAGGTTGAAATCAGACCGGATATAACTTATGGTGAGGAACCTGTAAAGATCTTGGCTCGGGAAGTCAAGCAATTGAGAAATAAAAGTGTTACTCTTGTAAAAGTTTTATGGCAAAGACATGGGGTTGGAGAGGCTACATGGGAGCCCGAGGAGGCCATTAGGAAACAATATCCAAACCTTTTCACCAGTAAGATTTTAAGGGACAAAAATTCCTAAAGGGGGGAGAGTTGTAACATCTAGAATTAGGGCCTAGTTGGAACAGTGGTTTCGAGACCATAAATCTGAAGATAGAAATAATCATTTTACGAGTCTTATGAGGTTTATGTTATGAATTCATGCTTGTGTGAAAGTTTCCTGAAGAAATTCTATACATAAAATGTCTAATTGCATTTTAGGGATCATATTGAATAAAGTGCAAAACTTGCATTCTAGAAGCTTTAAGCATGAAATTGCATTAGATAATGAATTAGAGGTCCTGATTAGCAATTTGACCAATTATATAATTTTGGACAAAAATGGACATACATAGGAAAATTTTGAAAAAGAAACCCTAAGGCCATTTTGGTCATTTGGTAATTAAAAGAATAAAAAGGGAAAATAAGTCAAAATTTGTGTCCATCTTCTTCCTTCATTGCCGAAAATTGCAAGACACCATAGTAGGGTTTGTTCAACATTTTCAAGCTTGATTGTAAGTGCATCCTAGCCCCGTTTTTAATGTTTTTTGTATTTTTGAAGTCCTTGAAGCATGATCTACCCATTTCTAGCTATATTTTAAGCTAGGGTTCATGTATAAAATTTGACCCATGTGTGACATGCATGTATTTTGATGATTAATGGAGGAATATGAATGTTTGAGGCATGATAAATGTAACAATCCAATTTAAACCCTAGTCGGAACGGTGGTTTCAGAACCACGAATCCGAGTCAGAAAAATATTTAAAAATTATTTTCTGTGTTTATTATGTGTGAATTTATGTGTGTGAAAATTTCATTCGAAAATTTTATCGTTTGAGTGCCCGATTTAATAAAAGGGCTTAATCGCGTAAAATGAAAATTTGATGGTTAAATGTGATAGTGCCTATATGTTGTTGTCTTTATAGAATGAAGTATTTATGTTGCAATTATGCCATTTAATTATAGCATGGACGGTTCAGGACAACCAATATAAAGTTTCATATTAATTTATAAAGGTTAAAAATGTAATTGATGTATTAATATGTTATAATAATAATACATAAAAAAAATAACCCATGCATTCATTCTTTGAAATGGCCGAATGTTTAAAAAAGAAAAGGAACAAAAAGCTTAAGGGTTCGGTCATTAGCAAGCTTAATTCAAGGTGAGTTTTAGCTCAGCTTTTGATAATTTTTTACGTTTTTGAGATCGTTGCTTCGAATACTATCCGACCCATGCTAGAATTTTTTATTTTGATGAATATTTTGAGTTTATGCCATTGATGAATATTTGAGTTATGTGATGTTTGATGATAAATTATGAAAGATATGTTTTGGATTTAATATGTTATGTATTGGAATTTTTGATGAATTTGAGTATTTAGGGCTACATTGAAAAAATAATAAATTGAAGGACTAAAATGAAAAATAAATGAAATGTGTGTATTTGTATGTACTAGAGGAACATTCGGCCTAAGCATGTTGCTTGGAGATTTTGTGTATTTTGTGTTTTATGCAATTATGACTAATTTGTAAAAGTATGAAATATCAGGGGTAAAATGGTAATTTTCCCATTTATGTGTTGTTAGATTAAATTGAATGAAATTGTGTTTGAATGAGATTAATTTGAAATTGTATAGATCAAGAACAAAAGAAATCAGACTTGGATCGGGGGAAAGCAAAAATAGTCGAATAGTCAATTTACATCGTTAGTCGATATCCGAGGTAAGTCTTTAAGCAATTAAACATCGTTAATTTTGAATGTAACTTAATTTAATATGTTGATTTGGAATTCATAGATTTATAGTAGAGTTAGCCAAATATGATTATGTAACACCCCTATCCCGTAACCGTCGCCGGAATAGGTAAGGGGCATTACCGGACTTGTAACTCATGCCAGATCAGTAAAATTTTGAACATTTTCTTGAAGTAAAGATCATTCAATTGGATAATTGCTAGACACAACCAGGGATAAAATTTAAAAACTTATAAAAGTAAACATTCAAAAGATGTCATATTCGCATGGCTTATATACATTAACCAAAATATCCTCCCACTACTAGTCTATTTTATACATGCCATAAGATAATCCAAAACATAGCAGTACCAAACAGTGGATAGTGATAGTGTGACAAGTTGCTGACGATCCCCGAGCAAAAAGGCCAGAATCAACAATCTATAAAACAGAGAAACATAATAACAGAGTAAGCTTTTGTAAGCTTCGTAAGTCTTAAGCAATTTAAAACCAGTGAACTCAAATATAACCAATTGGTTTATTTGATTCACATATATCATTTCATTTCATATCTATAGTTATCCTCATCGGACAAATCAAAATGTATATCTCCCAATATCCTATAGTATTTCTCCATAATCGAATACTCACATATTCATATGGCATTTTCATATTTGCTTTTCACTTTACAATCATGATTTAATTCTGATGGGTCTAACATGTACAAGTATTTATCTCATACCTGACCAACCAAATTAAAAGTCGATCTTACGAATTCTCATATAACCTCTTTCTAGGTATACTACCCTTTTTGGCCGAATATACACAATTACGTAATACACAATAAGCAGATAAATTCTCACTTGATAGTGATCTCTTATAAACATAGGTACATTACATATTTTCACCTAACTTTTCACATTGACCAAATGCACAATAATCATAGAACAGTCTTATTGCTTTACTCACATATGCATCACATAACGACCTTGTGATTTAATCCAAATCAAGCTTAAATATAATCTCAAAATACATACCTGACCAACTTAACGCATTGAACGTATTTATTACCAATTGTTACTGTGAAGTCGTATAATCTTATGCTTTACTCGAATCTTCAGCGAGACCTTTAGCTCGAATAATCCCCACACGTAGTTATCGGGTCTTACCCGGACAAAATCTCCACACGTAGTCATCGGGTCTTACCCGGACATAATCTCCATACGTAGTCATCGGGTCTTACCCGGAATATATTTCCAAGTTTCATGTACATTTAATCACATGTTACAACATTCACATCGACTGTCATATTTGTAATTCATTTGCCTCATCAAATATCTAATAATACACACCTTTCACATTTGGTCATTCGGCCACAATATACACACATCTCCTACATATTTCACATTAGCCATTCGGCTTTACCAAATATACATATCTCATACATATTTCACATTAGCCATTCGGATTTACCACATATATATATCTCATACATATTTCATGTTAGCCATTCGGCTTTACCACATATACGTATCTCATACATATTTCACATTAGCCATTCGGCTTTACCACATACATATATCTCATACATATTTCATATTAGCCATTCGGCTTTACCACATATACATATCTCATACATATTTCACACTAGCCATTCGGCTTTACCACACATATATATATTTATCTTGTACATCAATTTCAGCAATAGCTTATAAGCAACTCAAATAGTTTCATCAATGTTTACAACAAAATCACATATTCACTACAAGCTATTTTCCTGAGCAATAGTCACTAAATTATTTATAACTGGAGCTACAAAACTCAAAATCAATTTCCGTTAATTTTCCCTGAATATAGACTCATATATCTTCCATCCATATAATTTTCAGAATTTTAGGTTCAGCCAATCAATACCAGATTTTTCTTAAAGTCTCCCCTGTTTCACTGTTTGACTAATCTGACCACTCTTCACTACGAATCAAATTTCACATTGTACAGAATTCAAAATATGTTCTATTTGATTTCATTTGAAACTAGACTCATTAAGGAGTCGAAGCATTTAAATTTTATCTTATAACCATTTTTGTACAAATTATAATGATTTTCTAAATACAGAACAGGGGATTTCGGAGTCATTCTGACACTGTCTCACACAACTTTAAATATCTCTTTATAGGAAATTTCTTTGCTTACACGGTCTCTTTTATAAGAAACTAGACTAATTAATATTTGATTACATATTTTATTCAGCCTATAATTCCATACCAACAATTTATGGTGATTTTCTAAAATCACGTTACTGCTGCTGTCCTAAGCAAATTATTACAATTTGCTCTTAAATTTCCAAGTCCAAACACTTATGAACTTACCATTTGAATTTAAAACATATCATGGCCACATCATAGCTTATTAAATCAACTCATTATGTCCTATTATGATTGAATTTACTCAACGTTTATGTAACACCCCGTACCCGAGACCGTTGCCGGAGTCGAACACGAGGTGCTAACAGACATAATTCATTTATTTCACAGTCCATTTTAAAAATTTCCAGACAAGCTAGCTAACTGCGTCACTTTAACCTTAAAAATCATATCTTGAGTTCCAAAACTCGAAAACCAGTTTTGTAAATTTTTCCTGAAACTAGACTCATATATCCATCTACAAAATTTTTTCTAGAATTTTTGGTCAAGCCAATTAGTACAGTTTATTAGTTAAAGTCTCCCCTGTTTCAGGGTTCGACTACTCTGACCTTCATGCATTACGACTTAGATATCTCCTTGTACAGGGATTCAATACTTATGTCGTTTGTTTCTAAAGAAACTAGACTAAAAAATGAATCTGTACATATAGGGAATGACTTCTAATTATCTCTGGTTAATTTATACTGAATTTCCAAAGTCGGAACAGGGGATCCAGAAATCGCTCTGGCCCTGTTTCACAAAAACTTAAATATCTCATAAAATACGGCTCATATGATCATTTAGTTACTTTCATATGAAAATATATTCATCAAGGTTCAATTACATAATTTATTTACTATTTAATTCCATTCCTACTATTTTTAGTGATTTTTCAAATCCACACCACTGCTGCTGTCAGCATCTGTTTTTAAGGTAAACTTTACCTATTTCATGGTTTTCCATGAATCAACTAGAGTTTGTCATACATAGCACCAAAATGATCATGATTAACCATTCCAATGGCTAATCGTTACCAAACATTTCCATACCTCTCAATGAACAACATACAAAACGATTATAATGCTATGCTCAAAGTATATATAAGCCATTTTCGCATGGCTATCCAAATTTATACAAAACCAAAGGGTCCATGACCAACAACAAAAAGGGTAGTCCTATACATTAGACATTAGAGTCACATATATATGAAATCATGAATCAAACTCAACATATTTAGCCCACACTCTCTTTTAGCCGATTATCTAAGCCAAGATAAAAGCATCAATATGCTTGCCTCTAACCGAATACATGCAACACCAATCTATCTCATGTGGCCGAATATGCATGTCTATGTTGAGGCCGATTATATGCTTAATACTTCCTACAAATATGGTTACTTGTATTGACTACATACCATTTTGTTTCAAGTTCAAACTCGGCTAATACACATATATACACTAGTAATCAAATACTAACATTTGCACTTCACCTTACTACCATTTCTCATCCAAATAACATGAACAACAACCATATTTCTCTTCTACTTCCTACCATGGCCGAATGCATCAAGACACCATACCATTTCAATTTTGGTCATGGGTTAAACAAAGAACTTAATGTCTAACTCAAAAATGCTAAAAAGAAAATCCAAGAGTCATCAATCCACCATCACATGTATCATTACAAAGCTTCACATTTAGCATGCAAATGACATCAACACAAATCCAACTTAGCCGAAACTTAACTCATCTTTATGCCTCATCACCACAACATCAAACACCAACCAAGAAGACAACACCCATGGCCGAATATCATCTCCATCACATAGCAAAGATATAAACCATGGGCTAGGTAGAACTCAAGCTAACAACTAAAAATATGCATGAATCTCATGGAACAACATCAAACATACCTCCTCCTAAACACCAACCAACCGAACATGAAGCAAGAAAATCCTCTTCTTCTTCCTTCCTCAAGTCACGGCAATGGAAGAGTAGCCTAGCACATTTTTTTCATTTTTTTTTCTCTTAGAATTTTCGGCCAAAAAAAAATGTTAAAGGATGGACACTTTTTTTTTCTTTGTTTTCATCACCCTCCATCTCCTTATTTTATTACTAACCCTTTTATTTTATTATTTCTAACATAAAGCATTAACACAACATGTTTATGACATGTTTTACCCATAACATTTTGTCCACCCTCATTGTCATGGCCAGCCACTACTAATTAAGTGGGGAAATTGACATGCAAGTCCACTCTTTTGATTACATGCACTAATAGATCCTTATAGATTAACCTATCACATTTCAAAAGTGTCACACGTAAGTCCTATTAGCTGAATTCACATGCAATCGACTAAATCGAAGCTTAAAACTTTCACACATTCATATTCACATATTTTAGACAATAAATATCATATTCAAATAATTTGGTGACTCGGTTTAGCGGTCCCGAAACTGCTTTCCGACTAGGGTCACTTTAGGGCTGTCACAACTCTCCCCCACTTAAGAAATTTTCGTCCCCAAAAATCTTACCGGTAAATAGGTTTAGGTATCGTTCTTTCATAGAGTTCTCGGGTTCCCAAGTAGCTTCTTCCATCCCGTGTTTGAGCCATAACACTTTTACTAAAGGAACCTTTTTGTTTCGCAACTCTTTCACTTCACGAGCTAGGATACGAATTGGTTCTTCTTCATAACTCGTATCGGTTTGAATTTCAACCTCGGAGGGAGTTATTATGTGCGAGGGATCAGATCTGTAACATCGAAGCATCGAAACATGAAAAACGTTGTGGATCCTTTCAAGTTCAGGGGGTAAAAGCAACCTATATGCAACTGGACCAACTCGTTCGGAGATTTCATACAGCCCAATGAATCTCGGACTCAATTTGCCCTTACGGCCAAATCTGAGTATCTTTTTCCAAGGTGAAACTTTAATAAACACTTTGTCTCCCACCTGATACTTAATGTCTTTTCGTTTCAAATCCACGTACGACTTCTGACGATCTGTAGCTGCCTTAGACTTTCACGGATTACTTTTACTTTCTGTTCAGCATCTTTAATCAAATCGACTCCGAAAATTTTACTTTCACCGAGCTCGGTCCAAAACAATGGTGTACGGCATTTACGACCGTACAAAGCCTCGTAAGGTGCCATCTTAATACTTGATTGGAAACTATTGTTGTAAGCGAATTCAATCAAAGGTAAATACCACTCCCATGAACCCCTAAACTCGAGGATGCAACATCTCAACATATCCTCAAGTATCTGAATTATCCACTCGGATTGGCCATCAGTTTGTGGGTGAAAAGCGGTGCTAAAATGCAACTTGGTACCCAAGGCTTCTTGCAATTTCTTCCAAAATCGCGAGGTGAATCTCAGATCTCTATCCGACACAATAGAAATAGGTACTCCGTGTAATCTCACAATCTGAGAAACATACAATTCAGCTAATTTATCCAATGAAAAATCCGTACGTACGGGGATAAAGTGAGCCGACTTAGTCAGTCTATCAACAACAACCCAAATCGCATCTTTCTTACTTGCCGACACTGGCAACCCAGATACAAAATCCATCGTGACTCGATCCCATTTCCATTCAGGTATCATGATCGGCTGAAGTAAACCCGTAGGCACTTGATGTTCCGCCTTCACTTGCTGACATACTAAGCACTTCAAAACAAAATCGGAAATGTCTCGTTTCATACCATGCCACCAAAACTGACGTCTCAGATCGTTGTACATTTTCGTACTCCCCGGGTGAATTGACATTCGGCTACAATGAGCTTCGTTCAGAACCATCGAAATAAGTTCTGAATTTCTTGGAACACACAAACGACTTCTGAACCTCAAACAATCGTTATCATCAATTTGAAACTCTGATTCCATATTCGAAACACATTCAGCCCGTTTTGCAACCAGTTCATCATCGACTTTCTCAGCTTCACGAATTTGATGAATCAAAAATGGTTTGGCCTTTAATTCTTCCACTAACACATTGTCGGATAGAACAGACAAGTGTACATTCATCGCTCGTAAAGCAAACAGTGATTTACGACTTAAGGCATCCGCAACCATATTAGCCTTTCCCGGGTGATAGTCAATGACAAGCTCATAATCTTTCAACAACTCGAGCCAACGTCTTTGTCGGAGATTCAAGTCTCTTTGAGTCATCAAATATTTGAGACTTTAGTGATCCGAATATACATGGCACTTCTCACCAAATAAGTAATGTCACCATATTTTCAAAGCGAACACGATGGCAGCTAGTTCAAGATCATGGGTCGGATAATTTTTCTCATGTGGCTTCAGTTGTCTCGACGCATAAGCTACAACTCGACCTTCTTGCATCAATACGCAACCCAACCCAAGTAGGGATGCATCACTATAAATGACAAACTCTTTGCCTGATTCGGGCTGCACTAGAATTGGAGCTTCAGTCAAATAAGTTTTCAGTTGATCAAAACTTTTCTGACATTTTTCCGTCCATTCGAACTTAACATCTTTTTGAAGTAGCTTCGTCATTGGTGTGGCTATCATTGAGAAACCCTTTACAAACCGTCTGTAGTAGCCGGATAGTCCCAAAAAGCTCCGAACCTCCGTAATATTTCTCGGAGGCTTCCAGTTAAGTATGGCTGAAATTTTGCTCGGGTCAAATCGAATACCTGATGCAGATACCACATGACCCAAGAAGCTCACCTCTCTTAACCAAAACTTACACTTACTGAACTTAGCATATAACCGCTTATCCCGTAAAATTTGCAACACTAATCCCAGGTGTTCAGCATGATCGGTTTCATTTCTCGAATAGACCAAAATATCATCGATAAACACAACTACAAACCGATCCAAATACGGACCGAAGATCCGATTCATCAAATCCATAAATACCGCAGGGGCATTAGTGAGCCCAAACGGCATCACTAAGAACTCGTAGTGACTGTATCTCGTTCTGAAAGTAGTTTTGGGTATATCCGAATCTCGAATTCGCAACTGATAATAACCCGATCTCAAATCTATCTTTGAAAACATCGAGGCTCCCTTTAGTTGATCAAACAAATCATCAATACGCGGTAACGGATATTTATTCTTTATTGTTACTTTATTCAGCTGACGATAGTCGATGCACAACCTCATGGTTCCGTCCTTCTTTTTCACAAACAATACTGGTGCACCCCAAGGTGAGAAACTTGGTCGAGCGAAACCCCTATCCGTCAACTCTTGCAACTGAGCTTTCAACTCTTTTAACTCGGTTGGTGCCATACGATACGGAGCTATCGAAATTGGTGTAGTCCCAGGTACAAGCTCGATACCAAACTCTACCTCCCGAACAGGTGGTAAACCCAGTAATTCTTCGGGAAAAACATCCGGGTATTCACAAACCACTGGCACAGATTCAGGCTTCTTTTCTAACTCTTTGTCATCAAGTACATACGCAAGGTATGCTTCACACCCCTTTCTTACATATTTCTGAGCCAACATTGATGATATTACAGCTGGCAACCTATTCAAGTCAGTAAACTCAACTCGGATTATCTCGTTATTTACACACCTCAAATCGATGGTTTTTCTTTTGCAATTTGCAATTGCATCATGTACGGTCAACCAATCCATACCGAGGATAACATCAAATTCGTCAAACGGTAAAAGCATCAAATCGGCCGAAAAACAGGAACCTCGGATTACTAGGGGACATTTCTTGCACACTTTGTCGACAAGCACGTAACGACCCAAAGGATTTGACACCCGAATTACAAACTCAGTAGACTCAACAGGTAGAGTCTTACTGGATGCTAAGGTTTCACATATATAAGAATGAGTAGAACCAGGGTCAATCAAAGCAATCACATTAGTATCAAAGAGAGTAAAAGTACCGGTAATAACATCTGGCGAGGAAGCATCCTCGCGTGCGCGTATGGCATAAGCTCTAGCAGGAGCACGAGCCTCAGATCTGGTTGTAGCATCTCTAGATCCTCTCTGACCGCCACTAGCATTGCCCATATTTCTAGATGGTCTACCCCGAGCAGTAGTAGCACCAGGTTTCCCACTCTGATTTACATTCTGTTCAAACAACCTCGGGCAATCTTTAATAAAGTGGTCAGCTGATCCGCACTTGTAACAGGAGCGGTCATGGAATCTACAACTCCCCGAATGCCATTTACCACAATACTAACACTCCGTTCTGTCTCGACGATCATTTCCCACACTGGCGACCGAAGTGACTCGTGCACTCACAGGGGGTCGATCACGATCTCGTCTAGAAAAGCCCGAAGTGTCCCTTGATCAGCCTAAATCATCTCTAAATTTCTTCGATGACTGTTGAAAGGGCCTCCCCGAAGACCTCTTACGAAACTCCTTTGCTCCCATATCAGCTTTTCTTTTCTCCATACTAGGCTCCTCGGCTTTGCAAGCTCGCTCGACAAGTACCACAAATTCTTGGATTTCTAAAATGCCAACATACAGCTTTATATCATCATTCAGTCCATCCTCGAAACGTTTACACATCACGGCTTCTGAAGAAATGCATTCTCGAGCGTACCGGCTAAGCCTTACAAACTTTTGTTCATAATCGGTAACCGACATGGAACCTTGTTTAAGTTCAAGAAATTCCTTCCGTTTTTGATCCATGAATCTCTGACTGATATACTTTTTCCGAAACTCGGTTTGGAAAAACTCCCAAGTTACTTGCTCTCTGGGCACAACAGAAGTCAACGTATTCCACCAATAGTAGGCAGAATCACGTAGCAAGGAGATAGTACACTTTAGGCACTCATCGGGTGTGCAAGATAGCTCATCGAGTACCCGAATAGTGTTGTCCAACCAAAATTTAGCTTGCTCGGCATCATCGCTGTCCGTAGCTTTAAATTCAGTAGCCCCGTGTTTTCGGATTCTGTCAACTGGAGGCTTATTTGACCTTATTTGGTCAGTTACCAGAGGTATTGTAGGTGCGGGGGTGGTATTAGTCAAGAATGGAGGTTGTGGAACAACCGTATTAGTTCGAATGTATTGGTTGAACCAATCATTCATCACGCTATAAAAAGCTTGTCTAGCTTCATCATTCGGATTACTAGCAATAGGTTGAGAGTCTGCCGGCGCTGTCCCTTGTGCGGGAGCAGGCGCTACACTCTCAAGATCATCAGCTACCGCTCGGTTGGGATCGGGATCCATTACTATAAATAAACACATTTTCAATTGTCAGAAATCACCACACTATCAAATAATCACATAATGGCATGTATAGCTAGACCCAAACGTATTACGGTAGTCCTAGAATCGACTAAATCGTAGCTCTGATACCAATAAAATTGTAACACCCCGTACCCGAGACCGTTGCCGGAGTCGAACACGAGGTGCTAACAGACATAATTCATTTATTTCACAGTCCATTTTAAAAATTTCCAGACAAGCTGGCTAACTGCGTCACTTTCACCTTAAAAATCATATCTTGAGTTCCAAAACTCGAAAACCAGTTTCGTAAATTTTTCCTGAAACTAGACTCATATATACATCTACAAATTGTTTTCTAGAATTTTTGGTCAAGCCAATTAGTACAGTTTATTAGTTAAAGTCTCCCCTATTTCAGGGTTCGACTACTCTGACCTTCATGCATTACGACTTAGATATCTCCTTGTACAGGGCTTCAATACTTATGCCATTTGTTTCTATAGAAACTAGACTCAAAAAGAAATCTTTAAATATAGGGAATGACTTCTAATTATCTCTGGTTAATTTATACTGAATTTCCAAAGTCGGAACAGGGGATCCAGAAATCGCTCTGGCCCTGTTTCACGAAAACTTAAACATCTCATAAAATACGGCTCACATGATCATTTCATTACTTTCATATGAAAATAGATTCATCAAGGTTCAATTACATAATTTATTTACTATTTAATTCCATTCCTACTATTTTTAGTGATTTTTCAAATCCACACCACTGTTGCTGTCAGCATCTGTTTTTAAGGTAAACTTTACCTATTTCATGGTTTTCCATGAATCAACTAGAGTTTGTCATACATAGCACCAAAATGATCATGATTAACCATTCCAATGGCTAATCGTTACCAAACATTTCCATACCTCTCAATGAACAACATACAAAACGATTATAATGCTATGCTCAAAGTATATATAAGCCATTTTCGCATGGCTATCCAAATTTATACAAAACCAAAGGGTCCATGACCAACAACAAAAAGGGTAGTCCTATACATTAGACATTAGAGTCACATACATATGAAATCATGAATCAAACTCAACATATTTAGCCCACACTCTCTTTTAGCTAATTATCTAAGCCAAGATAAAAGCATCAATATGCTTGCCTCTAACCGAATACATGCAACACCAATCTATCTCATGTGGCCGAATATGCATGTCTATGTTGAGGCCGATTATATGCTTAATACTTCCTACAAATATGGTTACTTGTATTGACTACATACCATTTTGTTTCAAGTTCAAACTCGGCTAATACACATATATACACTAGTAATCAAATACTAACATTTGCACTTCACCTTACTACCATTTCTCATCCAAATAACATGAACAACAACCATATTTCTCTTCTACTTCCTACCATGGCCGAATGCATCAAGACACCATACCATTTCAATTTTGGTTATGGGTTAAACAAAGAACTTAATGTCTAACTCAAAAATGCTAAAAAGAAAATCCAAGAGTCATCAGTCCACCATCACATGTATCATTACAAAGCTTCACATTTAGCATGCAAATGACATCAACACAAATCCACCTTAGCCGAAACTTAACTCATCTTCATGCCTCATCACCACAACATCAAACACCAACCAAGACGACAACACCCATGGCCGAATATCATCTCCATCACATAGCAAAGATATAAACCATGGGCTAGGTAGAACTCAAGCTAACAACTAAAATATGCATGAATCTCATGGAACAACATCAAACATACCTCCTCCTAAACACCAACCAACCGAACATGAAGCAAGAAAATCCTCTTCTTCTTCCTTCCTCAAGTCACGGCAATGGAAGAGTAGCCCAGCTCATTTTTTTCATTTTTTTTTTCTCTTAGAATTTTCGGCAAAAAAAATGTTAAAGGATGGACACTTTTTTTTCTTTTTTTTCATCACCCTCCATCTCCTTATTTTATTACTAACCCTTTTATTTTATTATTTCTAACATAAAGCATTAACACAACATGTTTATGACATGTTTTACCCATAACATTTTGTCCACCCTCATTGTCATGGCCGGCCACTTCTAATTAAGTGGGGAAATTGACATGCAAGTCCACCCTTTTGATTACATGCACTAATAGATCCTTATAGATTAACCTATCACATTTCAAAAGTGTCACACGTAAGTCCTATTAGCTGAATTCACATGCAATCGACTAAATCGAAGCTTAAAACTTTCACACATTCATATTCACATATTTTAGACAATAAATATCATATTCAAATAATTTGGTGACTCGGTTTAGCGGTCCCGAAACCGCTTTCAAACTAGGGTCACTTTAGGGCTGTCACAGTTTAATCACTTAAAACTTGCCTCGGATGTCATTGAACAATTACGGGTTGATTAATCAACTAGTTTCGCTTTCCCTTTATCCAAAATTGGCTCCTTATGCTCTTGAGCTTGATTAACAAATTCAACTTATCACATCTCTATTATTTAAAACCACATTCGGCACATATAAAAAAAACATTGAAAAGTCTCAAAACACAAACAACACTTATCAAAGTCATCTAATTTACACACTTCACATGGCACTACTACATTCATTAACCTTACTTTCATACAACCAATCTTCATTGACTGAATGCTCCTACACTTATATATATACTCTTAGACCGTAATATAACATCAAGTGCACATGCTGCTCATATAGCCGAATATCACTTAACTAATTAATAAAAAATCTTTTAATACTTAATTCCACAAGTCCATTAGGCATTAGCTCATCCAACTCATATTTTCCATTGACAACCTCTATAACTACAATTTATTCACATTCTTATTCATGCTACATTCGGCCATTGTAATTAAAAAATATATATAATTACACAATGATCGCTTTAGTCGATTATAAATTCTCAATTAAATCACATATATCATTTACAAGCTCAAACTCATCCTTTACCTCATTTCTCTCTTTAATTCATATTCGAACACTCAATTATACCTTAACTTATCCATTTCTTTCATTTAAACAACCCACATAACTTATTCATTCATGAACACATTCGGTACTATGCATGTTTACAAATATTTCTTGGCACCTTTATCACATTTTCACAATCGGCATAACCATGTTACCAATCTAATACATCAAATTTTACTTATCCAAGACTACATTCAGCATATATATATTCACATAAACACAATAGCCAAACTCTTCATGAAGTTACCGAGACTCATCATTTGCTATTTCACGCACACTCACATCCAATCCTTTTTATTAAACACTCAAAATCAACCATCTTCATGCCTCATCACAAAAACATCAAAACACCAACCAAGACACTCTACAACCCATAGCCGAATGCATCACTTCAAACCAATAACAAAAATTGAGTCATGGGCTATGAAAGGAGCTTAGCAATTAACTCAATTTCACATAAATTATCAAGAAATAAAATTAAACATACCTCCAATTAGAATCACCAAGGCCAAATATCAAAGAGCCCTTTTGTTCTACCTTAGATTTTGAGCTTGCTCCATTGCCGAAATCCTCAAAGCATTTTTCTTCATTCTTTCTCAAACATTCGCAAGAATAAGGCAAGGATGTATGGCCTTCTTTTTTTTTTGTTTTTTTTTATTCATTAATCTAACCCATTAACCATTATAATATTAATATGTAAGGCATATATGGCTATTCCACCATCACCATGGTCAGCCACTTACTTAAAAATGGGGAATTTGACATGCAAATCCCCATATTTTAAGCCATGTAATATTTGACCACTACACTTCAACCTATCACAATTTCAATGTTTTCACATAAGTCCTTTTTAATTAATTTCACATTTAAAAGACAAAATCAAAGCATGAAATTTTCACACATACACTTTCACTTATAATAGGCATAAAATATAACATTTAATTATTCTTGTGACTCGATTTTGTGGTCCCGAAACCACTTCTCGACTAGAGTCAAATTAGGGCTGTCATAGATTAAGCATGGAAATAATGTATTTGAGTTTAATTCGACTGAGTTATAACATTTGAAAGTCCGTATGAACTATATGGAATACCTGGAATTTTTGATATATGAATTGTTTATGAGACAGCTTTATAACAGTGATATTCGAGCTTTGAGCCTAACAAGCCTTGTGCTGGTGAATTTAATCAGGCTTTATGCCTAGCAGGCTTATTACCGGTGTATAAAATCAGACTTTGAGTCTAGTAGGCTTTGGGCCGGTGTGTGATATAGGCTTAGGCCCAGCAGGCTTTATGCCGGTGAATTATTATAAGTTTATGCCTAAAAGACTTTATGCTGATGTGGTAATTGAATACGTTAAACGAGCTAAAACGATCAGGTACGTGATAGTTGGTTACCTATTTGAAAATAGGGTGAAATGATTTCTTGATATGTGATGAAAAAGGATACATGAAGTTGTTGTAGTATATGTGTTAATATGAGAAATATATTTGGCCTTATAGTTGTATATGATGTAATGTTAAAGTTTGAATGATGAATATATGTCTATAAATATATATGTATATTGATTACATAAGACAATATGGTTTCAAAATTTGGAAATATGTTGATGATGTATACATGTATATTCGGCCAAGGAGAAATTGCCCTATGAAAGAATATGTTATACATGTATGAAATTAAAAGCTTGAAATTAAATGTGATTACAAATGCATAAGTTGATTTTATTTAACTGGAATGATTAGTAATTGAGATGTTATTATACATTAATTGTTTAATTTGCTTAAGGCTTACTAAGCTAAGTTAGCTTACTTTGTGTGTATATATTTGTCTTTGTTTTATAGATTTTGGAGATCGTTACATGCTCAGGGATCGTTAGTAAAGTCAATCACACTATCGTTTATTCTCGGTACTTTTGAAAGTTTTAAATTCAAACTTATGGCATGTATAGGCTATATTATCCTTTGGACATATTTGATTTTGATATGTTTATATGTTAAAAAGCCATGCAAAAATGGCTTATTTAAATACTTGAATTTGGTTTTGGTATAATGATAGTTTGAGTCCATTTTGGTTATTATGTTATGTGCCATGAATGATTAGAATTTGTGATATGTGTTTGTGTATTAAGATTGGTTGATAAATTTGGACGTGGTAAGAATGAATGGGTTATGATGTATATTTGGTTTTGGTTTAAGCTTATATTGAGAGTGTATCCAAGATGTATGATGTTTGTGAAGTTTGTTATGTGTTTTGGTTATATTGTATAAAATGAGATTGGATTAATGACTAAAGGATATGTGTGCTTTGGTATTTGATCATGATATGATAGTTGAGCTCTTATATGTCTTTATATGTATATATATGCATTTAGATTATGGTGGACATGTATATATGTATAACTATATAGTTTTGTTAGTTATTTGTAAGTTTACGGATATGTACAAATGAGTTGTGTTAGCCAAAATGATAAGATAATGAAATAGGTTATATATATATAACCGAATGCATGATCTTTTTTTATTGTGTTATTATGAAAAACATATGAATTTCATATAGACTAATGTATTAATGTCGTATAAATGAATGAAAAGGTTATTAATGAAATTTGTTTCAATTGATGTATAATTTGTATATGCACATGACTTATATAAAGATAGGTATGTTATTCAATTGACGAAGTTGTTGATTTGTTTTATGTTCTGTATATGTATAATTTATTTTGATAATGTTGGGTTATGTTTTTAATCACGCTATGTTGTAAATGATATGATTTTAAGATTTGATATTTGATTTAAAATTATGAGCATTGATGTAATTAAAATTTCGAATTGTATATTATAATGCATATTTGTATGAGTTGTAATATGATCGTTAATGCCTTATAACCCTAATCCGGCGACGGATACGGGTTAGGGGTGTTATAATAAACATCTTTTACTAGGTGATTTTTAGTGAAAACACCTAAACAAGGGACTTGTTTGCAAAAGTGTAAAAGAGAATAGTAATAGTGTGAAATAAAAGAAAAGATGGGCTAATATGAGCATAGTAAAGGTTCGGCTAGGCTTGGGTAACCAAGAAAATGCATGCATTTCATTTTACGAGCCTAGGGACTAAATCATAAATATGTGAAAGTTTAGGGGTCAAATTGTAATTTTTCAAAAGTATGAATTATGGACCCATTTGAACAATGTGAATAATAAATAAGTTAAATTTGGCATTATAGATCAAGAAAAAAGTGAACCGGGACTTGATCGAGGAAAGAATAAAGTACATAATGATTAAGCTCGATTATCATCATTTTGTACTGAGGTAAGTACATATGCAAATAATGTGGTGTTGTAGTATGTTATAATGTTTTAATATATACTGTAATAAATATTTTGTGGTAATGATGAACTATATGCTTGTTGATTGTTATGAAAGTATGAATGTTATTACGGTCTCTATCTACGACGTTACGAGCAAGTACGATGGAGATGCTATGTGCAATGAGAAAAACCCCGTTTGAACCTTAGGAATAGTTTAGGATACAAGTGAAATGTCACTAAGAGCTAAGACGTTCGAACTTGTTGAGTGGTCCAGGTTCATGAGATCTGTGGCATCTGAGCTCGTTGAAAGGTCCGATTTCATAATAGATGTGATTCATGTAACATCTGAGCTCGTTGAGAGGTTCGAGTTCATTATGGATGTGTTACATGTTATGTGGTAGCTTCGGCTACGTTGTATATGTGGCACTTATGTGCAAGGTTTTCGCCTATCCAATAGTATTCCCCGAGTTCAACGGGTAATGCAATGCATGTAATGAGAGTCCCAAGGAGGACATATGAAAAAGGTATGGTTATGGATGCTTTATAATGAGTACAGGTATGTATGCTAAACTTATGAGTAATGCCTTAACAAAGATCGATTTACGATGAGCACATATATATATGTTCGTATGATGAGTAAGCAAGAAGGTTTGAATGATGAATAATCTTTATGTATATGTTGCTATGTTTCTACATGTTGATTCCTTACTACCATTTCATATTATTTGTATATGGACTTACTAAGCTTTAATGCTTACTCGCCTCTCTTTCCGTCCTTTGTAATTCCACCAAGCTGACTCAGGAATCGAAAGCTGTCAAAGTATTCGATCACACTATCAAAAGACAATTGGGTATAGTGAAATTATTATTTTGAGTATGGCATGTATAGGAAACTGGGTCATTTTGTGATATGTGCCATGCTCTTTGGCCAAATTGTGAAGGCCTATGATAATGATGATTTATTTTGTAATGGCCATGTGATATGGCTCATATTTGATCATTTGGGTTGTAGTCTAATTACCCATGCATGCATGTGCTAATGTCTTGATGGTAGGATATGTTATTGCTTGGTGAGTGCAGGATAATGATGTGATATGTTGTTGATCGATGAATGTATGGTAAAGTATGAATTGGGTGCTAAAGGATAAGGGATGACCTAATGGCTTAAAATGACTATAAGTATGAATGTACAATTTGAAGTCATGATAATAAGTTTAATAATGCATGAAATTGGTGTGGAATGCCTCTAAATAGTTTAACAAATGAATGTGCAATAGGATGACTTTATGCAGATGTGAGAGTGCCATGGTGTGGAATATTTGAGTGCTTGAATATGTCATGTTGCATGTTACAAAGCATGTTTGAATGTATGAGTGACTATGGGTGACTATTGGCTTGGAAAATAGCCTTTAAATGGTCCACACGAGTAGATACACGAGCGTGTGTCTAGACTGTGTGTGACACACGGTCA
Source organism: Gossypium hirsutum (assembly GCF_007990345.1). NCBI lineage: Eukaryota > Viridiplantae > Streptophyta > Magnoliopsida > Malvales > Malvaceae > Gossypium > Gossypium hirsutum. Next base: position 70,383,529 of record NC_053430.1, read on the forward strand.
GCCCCATGGGCATATTGAATGGCCGTGTGTCCCCTGCACCTAAAATTCCTAAGTCAGTATGCAAGGTAGTAATCAGACGGGCAGAGACACAGCCGTGTGTCTCAACCATGTGGAGGACACTGCCTAGACTGGCGATGATGACATAAATAGAATGTCCAGGTTTTTGGACACAGGCGATGACACGGGCATGTCCAGGCCGTGTGAGGGACACGGGCCAAGGACACGGGCGTGTGCTTGGCCATCTGAAAACCCCTGTATGTTCGAAATGAAAAATAAATTCTAGTAATTCCACAAAGATATGGGACACGGGCGTGTCCCAATACACACGAGCATGTGCATTACCTCCACACGGGCGTGTAAGGCTTAAACCTAGAAACTTTCTTAGAATTTTCTTAAGTTCTCGGTTTAGTTCTGGATTTCTTTTAATGTATGTTTTGACCTCGTAGATCCATAATAAGGATAATATGATCTTGTTTGATTAGTTTTAATTTGGAACAAAATTTTATGACTCGTATTTTCTAGAAATGCCCTATGTATGTACGGTAATGCCTCGTACCTTGTCCCGATCTCGGGTATGGAATGGTTGTTACAATAACAATGATGGTGCATAAGTTATTTGAATACTGTTTGAAAAGGCAAATAATGTGATATGTTTTGAGATATATATATGGCCAAGTGAAATGGTCATTTTGGTATGTTCATAGTTGAGAATTTGGCAATGTATGGTATATGTTTTTGGAATGTTTTGGTTTAGAGAATGATAATGAAATTGGTTGATGATATTATAGATTGATTGATACATGTTTGCAGTTGAATTTGGCTGAAAATGTTGCTTATATAATGCTTGACTTTGGACTTGTAGGGAGGATCCAAATGGGTGGCATAATGGCCTTGTTAATGGCTTATTTTTTCCCCACTCGAGCAGGGACATGAGCGTGTGCTTCTTCCGTCTTGCTCGAGGGCCATTACGAAATGAGCCTGGGCAGGCAACATGGTTGCACACACACGGGCGTGTGGCAGACCGTGTGGCCAAGTCAGTTTCGACCACAAGCTAGACACACAGGCGTGTCTTGTGGCCGAGTAGATAAGTCAGTATGTATGCCCTGTTTCGCCATGACCTAGGCAATATATTGGGAAAGTCATAAGAGTTTAAAACGGGAAGTTCACAAAAAACTTTTAATCAGGAAGCTCACGAAGAGCCATGTAACGGGAGCTCCGGATAGCCATATATCAGGGAGTTCAAGTGAGCAATATCAGGATGCTCATAAAGAGCTACGTTTGTGTCCACAACATATGCAGGATCACAACTGATCAATAAACAGGACGCTCAGAAAGAACTGATGTAATGACCCAAATTTTTAGGTCATCGAAAAAATAAATTTTCGGGTCTTTGATTCTGAAAATTAGATTCGTAAATATTTATTAGAAATATTTATGAAGTTAAGTGAGAGGTTAGTTAGAGTTTAATTTAGTCAATTAGCTTGAATTAAGAATATTAAGGAGAAAGGACTAGATAGAATAAAGAATAAAAGTTTAATTGAGGATTAAAAAAAAGACAAGGGGTTAATTTAGCAATTAAATTATAGTAAGACAAAAGTTTGGTAAAAATAAATAAAATGTGTAAAAATATAAATGGTACACATGTAATAAACATGTGTATTTACTTATTTTATAAGAAAATAATAATGATTAAAGTATATTATAATAATATAATATAATAAAGTAATTAAATAAAACAAATAAAAGAAAAGAAAGAAATAAAACAGAACAGAAGATACGAAATAGCAAGGAAAGAAAAGGAAAGAAAAAGAAAAGGAAAATTTAGGGTTTTAGAGTTTCAAGCTTGATTGGTAAGTCAATTTGATCCCTTTTCTTGTAATTTTGGTGTCTATGGAATCCTAGAAAGAAATACTATTTGAGTTATGTTGAAATTTAGAAAGTTATTGAATTTTTAGGTGTTGATAAAGTTGAATGAATGGAAGAATTAAGTGTATTTTGATGGAAATTTAAGTTAGAAGTGGTTAAAGGATTAAATTGTAGAGAGAGATATAAGTTCTGTTATAGTAGGGATTAAATTGTTTAAATTGTTTAAATTGTAAAATTGATGCTTTATATTGAATATTAAGAGTTGAAACTTGTTTAAAGTAAGTATAAAATGAAAACTATAAGGTTATTTGAAGAAAAAGAATGATTATGGTGGAAGGACCTAATTGGAAATATAGTAAAAGTTATATGGAAATACAAGAGTGTTATTAAATAACATACATTGATAACTTTAAATGTTAAATTTTATGTAGCCAACGTAGCACCGGAAACATCATCGAAAAAGGGGAAGGAAAAAGTGAATGAGGATATCGAATAAACTCGAGAATTTCGGTTTGTATTTCTATAAACTATGCTTAATGTTTTAATACAATGTAATTGTTATTTTTAATAATTAGAATGTATAATGAATGGTATGTTGGAAACTGTTACTACTCCTGTATAGAAATGAAACGATTGGAATACCCTATTAACAGTGTTGGGCTAGTTGAATACAATTGGCATGCCATAGGATTGGAAGTGTTCAGGGGTAAGTGAAAGTACTGAAGACTGTTTGATATTGATTAAGTGACTGTGACTGATTTACGAATGTTTAAGTTATCGAATGATATGAAACATATATATATGAATTGCTTAACTACAGGAAGGAAATGAAAAATGAATGTGAGGGGTGAAGTTATTAAGATTATGAGAGTAAAGTTTAAGTTACAATGTATATACATAGCTTATTATTGTTTAAGTATTAGTTTATAGAAATACCACTGATTCTATACTCAGCGTACGGTTTGTTTTTTTGTGCGTAGGATTAGGTACGAAAGAAAGTTTAGGACTCAGCATCCAGGCCCATCCCAGACTTAAAGTGGTGAATACTTTTCTTTTGGTAAAGTGGCATGCACCTAGGTTGTTAAGGTGTTATTTTGTACATGTTAGTGAATAATCATGAAAGTTGTTGAAGCATGGTATTGAAGTGAATAAATGAATATTTGCTAAGTTTGAATGGCATAATGAATGATATTTGATTTAAGAACTATTAGTAAATGTTTGGGCATGTATTAGATGTGTTTAGCTTGTGAAAATAGCTTTAAAATAGTCAAAAATCATGTTTTCACATGGCCAAGTCACATGGGCGTGTGCTCAGGCCGTGTGGCTCTCTGTTTATGTCACACGGGCTATTCCCACGACCGTGTGTACAAGTCAAATCTGCCCACGGCCTGGCCCCAAGACCATGGGAGCCCCACGGGCTAGCCACACGGGCATGTCCCAAGCCACACGGGCGTGTGCCCCTATCTTCAAGGAAAAATTTCCAAAGTTGCCAGTTTAGTCCCAAACCACTTAGACCTATATTATGGACTTTATGATGAAATTTGAAAAGAATTGATCTGGAATGCAAAATTTATGACTCGGTTTTGTATAAATGTTAGTGTATAAGTCTAGTAATGCCTTGTAACCCTATTCCGATGACGGATATGGGTTAGGGGTGTTACAGCTGTGGTAGTCGTAACACATGCAAGATTACTATAGATTAGGATGCTCACAGAACTATATAAAATGCTCGTTCGAGCTATAGTATGTCTGCAACATATGCAAGACTACAACCATTACAGGAAATCCAGTAATCTATCGAATTTCATATATTCAAACGGGACTTAACATTTTCAGGCATTATCATTTATCTGGCTTTGTCAGATATGTCTAAAATTTCATATATATATATATATAATATTTATACAATTCACATTCACAACATTCAATTCAAGTATACAATTATACATAATTTAGTTACACGAACTTACCTCGACAATTTTTTGTGAACGTAAATTCTACTAATCCAACATTTTTCTCTTTTCCTCGTTCTAACTCCAAATTTGGTCTATCCGGATCTAATTTGGCCAAATAAGTTTGCTTTCTTACATTATTCATGGCTAGGGTTTCCATATTTATTTGGGAAAGATGATGATAAAAATGATGATATTTTCTTTATTTTATTGTTTATCATCTTTATTTTTCACCTTTTTAATTTTATCCTTTTCTTTATTTTATTTTCCACGGATGATTCATCATACTTAACAACTAAGTATTTTTAATGGTCTATTTTCCCTATAAGGACCTCAAATTTTGAATTCCATAGCTATTTAGTCCCTTTAGCTATTAGAACTCAACTTTTGCGCTTTATGCAATTTGGTCCTTTATCAAATTAAACATGTAATTGGTAAAATTTCTTTACGAATTTTTTATATGACATTATTATCATACTTTAGATCATAAAATGATATTAAAATAATTTCTTTTTTGAAATCAGATTTGTGGTCCCGAAACTACTATTCCGATGTTTACTGAGAACGGGCTGTTACACGACCTTATCTAACACCCCAGTTTTTGGGTTAGAAGATTTGTGATTTTTAGGTAGGGTCAGTGGCTAGATCGAAAAATTGAGTTAGTTTCTGTGTTTTAGTGTCAGAATGGACCTACTAGTCTAGTGGTTGGTTATGTGTTAGTGTACTTTTGGGTCTTGGGTTCAAGTCCCCATGTAACGCCCCGTACCCGAGACCGTCGCCGGAGTCGAACACGAGGTGTTAACAGACTTAATTCATTACTTAAACAGCTCAAACAATTTATTTTTAAAATTTCCAGTCAAGCTAGCAATCTGCGTCATAGTTTTTTAAAAATTCATATCTCAAGTTCCGAGACTCGAAATCCAATTCCGTAAATTTTCCCTGAAACTATACTCATATATATATTTAATAATTTTTTTTCTAGAATTTTTGTTCAAGCCAATTAGTACAGTTTATTAGTTAAAGTCTCCCCTGTTTCAAGGTTTGACTGCTCTGACCTCTGTATATTACGAATCAGATATCTCTCTGTATAGAATTTCAATGACTATGAAGTTTGTTTCTTTTAAAACTAGACTCAATAAGGAATCTTTAAATATAAATAATGACTTCTAATTATTTTTTTACAATTTATGATGAATTTTTAAAGTCAAAACAGGGGATCCAGAAATCACTCTGGACCTGTTTCACAAAAATTCAAATATCTCATAAAATATAATTTATATACCTGTTTTGTTCAATACATATGAAAATAAACTCATTAATATTAAATTTAATAATTTACTCATTATTTAATTCCATTTCTACTATTTTTAATTATTTTTCAAATTTACATCACTGCTGCTGTCAGATTCTGTTTTATGGCAAATTTCACTTTACTAAAGATTTTCATGGACTAAATAGCATTTTAAACATACATAACATCAAATATGACTTAGATTGGTCATTCCAATGGCTAATCATTTACAAACCCTTTTCTTACCAAACCGTAGCCATATCATAAGATCAATTACACAAAGTGAGTGTTTTGCCATACATGCCACATTCAAAATACACAAGCCATTTTACCAATTTAAGCCTTCTGATAGTGTGAACGAGTCTTTGACCTATCCCGATTCTCAAGCCGGCTTGTCAAAACTACAATGAAAGAAAAAGAGGGAGTAAGCACAAATGCTTAGTAAGTTCACATGCAAATAGCAAGTAACATAATCACACAATCTCACATAAAACATCATTTGCATAAACAACACCAAGACATTCATGTTTCATTTACATTTAATATCTTTCTACGATTTCATCATACCAAGTTTTCAACCCGAGGGTTTAAGCACATACCTGTTAAATTTTCTCATTTACCACACTTACCAACATGTCACCTTTGTTTTAGGCCTTCTTCTTATTCACGTAAGATTCGCCCGTTGAACACATCGGAATATAATTCGAATACGCGGATCTCATGAACATAAGAGCCATACCCGCAGCTAGACAAACTCAATAGCCTGCAGAACTTATGTAGCCAAGCTACCATGTAACCCGCCCATAAGTGAACTCGGACTCAACTCAACGAGCTCGGGCGTTCCCATCCATAAGTGAACTCGGACTCAATTCAACGAGCTCGGATGCCTAGTTACATCTCACGAACTCGGACTCAACTCAACGAGTTCGAAACTCAACCATCCTAGTGAAATGTCACTTGTGACAGCCCAAAATTGACCCTAGTCGGGAAGTGGTTTCGGGACCGCTAAACCGAGTCACCGAAAGGTTTGAATGTGATGTTTATTGTCTAGAATATGTAATCATGAATGTGTGAAAATTTCAAGCTTCGATTTAGTCGATTGCATGTGAATTTAGTCAATAGGACTTATATGAGAAAATTTTAAAATGTGATAGGTCAATGCATGAGGACCTATTAGTGCATGTGGAAGAAAAAGGGGACTTGCATGTCAAATTCCCCCTCCCTAATATGTAGTGGCCGGCCATGCTATGGGTGGAAACATGTCACCAACATGTTGTGTTAGTGATGTATGGTAAGGAAAATAAAATAATAAGCATGATAATTAAATAATGAAAGGAAGGGTGATGAAAAAAAAAGAAAAAAAAATAATAATGGTCTCATGCATACACCCCATTGCCAAGAGCTAAAGGAAGGAAAAGAAAGGTTTTGTTCATCCTTTTTCAACCTCTTTTGACCGAAAATCCTAAGGAAGAGGATTAGGAGGAAGTTTGGCCATGCATGTAACTAGATTGAGGTATGTTTAATGTTATTCTTTGAGATTCATGTATATTTTAAGTTGTAAGTTCAAAATCTACCTAGCCATGGTTCAAACTTTGTTAAATGATGGAGATGACATTCGGCCATGAATGTTACGTTCTTGGTTGGTATTTTGATGTCTTTGGTGATGAGGTAAGGAGATGGTTGACTTTGGGTGTTTAATAAAAGGGTTTGGATGTGAGAGTGTGTGAGAAGTAGAAATGAGGAGTCTTAGCAACTCCATGAAGGTTCGGCCATGGTAGTTTGAGGATTAGAGATTTTATTTCTTGTTAAAAATTTGATGAATCCTAGTGTGTGAAGTGTTTGAACCTACTAAGGATTAATAGATGCATGGGTACAAAGTAGGAAGAATCGGCTACTATGGTTGACACCAATGCCGAATGTAAAGATGTTATAGTAAATAATGTATGTGATTTGAGTTGATAATGTGAAAAAGGATAATTAGATGTATTATAAATGATATAAAGATTTTAGAAATTATTTTGGTTAGGTGTGTGTATGATTAAGTATATTCGGCAATATACTTAAAGTGAGTACTTGATATTATATGGGAGTATGTATATTCGGCCACATGAGTAAATATATATATGATGTTAAATTTGATTATGTATAATGGGCATTAAGATGTGGAACTTAAGAAATGTAGTCATATGTGGAATTACATGATGTTATAGTTGACATTGTACACACATACATCCATTCGGCCATCAACATGAGTAATTAGTGAGGATGGTTGCCGAATATACAAACATACATAAGCATGTGTAATTGAATTATGAATGTTTAACAAGATGGTTAAACTAGTGAATTATTGATTAAGCTCAAGGAGCTAAAGGAGGAGAATCAAGCAAAGGCAAAGAAAAGATCACTGAGTAGCCGAGTTGGAACCGTCTTACCCAACACAAGGTAAGTCATTAAGCATGTAGTTGGTATTATTTCAAATGGTCATAATGTTTCTGTATTGATGCTGAATGGAATGAATAAATATACATATATATATGCATGTACGTATGTGATGATGAAATTGTTGAATGAAAAGAGGTAAGATGTACTGAGTTGTTGATCTCGGCACTAAACGTGCGGGTATAACCATTTATGACCATGAGATTGGCGCTAAGTGCGCGGGATTAAATTGTACAGCACTAAGTGTGCGATTTGACTATGTTGCAGTAAGTGTGCGAAATGAATATGATGCACTAAGTGTGCGAATTGACCATGCGGCACTAAGTGTGCGAGTTTGACTATGTAGCACTAAGTGTGCGATTTGATTACGTAGCACTAAGTGTGCGAGTTGATTATATAGCACTGAGTGTGCGAACTCAATATACATTCGTGAATCATTATGGACACTATGTGTGCGACACTATTGAGTCGATCGCGGACAGCGGATCGGGTAAGTGTCTTGAGTACATGGCTAATAGGTGCTATGCTTATACTTGGTGTTGAGCTCGGTAAGTTTGAACCTATGTGACAAATATACTTGAAGTCACGTACATAAAATTTATCGTAGGATGGGTGAAAGGCCGTTTAGTCGTTTGATTGTAACGAAAATAAATTGATTTATGAAAATGCTTCAATGTCCTATTGATGAGTATATGGAATGTGAATGCATGAATTGATATGAAACTGAATCGATAGGTTGGAGGAACTACGTTATGGTTCGGTATGGATGGAGTAAATTGTCTCGTTCTATTTTGTTTCCTCTTTTGATAATGTTATTGATGGATGGTAGTGCATTGCTTATGACTTACTGAGTTATAAACTCACTCGGTGTTTCCTTGTCACCCATTATAGGTTGCTTGGACTCATCTATTTTTGCGGGGTCAGGCCGTCATCGAAGTCATCACACCGGATAGCAAGTTTTGGTACTTTCTTCTTAGTTGGCTTAGAAGAACATTTTGGCATGTATAAGCTATTACGTTGTGTTTGAACTTTGGCATGTAAACTTTAAGCCATGCGAAAATGGCACGAATGTTCGATTGAGTTGGATCAAGGGTAGGCATGAAATGGACCTAGTTACTTTCGTAACAGATGCTGGCAGCAGCAGTGTCATGAGATTGAAAAATCACTAAAAATAGTAGGAGTGGAATTAATTGATGAATAAATTGTGTAATCGAAGCTCGATGAGTCTGTTTTCATGAGGAAGTAACGAAAAGATCATATGGGCAGTATATTAAGAGATAATCAGATTTTTGTGGGACAAGGCCAGAACAGTTTCTGGATTCCCTGTTCGACTTTGGAAATTCATTATAAATTAACCAGAGATAATTAGGGGTCGTACCATATATGTACAGATTCCTCTCTGAGTCTAGTTTTCATAGAAACAAACGGCATCAGTATTGAAGCCCCGTGCAGGGAGATATCCAAGTCGTAATGGGCAAAGGTCAGTGTAGTCGACCCCTGCAACATGGGAGACTTTGACTAATAAACTGTACTAATTGGCCCGACCAAAAATTCTAGAAAAAAATACATAAATGGGCACATGAGTCTAGTTTCTGGGAAAAATTATGAAACTGACTTTCGAGTTACGAAACTCAAGATATGATTTTTAAAACGACTAGTACACAGATTGGGCAGTGTCTGGAAAATAAATTTTTAAGGGGTTAAAGTCCGTTAACACCTCGTGTTCGACTCCGGTGTCGGTTTCGGGTTCGGGGTGTTACATTTGATTGGTATCAGAGCTATGGTTTAGTCGGTTCTAGGACTACCATAGCGCGTATGAGTCTAGCTATACATGCCGAATGCTAATGTTTAAATGTGTGATGACTTCTGACGGTTGAAATGTTTTTGTTTTGATTAGTAAATGGACCCCGGTGAAGAAAGAACCCTAGCGGATGACGTTGAGAGCGTAGCGGCTGCTCCTGCACAAGGGACGCTGCCTGTTGAACCTCAGTCATCTGCGAATAATCAAGGTGAGGGGGCTAAACAAGCCTTCTTTACCATGATGAATGAGTGGGTCGCGCAATATGCCCGAACCAACCCGGCTGTCCAACAATTCCCAAATTTGAATAATCCACCCCAAGAGCCTGTAATGCCATCAGTCGCTGATCCTGTGAGGCTGAGTAAGCCACCTGTAGACTTGATTAGGAAGCGTGGGGCCGAGGAGTTCAAGGCCATAGTAACTGATGATGCCGAAAGGGCCGAGTTCTGGCTTGATAACACCATTCGGGTGTTCGATGAATTGTCATGCACACCCGACGAATGTCTAAAATGTGATGTATCTTTGTTGCGAGACTCAGCCTACTATTGGTGGAGGACCTTGATTTCCATAGTCCCGAACGAGCGAGTAACTTGGGACTTCTTTCAAACGGAATTCCGAAAGAAATTTATTAGCCAACGGTTCATTGATCAGAAGCGTAAGGAGTTCTTGGAACTCAAGCAAGGCCGTATGACTGTATCTGAATACGAACATGAATTCATAAACTCAGTAGGTATGCCCGGGAGTGTGTAGCTGATGAGGTTGCTATGTGCAAAAGATTCGAGGAAGGATTGAATGAAGATTTAAAGCTACTAATGGGTATCTTGGAAATAAAAGAATTCGTAACACTAGTCGAACGAGCCTGCAAGGCGGAAGAACTTGGAAAGGAGAAGAGGAAGGCTGAATTTGAAGCTAGAGATTATCGTAAAAGATCGACGGGTAAAGCTCCGTTCTCAGCTGTAAAGAAGTTCAGGGAGGACATTAATAAGTCGAGGGCGACTGCGGGAATTTCCATCAGGGCAAGACCATCGATGGGCTCCCGAGCTACTTCGGTAGCTAGTGTGGGCAATAATCGTCACGAGAAACCTGAATGTCCCCAATGTGGAAGACGACACCTAGGTGAATGTTGGGGCAAGTCTACTAGCACGGCCTGTTACGGATGCGGTTCGAAGGACCACTTTATTAGAGATTGCACGGAGCTGGATGAGAAGAATAAGATTCAAGGTGCAAGACCTAGTGGAGTGACATCTAGAGGTAGACCACCGAGAATTTTAGGAGGCAGGGGTGGTAGTCAGAGGGGGCCTCTGATACGGCCGATCGAACCGAGAACCGTACTCTTGCTAGAGCATATGCCATTCGCGCACGAGAGGAGGCATCCTCCCCCGACGTCATCACTGGTACCTTCACTCTCTTTGATACTAATGTGATTGCATTGATTGACTCTGGTTCTACTCATTCATATGTATCCGAAACCATAGCAACCAGTAAGACTCTACCTGTTGAGTCTACTGAGCTCGTAATTCGAGTATCAAACCCTTTGGGTCAATGCGTACTTGTTGATAAAGTGTGTAAGAGATGCCCTCTAATAATCCGAGAATCCTATTTTCCGGCCGATTTGATGCTTTTGCCGTTCGACGAGTTTGATGTTATTCTTGGTTTGGATTGGTTAACCGCGCATGATGCGATTGTGAATTGCAAAAGCAAGACTATCGATTTGAGGTACGCAAATAACGAAATAATCCAGTTGAGTCTGCGGACTTAAGGGGGTTGCCAGCTGTAATATCAGCAATGTTAGCCCAGAAATATGTAAGGAAAGGGTGCGAAGCATACCTCGCGTATGTACTTGATGACAAGGAGTTAGAAAAGAAACCCGAATCGGTGCCGGTGGTTTGTGAATACCCGGATGTTTTTCCTGAAGAGTTACCGGGTTTGCCACCTGTTCGGGAGGTAGAGTTTGGTATTGAGCTTGTACCTGGAACTACGCCAATTTCGATCGCTCCGTATCGTATGGCACTAACCGAGTTAAAAGAGTTGAAAGCTCAGTTGCAAGAATTGACGGATAGAGGTTTCGCTCGACCGAGTTTCTCACCTTGGGGTGCACCAGTATTGTTCGTGAAAAAGAAGGACGGAACCATGAGGTTGTGCATTGACTATCGTCAACTGAATAAAGTGACGATAAAGAATAAGTATCGTTTCCGCGTATTGATGATCTGTTCGATCAATTAAAGGGAGCATCGGTGTTTTCAAAGATAGATTTGAGATCGGGTTATTATCAGTTGCGGATTCGAGATTCGGACGTACCCAAAACTGCTTTCAAACGAGGTACGGTCACACGAGTTCTTAGTGATGCCGTTTGGGCTCACTAATGCCCCTGCGGTGTTTATGGATTTGATGAATCGGATCTTCAGGCCGTATTTGGATCGGTTCGTAGTTGTGTTTATTGATGACATCTTGGTCTATTCAAGAGATGAGACCGAACATGCTGAGCATCTGAGGCTAGTGTTGCAAATTTTGCGGGATAAGCAGTTATATGCTAAGTTCAGTAAGTGTGAGTTCTGGATAAGAGAGGTTAGCTTCTTGGGTCATGTGGTATCCGCATCGGTATTCGAGTTGACCCGAGCAAAATTTCAGCCATACTTAACTGGAAGCCTCCGAGAAATGTTACCGAAGTCCGGAGCTTTCTAGGGCTCGCCGGTTATTACCGACGATTTGTCAAAGGTTTCTCGATGATAGCCACACCAATGACGAAGCTACTTCAAAAGGATGTTAAGTTCGAATGGACGGAGAAATGTCAGAAAAGCTTCGATCAACTGAAAACTCATTTGACTGAAGCTCCAATTTTGGTGCAACCCGAATCGGGTAAAGAGTTTGTCATTTATAGTGACGCATCCCTACTTGGGTTGGGTTGCGTATTGATGCAAGAAGGTCGAGTTGTGGCCTATGCATCGAGACAATTGAAGCCACACGAGAGAAATTATCCGACCCATGATCTCGAACTAGCCGCCATTGTGTTTGCATTGAAAATATGGCGACATTATTTGTTTGGTGAGAAGTGCCATGTGTTTTCGGATCACAAAAGTCTCAAATATTTGATGACTCAACGAGACTTGAATCTGCGACAAAGACGTTGGCTTGAGTTGTTGAAAGATTACGAGCTTGTCATTGATTACCACCCGGGAAAGGCTAATGTGGTTGCGGACGCCTTAAGCCAGAAATCATGTTTGCTTTGCGAGCGATGAATGCACACTTGTCTGTTCTACCTGACAATGTGTTAGTAGCTGAATTAAAAGCCAAACCATTATTGACTCATCAAATTCGTGAAGCTCAGAAAGTCGATGATGAATTGGTTGCAAAACGAGCTGAGTGTGTTCCGAACAAGGAATCGGAGTTTCAGATTGATGATGATGGTTGTTTGAGGTTTAGAAGTCGTTTGTGTGTTCCAAGGAATTCGGAACTCATTCCGATGATTCTGAACGAAGCCCATTGTAGCCGAATGTCAATTCACCCAGGGAGCACGAAAATGTACAACGACTTGAAACGTCGGTTTTGGTGGCATGGTATGAAACGAGACATCTCCGACTTTGTTTCGAGATGTTTAATATGTCAACAAGTGAAAGCGGAACATCAAGTGCCTTCAGGGTTACTTCAGCCGATCATGATACCCGAGTGGAAATGGGACCGAGTCACAATGGACTTTGTGTCCGGACTGCCATTGTCCGCAAGTAAGAAGGATGCGATTTGGGTTGTTGTTGATAGGCTGACTAAGTCGGCTCACTTTATCCCCGTGCGTACGGATCTTTCATTGGATAAACTAGCCGAATTGTATGTCTCTCAGATTGTGAGATTACATGGAGTACCTATTTCTATCGTGTCGGATAGAGATCCGAGATTCACCTCACGATTTTGGAAGAAATTGCAAGAAGCTTTGGGTACCAAGCTGCATTTTAGCACCGCTTTTCACCCCCAAACCGATGGTCAATCCGAGCGGATAATTCAAATACTTGAGGATATGTTGAGATGTTGCATCCTCGAGTTCAGTAGTTCATGGGAACGGTATTTACCTTTGATTGAATTCGCTTACAACAATAGTTTTCAATCAAGTATTAAGATGGCACCTTATGAGGCTTTGTACGGTCGTAAATGCCGTACGCCATTGTTTTGGACCGAGCTTGGTGAAAGTAAAATTTTCGGAGTTGATTTGATTAAAGATGCCGAACAAAAAGTAAAGGTAATCCGCGAAAGTCTGAAGGTAGCCACAGATCGTCAAAAATCGTATGCGGATTTAAAACGAAAGGACATTGAATATCAGGTGGGAGATAAAGTGTTTCTTAAAGTGTCACCTTGGAAGAAGGTACTCAGATTTGGCCGTAAAGGCAAGTTGAGCCCGAGATTCATTGGGCCGTACGAAATTTCCGAACGAGTGGGGCCGGTTGCATATAGATTGATTTTGCCCCCTGAACTTGAAAGGATGCACGATGTCTTCCATGTTTCAATGCTTCGACGTTATAGATCCGATCCGTCACATGTGATTAATCCCTCAGAAGTTGAAATTCAATCTGACTTGAGCTATGAAGAAGAACCGATTCGTATCCTAGCTCGTGAAGTGAAAGAGTTGCGAAATAAAAGGGTTCCGTTGGTTAAGGTGTTGTGGCTCAAACACGGGATCGAGGAAGCAACCTGGGAACCCGAGAGCTCGATGAAAGAACGATATCCAAACCTATTTACCGGTAAGATTTTCGAGGACGAAAATTTCTTAACTGAGGGAGAGTTGTGACAGCCCAAAATTGACCCTAGTCGGGAAGTGGTTTCGGGACGCTAAACCGAGTCACCGAAAGGTTTGAATGTGATGTTTATTGTCTAGAATATGTAATCATGAATGTGTGAAAATTTCAAGCTTCGATTTAGTGATTGCATGTGAATTTAGTCAATAGGACTTATATGAGAAAATTTTAAAATGTGATAGGTAATGCATGAGGACCTATTAGTGCATGTGGAAGAAAAAGGGGACTTGCATGTCAAATTCCCCCTCCCTAATATGTAGTGGCCGGCCATGCTATGGGTGGAAACATGTCACCAACATGTTGTGTTAGTGATGTATGGTAAGGAAAATAAAATAATAAGCATGATAATTAAATAATGAAAGGAAGGGTGATGAAAAAAAAAGAAAAAAAAAATAATGGTCTCATGCATACACCCCATTGCCGTGAGCTAAAGGAAGGAAAAGAAAGGTTTTGTTCATCCTTTTTCAACCTCTTTTGACTGAAAATCCTAAGGAAGAGGATTAGGAGGAAGTTTGGCCATGCATGTAACTAGATTGAGGTATGTTTAATGTTATTCTTTGAGATTCATGTATATTTTAAGTTGTAAGTTCAAAATCTACCTAGCCATGGTTCAAACTTTGTTAAATGATGGAGATGACATTCGGCCATGAATGTTACGTTCTTGGTTGGTATTTTGATGTCTTTGGTGATGAGGTAAGGAGATGGTTGACTTTGGGTGTTTAATAAAAGGGTTTGGATGTGAGAGTGTGTGAGAAGTAGAAATGAGGAGTCTTAGCAACTCCATGAAGGTTCGGCCATGGTAGTTTGAGGATTAGAGATTTTATTTCTTGTTAAAAATTTGATGAATCCTAGTGTGTGAAGTGTTTGAACCAACTAAGGATTAATAGATGCATGGGTACAAAGTAGGAAGAATCGGCTACTATGGTTGACACCAATGCCGAATGTAAAGATGTTATAGTAAATAATGTATGTGATTTGAGTTGATAATGTGAAAAAGGATAATTAGATGTATTATAAATGATATAAAGATTTTAGAAATTATTTTGGTTAGGTGTGTGTATGATTAAGTATATTCGGCAATATACTTAAAGTGAGTACTTGATATTATATGGGAGTATGTATATTCGGCCACATGAGTAAATATATATATGATGTTAAATTTGATTATGTATAATGGGCATTAAGATGTGGAACTTAAGAAATGTAGTCATATGTGGAATTACATGTGTTATAGTTGACATTGTACACACATACATCCATTCGGCCATCAACATGAGTAATTAGTGAGGATGGTTGCCGAATATACAAACATACATAAGCATGTGTAATTGAATTATGAATGTTTAACAAGATGGTTAAACTAGTGAATTATTGATTAAGCTCAAGGAGCTAAAGGAGGAGAATCAGGCAAAGGCAAAGAAAAGATCACTGAGTAGCCGAGTTGGAACCGTCTTACCCAACACAAGGTAAGTCATTAAGCATGTAGTTGGTATTATTTCAAATGGTCATAATGTTTATGTATTGATGCTGAATGGAATGAATAAATATACATATATATATATGCATGTATGTATGTGATGATGAAATTGTTGAATGAAAAGAGGTAAGATGTACTGAGTTGTTGATCTCGGCACTAAACGTGCGGGTATAACCATTTATGACCATGAGATTGGCGCTAAGTGCGCGGGATTAAATTGTACAGCACTAAGTGTGCGATTTGACTATGTTGCACTAAGTGTGCGAAATGAATATGATGCACTAAGTGTGCGAATTGACCATGCGGCACTAAGTGTGCGAGTTTGACTATGTAGCACTAAGTGTGCGATTTGATTACGTAGCACTAAGTGTGCGAGTTGATTATATAGCACTGAGTGTACGGACTCAATATACATTCGTGAATCATTATGGACACTATGTGTGCGACACTATTGAGTCGATCGCGGACAGCGGATCGGGTAAGTGTCTTGAGTACATGGCTAATAGGTGCTATGCTTATACTTGGTGTTGAGCTCGGTAAGTTTGAACCTATGTGACAAATATACTTGAAGTCACGTACATAAAATTTATCGTAGGATGGGTGAAAGGCCGTTTAGTCGTTTGATTGTAACGAAAATAAATTGATTTATGAAAATGCTTCAATGTCCTATTGATGAGTATATGGAATGTGAATGCATGAATTGATATGAAACTGAATCGATAGGTTGGAGGAACTATGGTATGGTTCGGTATGGATGGAGTAAATTGTCTCGTTCTATTTTGTTTCCTCTTGTGATAATGTTATTGATGGATGGTAGTGCATTGCTTATGACTTACTGAGTTATAAACTCACTCGGTGTTTCCTTGTCACCCATTATAGGTTGCTTGGACTCATCTATTTTTGCGGGGTCAGGCCGTCATCGAAGTCATCACACCGGATAGCAAGTTTTGGTACTTTCTTCTTAGTTGGCTTAGAAGAACATTTTGGCATGTATAAGCTATTACGTTGTGTTTGAACTTTGGCATGTAGACTTTAAGCCATGCGAAAATGGCACGAATGTTCGATTGAGTTGGATCAAGGGTAGGCATGAAATGGACCTAGTTACTTTCGTAACAGATGCTGGCAGCAGCAGTGTCATGAGATTGAAAAATCACTAAAAATAGTAGGAGTGGAATTAATTGATGAATAAATTGTGTAATCGAAGCTCGATGAGTCTGTTTTCATGAGGAAGTAACGAAAAGATCATATGGGCAGTATATTAAGAGATAATCAGATTTTTGTGGGACAGGGCCAGAACGGTTTCTGGATTCCCTGCTCCGACTTTGGAAATTCATTATAAATTAACCAGAGATAATTAGGGGTCGTACCATATATGTACAGATTCCTCTCTGAGTCTAGTTTTCATAGAAACAAACGGCATCAGTATTGAAGCCCCGTGCAGGGAGATATCCAAGTCGTAATGGGCAAAGGTCAGTGTAGTCGACCCCTGCAACATGGGAGACTTTGACTAATAAACTGTACTAATTGGCCCGACCAAAAATTCTAGAAAAAAATACATAAATGGGCACATGAGTCTAGTTTCTGGATTACGAAACTGATTTTCGAGTTACGAAACTCAAGATATGATTTTTAAAACGACTAGTACACAGATTGGGCAGTGTCTGGAAAATAAATTTTTAAGGTGTTAAAGTCCGTTAACACCTCGTGTTCGACTCCGGTGTCGGTTTCGGGTTCGGGGTGTTACATCACTTGTATTCTAATCTATTCCAAGGTTCAAACGGGTGTTTCCTCGATCACACATCTTTGCCATCTTCCATGGAATATCGAAATCGATACTTCGGTGATAGTTCATACTCATCAAGTAATTCACATAATTACATATTATTCAACAATAACCACAAAGCATAATATTTCATGATAATAATCAGCATCATATCATATAAACAGCATTAAATTGCTTAAAATGACAATAATGTTACTACATTTACACATGAACTTACCTCGGTACAAAATTATTAGCAATCGAGCTATTCTTCGTAAACTTTGTTTTTCCCTCGATCACGACTTGAATCTCGTTTCTCTTGATCTATAATGCCAAATTAATCTTATTTAATACATACATTCATCAAAACAGCATTTAATACGAACTTTGGAAAATTACATTTTTGCCCCTAAACTTTTGCATAATTACACTTTTGCCCCTAGGCTCGGGAATTAAACTTCATCCCTTATTCTTATGTTTTATGACATGCTGATCATTTTTCCCTTCTATGGCAACATCAAATTCACACTCTAACATGTACTTATGACTATTAGGTATTTTTACCAATTAAGCCCTTTTACTCGTTTTCGCTTAAAACCGAGTAGTACAAGTTGTCTAACATAATTTAAAACCTCATATTCTATCATAAAACACCAAAATACACAAATTTCACCTATGGGTATTTTTCCAAATATGAACCCTAGGTTGAATTATTGCTAGCATAAGCTTAATCGAGCTACCGGGATTCCAAAAACGTAAAGAACATTAAAAATGGGGCTTGGAATCACTTACTATGGAGCTTGGAAGCTTGAAACAAACCCTAACTATGGATAACCCTTGAAATTTCGGCCTAATGAAGAAGATGGACAAAAATTGGCTTTTAATTTTGTTTTTGATTCATTTTAATAACTAAATGACCAAAATACCCTTACTACTAAACTTTCCAAAAATTCCATCCATGTCCAATTTTTGTCCATAGACTTAAAAAATTTGTCAAATTTCTATTTAAGACCTCCTCATTAATATTCCAAAACAATTTCATACTAAAAACTCCTAGAATGCAAGTTTTGCAAATTATTCGATTTAGTCCCTAATTTCAATTTAAGCACTTTAGGCATAGGATTTCATCACGAAATTTTCACACAATCATGAAATCATATCATAAACATAAAAATAATTATAAAATAATTATTTTTATCTCATATTTGTGGTCACGAAACCACTATTCCGATTAGGCCCTAATTCTGATATTACACCCCAGGTGTGTGTTTTTAGGAATTATTGTATTTACTTTTAGTGTTTGTTTTGTGATTAAAATACATATTAGTTAATTTTTATTTTATTTTATTTTTCTTGGTAATTAGGGGAGAAAAAACCCAAAAATTAGTTTTTTTTCATGTTCTCTCCTCTTCCATGTTTATCTCTTCCTTTTTTATTTTTCCTCTTGCAATTGATCTTCTTTTCTTTTTCCTTTCTTTTGTTGGGATATTCTACTTTTGTTTTTGGTTTCGAAAAGCTTTGTTATCCTTGTCATCAGGTCAGTGTCTGGTTTGTTTACATTTTTCATTGATAAAAGTTTCGGGTTCGTATTGGGATCGTCGACGTGTGTTGATTGATTTCAAGGCGTTTTGATCACGAATCAGGTGTGGAATTCAAACCTCTTTAAATTTATTTGTGAATTGTTGATCCAATTTTGTGAAATTCGGTAATTTCGTGTGTGTTCTGAACTATGAAATTTGGTACCAGTTTGCGGTGGAATTCGGAAATCTTTTTGTGTGTTTTGGTAATTGAGCAATTGAGGTTTGTATTGTGTATAATTACTTGAAATTTAGTGTGTTATGGTTGGTTTCTGAAATGCCTTGATTGGGGGTCGATTTAGTGATAGAAAAGCTCAATTTTTAGGCTATTTGTGGGTGGTTTCGTGACCACATGGGTCACCACACGGGCGTAGGCCGTGTCGAATTAGGTATTAGTGTTTTCGGGATGATTTTGGTGCCACATGGTCGTGTGGCTAATTTTAAGGATTTAGGGATTTTTTTAGTCGTTTTTGTAACACCCCTATCCGTGTCCGTCGCCGGAATAGGTAAAGGGGCATTACCGGACTTGAAACTCATATCAGAACAGTAAATTTTTTTTTTTTTTGAAATAAGGAGCATTCCTTTGGGTAAATACTAAAGACAGCTAGGAATACAATTTAAACTTCTATGAGTACACATTTAAAAGATGCCATTTTCGCATGGCTTATATACATTAACCAAAATATTCTTCGGCCACTGGTCTATTCTTTACATGCCATAAAATAATTCAAAACTAACAGTAACAAGCAGTGGATAATGATAGTGTGACTAATTGCTGACGATCCCCGAGTCTGTAGCTTCCAAATGAGATCTATAAAACAGAGGAAACAAAGTAAACGGAGTAAGCATTACAATGCTTAGTAAGTTTTAAGCAGTGTCAACAGATAACAATCAAATTATAACATAGTTGTTCGTATTTTTATTTCACTCTTCCTTCGGGCATACCATCCCTCTACCGAATATGCACATCTCATCATATACAATAGACAGATAAACTTTCACATGAAAGTGAGCTCATGTGACATAGATATATTGTATAATTTCACATAACCTCTCACGCCGATCCGATGTCACATAGTCATAGGAATAGTCTCATAGATTGCTCACGTATGCATCACATAACTATCTTATGATTTTGTTCAAATCAAGCTCACATATAAACTTGGAGTACATACCTGTTTATCCTTTCGCATTGAATAAATTTATAAGTAATTCTTATTGCGAAGTCTTATAGCTTTAAACTCTACTCGGATTATCGACGGGACCTTTAGCTCAGATGAAATCTCCACACGAAGTCAGCGGGTCTTAACCCAGACATAGTCACCACATATGGTCATCTGGTCTTTAATCCCAGGTTTACATCATAGAGTTTCATGCATATTTATTCACATGTTACAACATTCACATCGACTATCATATTTGTAATTCATTTACCTTATCAAATATCTAATAAAACACACCCTCCACCGTTTGTCATTTGGCCACAATATATATATACACATCTCATACATATCTCACATTAGCCATTTGGCTTTACCACATATCCATCTCATACACGTTTCGCATTAGCCATTCGGCTTTACCTCATATCTATCTCATACACATTTCGCATTAGCCATTCGGCCTTACCACATATATACATGTTCACATTCATCACATTGGCCATTCGGCCTTATCTCATATATGCATGTTCACATTCATCACATTGGCCATTCGGCCTTATCACACATACGCATGTTCACATTCATCACATTGGCCGAATCATTCATCACATTGGCCATTCGGCCTTATCACACATACGCATGTTCACATTCATCACATTGGCCATTCGGCCTTATCACGCATATATATACAGGTTCACATTCATCACATTTTCCATTCGGCCTTATCTCATATATACGTGCGATTTGACTATGTTCACTAAGTGTGCGAAATGAATATGATGCACTAAGTGTGCGAATTGACCATGCGGCACTAAGTGTGCGAGTTTGACTATGTAGCACTAAGTGTGCGATTTGATTACGTAGCACTAAGTGTGCGAGTTGATTATATAGCACTGAGTGTACGGACTCAATATACATTCGTGAATCATTATGGACACTATGTGTGCGACACTATTGAGTCGATCGGGACAGCGGATCGGGTAAGTGTCTTGAGTACATGGCTAATAGGTGCTATGCTTATACTTGGTGTTGAGCTCGGTAAGTTTGAACCTATGTGACAAATATACTTGAAGTCACGTACATAAAATTTATCGTAGGATGGGTGAAAGGCCGTTTAGTCGTTTGATTGTAACGAAAATAAATTGATTTATGAAAATGCTTCAATGTCCTATTGATGAGTATATGGAATGTGAATGCATGAATTGATATGAAACTGAATCGATAGGTTGGAGGAACTATGGTATGGTTCGGTATGGATGGAGTAAATTGTCTCGTTCTATTTTGTTTCCTCTTGTGATAATGTTATTGATGGATGGTAGTGCATTGCTTATGACTTACTGAGTTATAAACTCACTCGGTGTTTCCTTGTCACCCATTATAGGTTGCTTGGACTCATCTATTTTTGCGGGGTCAGGCCGTCATCGAAGTCATCACACCGGATAGCAAGTTTTGGTACTTTCTTCTTAGTTGGCTTAGAAGAACATTTTGGCATGTATAAGCTATTACGTTGTGTTTGAACTTTGGCATGTAGACTTTAAGCCATGCGAAAATGGCACGAATGTTCGATTGAGTTGGATCAAGGGTAGGCATGAAATGGACCTAGTTACTTTCGTAACAGATGCTGGCAGCAGCAGTGTCATGAGATTGAAAAATCACTAAAAATAGTAGGAGTGGAATTAATTGATGAATAAATTGTGTAATCGAAGCTCGATGAGTCTGTTTTCATGAGGAAGTAACGAAAAGATCATATGGGCAGTATATTAAGAGATAATCAGATTTTTGTGGGACAGGGCCAGAACGGTTTCTGGATTCCCTGCTCCGACTTTGGAAATTCATTATAAATTAACCAGAGATAATTAGGGGTCGTACCATATATGTACAGATTCCTCTCTGAGTCTAGTTTTCATAGAAACAAACGGCATCAGTATTGAAGCCCCGTGCAGGGAGATATCCAAGTCGTAATGGGCAAAGGTCAGTGTAGTCGACCCCTGCAACATGGGAGACTTTGACTAATAAACTGTACTAATTGGCCCGACCAAAAATTCTAGAAAAAAATACATAAATGGGCACATGAGTCTAGTTTCTGGATTACGAAACTGATTTTCGAGTTACGAAACTCAAGATATGATTTTTAAAACGACTAGTACACAGATTGGGCAGTGTCTGGAAAATAAATTTTTTAAGGTGTTAAAGTCCGTTAACACCTCGTGTTCGACTCCGGTGTCGGTTTCGGGTTCGGGGTGTTACATCACTTGTATTCTAATCTATTCCCAAGGTTCAAACGGGTGTTTTCCTCGATCACACATCTTTGCCATCTTCCATGGAATATCGAAATCGATACTTCGGTGATAGTTCATACTCATCAAGTAATTCACATAATTACATATTATTCAACAATAACCACAAAGCATAATATTTCATGATAATAATCAGCATCATATCATATAAACAGCATTAAATTGCTTAAAATGACAATAATGTTACTACATTTACACATGAACTTACCTCGGTACAAAATTATTAGCAATCGAGCTATTCTTCGTAAACTTTGTTTTTCCCTCGATCACGACTTGAATCTCGTTTCTCTTGATCTATAATGCCAAATTAATCTTATTTAATACATACATTCATCAAAACAGCATTTAATACGAACTTTGGAAAATTACATTTTTGCCCCTAAACTTTTGCATAATTACACTTTTGCCCCTAGGCTCGGGAATTAAACTTCATCCCTTATTCTTATGTTTTATGACATGCTGATCATTTTTCCCTTCTATGGCAACATCAAATTCACACTCTAACATGTACTTATGACTATTAGGTATTTTACCAATTAAGCCCTTTTACTCGTTTTCGCTTAAAACCGAGTAGTACAAGTTGTCTAACATAATTTAAAACCTCATATTCTATCATAAAACACCAAAATACACAATTTCACCTATGGGTATTTTTCCAAATATGAACCCTAGGTTGAATTATTGCTAGCATAAGCTTAATCGAGCTACCGGGATTCCAAAAACGTAAAGAACATTAAAAATGGGGCTTGGAATCACTTACTATGGAGCTTGGAAGCTTGAAACAAACCCTAACTATGGATAACCCTTGAAATTCGGCCTAATGAAGAAGATGGACAAAAATTGGCTTTTAATTTTGTTTTTGATTCATTTTAATAACTAAATGACCAAAATACCCTTACTACTAAACTTTCCAAAAATTCCATCCATGTCCAATTTTTGTCCATAGACTTAAAAAATTTGTCAAATTTCTATTTAAGACCTCCTCATTAATATTCCAAAACAATTTCATACTAAAAACTCCTAGAATGCAAGTTTTGCAAATTATTCGATTTAGTCCCTAATTTCAATTTAAGCACTTTAGGCATAGGATTTCATCACGAAATTTTCACACAATCATGAAATCATATCATAAACATAAAAATAATTATAAAATAATTATTTTTATCTCATATTTGTGGTCACGAAACCACTATTCCGATTAGGCCCTAATTCTGATATTACACCCCAGGTGTGTGTTTTTAGGAATTATTGTATTTTACTTTTAGTGTTTGTTTTGTGATTAAAATACATATTAGTTAATTTTTATTTTATTTTATTTTTCTTGGTAATTAGGGGAGAAAAAACCCAAAAATTAGTTTTTTTTCATGTTCTCTCCTCTTCCATGTTTATCTCTTCCTTTTTTATTTTTCCTCTTGCAATTGATCTTCTTTTTCTTTTTCCTTTCTTTTGTTGGGATATTCTACTTTTGTTTTTGGTTTCGAAAAGCTTTGTTATCCTTGTCATCAGGTCAGTGTCTGGTTTGTTTACATTTTTCATTGATAAAAGTTTCGGGTTCGTATTGGGATCGTCGACGTGTGTTGATTGATTTCAAGGCGTTTTGATCACGAATCAGGTGTGGAATTCAAACCTCTTTAAATTTATTTGTGAATTGTTGATCCAATTTTGTGAAATTCGGTAATTTCGTGTGTGTTCTGAACTATGAAATTTGGTACCAGTTTGCGGTGGAATTCGGAAATCTTTTTGTGTGTTTTGGTAATTGAGCAATTGAGGTTTGTATTGTGTATAATTACTTGAAATTTAGTGTGTTATGGTTGGTTTCTGAAATGCCTTGATTGGGGGTCGATTTAGTGATAGAAAAGCTCAATTTTTAGGCTATTTGTGGGTGGTTTCGTGACCACATGGGTCACCACACGGGCGTAGGCCGTGTCGAATTAGGTATTAGTGTTTCGGGATGATTTTGGTGCCACATGGTCGTGTGGCTAATTTTAAGGATTTAGGGATTTTTTAGTCGTTTTGTAACACCCCTATCCGTGTCCGTCGCCGGAATAGGTAAAGGGCATTACCGGACTTGAAACTCATATCAGAACAGTAAATTTTTTTTTTTTGAAATAAGGAGCATTCCTTTGGGTAAATACTAAAGACAGCTAGGAATACAATTTAAACTTCTATGAGTACACATTTAAAAGATGCCATTTTCGCATGGCTTATATACATTAACCAAAATATTCTTCGGCCACTGGTCTATTCTTTACATGCCATAAAATAATTCAAAACTAACAGTAACAAGCAGTGGATAATGATAGTGTGACTAATTGCTGACGATCCCCGAGTCTGTAGCTTCCAAATGAGATCTATAAAACAGAGGAAACAAAGTAAACGGAGTAAGCATTACAATGCTTAGTAAGTTTTAAGCAGTGTCAACAGATAACAATCAAATTATAACATAGTTGTTCGTATTTTTATTTCACTCTTCCTTCGGGCATACCATCCCTCTACCGAATATGCACATCTCATCATATACAATAGACAGATAAACTTTCACATGAAAGTGAGCTCATGTGACATAGATATATTGTATAATTTCACATAACCTCTCACGCCGATCCGATGTCACATAGTCATAGGAATAGTCTCATAGATTGCTCACGTATGCATCACATAACTATCTTATGATTTTGTTCAAATCAAGCTCACATATAAACTTGGAGTACATACCTGTTTATCCTTTCGCATTGAATAAATTTATAAGTAATTCTTATTGCGAAGTCTTATAGCTTTAAACTCTACTCGGATTATCGACGGGACCTTTAGCTCAGATGAAATCTCCACACGAAGTCAGCGGGTCTTAACCCAGACATAGTCACCACATATGGTCATCTGGTCTTTAATCCCAGGTTTACATCATAGAGTTTCATGCATATTTATTCACATGTTACAACATTCACATCGACTATCATATTTGTAATTCATTTACCTTATCAAATATCTAATAAAACACACCCTCCACCGTTTGTCATTTGGCCACAATATATATATACACATCTCATACATATCTCACATTAGCCATTTGGCTTTACCACATATCCATCTCATACACGTTTCGCATTAGCCATTCGGCTTTACCTCATATCTATCTCATACACATTTCGCATTAGCCATTCGGCCTTACCACATATATACATGTTCACATTCATCACATTGGCCATTCGGCCTTATCTCATATATGCATGTTCACATTCATCACATTGGCCATTCGGCCTTATCACACATACGCATGTTCACATTCATCACATTGGCCGAATCATTCATCACATTGGCCATTCGGCCTTATCACACATACGCATGTTCACATTCATCACATTGGCCATTCGGCCTTATCACGCATATATATACAGGTTCACATTCATCACATTTTCCATTCGGCCTTATCTCATATATACACATTCACATTCATCACATAAAATCCTAAATCAAAATATAAATTTTCATGTATTCACATCACAATTATCCAAATATACTTCACATACCACATATACTTTCATGTATACACTTTGTCTTGGCTGAATCTACATCTATCATTTTCCGATGAGTAATTCAATTTCAAGCCATACTATCATTTCATATTCGAATACTTATAAACTTACAATTTCACAAATTTTAATATCAAAGATCCATCTAACACTC
The DNA here is from genome assembly GCF_007990345.1 of Gossypium hirsutum. Lineage (NCBI taxonomy): Eukaryota > Viridiplantae > Streptophyta > Magnoliopsida > Malvales > Malvaceae > Gossypium > Gossypium hirsutum. The sequence goes on from NC_053430.1 coordinate 70,409,613, forward strand.
ATATATCATTTTATAACATCACAATTTAGAATTCACGTATGAGTTTAATCAATAGCTTATGAGCAACTAAAACAAGTTTTATCCATGTTTACAACATGACCACAATTTCTCTACAAGCTGTTTTCCTGAGCAACAGTCGTTAAATTATTTGTAACTAGGGCTACGAAATTCCAAATTATGTGCCGTTAATTTTCCCTGAAAATAGACTCGTATATCCTCTATCCACAAAATTTTCAGAATTTTTGGTTTGGCCAATCAATACCAGATTTTTCTTAAAATTTCCCCTATTTTACTGCTTGACTACTCTGACTACTCTTCACTAAGAATTTAATTTCTCATTGTACAGAATTCAAAATATGTTTTCGTTTATTTTGTTTGAAACTAGACTCATTAAGGAGTCTAAGCATAAAATTTTATCTTATAATCATTTTTGTACGATTTATAATGATTTTCCAAATACTGAACAGAGGATTTCGGAGCCATTCTGACTCTGTCTCACACAACTTTGAAAATCTCATTATCGGCAACCCCTTTACTTACACGATTTCTTTTATACGAAACTAGACGCGTCAAGATTTAATTACATAATTTATCCAGCTTTTAACTCAGCTCCCACAATTTATGGTAATTTTTCCAAAACACGCTACTGCTGCTGTCCCTAGCAGATTTATACAATTTACTCCGTAAAGTTCTCATTCACATATTTAAAACATAATATCATATATGCCGTCATTTAGAAAATTCATTGACCTTAACGTATATACATAATTCATATTCATCCCGTTTTAAAACTTAAGACTTACAAAGGAATCAAACTCAAATACTTAAGAACTTACCTTAAATGTCGTCGGACAACTACGAATCGACTATTCCATTTGTTTCGCTTTTCCCTTTTCCGAGTTAAGTTCCTTTCGCTCTTGAGCTAGGTAAAATAAATTGGTTTGTTTAATTACTTAACTAATTTATTTAGATTCAAACATTAATAATTTTTCTTAATAAGAACCATACGACTACTCATTAACAACCATTCATTCACATCTTTATTCTTGATTACAATCGGCCATTATAACATATACAAATGCATATTAACCACTTTGACCGATTGTCCATTAACCACTAATTCATATACATAAATTTTACAACTCAACTCACCCTTCTCCACATTATTTACCTTAATTCACATTCGGAAATCATAGAACACATACTAACGATTTAACATTACAATTCAAATTTTCACACACCAATAAACACATTCAGCAAAACTTCATTTCAATTTACTTTACTAAATTATTTCTTGGCACCTTTATCACATTTTCACAATCGGCAAAACCATGTTACCAATCTAATACATCAAAATTTACTTATCCAAGACTACATTCAGCATATATATATATTCACATAAACACAATAGCCGATCGTTATTTATCATCTAATTCGACTTTCAATAACCTCAAATTATAAACAATATTCAATTCCCTAATTAAGATATCAATTGACAACTTCACAAACAAAGATTAACAAGCTTAGTGCTCATCTAATAACCATTTATAATTTAAAACTTCAAAAGTTCAAAATCTAACATTTTACTCACATGGCCGAATACATGCTTTGCCTCAACTAAGGAAATTTATACAATCACAACTCCATCAATTCATTAACATTACACTCATTCGGCCATTATACAAGCAAATTTAACATCTAAACAACACCTTCCAAAAGCTATCAAATTATCACAATTTAAGAAATTGCCGAATGCACATATGTTCAATAATTCATGAATTTAAACCATGGGTTAACTATACAATACACTTATCAATTTAATTTCATAAACAATTACATAAAAATCACATTAACATACCTTTGATTTATGAAATAACCATGGCCGAATGCCTTGGCTTCTTCTTCTTTTTTTCTTTCACTAGTTACGGCAATGGGGAAAAGAAAGATCAACATACCTTGTTTCTATCACTCTTTCCTTCTTTTAATTATTATTTCTTTCATAATATAAAGCCATTAACTATTATCATGCTAAAATAAAATGCATATAATATCTATCAACCATCATTATGGCCGGCCATTAAATTAAAAGTGGTCCATTTGACATGCAAGTCCCTCATGTCAATAACTCATGCATTGTTTGGCCACTTTAAATTTCACCTATCACATTTTCAAGTCTTATCACATGGGTCCTTTCTTATAAATTAACACCTAATTGATAAAATCAAGGCACAAAATATTCACACATACAAATTCCACATACAATAAGCACAGAATATAACATCTAATTATTTTTGTGACTCGGTTTTGGGGTTCCAAAACCACTTTCGACTAGGGTCAAATTAGGGGTGCCACAGTTTTTCACACGGAATTATGTTCCAGACACACAACCGTGTTCTGTGGACATACAAACGTACGAGATCTCCACACGGCCGTGTCTGCCCTGCACCATATTTTAGCACAAATGGACAGAAAGTTACATGGGCTGTCGACATGGCCATGTTCCCTGGAGCGTGTGTAACCTACACACAGTCATGTACCTCCCTCACATGGGCGTGTGCCTCCCTCACATGAGCATGTTGATCCGTACACGGCCTAGGCACTTCCACATAGCCATGTGGCCCTGTTTCGAAAATTTTACTTTGTAGCATAACTTAATCTGTTCTGTTTCTTATACCGTCCAACAATTATTGACGCTTCTGTAACAGCCCGATTTAGGGCCTAGTCAAAATAGTGGTCTCGGGGCCACAAATCTAAAGTTATAGAAATTATTTTATTATTATTTTGGAGTCATAGCATGTTTATATTAGTTCATGAAAAAATTGGTGAGTTAATTTTGATGTTTGTGAGCCCGATTGTGAAAAAGGACTAAATAGCATAAAGTGTAAAAGTCCTAAATTGATAGCTAAAGGTGTTTAACTAGCTAGAGAACCTAAATAGGGGGCCTTTAATTGGCAATTAGACCCCTAGAAGTAGGGTGGCCGGCCATAGGAGACATATGTGGTCAAAAATTTTAATTTTTGGTGGGATTAGGTGACCAATTTTGACTAAAATAGAAAATAGAAAAAGGAAATGATATCACCCTATTTCCCATTTCTTCTTAGCTAAAAATATCAGCCATTGTTGGGGTTTTAAGCTTCAAAAATTTGCAGCAACTTGAAGCACTCACAAGTAAGTGATCCTAATGGCTTTTCTAAAATATTTTTGTACTTTTGAGACCCTTGAAGCATGAGTTTTCAAATGAGGGTGCTATCTTGAAAAATGATCAAGAGTTTAGGGTTTGTCCATGAAATAATTTTTTTTGTTTTTTGACTTTTTATGGAATAAAATGAGTCTTGGTTGTCTTATAAACAACTTTTGTGAAAGGTGTTAGCATGAAAACAACTAAAGAGACTATTTTGCATAAGTTGCAAAATAAGTGATAAGTGTGTGAAATAGTGGGAATTTTAGATTTCTATAAGCGTAAAAAGAGTTTAGCTAAGCTTAAGAGGTGAATAAATTTGATAAAAATCGATTTGCGGGCAAAGGGGTAAAATGGTCATTTTAACAAAATTGTGAATTTTCAATTGCCTAATTGTAATTAATGACTAAACGAGTGTATTTTGGTAATATATATCAAGAATTTTCAAATCCGAACCAAAACCGGAGGAAAACCAAGCAAATCGACTAAATTGTATAGTCGTTACATTATGAAATCTGAGGTAAGTTGTATGTAAGTAATATAACTACATTGCTACTATCCATTTTTAAATTTTCATTGAATAGATATGGCATGAATTGCTTGATATCGAGATTGAGAATGTGTAATGATCATTGAGATAGTAGAATTCCCGTTGGGACCTTAGGAAGTAAACCGGATATTCATGCCGTATCACTTGGGCCATTTGTGCGAGCTAGTGTAAGACATGCCTGGGGCATGCATCGGCCACATTATGAGAGCCAGTGTAAGACCTTGTCTGGGACATGGCATCGGCATTGAGACGAGTGCTAGTGTAAGTCATGTCTGGGACATGCATTAGCCTTAAGACGTAAGCCAGTATAAGACATGTCTAGGACATGCATCGGCTACGAGATGTGTCAGTGTAAGATCATGTCTGGGACATGGCATCAGCCTCGAAGATGATAGCCAGTGTAAGACTATATCTGGGACATGGCATCGGCACTTTACCCATGATTGAGGCCTCTGGAATATCCGGTCGTGTTCTGAATGGTTCAACGGCAAGAGTTATAAATTTAAGTTAATGAGAAAAGTATAATCGTATTGTGAGTATTACAAGTACCTAAGTGATACACATGTATAAGATGTGAACTCATTGTATATGCTATGTGATTTGTATGAAGTAAAGAGTAAGTCATGCTTATGCCCACTTTGGTATCATAAGTTCTTGGTAAATTGTAGACTTATTGTTGTATATTTATTTATATGCAACTTACTAAGCTTTATGCTTACTCCCTTTCCTTTCTATTTCTTTCAGTGCCGCCTAACTAGCTCAAGGATCACCGGAAGTTAGAGATATTGATCACACTATCATCCAAAACATTTGGTATAGTTGGATTTATATTTTTGAATATGGCATGTATAGGATTGGAACTTATTATTTTGAGTCTTGGAGATTTGGCCAAATGTGTTGGCTTGGGATAGATCCCACACTTAGTATTAAGCCATGAATGATCGTTAATATTTATTTTGAGTTTATAAAAGTTGCATCTACATGGTTAAATGAATGTCTATTGTGGCTGATTTGATTTTGGAAATTATGCTTGTTTTGGCATTGGCTGGTATTTGCGTGAAAATAGGATGCAAGGGTGGTAATGAGGTTTGGTAAATAGCCTTATATTGCCCACTCGGGTAGACACACGAGCGTGTTTCTAGGCCGTGTGACACATGGTAAGCCCTATGGGTGTATGGTCCGGCCTTGTGACCCCTGCACGTAAAAATTTCAAGTCAATATGCATGACAATAAACACACGGGCAGAGACATAGCCATGTGCCTCAGCCGTGTAGAGGACACGGCCTAGTACACGGGCGTGTGCCTTGGCCGTGTAACAATTTACGAATGCTGACGTCAAAAATAGAATACCCAAGTTTTTGTACACTGGTTAAGACACGGGCCTGTCGTGGCCGTGTAAGGGACACGGGACATTGACACGGGCGTGTGTCTGACAGTGTGAAAACCCCTGTAGGTGTGAATTAGAATTTAATTTCACACGGGCGTGTCCCAGGGTGTTTAGGCAGTGTGAGCCACACAGACCACCAGCACAACCATGTCGAAATGGTCACAAAGGCATGTTACCCTTCCACACGGGTGTGTGCCCTATTTAAGGCAAATTTCTTAAGGTTGGTTTAAGGACCCAGAATGGTTCCGAATAGTTTTTAACGGTCGATTTGGGGCTCGTAGGCTAATAATAAGAAGTTTAAAGTTGAAATTGAAAAATTTTTAATTTGGACCAAGTCTCAATGACTAGAGACTGTTTGTATGCATGAGATAAAGTTAGGTAATGCCTCGTACTCCGACCCGGCGTGGGTTACGGGTATAGGGTGTTACAGCCTTCATATAAGTATTAGGGACTCCTGTACGGCTTAGATTCATGTGTTGATTCGTAAATGTAGTGTTAAAATTTTGAGTTGTTCAAGCGTGTTTGTAATGTGCTTGTGAATTGAAGCCTTGTCTGATGATAGGACCTGAGGTAATTTGTTATTGAGCCTGTGTATTTGTAAGAGCATTTTTTATTCTGTACTATGTTTCTATATGTCTGATTCTAAATGGTGTGCATTTTGCATTCGCATGGAAATTCTGTAAATGACCGCCTGAATGTGAGTTTCTGTATCTATGAGACCAATGATGCTTGATGTGCATTCGTTCATGTGCATAAAATTGGGGTTTTGGTTGTGAAGAGAAGGAAGTCTGATCTGATTTGGTAATTTCAGCTACAAAACGTTTGTATAGTGGTTTACTACACAGTACGATACATATGGCAGCTCAACTGCATATTGTTCTTTACGTGGCTTAGTTCCACATTTGTGGTGTGTAGGGTTGGATGGGTCTTTCGAGGTCTTATGTGGTGTGCATGGTTGGTTAGACTTTCTCCAGCTCATTTTTGGTGTGATTGGAGGACGGAGTGGTGTTCGATTGGTGGGTTGGGTTGTTTTTTTAATCTACTTTTGCATCATCACATACTTTTGGTTGTGTGAGCATCTATTTGTATGAAAGATACATTTACAATGATATGATGTACTTTGATTGTTAGTTATGATTGGGGTGTTGATTCCATGTGTGCATTCTAGTTTGTAGTCATGTAGTAAGTACATTCCACTATTCAAATGCTATTTGAAATTTTGTTTTGTAACTTGGTCGCTTGTTACATATCGAACTCACACTGAGCTTATGTAGCTCACCCCTTAGTTTCCTCCCTTTCAAGTACTCTCTTAATCTAAAGCTAGACTCGGCATACCAAAGGTCTCAAAGTGATATGTTTTTAAATAGGCTAATAAAATGGTTTTGGACTGTAAGTACTGTTTTGAAAACTATGGTACAAATTTTGTGTCATATACACGTAAGTGTTATTAGTACTGAAGTTTGGAAATTGGGGATTTTATTTTCAAACAAGTTTCATCGTATCCTAATTTTCGTTTTGATTTCGGCATATTTTGTTAAATGATTGAGCTCAATCAAAGCAACAGTTTTCTGATGAAGTCTAAAACAACTCATTTTGTAAAAACTTTCTACGATCACTTCGGTGATCAATGTAACCTCCGAGATTCAGTCTAAACTTTGTGTTACACCCTAGGGCATCAATATTTTCTTTAAGTGATATTGATAGCACCTGGAAAATCGATACCAAACTTGCATTATGTTTCTTGCACAAAAATTCATACTATTGAAAATTATTGGTACCTGTCATAGAGTATCAATATATTTACCCCGAGTATCGATACTCAAGCAAGGGTATCGATACCAAATCTCTATTATGACTTCCGTGCATGTTTCAAAACACAGAGGTATCATTTTTAAAATCCAATTATCGATACCTCTGTCACAGACCTCAAAATATAGCATACAAAAGTATTTTATCCATTCCAATGTAGTATCTAAACATCATGCATCAAATACATCGACAATTAATCATCTAAACACTAAATTTAACAATTCAAAATGTTAGAAACATGTCTAAGAAAGAAACATCATGCCATCATCAATGTTCATAAACCTAAGCATATTTATAACTGATAACCACATAAACAAAAGCAAAACCAACAAAATGTTCAGAACTAACATGGCTATAAATAGGTCTACCACATTGCCTTATTTCTTAATTCATAAATAAATAAATAATGAACACCTATGAAATACTAACAAGTCTTCCATGGATCACTCCCTCAAAAAAACCACACCGCCCACACTAAAACGTCACTAATCTGCATATGTTGAAAAGAGTGGGTGAGCTTAAACAAGCTCAGTGAATGAATAGAATAATCACTATGCAAACATGTCATCATGCATCCACAACACCACCAAATATATATAGAAATGCAATGTTCTTATGTCTAGTGACATATAATACCTATTCATGCATTATCTATTAGTTCATTTACATAGCATTTACATACCCATTCAAGCATATGTCATATAACACATATTCCATTAGTCATGTAGCACATTTCTCACAATCACGTATAATGATAAGTTGGCTCTTGAGGTATGAAACATAAAGTAGGCACTATCACCACACATCGGATACACGGATCTCCAATCACACCAAATGACTCATAGAGTCGAACATATCCCATAAGTGAAGCATATAGCTAACACTCTCCTTATTTCCCCTCACATGTCCTGTTGAATGGAGCTTAGCTCACATTCGCTTATCCCTCCAACATGTCCCAAGGCCTCAACACCCAAAATCACTATACATATAGGTGAGTACTCACAATCCTATGGCATGCCAACTATATCCAACGGTTTCAAAATCACAAGGCCAAAATATCTTAAACAAACACATATCACTTGCTAATTATCCGTGCACAATCACTGTATATTTGCATTTTTAGTAAAACACTGTCACTAACATTTAGCATATACATAACATGTACACATTTGCACTTTCACAGCAATTATCACAACCACATATTCAAATTCACATAAGCACATAATTCACAAGATAAACATAGTTATGAGAAAGTTTACACTCAAAATTTAGAGTAGGAGTTTAGGAAACTACTAAAATTCCCAAATAACACATGACTCATGGCTATGAGCAATGATTCCAAATACTCACCAGTACGCTTTCGCCGACAAGCTGCAAGCTTAATCTATACTTTCCTAGCTTGTAGATGGTCCTAGCGAATCCGAAGATTCAACACAATAAATTCACACAACAATACATTCAAAAATCAGCCAATGACTCACCACAAGCAATCAAAAACATAAGCCTAAACTAGGTTCTCATGTAACCAAAACCTTTAACATAGCAAGTTTTAAATTTGAATATTTCAATCTATACTCAGTCTTATTGCCTAAAACCAATTCCTTCATCTTATAATTCACCTACGACTAATTTTCAACCTTTAAACTATAATAAAATACTCAATTCATGGTATCAAAATTTTAGACATCTTTATGGCTATTTTCCAAAAATTCATTAAAACTCAAGAAATATTTAACGAAACTTCAAAACAAGTTTAGAAACCTCTTAATCATGTCAAAACCTATCGTTTAACACTTTAAAACCACATTTTCGCTCAAAAACCCAAAATTCACCATTAATAACTCTATTTGTTTTCTTTTAATCAAAACATGTGATTTAATGACTAATAATTCAGTTTTAAAGACTAATTAACATTATAAACTAATGGGTAGACGAATGGAACCACCTTTGATGGAAGAAAAATGGATTTTTTTTTAAAACCCGGAAAACTCACACGTGAGGAAGATGATGATTTCAATGGGATCTTAGGATGTTTTCTTGAAGATTTATAAAGGTAAATGGCTTGGGAAATGATAGAAATCAATGGGATTAAAGTTTGGAAATCAAAAATCAATTAGGGAAGACTTGGAAGAGTAAGGACAGCAAAACAATGCTATAGGGAAAAGCTTTTGTAAAAAACTATAGGTGGGTGATATTAGGTTCAACTTTAAAAATTGGTCTATTTGCCTCTTAAAAGCTCACAATTTTGTCTCTGTTACAAATCAATCCTTTTTCTAAAATTAAATGTTTCCAAAATACTTTTTCAAAAATTGATTTGATTTTCTAAAAAACATAATCGGAAACATTATCGATATACCATGTCGCAAAATTCCAAACACTCTAAGGCTAAAATTCCTAAGATACCCCTAAACTCCTAGGCCCTACTTTGGGTGTTACAGATTACCTTAATTAATTAGAACTGAATTGTGAAGGAGGAAGCTTAATCTTCTTTTCTCTCTTCTATTTGGTTCGGTTTAAGAGGAAAAAGATGAGGGAATTATCTTTGTCTTCTCTCCTCCACTAACTATATATATAATTAGTGATTAATTAATTATTTTAGTTAACTTATGATTAACTATTTTAATCTAATTTATAAATAGAAATGGATTAGAAGAATCGTTGTCATCAACAAATTCACAAATTTTAATGGTTAAATAACCATTAAGCCCCTTTGCATATTTACCAATTGGGTCCTTATACATTTTCTAAATTAAAACTTAATAGCGATTGGATTTTTACAATTTAATCCCTAATCTTTAGTTGATGATTTTCTTGATTTAATTTCTTTACCTTTTTTTAATTTATTTTCATACTAACTCCAAAAATCTTCCCATTATAATTTCACGAACTGGCTTACGGAATTGAATTCCAAAACCGCATTTTTCGACACTAACTAAATTCAAGTCATTACATTAGTGTTTATTTGTATTTTAGAGAGATATTTATTTGTATACCTACCTTCTAGAAGCACTCATTTAGTCTTACTTTTTATTTCTCTACTAATCAAGATTTTGGCTAGAAAACTTTAAATGGAAGTGGTTCTATCTTACTTATTGAAAAGATAGTGAATTGTTAAGGTTATATCTTATTCTTGAAAGGTATCAACTAGTGAAGTATCAATTAGTGAATTGGAAAAATCCTTAGTCCTAATAAGCTAAGGTAGCAAAGGTAGACATTTGTGGCCAAACCACTCTAAATTATGTGTCATTTTTTAGTTCTTTGTTTTAAATTTTTCAAACACCAATTCAACTCTTTGGTGTAATTTGACTTTAAGACTATGCAATTCATACAACATGAAAGAATTACTTGAACCCTGACAAAGACAATTAAAACGTGAAATGATTCTAATAAATAAAGTAATTCGTAAAATATGAAAGTATTACTTAAAACATGAAAGAGTTTTAAGAAATTAATAATCCATAATACATGAAAGAGTTACTTCAAATATGAAAGTGTTAAAGAAAGTAAGTAATTCGTAATACATGTAAGAATTACTTAAAACTTGAAAGTGTTACTTAAAACATTTGAAAAAGTTTCTAAGAAATTACAACGCATGAAGAAATTACTTAAAACATGAAAGAATTTCTAAAAAGTTACGTAATATGAAACACATGGAAGAACTACTTAAACCCTGAAAGCGCTAATTAAAATATGAGAAGATACTAAGAAATTAATTATATTCTAACATATGAAATAATTACTAGAAATATAAAAGAATTATTTAAAACATGAAAGGATTGTAAGAAATTAACTAATTTGTAGCAATAGAAAGAATTACATGAAATACGAAACTTAAAATATGAAAGGCTTCTAAAAATTTAAGTAGCTCGTAGTACATGAAAGAATTACTTGCAACTCATAAAAGGTTTATAAGAAATGAAGTTATTTCAAAAATAATAAATAAATTCTTAAAACATAAAAAAAATTTCTTAAAATATAAAAGATTTCTAAAACAAATTAAGTAATTCATAATACATTAAAGAATCATTTAAAATATATAACATAAAAAAATTTTAAGAAATTAATTAATTAAAAAAATTTCTTATAACATGAGAATTTTTTTAAAAATTAAGTAATTTAACTTTTTAACCTGTTAAACAAATTTCGGGTCTCGTAACCTCATATTAATGGCTCACCCCAGAACTTCCGCAAATAAAAATTTAACGGCAGTAAACAATTAAGTAATACGGCACATATGCCAACTTTAATTACCCAATTAATCCAAAGCATATAAATAAATACCAACCCGAAAAGAATAACTAATTTCCTTGTTTTTTTTTTCTTTTTACAAGATCACTGGATTAATCACAGAGAAACCAAACATAGAGAGATTGGAACTGGTCAAGGCCAGCTGAAATGTTGACTTGTAGGAAGTGTTTTCTTTAACCAGCGGTTGAGATCGTGGCAATTTGTGTCAACTTGTTCTAAAATGGGTAGCTTAATTAACATAGATACCCCCAAATGCACCTGTTGCGTAGAATATTGCTCCATTGCTTTGCTTTGTTGAGTAGTCATGCCCCCTTTCTTTAAATGAAAACAATTTTGTTAATTTGATGGATAATTAAAGTTCCTAAAAGATAACTTTGTATAAATTAACATGGAGTTGCGCAGCATTCATTTTCAATTATTTACTTGCTTTTTTTTTTCTTCAGAATTTTGGCTAACCGGATCAACTATCATTATGACACACTCATAATATAAAAAACAAAATTATGTGAAAATTTACCTAATAAGAGTTCATATAAAACCCAAATGATGCTTTGATTAAAACTAATAAAATTAAATGTTTAAAAGTTGGGTAACAAATTCAAATTTTATTATGATTATTTTTTATTGATTTATATAATATAAAAATATAAAAATATCCTCATTATATAACTTTATAAAAAAATATTTTAATAATTTTTCAATTGAATTGATGTCTAATTGACTTGTAATACCAATTAAATTATAAGTACTAAGTATAGATATAATAATACCTACCACGGAACACTACACCATACTCCGTTGTTCTAGACTAAAAGTATGACTCGTAGGAGATATCATAAAGTTACCAATCATGATTTACAATACAATACAGAAAAGAAAAAAAAAGTTAGAATCTAATTAAATTGCAAGGAATGGCCAAAAAAAAAAATTGCAAGGCAAACAAAATTATTACTTTCTTTTTTTCCTTTTTAAAAACCTTAACTTAGGGTAGTTATACATAAAAAAAACTTTTTTTTTTTAATATTAGTAGAGTGGGGATCACGAAAGTCCAAGGAGACTGTAAAACTCCTAATACAAACTCACATTTTCTATACGCCATATGCATTCTTTTCTCAAAGTTGAGTCTGCGAATATTGCTCTGATGAAGTCTTTCAACTGCCATAAATGTTTAAAAAAAAAAAAACGGTAGGTTACAAATACACTCCTCAATAAACCATACCTTAAACAACAGATTGTTAAATCAATACCTCTAGTATTGTAAAACCACAGCTCATAAGTTCTCCACTTTCCCACGCTGAGGTGATTGATTTTAAAGGCATATCTAACAATTCTGCAATACCCCAAAACGAATAAATAAAAATAAATAATAATGTGAAATTTAATTACGAGAAATTACGTTTAAGCATAAACTTCTACTCAACTCTTCCCCAAGAGCCAAGGCCATACAATATGTGGCAACATATAAATACTCAAGTATACACAAGCATAAACAGGAAACGTGTACTCACAAATTACCAGGGTTCGGTTTAAAAACACTAGAATTCAACTTGAGCTTTACCTAGTTGAATTCAAGAACCCTAATTCTTGATCTAAGTAGCTTAAACCTAATAGACCTTTAATTTTTAACTAGTATTAAAAATCTCAATTTGAACTTAATCAAGCCTAATCCAGTGAGCTCAAGCAGTTTGACTTTTATCAATCTAGAGCTTTAAAAGTAAAAACTAAATCAAACTTGAGCCAAGCTTCGAACTATGAATTTTGAGTTGAACTCAAGCTTCTTAAAACCCTAATCAAGAGTTTTAAGGATAAGAGAAACATACCTCCTAGTTTGCGAATTTTTCGTAAAGATGGTATAAGATCATCTATAGGACGGCTGGTATCTTCTTCTGACTTTGCATTAGAGTCAAAAGCAGAAATCAGAGACTTCAATAAAGAAGATAGGTTGTCCAGCATCATATGGATTAGTCTTTGGAGCTGTTCGACAAGTTAATGATTAAGATATTTAACTTAAATATGTAAAAGCTATGAAGACTACGATAAAGTGTGATTGATCAGACCTGTAATGTTTCTTCCGCAGCCAGATCATCAAGCAAAAGTATGTCTTTAGTGATTCTAGAGAAGACGGACTCTAAAACCATGCACATACTTCTCTTATAAGTCGAAGGCCGTAACAGTGGCTCCCATATTATATGTACTTTCTCAAGAATAAAAACAGCCTGATTATCAAACATTGAACTTCACTATCTGATGAAAAGAAAAGCACAACCAAAAAAAATAACAACAGCAAGGAGTATAACAATAACTGTACCTGATCTATGCTGAATTTAGCAGATTCAAATTGTTGCATTTGATGGGTATTTTGAAATCCGTCAGCACCATCTATGGCCTAACAGACAGAAATATTAGCAAAAAGTTATTAAGGAAAATGATGATGAAAATTGGGATAATTATCACATGAAAACTTCCTCAGATTTATCTGAGCCATAATTTGACCATTATTCTTCTTTTAGATCAAAGATATTGTTTCACCATTCCCAGCTTTATTAAATGCAAAGCAATAATTTACAAATTTGTATGCCTTCCGGGAACTTCACTTTAGACTTGCAAACAACCTAACAAAAATTAACACTGCAATGCTGTAAGAAATTAAGAGAAATAAAATAGTTCGAAGCCAAAACAGGGAAGAAAATGAGTTTGAACAAGAAAAGTATTTTTATAAGTGTGTTTTATTTTAGGGATGTTTCCATATTTTGACACCAAAAAAAAAAAAATCAAAGCAAGTCATGTGCAGGAGCTGCACGCATTGGTGTGGTGACCATATGCCTCCCTCAGTTTTATCCGTATTTGCAAATGGTGAAAAAAGAAACAAAGAAAATGAGACCTACATTTTAATTGAACAAGATTAAGATAAAACTGACCTTGTAACTTTGTAATTAATTAGGGATGTTTCCATATTTTGACACCAAAAAAAAAAAAAAATCAAAGCAAGTCATGTGCAGGAGCTGCACGCATTGGTGTGGTGACCATATGCCTCCCTCAGTTTTATCCGTATTTGCAAATGGTGAAAAAAGAAACAAAGAAAATGAGACCTACATTTTAATTGAACAAGATTAAGATAAAACTGACCTTGTAACTTTGTAATTAATTAGAAACTTAAATTTTTTAATTGTAACCATTAAATTAATAAAGGTTGAACTTGAATTATCCAACGCATTCGCACCCTGGCTAGACCGCAATCAGCTTAGGCCTGACTTGAGCTTCAATTTCTAAATTTTTATTTAATTTCAATTCAAACATCAAAAATATATTTAAAATATTAATATAATAACTTTATTTTAACATATAATAAAGGGATAGGACAAACCCAAACTTAGGCTTTCAATGAGTTAATTAGGCCTGGCCTATAGACACCTCTAGTTTGAAATCTGTGAAAGACAATACCAAAATAGGTTTTTCTTATGGAATCATCCTTCAAAATTTCTAGCCAAAACTCAAACCAGCCTACCTCTCTCAGATTAAAAATAACAATCCGGATTTGCCTCTGCAGTATTTCTTCAGCCATGAGATGAAATCTTGGAGCCATATCAGCAAATACAGCATGTTCTTTAATAGAATCTGGAAAGTCTGTGCGATACTGAAATGTAGGTTCAAATATATTAGTTAACATGTATAAAAAGTAAATAAATAAATAATGGAGGACAAAGTGTGCGATACTGAAATGTAGGTTCAAATATATTAGTTAACATGTATAAAAAGTAAATAAATAAATAATGGAGGACAAAGCCACTTCAGATTAAACAAATATAATCACTAAAAGAATAACACATAAACATCTATTTTCCTATTTGGAATAAAGGGAAAAGGATAACTACAAAATAAGCCAGCTTATTCAATTAAATTTATCACATGAGGCCCTATCTTTTTATTGCAATCAATTGAACCCCTTATCACTTATTTCAAAACAAGTGAGCCCTTGATTGAATGGTCTTCCAATTTGGATAGAATAGCCAGATGGAAAACATGTGGAATAAATATTACAATGTCACATTTTTAGGGCACATGTTGAGAGATGCTTCACATTTGTCATATATACTTTTCATGTGGACACCTACCAAGAAAATCTCACAAGGTATATTTTTATCCCGTATCATTAATGCCTCTATCCCAGATGGGAAAAGGAGTTAAAGATTTTAATTTTCCCTCCAACTAAGGGCTCAATTGATTGTGAACAATAACTTACGGGCTCAACTAATTACAATACAAGGACAAGGAGTCATATGATATTTGAATTAACTATAAGGATTTATTGAGTTTTAGCCTAGTACTAGTTGCAGACTTGCAAATATCCATAGATATTCCAAATAGTATAATATATCTGCATTTCATTTTGTTTCTTTCCTTTTTCTGAAGCATGTTATAATTAAGTCTACAATCTCTACATACCTCAAATGCAAGCCCAAGTATCTCCTGAGATAAAAAAAGACAATCATTGTACATGAGAATAGCAACCTGGTTGATACCATCAAGCTGCCTTTCTAACTTCACAAAAGAAAAATAAAGGTTACCAATATAAGTCATGATAAACAAAAACGTGCAAAACAACATGTATATGGAATATACGTAACTTTTACGGCACTCAAATCAAAGTACATGATGGAAAGTGGGTGATCAAATATGCTACAAGAACCTTCATGATATTTCTTTGAGAGCCAGAGAAGGTTTGTAAAATTAAGGTCAAAATCACATGTGCACATGATTAACCTAAAGCACAACCAACTCATTGGATGTAAAAAAGAAAGACCAGGAATCTCATAAACTAATAGATACTTTGCTTCAAGATTAATAATATTATTGTTTGTTTAGAAGTAAGAACCTTGTCCTGTTCAAAGAAACAAGAATCAATAAAAAGCAAATGTTGAGAAAGAGATTTCAGGAACCAACATAATGGAAATTATCAAGGATGTGCAAAGATAGCCTAGCTGGTATATGGTTGACAGATATTGATGTTTGATTTTGAAGAGATTTAAGGATGTGAAAACATGGCAACTCATTTTAGGATAAAGGGAATGGAATTACACACTCCCATACAATGGTTATAAGACACTTTTTAGTGAAGGTGTACAAAAGGCACATATATTAAAAGGGCACCACATTGGATTTCGGGCTCAAAACCTCTGGTGTTTTGCATGATAGACATTTATGCGCACATATCAGTACATTATAGAAATTCTGGTTGCTCAGAATGTTTTTACCCTTTCATGGATGTGAAAGTCTCACAGACCGAGACTAGCACATAGGGCATACACTGGCTTTCAGTGTGCACATCCAGGAATCAAACACTACCATGTATATAAACACAGACATGCTCACAACAATCATGTTAGGGTGTCTTGATAAAGTAAATTGATAAGGCAAAGTAACTTCACAATCTCAAATGAACAAACCACAATCTCAAATGAACAAACCTTGACAGGAATAACAGCTTCATAAAGAAGTATAGCATCTCTTACAGCATGATAGAATTCCAAAGCAACTCTTGCAGATGACAAGCAAACATCCTGCAAGGATTTGTGATGGATAAAGTCATGTCCTGAAGTTTACATGCATAAGTCATGGCAATAGAAATGAAAATGCATGGGTGACCAACTGCAAATAGCTTCAGCAAATTTAGACAACATTCATACCTCTTTTTTTTAACAATATAACTACAAAACTAGATTAAACTATAGGGAGTTGGCAGTAACAGTAATCTTTTGCAATCCTTCATGAGTAAGAAAACTATGTTTCTCCTGACATGAAAGAAACCCAGACTATCAAATTGCAATGGGTAAGAAATTGGATCATGGTATTGCAAGAAGAAAATAGGAAAATTATTGGCTTACCTGAAGTGTCTGATGCACGAGCTCCATCAGTTGGGAGGCTGCTTTTGATACCACACACCTCTCAGATGAAAAAATCAAATCAACAACTTGGTTGGAAGAATTTATAGCCATTCCATCGTTCTTCAGTAAAGGGCCTTTGGAAGTGTAATCCTAGAGAAAATTTTATTAATCAAAATAAATAAAACAAAAATAGAAGCCCAAAAGTTTAATTGTTAGAAACTTACTTGAGGAAGAGAGAAATCACATTGAAGGAGTGAATTTCTAGCTTTTCCCAAGATTTCTGTTTTCTTCCTAAATGCAAAGTGAACCTCAACATTTTCAGAAAAACTGCTCAACCTGTAATCTTTGCCATCGGATGCTGATATGAACATCATTTCCTTTAAAGAGAACTCAAATTCTGATGTACACTTGACTATCTTCTGAAAGTCCACAAGTTTGGAAGCATCTTCTGGAACAACCTAAAGCAAGATTCTAATGTCAATTATTACAAAGCAAGAAAAGGAAATACACCCAGTCGCTTCTTTACAGACCTATATATGACACTACCAAACCATAATCCCAGCCAAACAAAACAAGCAAATCGGTCCTTTTGACAATGTACCAAGTTCCATATATTATGTCTTGATTCTACTATTCACCAAAAAAGAACAAACCTTAAATATGGAAACCAATAAATAGATTAAATCAACTCTATACCCTGGTTTTTCACTTCCAGACACAAGGAAGGAAATAGGTAAATAACCAATTTGTAAAAGAAAATTTCAAGCATCATGCCAAGGTCAACCATTTTGCAAATTGGTTCAAACTGCTTCCAATTTAATTCTACCAAAACATTCAGAATACCTTTAGAGCCAAAGGTTCTTAGGACTTAGTGAAGACTGGACAGATCAAACTAGATAGTCTAGAAGACAGACTATTAAGTTCACATGGTCATACAAAATAGCCACATATATAAAGGTTACAAAGTCAGAAGAAATCAAATGTTACAATAATTGGAATCAAGGCAGTGCAAAATAGCGAAGGGAATATTAAGCACAAATAGCCTTCTATTTATTTATTGCTTGCTTTATGCCCCTAAAAAGGTTCAAGGACTCAGCCTGCCCGTAAAACAATAAATGTATTTGAGCTTCCCAAGGTCTGAATGTAAAACATAATGCCATTCTAGATCACTCCACTCGGGTGATTAATGCACTGCCCAATGTTTCCACAGAAAATAATTACAATCATACACCTTTACCAATAATTAAGCTTCACAGATCTAAAGAAATTAATGTCGATCTCCAGAGTATATTAGTAAAACTGACTATATTAGCCAAAATTAAATACTATAGAATGATGAAAATAAAAGGCAACAGATAATCTATAATATGTATATATATAAGCAGTAAATTCGAGAAACTTTTTAACTGAAGAAAATGGAGATTTATATTCATTATTCTATACTGCCATTTTAATTTTTTATTAGAAATACTGAAATAATTATAAGATTTATCCAAATTATGACAAAGTACTCTACTTCCATTTAAAAACTGAAAAAACTATTTGATTAAAGAAAACAGATAAAGTTTACAACCCCTACATGTAAAGGTTATTAATTTCAAATGTTAGAACAATATAAAACTATCTATTCAATATCAAATTATTAATTTAAAATCAAAAGAAAGAAAATATTATTCATATCCTAGGCACGTAAAAGTAAATACTAGATAATAAAAGAGAGGTTATACAGATAAATCATAATTTATGCTAGGGCTATAGCAAGGTTTAAACCTTGACCTTTGAGTACAAATAAACCCTGATCCTAATTAGTGTTAGTCATTAAATGACTAAGTAAGAAAAACTAACAACAAAACAACCCACCATAAAACTAGAATAAATAAGAGGAAATAAATTTATATATAGACATGAATATATGAACTAATCATACAGACATTTCGGATGTCCCAAGATGTAAGGTTTCATCAATGATAACCTTTGTTTGTACCCTTTGATGCTAAATACAAAATATTAGCCATCTCATCTCTTTAAGGTACAAAATAATGCCTGCAAAACTAGCCATGCTAAATTCTTAAAGGTGGAATTAAAAGATGAGTCAGCAGCTAAATCAAAGGTCATACAACTTTTGTACCTGAAGTCCCTAATAAAAGTCACCAATTTGTTTGCAGCACTACCAAAATTCATGCTCTAAATACTACATGATATGTTATCTCAGATGTCTGGAAGTGAATGATTTCATCAATAATAACCTTTGATAGTACCATTTGATGCTAAATACTAATATTAGCCATCTCATCTCTTTAATGCACAAACTAATTCCTGCAAACCCGTGCTCAAAATTCTTAAAGGCAGATTAAAAAGATGATCCAGCAGCTAAATCGAAGGTCATACAACCTTGTACCCTGAGCTGTCCCTACTAAAATGTCACCAATTTGTTTGCAACACTACCAAAATACAAGCTCTAGATGCAACATACACGATATGTTATTGGTTGTTCCATATTTACAACTTGTATAGATTCACTGCATGACTACTTAATACGAAAAAAGAGGCATAAATTAAAAGATGTCAAAGAAACAACAATTCATTCACTACGAGAATATCATAGAAGTCAATTACGGACATCTATTCACAGGTATTCAGAATTCTGCAAGCAAAGTAGAACAGAAAGCATATTTTTTAAGTCAACCATTAGAAGAACAAACCTTTGAAAGAAACTTTGAGATGATAATATCTGATATCCTTGGCCAAGTTAACCTTCCAAAAGAACGAATCCATGAACCATTCTCAAAGCATATATGCTTGAAAATAAACTTGATGACTTGAATAACTCTTGCATAGATAGCATCTCCATCCACATCTACAATCTGAACATTACAGAGGATATGTTTGACGCTGTCCATGAATTGCTTTCAAGAAAAATGCTTGACGCTGACGAACTAGAATCTTACCATCTATGTGATCCATGTTAGAAGGAATTGTTGTACATAAAGAAAGCAACTAGTAATACAATTTCATGTTCCAAAGAACATATCAGCCAGCTTTATTTTCTGAAACTATGTCCTAATTAGTTAAACCTAGTGTGGCAAGTAGCAACCAAGGATTTGGAATCTCAGTAGAGAGCACACACCTTGCAATCTTGTGAAGGTAATATCTTCAGTACCGTTTCTGAGATTCCTTTGGAACCTTGATTTACATCTTCTGCAAACATTGCAGGTGATCCATAGCTTACAGCTGGAGTGATGGCATGCTTAATTATCAAGTCAGCTGCTTTAGCAAGACTATAATCCAGAATTCCAGCAACCTAAAAAAACATTATCATATCATCATCACGACATACTAACAACAATGTAACAGGACTAATTGACCACCAAAACCTTAGACACTTAACTGATAGCAGACGATTTTCAATGTTACCTACCTATGTTCATCATAGGTCCATCATGGAACAAAATAATAAAAACTTGTCCTGATATAAGATTTAGTTGGTCCATTCTTTAAGCAAAAGGAACATAATAGAAAAACTTACATCCATTGCTTCCATGACCGTATGAAGTTCAATCCCATCCATTTTATCAACACATAATTTGTATTTCACTCTAATTGTTCTAGAATCCTGCTCGAACCGAACTGCATTTTCCATGAACTTGGAAAACAAGTCTTGCATCTACAAACCCAAATCATTCCTCTAAAAAAACAAATCACCAATAAAATGAATAATACCAAAAAAGAATTAAAGAGAGAGATCAAAACATTAAACGTGAAAAATTCATCTATCCACTCTTCTCAGTTTGCCGCTTTCTCAGTAACCAAACATAAACTTACCTCATCGAATAAATCCGCCCACTGTTTCCGCAGCAAACCATACACGATAGGCTCTCCTTCTTCTTCATCGCCAATCCTCAAAGCCTTCTTCAACTCTTTAACTTCCTCGGCGGCAAATCTGAGTCGTCCATCACTAAAAGCTGATCTGGCGCCTTCTAACCTCTCGCAGATCCCTACGATTATCTTCAACAACCCTAACATCTCCCTCTTTTCCCTAGCCTCCTTCGTTGTCCTCCCAATCTCATCAACCAACTTACGGATCTCGACATCGATGGGGCGGTCGGAGATCAACGAAAGAATACCGGAGACGTTGTCAGAGATTTCGTTAGTCTTGAAAACGGCATCGTTGCACTGGGAGAAGAGTGAGGCAAAGTCTTCGCGGTGAGAAAGGAGGTAAGAACGGACTTTTGATTTGATATGAAGAGAGTGGGATTCGAGGCGGCTGATGATGAGGCGGAGATCCGGTGCGGATAGTGGCGTCGAAGGGTCCGAGAGGTCGTGACCGGAGAGAAGATCGCGGACGTTGATTCGGTCAAAGAGTGGGTCCATGTCAGAGGATCTGATGGAATAACGGTTGTGGTAGGGTGCCGGAGAGGGTTTCAAGGGTTAGCCTGGGAAGAGATTATTCTTGGTTGGAGGTTTAAGCCTGGAAGAGACTAACGTACGCCGATACCGCTTACTTAAGTTTGTTTGGTCTAATCTAATCTACGTTTGTCCGGTTTGGTTATTAAAATCCCAAACGCAATGGCGTAAGCCCTTTTTCCCTAACTGCCTACCAACTGCCACTTCCGGTCCTCCTACACTGGCTCGGAGATTTTAATGATGTCAAACAGTTTCAATATCCGTACTACTTTTTATATCTTAAATCAAAATTGTCATTTTATAATTAAACAGTGATTTGTGATTTGTGATTTGAAGATTTGATCCATTGCAGGGGTTGTTGAATAATATATGGTATTAAAAATATTGCACTAATATTTTCGATTTATCTAGAATATTAATTTTTTAACTAGCAAATATATCTACGTTTGTTTAAATCGAGTGAAAAATTTTCGAGTTAATGATTTTTATTTTATCATCTTAACTCAATTTAATTTTATTTTCAAATCGATACAAGTGAAATAAAATTTGAGTCAAGTGAAATTATTCTAGTTAAATTAAAAAAGTAATGTCTTAAGTGGGGGAGAGTTAGAACATCCCGAAATAGAGCTTGGAAGTTTTGGCCTCACAAGAGAGGGTTCGCCTGTTTCGACGAACTAGGGGTTTGTCGGTTGATTTGGTGAGCTGGTATTTGCCAAAAGAGTATCAACAAGGATTTCACCAATATTTTGGCGAATTGGTGCATGTCAAATGATGCAAAAAGGGGAATTCATCAGATTCATTGTAAGTTAAGTTAGCTAGTCAATTTGGCATACTAGGGTTTGTCAATCGAATTGCGAACTAGGGGTTTGCTAGTTGAGTTGCAAACTGGGGTTCGCCAGTCAAAAGTCGAGACAGAATAAAATTAGGAAATAAAGATATTATGTATCTAGGATACTTTTCGTGCACATAACTCTTTTCCTAAGTCAAATAGGATATCCTAAGATTGGTAGGACACTTAGTATCTATAAATACAACCCTTATTCCATGAAAATTCTCTTATCGAATATTATGTTGTCAAGTCTCTGTTGTAAACCAAGTTTGTAGCAACCAACGTAAGCTTTTGTTCTATTAGGATGGATTGTCTAGAAAGGTAAGTTTGCATGTTGCGAACTAGCCGGACCATTTACAAAAGTTACACTAAAATTTAAAGCAACATTAATTTTTTACATCAGTGTAAGTGAATCTCGTCTCATTATTATTTTTTTGTTTATCTATACTATTTATAAAGCCTTTTATTAAATCGATGTCACCAATCAACCATGTCACAACTCAATTAGAGAATTACCAAAAAGTTATTTTATTTGTAAATTAAATTATATGATATATGCATGTTTTTGTTTTTCATTTTCATATAAATTAATAAGATAGATAATGAAACTTGAACAAAAAACATCATATATATAATGTCGAAACCCTTTTTAGAAATTGATATTTTATTTTAAAAAAAAGATGGAGTCGCGACCAATCCTTTTTATTCGGAATGATTGGATCACCTCAATTTTTAATCATTTTAATAAAAGGTTAATTTTACTAAAACGATGATTTTCGGTCTACAAAATTTGAGAAATAAGTTCTAGAGTCGATTACATATGAGGAAGGATTAGCACACTCATAACGCCCAAATTTGGTACCTAGTTGATTACTTGGTGTCTTAGCATCAAAAATGGAGAATTTGAAGAGGATTTAAAACATGATCCTTTCACGCAATGTTATTTGATAGTATTGAAAATGTCTCTATCTAAATTGAATTTTTAGCTAAATTGAATTTTTAGTGAGGAGGTTTTTTCATTTAGGGTCGACCAAAACGAAAAGTCATGTCTTGTAAATTGGGGCACAAAATCTTGAATAAGAACACTCACCATTTAATTATTTCCAAAATCTTATATATTTTTAATTAAATTTTTTTAAAAAGAGGGATGTTCGATTATTTCGATTCAAGAAGAAAATCATACCCCATAAGTTAGGGGCACAATTTCTCGAATCCTCAAAATAAAGAACATTGCATTGATTCAAATTATCAAATATACATCATATAAAAATGAACACAACATTTAATGCAATATGTGATTAATTTATTCAAGTGTTGGTATAAAAATGAATGAATATTTAAACGTGTTGTGTAATATGGTAGTGGCAAAAATAAAATAACTTACGTGGGTAAAAGCAATGATAATAAAATAATAAAAAAAGTAGTAGTGGGAAAAATTTTAGTCGATTAATAATACTACTTAATAATGGTAATAATAGTAAAATAATCAGAGAAAGCATGATAATGCTATGATCATGATTGTGTAGTATTAGCAATGACAAAATGTTAAGCATGATAATGCTATGATCATGATTGTGTAATATTAGCAATGACAAAATGTTAAACGTAAAACATTAATTAGCAATAATAATCATTTAACAACAACGTCAACATTTAAAAATTAAAAACTAAAATGAAATGATCATGAACCTTAAGGATAAAAATGCAAGTTATGCAAATTAAAGGGTAGAAATATAAATAAGGAGATTAAAAGTGTTGGAAATTAAATAGCAGAAAGTAAGAGGGTGAGATTAAATAAACAAGGGATTAAATTGAAACCATAACGAAACTTTAGGGCATAAATAAATAAAACCATAAATTAAGGTTCAGATTAAAAATGTAATAAAGTGCAGGGACCAAAAGGGAAAATAACCCAAACCCAGCACATTTCATTCCCCAAAGGGTCGATAGTCTGGGGACTAAGATGAAACGATTAAAAATTAAGTGGTATAATTTAAAAAAAGAAATAGAATAGAATTAGAACCATATTGAAAAACACTTAAAGGCGGAAAGACCTAGTAGGAAATTAGTCCCTCCCTTCAAAAACACATGGATCTTAAGAGGGGTCGGGACGGATTTCACTTCGGCCCTTAAACGACGTCGTTTTGGGTGTCTGGAAGTCAAACCCAAAACGATGTCCTATTAGACCCTTATATAAATAAATAAAAAAGAAAATAAAAAATCATTTGAGTTTAGTTTTATTTAAAAAAAAGTTCTTTCTTCCTCTTGTCTCTGAAATGTCCCTCCGTCTGCCCCTAGTGTAGTGGGTCTCCACCACGGCCACTGGTCATCGGCAGTGAAGACCGTCGCCTCCGGTGGCTGGAGTACCCAAAAAAATTCCCCTTTTGGACCCTTTGACGTATAGATCACGGATCTGGGGTCAAAATCCCTTAAAATGCTGTCATTCAAAAAAGAAAAAGAAAACGATGAAACCTTTCAATTTCAATCTTTTTCCGATGAAGCCCTCGTCGAATCCCACTAGATTCGAAGACCTTTCGAATCAAGGAGGACCACTGCAGCGACGATGACCGATAAATATGTAAAAACCTTTTCTTTTTTTGTTTTTGTTTTCTTCCCTTTTTTATGTTTGCTTCGAATAAAAGAAATAAAAAAGCTACCTTTTAAAACTCTGTTCTTTTTTGTATTCAATTTCTCAGTGTAAAAAATTACATAGGGTTTTTGTTTGGCTTTTATAGCCGAATCAAAATACAAATATATTTTTTTTCTTTGTTTTTGCTTGTTCGCTATTTTTGTTTCCTTGTCTTCTACTTTTTTCTGTTCTTCCTTTTTTGCAAGTGGTGGTGGCAAAGGGTGAAGTAAAAAATGGTGGTGGCAGAAGAGTGTTAGATGGCACGCTTGCCAACGTGGCGAGGCTACAACGCGAGAGGGATTAGGGTTTCTGAAAATTTTTAGGTTTTGGGCTTTTGGGTTTTGGGTAGTATTGGGCTTTTGGGTTTTTTATATTCGAGCTCCGGTGTATTGGGTTTAAGTTAGTAGGTTTGGGTTGGGGTCTATATTCTTGTAAATGGACTTAGTATTAATGGACTTTTTATTTTATTTTATTTATTTTTTGGTTCTGTTTGGGCTGGACGAAATTGGGCCTCTACAACTGCCCCTCTTTGCTCATTGTCGTGTAATAAAAATGGAGCAAAGACTTAAAAGAGGACCAATTTTGTCCGGTCCTACTGAATCTCAACTTTTTTGGTGCTTATCTTTTTCAAATAGCCCACTCTTTCAGTCCATTGGTTACTCTACTATATTACTCTACTACACTGTATCTGCTTCACTACAACTTTAGGAAGGCAGGATTTAGTGTTACAGTTTTATCTTGCCCCATTACAACTTCAAGGAGATAAGATTTGTTGTTTTAGTTTCAATCCATTCCACTGCAATTTTAAGGATATAGGTTTGTAGCCTCATCTTGCTCCACTGCAACTTCAGGGAGATAAAATTCGCTATGGTAGCTTTAATCCGCCCCACTGCAACTTCAAGGGTATAGGATTTGTAGTTTCATCTTGCTCCACTACAACTTCAGGGAGATAAGATTCACTATCGTAACTTCAATCCGACCCACTACAAATTTAGGGGTATAGGATTTGTAGCTTCATCTTACTCCATTGCAACTTTAGGGAGATAAGATTCACTATTGTAGCTTCAATCCGACCCACTAGAACTTTAGTGGTATAGGATTTGTAGCTTCATTTTGCTCCATTGCAACTTTAAGGAGATAACATTCACTATCGTAGCTTCAATCTGACCCACTACAACTTTAGGGGTATAGGATTTATAGCTTCATCTTGCTCCACTGCAACTTTAGGGAGATAAGATTCATTATTGTAGCTTCAATCTGACCCACTACAACTTTAGTGGTATAGGATTTGTAGCTTTATCTTGTTCCCCTGCAACTTTAGGGAGATAAGATTCGCTATTGTAGCTTTAATTCGACCAACTGCAACTTTAGGGGTATAGGATTTGGGGTTTCACTAATCTGTTACACTGCTCTCTAGGGAACAAGACCTGTAGAATCCATTTCATATGCCTATATTTTATGCTAAGCGATTAAGATAATATGATTAGAATGAATCAAATGCTCCTAACTAGATTTATATGAATGATACTTGTATGAATGCAAAATGTCATTTTCGAGAATGGTCCCCTTTTAGTGCTTAGTCTGACATTGCTCGTCGTTCATCAAGGTTCTATTACTAATGTGTTACCATACCTATTGTTCAGGCCCTGTATCTTTCACAGGAAACCCGAAGAAGTAATCGTAATTTAGACTATTTGTTTTAAGACTATTTGTCATAACAATGGACAAGATTGAAATTTATTGAGGGCAAAGCTCTTAATGAAAAAATTAATCAAAGTGGCAAACACTGCCAAAACACAAAGTGAGTGAGATGAAATTAGGTACCCCAAATATCGCAGTATGAGCTTCTCTAAGCAAACTTTTTGAAGACCATTCTGAACTTGATATGTGTTTAAGAGATCTAGAGTACTTTGTTGATTCCCCAAGATGTAAAGTTTTTCCTCCCTATTACCTTTAAGGGGAAACGACTATTACACCCTATTCTTTGATCAAAATTTGAGTCGCCCTTTTCAGGTTTTCAACTCAAAACTCCTTTGATCTCAAGATGCCCTTTGTGGGTTTTTGCCTTGGCCACTCCCTTTTTTTTTAGGTGAAATATTTCTTGTGTAAAACCCCTTACCCGTATCCGTCGCCGGAACAGGGTACGAGGTACTAACAAATTATAGTATATACTATTAAATAGAACCCAAACAAAAATATGGTGTGCAATTTGATCATGAATCATTATAACATATGCCATTAACAATACAAACCAATTTCAAAGGCTTCGTACAAAATGATTAGTTTGATACTATAATTAATATTTTAAACCTAGACAATTATGTCACGTAACAAAATAACTAAGTCTGCTATACATGACATATTTCAAAATGTTGAGTTCAAATACCAAGAGTATTGATAGTGCGGGCAGATCTTCAACGATCTTTAACTCCTGTGTTAGCTGGATGACACTATAAGACAAAGGAGAGAAAAGAAAGTAAGCTTATAGCTTAGTAAGTAAGTATATAAATAACAAATAAGGAATCTAATATGCTTACAACATAACTCAATTATATCATATTTTTAATTTTACTATTTACTCCGATTTGATCAAGCTGTCCCTCCTGCGTCATGATCACTAAATAAATCATAACTCGAGTTACGAAACTCGAAATTCAAATCCGTAAAATTTACCTGAATCTAGACTCATAAATATTCTTACTAAATTTTTTCTAGAACTTTTGGTTCAGCCAATTAGTACAGTTTATTAGTTTAATTTCCCCTGTTACACAGCACAACTGATCTGACCTCTGTTCACTACGAATTGAATTTCTCTCAGTACACAATCCAAATAACCATGAAACCTGTTTCATTTAAAACTACACTAAATTTAGGCATATAAAATATATTTCTTATTGTGTTTTTTACAATTTTTAATGATTTTTCAAAGTTGGAACAGGGGATCACATAGTCATCCTGAGCAAGTCACACACAATTGTAAATATCTCAAAACATAGAATTCCTTTGCTTGGTCTGTTTCTTTTATATGAAAATAGACTCATTAAGATTTAATTTCACATCTCATTTAACCTCTAATTAAATTCCTTCTATTTTTGGTGATTTTTCAAAATCACGTCACTGCTACTGTCCAAAACAGTTTTAGTGCTAATTTCACTCTTTCACACATTCTTTGTACTAACCTCATTTTAACTTATATATATATATCACAAATCATTTTCACCACATTTCACACATCGTGAGTATAGGCCCATGATTACAATGTCACCACAAAGCCATCCCGTTGAACAATTCAGATTAATCCTCGATACTTGATGGTTTTAGCACACAGCCCCACCATCATATTTCATTTAATTCGGCTCTCTTGTACACATGGTGAACACTTAGTACCACTCATGCAACCTAGCCAATTTGTCTCGTAGCTCTCTTGTCTACATGGTGTTCTTCACTTGGAATCACGCATGCGACCTAGCTACATTTATCTCTCCCGTAGCTCTCTTGTCTACATGGGATACATCCCGTATCACACATGTGACCTAGCTACTACATAGTGTCTCGTAGCTTTCTTGTACACATGATGTGCACTCAGCACCATACATGTGACCTAGCTACGCTCCCTCTATTTTATTCGATCTTTCCGAATGTTCAACCTGGATCTCTCTCTATTACTTATTTCCATTCTTCCAATAGTCGATTTATACTTCAACATCAGCTAGTATATATATAATAGGCTGAAATATAAGAATGTAAATGAAATTAATGTATTATTTACATACAAACTTACCTCGGTGCAAAATATGGGAATTTTGCAATTTAGTCCAAAACTTTCTCCTTCCCCCGTTCGAGGTTGATTCCATGCCTTTCTTAATCTATAACAACATATTTAGCTCATTTAACACTCGAACTATTTATTTTAATCCAAAAATCACATTATACAAAAATTATATTTTTGCCCCCTAACTTTTACAAAATTATGATTTTTCCCCAAGGCTCGGAAATTTAATTTCAGCCCTTATTCTTATGTTTAATGACCTACTGATCATTTTTCTCTTCTATGGCAACATGAAATTCTTACTCTAACACATAGTTATGAATAATAGGTATTTTTATCGATTATGTCGTTTTGCTCGTTTTCGCTAAAAATCGATTAGAAAAGATCATTCTCCTAACTTCAAACATTCATATTCTACCATCAAACAACAAAATACATGCCTATCATTCATGGGTAAATTTTTAAACATAAACCCTAACTCGAAATAATGGTAGAAATAGGTAAACCGAGCTACGAGGATTTCAAAAATGTGAAGAACATTAAAAACGGGGCTTGAAATCACTTACTATGAAGCTTGAAAGTTGAAGAAACCCTAGCTATGGAGGAGAGGAAATTTCGGCAAAAACTAGTGAAGATAATGACCAATTTTGTGTTATTTTTCCCATTTTATTTCATTTAATATACAAATAACCAAAATGCCCTTATTACTAAACTTTCCAAAAATTCCCTCCATGTCCAACTTTTGTCCATAACTTAGGAATTGGTCAAATTCTATTTAAGACCTCCTAGTTAATATCCCAAAGCAATTTCATACTAAAAACTTCTAAAACACGAGTTTTACAATTTATTCGGTTTAGTCCCTAATCTCAACTTAAGCGCTCAATGCATAGAATTTCATCCCGAAATTTTCACAAAATCATGAAATCATATCATAAACCCCAAAATAATTATAAAACAATTATTTCTATCTCGGATTTGTGGTTACGAAACCACTATTCCGATTAGGCCCTAATTCGGGTTGTCACATCTTGACTGAATTCAAATTCACAAGATTGGGCAGGTTTTTGCCATCCATCTCGGTTAAAATCAGCGCTCCTCCAGAAATGGCTTTCTTTACCACATAAGGTCCTTCCCAATTCGGCATCCATTTTCCCCAAAATTAATTTTGTATGGAAAGGATCTTTTTCAACACCATGTCCTCCTTATTGAATTCTTTGGGGCGAACCTTTTTGTCATAAGCTCACATCATTCATTTTTGGTTCATCTGACCATGGCGGATAGCTTTTAATCTCTTTTCTTCGATCAAGTTCAACTGATTATATCGAGATGGACCCATTCTGCTTCAGTTAACTTCAACTCTGATAAAACTCAAAGAGAAGGAATCTCAACTTCAATGGGTAAAATCGCTTCTATTCCATAAACCAATGAGAAAGGTGTTGCCCCAATGGAGGTTCTGACAGATGTTCGATAAACATAGAGGACAAATTATAATTTCTCATACCAATCTTTATAAGTCTCTATCATTTTCCCTACAATATTCTTAGTATTCTTATTAGCCGCTTCCTCTACACCATTCACTTTTGGGCAATATGGTAACGAGTTATGATGTTTGATCTTGGATTGACTATAGGTCTCCTCTATCGTGCTGTCATTCAAATTCAATGCATTGTCAGATATGGTCATTTCTGGTATTCTATATCGACAAATAATCTATTCTTTAAGAATTTGCTAACTGTCGAATTTTTGACATTAGCATAAGAAGTGGTTTTTACCCACTTGGTGAAGTAGTCAATGACCACGAAGAGGAATCGATGCCCATTGGAAGCCTTTGGCAAGATCGACCCATTGACGTCCATGCCCCACATATAGAAAGGTCATGGAGAAGTCATCACATAGAGAGGTGAAGGAGGCACATGAATTTTGTCCCTATAAATTTGGCATTTATGGCACCTCTTGGCATAATTAACATAATCCCCTTCCATGGTGCACCAATAATATCCAAATATCGTGATTTTCTTGGCCATTGTAAAACCATTAGCGTGTGTTCCGCAAACGGCCTAATGGACTTCTTCTAGGATTTTTTTGGCTTCAATAGCGTCCACACATCTTAGTAGCATCTTATTCTTCCCTCTTTTATATAGGATCTCCCGATCTAGGACATATTGTAACGCCCGTACCCGAGACCGTTGCCAGAGTCGAACACGAGGTGTTAACGGACTTAATTCATTTACTTACACAGTTCATTTTTAAATTTCCAGACAAGCTGGTTAACTGCATCATAGTCACTTTAAAAATCATATCTCGAGTTCCGAAGCTCAAAAACTGATTCCGTAAATTTTTCTTGAAACTAGACTCATACATCTATCTTCAAATTTTTTTCTAGAATTTTTGGTCAGGCCAATTAGTACAGTTTATTAGTTAAAGTCTCCCCTGTTTCAGGGTTCGACTACTCTGACCTTCATGCATTACGACTTAGATATCTCCTTGTACAGGGCTTCAGTACTTATCCCGTTTATTTCTAAAGAAACTAGACTCGAAAAGGAATCTGTACATATAGGGAATGACTTCTAATTATCTCTGATTAATTTATAGTGAATTTCCAAATTCAGAACAGGGGATCCAGAAATCGCTCTGGCCCTGTTTCACGAAAACTTAAACATCTCATAAAATACGGCTCATATGATCGTTTCGTTACTTTCATATGAAAGTAGATTCATAAAGGTTCAATTACATAATTTATTCACTATTTAATTCCATTCCTACTATTTTTAGCGATTTTTCAAATCTACATCACTGCTGCTGTCAGCATCTTTTTTTTAAGGTAAACTTTGCCTATTTCATGGTTTTCCATGGATCAACTAGAATTTTGTCATACATAGCACCACAATGATCGTGATTAACCATTCCAATGGATAATCGTTACCAAACATTTCCATACCACTCAATGAACAACATACAAAATGATTATAATGCTATGCTCAATATATATATAAGCCATTTTCGCATGGCTATCCAAATATATACATTACCAAAGGTACTTCACTAACAACAAAGGGCAGTCCTATACATGCCATTATCAGAGTTCAACTAAAAGAGTACCAAAAAGGCTTCGATAGTGTGGACGACTTCGAATTTGACAATCCCGAGTCTGATAGCTGACAAGCAAAATCTATAAAACAGAGAATCAAAGCAACGGAATAAGCATTTAATGCTTAGTAAGTTTGAGTAATGAAATTAGTTTTGACTAAAGTATAACATTCATATGGCTAAATGAATAACTTCATATATGCACATTCTCATAATCATACTTACTTCACGCTTCAATCAACATATTCATACACAAGGTATCAAACCTAACTAAAGGCCGAAAGTTCGTTAATCAATTGAACGAATACTATTTAAAACGAATCGACTTTTCCGATGCATATACGAAACATACCTTATCGTTTGGATTTTATGAGCGTATTAATTGAAATTATTACAGCAAGATCGCTCACTTCCAAACCCAAGTATCTTCAGGATTTAGCCGGATATAACAACTCGCACAAATGCCTTCGGGTCTTAGCCCGGATATAGCAACTCGCACAAATGCCTTCGGGTCTTAGCCCGGATATAATCACTAGCATAAATGCCTTCGGGACATAGCCCGGATATAACAACTCGCACGAATGCCTTCGGATCTTAGTTCGGTTATCATCTGAATAATCATACACATATGTCCACAAATCATAACACATCTTTATTTCGTTTTCATTACTAGAACTCAGACACAAGGCACTTATCTACCATTACCATCAATATGCTTACCTATAGCTGAACGTACAACATCAATCTATGTATTCATTCATGTAACACCCCAAACCCAGCCCAAACGTTACGGCCGAATTTAGTATGTCACATGGAGATGTTTCAAAAAAACATGTGTTTATCTAAATTCTTTGTTTAGAGTTTTGCAAAAATCTGTTATTGTGTTAAGTTAAAGTGAATGGAAGCTGTGCACCAGGTAGGAAGCCAGAAAAGAGGAGGTGAGTCTTATAGGACCGCTTAAGTACCAAGCTCTTCTCGGATCCAATCCTAGACATGCACACATCCTTTCCCACACTTTAAGCAGGTTACGTGTCTACGAACATTAAAACAATTTTAAGTCTGCTTAAAATATTTATTTTCTTGGAAAAACATTTACTTTGCAGAAACTTTGCGCGTCATCGTGATCTTTTAAAAACAAGTAGTTTTTATAAAACGAACCCTAGTGCTAACCAGTTTAATAATCCCCAAAATAAATTTAGTTAAAAAGAGCGGCCTTATTACAACTTTAAGCATAATAAAAATAATCCAAATTAAATGCTAAACTTATTAAATCCGGCAATCAATCTTCATGGCCACTCTGAATCTCGCCCAGCTCCAAGTCCACCAACTAGGGCTCACCTGCAAGGATGGAAGAGGAAGGGGTGAGTTTGGGAAATTCAGTGTATACAGAAACCTATCCAAAGCCCAAATCAGCTCGAGCCCATTGGGCCTAAGCCCTATTCAGATAATAGTACACAGTGGACCAAAGCCCTTTTCAGAATACAGTAGCAAGGCCTTAACCCTTTTTAACATAACAGTGTGGCCCATAGGCCCAGTACAGTAACATAAGTAACAATAGTAGTAATGCATGCAAACCCATCTGGGGAGACTACTCAACCCACCAACCGCTACACTGCCCCGTACCAGCCCTACACTCTATGTGGGGAATATCTCAACCCACCCAGCCCTACACTCCACAGTGGCAGCAACGCTGCTCAAATATCAGTAAGTTGAGGCCAAGCCTCCAGTACGTGGATGAACCACTTTCAATACTTCCTCCATCAATACCCCAATCCCATGCAACAGATATCAATAAAAGCATATCATGTACAATACAGTATTAATCAATCATGCAGTTTAGCAATTTAAAAACCTAGAGGTATATCGATAATTTTGCTCTTTAGGGGTCATTTTCGTAACTTAGCAACTACACAAATTACTTCAGAAATTTTCAACAGTTTTATGCAATTTGGTTCCACCATCTAACTAACAGGCTAATTTGCCCATCTCTTACCCATATTGGTCCGTACGCCCATTGGGCCTAGTTTTTGGCCCATCTGGCCCCTTTTTTCGAAGTACGCTAGAATGTCACACGAACTTACTTACCACTTTGCGGAGCTAGATCTAACAATTACTCTATGTCTTGAGAGCATTCGCATACTCACAAGCCTATGAAATGCCGGAATTTCAGCATTTCGGCTTTTGCCGAATTGAACTAAGGAAGGGTGTTCGGTACACACCTGTTTCGCGACGACTGCTATCGAGATCCCTTTCGATGTCCTACAATAGATTAGCACAGCTCTTATTTACAAACCTCAATCACTAAACCCCAAAACTTACTCATCCAAGATCGAGCCATGTCCCTAAAAACCTTTAAAACCTTACCTTTCTGCAAAAACTGATAGCTAGCTCCGAATCTGATTGCCCCAAGGAACCACGCCTTCTCCAACGCTTAAGTAAACACTAATCATTGACAGAAAACATAGGTTAAAGACCTTAGAGAGCCAAAGGCCCAAATCGACAGCCTCCCTAGATTTTAGGGACTTCGGCTTTTCCTAACTTTGTAAAATAGGACCAGATCTGAGATGATGAACACTTACCCCTTACTCCTTTTTGATCTCCAGGCAATCTGGTGCAGATTTATCTTTCAAACGACGGTAGAACTCGACTCCCGGAGTTTTGAAGTTTCGGCTATAAGCCCCCAAATCTATGGTTTTTCGGCTTTTGGGTGATGAAGGAGATGACAATGTGGGGCTATAACCTTGATGTAGAATTGCCGACAGGTATCTAGGGTTTAGAAAAGATGATTGTCGTTTATTAGGCACAAAAATATTGAAGGATTTGGCTTGGAAGAAATAGGCATAACTAATGTATTTTTCGAGGTTTCGACTTTTGTGGTTTCGACACAAGTGTTGATGAACAGCAGGTTTGATGAACGGTTTTGAAGAAGAAAAATGAAGAAAGAAGAATAGAGAGAATGGTGGTTTCGGCTAGAGAGGAAAAAGAGAGAAAAGAACAACCCTAAGGTGTTTAAGCAGAAGAAAATGGCACCACTCAATACCCTAAGTGCCGAAATACTAACCTAATACCCCTCTGCCGAAATCCCCTTTCTAATTCCCCTAATTCGGCCAACTCTTAGCCTCTCTCCAAATCCCTTAAATCTCTCCCCTTATCACTCCTTAATCCAAGCGTTTGGACAGATTCAAACTCTCCTTTAGCAGACTCTACCTGGACTCCAACACTACCCCTCCTGCACTTAAAAATAAATGCATCTATTTGTCAGCACAGGGAATCGATCCCATGCCTTCCCCAATGCTCCACACGCCACCTTTTTAGGAGCCTAGTGGCGTCACCCTTGCCACTTTACTAAGGCTCTTTTTGTGATGCAATTTACCCATAACTCTATACAAGGGCCATCTAGCCAGAACCCCTAACTCCTAAGTCCAAAAATTCAAAAATTCAACTGGGTTTTGGCCAACACATGGGCCTTCTATAAGCCCATTTACCTACTCAAAATATTAATTTCACATCCAAATACAAAATTTTAAAATCTTTACCAAAATACTGAAAACCGCGAATAAATCCGAAAATCAGGACGTTACAACTCTACCCTCCTTAAAGAAATTTCGACCTCGAAATTTTACCTTATTAGAACAGTTGAGGGTACTGTTGATGCATAGCCTTCTCAGTCTCCCAAGTAGCTTCTTCTTTGCCATGGTTCCTCCAAAGTACTTTCACTAGTGGAACTGATTTCCTTCTCAACACCTTGACGTCACGATCAAGTATTTGCACAGGTTCCTCTTCGAAGGTTAAATCTGACTGTACCTCGATTTTTGCAACTGGTATGATGTGAGTTGGGTCAGATCGATACGTCCTCACATGGATACATGAAAAACGTCGTGGATACGCTGCAGTTCTGGTGGTAACTCTAGCTGATAAGCCACTGATCCAACCCGCTTAACAATTCGGTAAGGCCCAATAAACCGTGGGCTCAACTTACCCTTCTTACCAAATCTCAAAATTTTCTTCCAAGGGGAAACCTTCAAGAAAACCATATCCCCAACAGCGAACTCGATCTCTTTGCGTTTCAGATCCACATACGACTTCTGTCTATCGGATGCCTCCTTTAACCGATCCCTTATCAGCCTAACCTTGCTTTCAGTGTCTGCCACCAATTCCGGTTCAAGCACTCGTCGTTCACCCAACTCTGTCCAACACATCGGCGTACGACATCTTCGTCCATAGAGCGCTTCATATGATGCCACCTGAATACTTGCTTGATAGCTGTTATTGTAAGCAAACTCCGCCAATGGCAAGTAGTCCTCCCAACTTCCACGAAAATCAATGATACAACCTCTCAACATATCTTCCAGAACCTGAATAACCCTTTCTGACTGTCCATCTGTCTGTGGGTGAAAAGCGGTGCTAAAATCCAATCGTGTACCCAACGCTTCCTGCAACTTCCGCCAAAACCGAGATGTAAACCTAGGGTCTCGATTAGAAATTATCGACAATGGCACCCCATGCAGTCGCACTACCTCCGCCACATATAGCTTGGCCAACTTTTGCAGTGAGTAGTCGGTACGAACAAGTATGAAATGAGCAGATTTTGTTAACCTATCCACAACTACCCACACCGAATCTTTCTTGGTGGGTGTCAAAGGTAACCCACTCACAAAGTCCATTGTTACTCTTTCCCACTTCCATAGCGGAATTTTCACAGGTTGCAATAATCCCGAAGGCAATTGGTGCTCAGCCTTAACCTGCTGGCACGTCAGACATTTCCCAACAAATTCAGTCACCTCTCGTTTTAATCCGGGCCACCAGTATACCTCTCGCAAGTCTCGATATAACTTATTCCCCCCAGGATGCATGGCACAGAGTCCACCATGAGCCTCTTTTAGAATTAACTGCCTCAATTCAGGGTCCTTTGGAATACAAACCCTTCCACGAAAGCACAGAACTCCTTCAGTGTTCAACCCAAAATCCTCGTTCTTACCATTCTTAACTTGCTGGAACCGAAGAGCTAATGAATCGTCCTTCAACTGTTTTTCCTTAATCTGTCCAGTCCAAGTAGGCCTTACTTGCAGTTCTGCCAACAAGCTTCCATCGTCGTACAGACTTAATCGTGCGAACAAGGCTCTCAAATCAGTAACAACCCTTCGACTCAACGCATCCGCCACCACATTAGCCTTTCCTGGGGGGTACTCTATCGAACAGTCGTAGTCTTTAAGCAACTCCACCCATCTTCGTTGCCTAAGGTTCAACTCCTTCTGAGTCAACAAATACTTTAGGCTCTTATGATCTGTGTATATGATTCACTTTTCCCCATATAAGTAGTGTCTCTAAATTTTTAATGTAAAAATCACCGCTGCTAGCTCTAAATCATGCGTAGGGTAATTCACCTCATGAGCCTTAAGCTGTCGCGATGCATAAGCGACCACCTTGCCCTCTTGCATCAGTACACAACCTAACCCCACATGCGACGCATCGCTGTATATAGTAAAGTCCTTCCCAGACACCGGTTGAATCAACACTGGCGCTTCGGTCAATACCTTTTTCAATCGATCAAAAGCTTTTTGCTGTTTCTCGGTCCAGACAAATGGTACTCCTTTCCTTATGAGTTTTGTCAAGGGTGTCGCCATCACCGAGAAACCCTCCACAAACCTTCTGTAGTAACCTACCAACCCTAGGAAACTCCGAATTTCTGATACTGACCTAGGTGGCTTCCATTCTAGAATCGCTTCAATTTTACGAGGATCCACCTTAATCCCCTCGGCAGAGACCACATGCCCTAGAAAGGTTACCTCCCTCAACCAAAATTCACACTTGCTGAATTTCGCATAGAGCTCATTTTCCCTTAACACTTGCAGCACAATACGGAGATGCTCATCATGCTTCGCCTCCGTTTCAGAGTATACCAGGATACCGTCGATAAAGACTACTACGAACCGATCCAAGTAAGGTTGGAATACTCGATTCATCAGATCCATAAAAGTTGTAGGTGCGTTCGTCAGCCCAAACGGCATGACCACAAACTCATAATGTCCATATCAAGTTCGGAATGCTGTCTTATGAATATCCCCTTCTTTTACCCTTAACTGATAGTATCCAGAACGAAGATCGATTTTGGAGAATACCGAAGCTCCCCTAAGCTGATCAAACAGATCGTCAATTCTTGGTAGTGGATACTTATTCTTAATCGTCAGTTTGTTCAACTGGCGATAATCGATGCACATGCGCATCGTTCCGTCCTTTTTCTTCACAAACAGGACCGGTGCTCCCCAAGGAGACACACTAGGCCTAATGAAGCCTCTATCTAACAACTCTTGAATTTGAGCCTTCAGTTCCACCAACTTCTTCGGTGCCATCCTATAGGGTGCAATAGATACTGGAGCTGTTCCCGGCAACAAATCGATTCCAAACTCAACTTCTCGATTCGGAGTTAATCCAGGAAGCTCTTCCGAAAAAACATCCCGGAATTCCCTAACAGTTCTGATGGTCTCCACAGTCAGATCCTCAGTTTCAGCTTGGCTTACCAAAGCCAGATATGCCTCGCATCCCTTGCGCATCAGTTTCTCAGCCCTCAACGCCGATACTACATTGGATAAGTAATCCCTCCGTTCTCCAATAATCATTACCTCTTCATCATTGACAGTCCTTAACACCATCCTCTTAGCTGCACAATCCAAAGTTGCCTTATGCTTGGTCAACCAATCCATCCCTAGTATCAAATCGAATTCTTCAAGCGGTAACTCCATCAAATCCCCACAGAAAACCCCGCCTTGAATCTCCAAAGGCACCTCCTTGAAGAGTTTCTCTACCTTAACCAAATGACCTAAAGGACTTATCACAGACACCCCACACACAGTCTCCTCGAAGTGCACAACCAGTGCCCCAGAAATGTTATATGCCACATATGAATGGGTTGATCCCACATCAATCAGAGCAGTATAAGGGTACACCATATATAAAAAACGTACCAGTTATGATATCAGGTGCGTCGCCCTCCTCGCGGGGACGAGCAGCATACACCAAAGCTGGCTGACGAGCATCCGCGTTACCAATACCCCTGCCGGGTGCCCCATGTCCATGGCCATTACCACCGCGACCTTGTCCACGACCTCTTGGCAGCGGCGGTCCATCCCTCACAGGTTGAGCCGGTCGCACAGCCCCTTGTTCGGCCCCCTGAGCCTGAGTGGCCCTCCTAGGACAATCCTTAATCCTATGCTCCTTAGACCCACAACGAAGACAAGCCCCAGAACGCTTCCAGCACTCTCCTTGATACATTCTGCCGCAATCCCCACAAGCTTGCGGTCTACCTGTGTTCACCGGAACTGCTCGAACCGGTTACTCCATCCTAGCTCTCTTAGCATTTCGATTTGCAGCACCCGCTGGTCCAATATCCCTCCTGAACCGATTCTGATCCCTATCACTATTCTTCCGTTCAGTTTGTTTCACCTCATCGGCTATCTTAGCCTTCTCTAACAGTGCAGTGAAATCTCGCTCTCTCTGTGGAGCTATGAGCACCCTTAACTCATCTCTGAGACCATCCTCAAAACGAACGCTGTGCTCGTATTCGGTGGAAACGATGCCATTAGC
The DNA here is from genome assembly GCF_007990345.1 of Gossypium hirsutum. Taxonomy (NCBI): domain Eukaryota; kingdom Viridiplantae; phylum Streptophyta; class Magnoliopsida; order Malvales; family Malvaceae; genus Gossypium; species Gossypium hirsutum. The sequence goes on from NC_053430.1 coordinate 70,448,966, forward strand.
ATACCGACTCAATCGTAGGAACTCCGCCTCATATTCAGCAATGGTCTTATTTCCCTGGGTCAGATTCAAGAACTCCTTTCTGCGTGCATCCACATAGCTAGCTCCAACATATTTTGCCTTAAAGGTTTGTTTGAACAGCTCCCATGTTACCCTCTCAGCTGGGGTACCCTCTCTCACAGTAATCCACCACTGATATGCTTCATCCCGCAGCAACGACACCGCCCCTTTCAATTTCTGTTCTACTGAGCAGTCCAGGTCATCCATGATCTGCTCTGTGGCTTCCAACCAATACTCGGCCACATTTGGGGCCACTCCAGATACGCCCCTAAAAATCTCAGCTCCGTTGGCCCGAAGTCGTTCAGAAATGGACCCCCTATTTATGGGCCCGATGTTAGCTCCGGCCACCCTTTCCAAAACCCTCAACATGGCCTGAGACAAAACGTCATCCCCTGCGGCCCGGTCATACGGCTCATTTTCATTAACTGGTGGTGGACGTACCTCGCCAGCTGGTATGTGTTCAGCTGACGCAGATCCAACTTAAGTGCTACCTCGGCCTCGACCACGGCCTCTTCCCCAAGTAACCCTTGTACTCATAACGATTTATCTGATTACGAATTTTATGACATTAGTTTACTGGTTTCACTGTTTATTACAGAATGTCTTATGAACTGATAGAGTTTCAGAGTTATTTCCGTGCAATCACAATTTAGCTACGGTCCCAGTTTTGTAGCCCTAATACTACATTATCAATAGCACTACCTCTAAGGCTCAGTACTATCTACAGTATTATTTCTAGTCCAGTTCCATATAAATATTTAAAGCAGAAAAAGAACACTTACAAACTTGGTGCCGGGGATTCAGTGTGCCACTTCCTTATCAGTCCATTTAAAATTTTTTTAAAAAACCCATGTTTCATTTACCGAAAATAAAAAGATTTGATTTGAAAACACTTTTTATTTTAAAACTATTGATTTAACCCCGTTTAACAATAGAAAAACTTGAACATTCTTCGAAAAACTTACCATTTCCAAAAATACCCTTTTTAGGCCTACGTTTTTTTTAAAAAGGTTTCCGGATCCGATCCACAGCCGAGTTGTTGCAACCAGGCTCTGATACCACTAAATGTAACACCCCAAACCCAGCCCAAACGTTACGGCCGAATTTAGTATGTCACATGGAGATGTTTCAAAAAAACATGTGTTTATCTAAATTCTTTGTTTAGAGTTTTGCAAAAATCTGTTATTGTGTTAAGTTAAAGTGAATGGAAGCTGTGCACCAGGTAGGAAGCCAAAAAAGAGGAGGTGAGTCTTATAGGACCGCTTAAGTACCAAGCTCTTCCCGGATCCAATCCTAGACATGCACACATCCATTGCCACACTTTAAGCAGGTTACGTGTCTACAAACATTAAAACAAGTTTAAGTCTGCTTAAAATATTTATTTTTTTGGAAAAACATTTACTTTGCGGAAACTTTGCGCGTCATCGTGATCTTTTAAAAACAAGTAGTTTTTATAAAACGAACCCTAGTGCTAACTAGTTTAATAATCCCCAAAATAAATTTAGTTAAAAAGAGCGGCCTTATTACAACTTTAAGCATAATAAAAATAATCCAAATTAAATGCTAAACTTATTAAATCCGGCAATCAATCTTCATGGCCACTCCGAATCCCGCCCAGCTCCAAGTCCACCAACTAGGGCTCACCTGCAAGGATGGAAGAGGAAGGGGTGAGTTTGGGAAACTTAGTGTATACAGAAACCCATCCAAAGCCCAAATCAGCTCGAGCCCATTGGGCCTAAGCCCTATTCAGATCATAGTACACAGTGGACCGAAGCCCTTTTCAGAATACAGTAGTAAGGCCTTAGCCCTTTTTTACATAATAGTGTGGCCCATAGGCCCAGTTCAGTAACATAGGTAACAATAGTAGTAATGCATTCAAACCCATCTGGGGAGACTACTCAACCCACCAACCGCTACACTGCCCCGTACCAGCCCTACACTCCATGTGGGGAATATCTCAACCCACCCAGCCCTACACTCCACAGTGGCAGCAACGCTGCTCAAATATCAGTAAGTTGAGGCCAAGCCTCCAGTACGTGGATGAACCACTTTCAATACTTCCTCCATCAATACCCCAATCCCATGCAACAGATATCAATAAAAGCATATCATGTACAATACAGTATCAATCAATCATGCAGTTTAACCAATTTAAAAACCTAGAGGTATATCGGTAATTTTGCTCTTTAGGGGTCATTTTCGTAACTTAGCAACTACACAAATTACTTCGGAAATTTTCAACAGTTTTATGCAATTTGGTTCCACCATCTAACTAACAGGCTAATTTGCCCATCTCTTACCCATATTGGTCCGTAAGCCCATTGGGCCCAGTTTTTGGCCCATTTGGCCCCTTTTTCCGAAGTACGCTAGAATGTCACACGAACTTACTTACCACTTTACGGTGCTAGATCTAACAATTACTCTATGTCTTGAGAGCATTCGCATACTTACAAGGCTATGAAATGCCGGAATTTCGGCATTTCGGCTTTTGCCGAATTGAACTAAGGAAGGGTGTTCGGTACACACCTGTTTCGCGACGACTGCTACCAAGATCCCTTTCGATGTCCTAAAATAGATTAGCACAGTTCTTATTTACAAACCTCAATCACTAAACCCTAAAACTTACTCATCCAAGACCGAGCCATGTCCTTAAAAACCTTTAAAACCTTACCTTTCTGCAAAAATCGATAGCTAGCTCCGAATCTGATTGCCCCAAGGAACCACGCCTTCTCCAACGCTTAAGTAAACACTAACCATTGACAGAAAACATAGGTTAAAGACCTTAGAGAGCCAAAGGCCCAAATCGACAGCCTCCCTAGATTTTAGGGACTTCGGCTTTTCCTAACTTTGTAAAATAGGACCAGATCTGAGATGATGAACACTTACCCCTTACTCCTTTTTGATCTCCACGCAATCTGGTGCAGATTTATCTTTCAAACGACGGTAGAACTCGACTCTCGGAGTTTTGAAGTTTCGGCTATAAGCCCCCAAATCTATGGTTTTTTGGCTTTTGGGTGATGAAGGAGATGACAATGTGAGGCTATAACCTTGATGTAGAATTGCCGACAGGTATCTAGGGTTTAGAAAAGATGATTGTCATTTATTAGGCACAAAAATATCGAAGGATTTTGCTTGGAAGAAATCGGCACAACTAATGTATTTTTTGAGGTTTCGGCTTTTGTGGTTTCAACACAAGTGTTGATGAACAGCAGGTTTGATGAACGGTTTTGAAGAAGAAAAATGAAGAAAGAAGAATAGAGAGAATGGTGGTTTCGGCTAGAGAGGAAAAAGAGAGAAAAGAACAACCCTAAGGTGTTTAAGCAGAAGAAAATGGCACCACTCAATACCCTAAGTGCCGAAATACTAACCTAATACCCCTCTGCTGAAATCCCCTTTCTAATTCCCCTAATTCGGCCAACTCTTAGCCTCTCTCCAAATCCCTTAAATCTCTCCCCTTATCATTCCTTAATCCAAATGTTTGGACAGATTCAAACTCTCCTTTAGCAGACTCCACCTGGACTCCAACACTACCCCTCCTGCACTTAAGAATAAATGTATCTATTTGTCAGCACAGGGAATCGATCCCATGCCTTCCCCAATGCTCCACACGCCACCTTTTTAGGAGCCTAGTGGCGTCACCCTTGCCACTTTACTAAGGCTCTTTTTGTGATGCAATTTACCCATAACTCTATACAAGGGCCATCTAGCCAGAACCCCTAACTCTTAAGTCCAAAAATTCAATAATTCAACCGAGTTTTGGCCAACACATGGGCCTTCTATAAGCCCATTTACCTACTCAAAATATTAATTTCACATCCAAATACAAAATTTTAAAATCTTTACCAAAATACTGAAAACCGCGAATAAATCCGAAAATCAGGATGTTACAATTCATGTGGCCGAATATGCATGTCTATGTTGAGGCCGATTATATACTTAATACATTCTACAAATATGGTTACTTGTATTGACTAAATACCATTTTGTTTCAAACTAGTAATCAAATACTAACATTTGCACTTCATCTTAATAGCTAGCTTAACAAACCTTAATTTAACATATAATTGTTCATAACACAATTAAAGCATCCTCCCCATTCCATCAATTCAAAACACATACATTACTCAATAATATTCAAAATCATATTCGGCCTTAGTACACACTTGTTAGCCGATTTTTCTCCATTTAGCAACTAATGCACATATGTGCTCATTTGCTAGACTCTACTTCACCTAACTACCATTTCTCATCCAAATAACATGAACCACATTTACTCATGACATCAAGCATTCTTTAATTCGGCTATTACTAGTATAAGCTTTAACCATTCATATTTTTAGAAAGACCAAGTTCTTTCCTCAATACATTCATCATCAAAATTCAAGTAAAACAATCAAAATTCCTTCCTTTATAACCATAGCCGAAGGCTCCATTCACCCATCATTAGTGAAAATTTTAGCATGGGCTAAGCAAGAACCATGATAATTTACCTAAAACAAGTAAACATTTCACAAATTTAACACAATATACTAACCTCCCTAAGGATTCAAGTGACTGAAATTCTTCCCCTCTTTTGTTTCTTCTATTCGGCCAAGTTGAACAACAAAGAGAGAACTTTGTTTTCATCCCCAATTTCCTTTTCATTACTTTATTACTAACCTTTTATTTTATTATTTCTAACATAAAACACTAACACAAAATGTTCATAATAGGCTTTAACCCATAGCATGGCCGGCCACCATCTTGGTTTTTGGTTAATTTGACATGCAAGTACAATTATTTGCAACATGCATAAATAGGCCAATTTACATTTGCCTAGCACATTTCTAAATTTTCTCACATAAGTCCTATTTAATAAAATTCACTTACAATTAATAAAATTCAAACATGAAATTTTCACACATGTATATATACATATAATAAGCATCAAATATGACGGTCAATTATTTTTATGACTCAGTTTAGTGGTCCCGAAACCACTTTCTGACTAGGGTCAATTTAGGGCTGTCACACATATCGTTTGCTAGCCTTCTTAATATCCTTTTATCATTCTTAGTTGCTTGTTCAGGGTATTTACGATTCTTTACATATTGCAATTTGTCATGGTACCAAGGGTGATCATCCCTTTCTTTTTCTTCAATGTTGTAACAATGGGTCAAGGCCTCATAAATGCTTATCTGGATAAGTTTTACATCCTCTTGTTTGTTCACTGTGATCACAGAAGCTAAGGTAGCCTGTAACACCCCTTACTCGTATCCGACGCCAATGGCAGGGTTCGAGGCATTACTGGACTTAAACACAAGCAAACATACAAAACCGAACCATAAACTTTCGTTCAAATTAAATTCATTCGTACAAATGTAAATTGTCCCTTATATAGGCCTACGAGGCCCAAAACATACATCGGGAGTAGTTCGGAACTAATCTGAGTACTTTAGAAAACTTTGGGAAAATTTAGGGAAATTTACATGAAACAGGGTCACACACCCGTGCGGGTAGGTCGTGTGGTCACACACGCCCGTGTGGCTTGCGACACGCCCATGCCCTTAGCCCTTGTAACTTTCTTTTTATGATGTTATTAATAAAATAGGGTCACACAGCCAAGTTACACGCCTGTGTGCTTAGGCCGTATGGCGAATTAAATTCCAAAAATTAAGTGCAGACTTCACACGGCCTGGGCACACGCCCATGTTCTGAGGCCGTGTCTTTCACACGACTGAGACACACGGCCGTGTCTCTGCCCGTGTGTTTACAACTGGGCATTCTGTTTTGCCAAATTAGGGTGCAGGGGACACACGGCCGGATCACACGCCTATGGGGCAGACCATGTGTCACACACGGCCTAGACACATGCCCTTGTGTCTACCCATGTGAACAACTTTAAGGCTATTTTCCAAGCCATTTGCCACCCTTAAATGCTCACTCACTTATACATTTTTAATGGTATGTAACATAGCATATTTAGTTAATCAAATACTCACAATCTTGATCACTCCATGACTTTGTAATGTCAACATATCACATGCTCAAACCATTATACTTTCATATGACATTCCACACCAATTTCATATTTATTCATCCTTATAAACCTATCTTCAACCTACTCACTTATACCATGAACATGGTCATCCTTATTAATCCCAACTCATTTATTAAGCATATGTGCCATTTATCACGTCCATTACCAACAAGCAACCACCAGCGACATCATAAAGCATAAACACATTTCATGCATGCATAAATAATTAGGGTTACAACCTGAAAAGTAATTATAAGCCACATCTCATAGCCTTATACAAATGAATCGTAATACCATTATGAGCCAACTCATTTGGCCAATCAATATGACACATAATAAAATGACCAAGTCCCTTATACATGCCATACTCAATATGCTGAAACTAACTATACCCAAATGTCCGATTAATAGTGTAATCGAGTCTCCAACTTCCTTCGATCCCTAAGCTAGCTTGGCGACATTATAAAAGATAGAAAGGAATAGGGTAGGTATTAAAGCTTAGTAAGTCCATATGCAAATAACATGCTATTTAAACAAGTATTAAACATACATTTAACATAATGAACATGATTTATAATTCATCAAGTCACTTAACTTACTCATCAGTTAAACAACTTTGTCATAAGTTCATCACATACCAAGGCGTTACTCATGAGTTCGGTATACATACCTGTATCAACTCATAATACAATCTCTTACTCATTCTTTCCATTGACTTACCCCTTGGATCTTCTATCAAGTTACTCGATAATTTACCCGTTGAACACTCGGAATACTATTGGATACATGGAAAGCTCACACATAAGTGCCACATACGTAGCTAAAGCTACCTCATATCACATAACGCATAAAAACTTATTCTCGAGCTACTCACTGGTCTGCTCACACAAGTTGTCAGTCAGAACGTAACTACACAGGCTACTTACACAAGCTGTCAGGTATTCGCAACACATGTCGGACTACTCAGCCACCGATAGGATGTACAAGACCAGTACTCAGAACCACATAAACATATCTCATGAGCTCATAAATCACATAATTCCTAGTGATAAGTCACTTGTATCCTAAACTATTCCTAAGGTTCAAACGAGATTTTTCGATATCACATCTCTGTCAAGCTTGCTCGTAATGTTGATCTCAATGTCCATAATACCCATCACTTACTCATGGAGCAATCAAAGCATAACTCATAATAGCATTGAAGAATTTGAATTCACGTTATACTCAAGCATCAAAAATATAACATAACATTACATTATTTGTATATGAATTTACCTCGGTACAAAATGATGAAAATGAGCTTATTCTTTGTAAATCTTGTTTTTCCCCCGATCAAGACCCGAATCACATCTATAATGCCAAATTTAACTTATTTAATACACACATTGTTCGAATCGACCCATAACACATACTTTGGTAAAATTACCTTTTTACCCTTAACTTTTCACTTATTTACAAATTGATCCATAGGCTCGTAAAATGAAATGCATGTATTTTCTTTACTACTCAAGCTTAGCCGATTCATATTCCTACTCTAGCAACCCACATTTTTCTTTATTTCACATATTTACTACCCATTTTACAACTTTTACAAATAGGTCCTTTTCATGCATTTCCATAAAAAATCACTTAGTAAAAGATGTTAAACACACATCAAACTTTCATATTCCTCCATTAAACATCAAAATACATACATGTCACACATGGGTAAGTTTTTGAACATGAACCCTAACTCAAAATAATGGTAGAAATAGCTAGATCGATTGATGACAACTTCAAAAATATAAAGAACATTAAAAACGTGGCTAGGATGCACTTACTTTTGAGCTTGAAAGTTGAAGAACCCTAGCTATGGTGAGCATGGAAATTTCGGCTAAGGTAGATGAAGATGGACAAGATTTTTGACTTATTTTTCCCTTTTTATTCTTTTATTAACCAAATGAAAAAAATACCCTTAAGGCCTTTCTTTTAAAATTTTCCTATTCATGCCCATTTTTATCCAAAATTTTAGAACTTGGTCAAATTTCTATTTAAGGACCTCTAATTAATAATCCATAGCAATTTCATGCTTAAAGCTTCTAGAACTCAAATTTTGTAACTTATTCAATTTAGTCCCTAACTTCAAATTAGACACTTTAGGCATAAACTTTCTTTATGGAAATTTTCACACAAGCATGAAATCATATTATAAACCTCATAATAATCATAAAATAACTATTTCTACTTCAAATTTGTGGTCTTAAAACTATTGTTCTGACTAGACCCTAATTCGGGATGTTACATAGCCTAGGCATCGGCTATTTGATTTTCATATCGTGGGAGGTAACAGAAGGTGATATCATCAAACTCCTCAATTAACTTGAGACCAAATTTGGATAATTAATCAACTTGGGATCTCTCGTTTCTCATTCACCTTTGAGTTGATAGATTACTAGTACAGAATCCTCAATTACTTCCAGTGTCTTGATCTTGCGTTCTATAGCTACACGAATACCCATGATGCACGCTTCGTATTCCACCATGTTATTTGTACAATCAAAATCAAGTTTGCTAGTGAAAGGACAATGATCTCCGTCTGGGGAAACCAGGATTGTCCCAATTCCGTTACCCATGGCATTTGAGGCACCATCAAAAATTAGTTTCTAGGGATATTCTCTTGGATCACTGTCTTCAGTGGTTGCAATATAAATCAGATCCTCATTTTGAAAATCAAAATTTAAAGGCTTGTAATCCTCTAGAGTTCTGCTAGCTAGGAAATCCATTATTGCGCTCCCTTTACTACCTTTTGGTTTACATAGATTATATCGAATTTGTAACACCCCTATCCCGTAGTCATCGCCGAATAGGACGAGACATTACCAGAAAGTAGGAATCGGATCAGAACAGTAAAATTTTGAGCCTTTTCTTAAAAAAAAGATCATTTATATATATATAACTAATAGATACAAACAAAGATCGAATTTAAAACTTATAAAAGTAAACTTCTATAAGATGCCATATTCGCATGGCTTATATACAATAGTCAAAATATCATTCTACTTATAGTCTAACCTATACATGCCATAAGCTAAGTCCACAACACATGATAACCACAATAGTAGATAGTGTGACGAAGTGCTGACGATCCCCGTGCTAATAGTAAGAGTCAACGATCTACAAAAATAAACAGAGAAACATAACATTCAAAGTAAGCTTTCATAAGCTTAGTAAGTCTTAAGCAATTTAAACAGTTGAACTTAAAAACAAACCAAATGTTCGAAATCACATAACACTTTCTGAGTACAATACTATTTGGCCGATTATGCACAAACACATATCATTTTACTCTGTTTATACTCAAACTCATATAAACATAGTATTTACAAGCTTCTGGATTAACTTTAATTCTTTCAATTTCACTAGTGTATCATTTCTTACCCACACTTACTTTCAACATTCATAGTTAAATGGCATATCGAAAACTATCTTGTAATTTTGCATAATAACTGAATGCACACATATACAAATATACATATGAATTTACCACATCTTTTCATATGCTTCTCATTACACATTCTTTATTCTCGTCAGATCAATCTCACATAAATAATATATATATCACCTACCTGAATCACTTAATGTGTAATACGAGTTCAATTTATCATCTTAGCATAGGATCTCGTAGTCATATGCTTTATCGAATTCACTAGCATTTGGCCTGCGAGGTATAAAACCCAAACATAACACCAGCACAAAGCCTACGGGACTTTAAACCCGGATACAATCTCAGCACAATTTATTTTATATACTTTTTTACTAATTTTGGCCTCATCAAATATCTAATAATACCCACTTTTCATAATTGGTCATTCGGCCACACTATATACACATAAACATATGTACATTTCACACTTGCCCATTCGGTCACACCACAAACACAAGCACATATATAAGATAATGCTTTTATCATTACTTGCTAATACATCATATACTTTGCTTTCATTTAAATAACCACTCAGCCATATTACATTTCTAAGTAACCATTCGGCCTCACTATACAAATAAGATAGCACACATTTTCATAAAGGCCCTTCAGATAACTTGCACACATTTAATATTAGCCATTTCGGCCTCACCACATATACATATCTTGTACATCAATTTCATCATATCAAAACCACTTATATATCATTTCCTAACATCACAATTCAAAATTCACATATGGTTTTAATCAATATCTTATAAGCAACTCAAACAATTTTATCAATGTTTACAACATAATCACAAATTCACTACAAGTTGTCTTCCTGAGCAACAGTCACTAAATTATTTATAACTGGAGCTAAGAAATTCCAAATTGAGTGCCATTAATTTTCCCCGAAAATAGACTCATATATCTTCCATCCATAAAATTTTCAGAATTTTTGGTTTGATCAATCAATACCAGATTTTTATTGAAGTTTCCCCTGTTTCGCTGTTTGACTATTCTGACCACTCTTCACTACGAATCAATTTTCTCATTATTGGCAATTCTTTTGCTTACACGGTTTCTTTTATAAGAAACTAGACTCATTAAGATTTCATGGCATAATTTATTCAGCCTCTAACTCAACTCCCAAAATTTATGGTGATTTTCCGAAATCACGTTACTGTTGTTGTCCCAAGCAGATTTATTACCTATTCTTTGCATTCATACTATTTAACATGTATATCACCAAATCAATCTCATATAACCTTTCACCACAACCGAATACACACATACACATATGATATTTTCACATATACTTCTCATTTCGCATTCATGATTCAATTCCGATCAATCTAACATATAAAAGTATATAATACATACCTGACCAACTTAATGTATTGAACATATTCAATGGTAGTTTACTACGAACATTCGAAATCATAATCTTACTCCAATCATCAAAATTAAGTCTGCTAGGTTTAAAACCCAAATCCAATCACCACCACAAAGCATGCGGGACTTTAAGCCTGGATATAATACCAGCACAAAGCCTGCGGGACTTTAGCCCGGATATAATACCAGCACGAATGCCTTCGGGACTTAGCCCGGATATAACACCAGCACAAATGCCTTCGGGGCTTAGCCCAGATATAATACTAGTACGAATTCTTTCGGGACTTAGCCCGGATATAATACCAGCACGAATTCCTTCGGGACTTAGCCCGGATATAACACCAGCACAAATGCCTTCGGGACTTAACCCAGATATAATTCTCCATTATCATGCATATATATATCATAACACATTAGCATTTCATTTACATTACTTGAACACAAGCACAACATGCTTATCAACCATTCCACTTTCGGCTCAATAGCCACATACAAAGAACACGATTTCGTTTCGCTATCCAACATGATTTCTATAACCATTCGGCTACAGTCATATGTACAAATTATTTATTCCACTACGTAATTCAAGTAGAACCAATAGGTCACAATTTATTTATTATGCTTATATACCATGATTTTATCAAATCATAAGGTAAGTTTCATTACTCAAAGACTTACCTCGGATGTTTTGAATAGTTGTGGATAATCTACTCGACTGCTTTCTCCATTCCCTTATCTGATTTAAACCCCCTTTGCTCTTGAGCTTAATTAAAACAAAATAGATTTATTTAAATTACTTACTCAATTTTACTTCTTAGTAGTCACATTTGACAATCATATAAAACACCAATACATAATATATTTTATAAAATATGTCATGAATCGATTTCATACTTATTCAATCAATATATATTCATATCCACAAACAAGGATTCATATAACTTATCATGTTTTCGTATGCATGAATTCAACCATACATCCGATTGTCACTATAAGTACATGGTACATGCATAAGACACATATACATATATTCATACCTATATATGACTATCACAAATTAATCATTTACCACATTACTTATTGTCATTTATCAACAATGCCGCACACAAATACATACATGCTCATACGCATATGATCCATTTATGATTAATATATAACCTAGTCAGCCCTAACTATGCAAACTTAACCTTCATATTCAATTCTATTTCATGACCGAATCACTTATAGATACTACCTAAGCCATCAACTACTTTAACACACAAACATTACTCAAAGGTTACGCTAGTTCACATTCGGCAAGTTTCACAACTACACAAGCCGAATTTTTCTATCATCTCAACTACTAATATGAACATTAAACTATATCAAACATCACCCATTTGCAAATTTTTCATTAAAACTTGAAAACAACATTCATTCTCTACAAAATTCTTTTGTAGCCGTATACTCATATCATTACTAAATTCCAAAATTTTAACATGGGCTAAGTAAAGAACTTAGTGATTAACTTAAAATAAGCTACCATTTCAAATTTTATCGTAATTTACTAACCTTGTTTCAAGCTTAAGATGACCGAAGGTTTTTCCCCTTTTTTTTTCTCTTTTCAATCGGCCAAGAAGAACAAAGATGAAACTTTGTTTTCTTCACCTTTCTTTTTTTTTATTCATCAATATTATAAAAATTATAAAGCTATTTAGTTTCCTTAAAACTAATAAATAATACATATATATTGTCATAAACATCAACATGGCCGGCCACTATAAACAAAAAGGGACATTTGACATGCAAGTCCAAACTCTTTAAAACATGCATTAATAAACCACTTATAAATTTATCTATCACATTTCAAAATTTTCTCACATAAGTCCTATTTAATAATTTCACATACAATTGGCAAAATTACAGTATGAAACTTTCACACATGCACGTTCACATATAATAAGCATCAAATATGACGGTTAATTATTTTTACGACTCGGTTTTGTGGTCTCGAAACCACTTTTCAACTAGGGTCAAATTAGGGCTATTATAGAATTTGGAGAGCAGAATTTGCCATCAAGCCATCTTTCCATTCAACGCGATCAACTCTATCATGTACTTTAAAGGATCCATTTTTGAGATGAGTTTTGTCGTATGGCACAATATGTATTGTCTCAGCCTCTAGTTTGTCCAAATTAAGGCGCAACACAATTTTTCAATTGGCAAATATCTTGTCTCGCATTTAGTGAACTTCTTACTGAGGTAATAGTTTGCTCTTTCTTTCCTCTCCGACTCATCATGTTGGCCTAGTACGCATCCCATAGAATTTCTAAATACTACTAAGTACAGTATCAATGGTTTATCTAGGCTAGGTGGCATCAGCACTGGGGCATTAGACAAGTAATGTTTAACCTTGTTGAAGGTCTTCTAGCATTCCTCATCCCTTATATCTGGTTACATTTCTTAAGGAGACAGAATATATGGGGTCACAGTTCTTGGTTAGTTGTGAAATGAATCAGAAAATATAATTTAATCTCCCTAAGAAACTTCGGACCTCCTTTTGGGTACACGGCGGTGGTAACTCCTGTATAGCCTTGAATTTGTCTGAGTCAATCTTGATCCCTTTCTCGCTGACTATAGATCCCAGCAATTTACCTGACGTGGCCCCAAAAGTGCATTTTGCTGGATTCAACTTTAGTTGGAATTTTCTCAACCTCAAAAATAGTTTCATCAAGACTTTCACATGCTCTTTCTCTGTTTAGGATTTTGTGATCATATCATTGACATAAACCTCAATTTCTTTGTGTATCATATCATTAAATAAAGTTACCATGGCTCTTTGATATGTTGCTACTGTAATTTTTAGTTCGAATGACATCACTTTATAACAAAATGTTCCCTACATTGTTACAAATGTGGTCTTCTCCATATCTTCAGAATGCATTTGTATCTGGTTGTATCTGGAGAAACCATCTGTGAAGGAGAATAGTGATTGACCTGTAGTGTTATCCACTAGGTTATCAATGTGAGGCAACGAGAAATTGTCCTTCGAGTTGGCCTTATTTAAATCCCTGTAGTCCACATGCATTTGCACTTTCTCATCTTTCCTAGGGATGAGGACTATATTGGCTACCCACTTCAAATATTTGACCACTTCTAGGACAACTTTACTAGAACAACTTTAATTCAATTCCAATAGAACAACTTTACTAGAAAACAAGTTTCTTTACATAAAATTGATACTTCCACTTTATCAAGAAACCCAAATTTTTTATGACAAACTCTTTGTTTAGCAACTAAACATGAATCAATACCTTTCCTCTAAGATGAAAATGTGACACCCCTAATTTGACCCTAGTCGGAAAGCGGTTTCGGGACCGCTAAATCAAGTAACCAAATTATTTGAACATGATATTTATTGTCTAAAATAAATGTGTGAAAATTTTAAGCTTCGATTTAGTAAATTTCATGTGAATTTAGTCAATAGGACTTATGTGTGACATTTTTGAAATGTGATAGATCAAAACATAAGGACCTATTAGTGCATGTTGAAAAAGGGGGGACTTGCATGTCAATTTTCCCCCATCTAGTAGTGGCCGGCCATGACATTAGGATGGACAAAGGGTGATGGGCAAAACATGTCATAGACATGTTGTGTTGGTGCATCATGGGAGGAAACAATAAAATAAAGAGCATGGGCAATAAAATATTAGTGTTAGTAGGATGAGAAACAAAAAAAAGGATATGTGTGATTGCCCCCCCTTGCCGTGAGTTGAAGGAAAGAAAAACAAAAAAAAAGTGTTCATCCTTTGGTTCATCCTTGGCCGAAAATTTTAAGGAGGAAGGAAGAAGAAAGATTGAAGAGGTTCGACCATGCATGTAACTAGGCTAAGGTATGTTTGATGATGTTCCATGAGATGCATGCATGTTTTAGTTGTTAGCTTGAGTTCTACCTAGCTCATGGTCTAAATCTTGCTATGTGATGGAAATGACACTCGGCCATGGATGCATCATTCTTGCTTGGTGTTGATGTTGTGTTGGTGAGATATCAAGTTATTTTGTGACCAAGTTGAGATTTGAATTTTTGGAATGAGTAAGACTTTCGGTTATGTTGTTTTGTATGAGTAATGGATTGTTGAGTTCATGCTATTATGAATAAAATTGATTAAGAGAGGCTTGAGATAATTAAATATGCATGTTGGTGGTAAGATGAGCATTCGGTTTTTATCATGGAAGCATAGGAAGCTTGTTAAAGTTGAATTTTAGAAAAGTTAAATGTGTGTGTGTGCTTGTGCTAGTGCCGAATGTGCCTAGGGTGATTTAGCATTGAGTTTGGTGTTATATGAATTGAGTTTTATGGTTTTGGATTTTTAAGTGTTGTTAAATACTTTGAATAATATATATATGTGGCTTTGAAATGTGAAACTCGGCCAAGTGGTTATAAGCATGATTTTAGAGATTCAATGATATTCGGCCGATTTGAATAATTCATGGCACCCCAAGCAAATTAGTTTTAGATGTTAATAAATATTGAAATTATTTAAAAGCATATTACCGAATGTGATTTTAGTCAATGATTCGGTTATGAGTGCTGATTTGTTTTATAATTAGCCGAATGTGTATATGTATACTATGAGGTGGTTTAGCTTAAAGAAAATTAAGGTGCTCGGAAGGTGATTGTCGTGGATAGTTTAAGTAATGAAATTTAATTTCTGTTATGTAAAGTGATGACATTGCTGTTTGCAAATTTGAAGTTAAAAATTGTTGATTGAGCATCAAGAGCTTATGGAAACAAAGTCGGATCGTGGAAAAAGGGGAAATTGGTCGAATAGTCGGAATTGACGTACATTAGCGATCGAGGTAAGTTTTAAGTATTAAAGCCTATAATGTGATTGAGTATGATATGTTAAGCACATATTAAAAGAATCATAACTCTATTGTAAATTTTATGCATATAGCCTAATGACTATTATGAAGTATAGGTAAGTTATTGATATGATATGTTGCCAAACGGATATGATATTATGAAGTGCTAAAAGGATATGTCAGAAGAGTAAAATTGTGATAAACCTGCTCAGGACAGCAGCAGTAACATGAATTTAGAAAATCACCATAAATTGTTGGAGTTGAATGGGAGGCTGAATAAATTATGAAATTAAAGATTAATGAGTCTAGTTTCTTATAAAGGAAACCGTGTAAGAAAATTTATTTCCGATAATGAGATATTTAAAGTTGTGTGAGACAGTGCAGAATGACACTGTAATCCTCTGTTCCGTTTTTAGAAAATCATTATAAATTGTACAAAAATGGTTATAAGATAAAATTTATATGCTTAGACTCCTTAATGAGTCTAGTTTCAAATGAAATCAAATACAACACATTTTGAATTCTGTAAAATGAGAAATCTGATTCGTAGTGAAGAGTGGTCAGATTAGTCAAACAGTGAAACAGGAAAAACAGAAAAATCTGGTATTGATTGGCCAAACTTAAAATTCTGGAAATTTTATGGATGGAAGATATACGAGTCTATATTCAGGAAAAATTAACGGAAAGTGATTTGGAGTTTTGTAGCTCCAGTTATAAAAGATTTAGTGACTATTGCTCAGGAAAAACAGCTTGTGCTGCATTTGAGATTGTGTTGTAAACCTTGATAAACTTGTTCTAGTTGCTCATAAGCTATTGATTAAACCCATACGTGAATTCTAAATTGTGATATTGGAAAATGATAGATGTAGATTCAGCCAAGACAGTGTATATATGTGATAAGGCCTAATGGCCGATGTGATGAATGTGAAAGTGTATATATATGTGATAAGGCCTAATGGCCGATGTGATGAAGGTGAAAGTGTATATGTGTGATAAGGCCTAATAGCCGATGTGATGAATGTGAAAGTGTATATATATGTGATAAGGCCTAATGACCGATGTGATGAATGTGAAAGTGTATATATGTGATAAGGCCTAATGGCCGATGTGATGAATGTGAAAGTGTATATATATGTGATAAGGCCTAATGGCCGATGTGATGAAGGTGAAAGTGTATATGTGTGATAAGGCCTAATAGCCGATGTGATGAATGTGAAAGTGTATATATATGTGATAAGGCCTAATGGCCGATGTGATGAATGTGAAAGTGTATATATGTGATAAGGCCTAATGGCCGATGTGATGAATGTGAAAGTGTATATATATGTGATAAGGCCTAATGGCCGATGCGATGAAGGTGAAAGTGTATATGTGTGATAAGGCCTAATAGCCGATGTGATGAATGTGAAAGTGTATATATATGTGATAAGGCCTAATGGCCGATGTGATGAATGTGAAAGTGTATATATGTGACAGGGCCGAGTGGCCAACGTGATGGATGTGAAAGTGCATAAATGTGATAAGTCCCGAAGGGCATTTGTGTCAGTACTATATCCGGGTTAAAACCCCGCAGGCTTTATGCGAGAATATTATCACTGATTAATGTCCGTAAGCTTTGTGCTCGTACTATATCCGAGCTCTAAAGACCCGATGACTACGTGTGGGAATTTTGTCCGGGTAAGACCCGATAACTTCGTGTGGAGATTATGTCCGCGTAAGACTTCGTAATAAGAATTGCTTATAAATATATTCAATGCGAAAGGTTAAACAGGTATGTACTCCAAGTTTATATGTGAGCTTGATTTGCACTAAATCATAAGGTAGTTATGTGATGCATACGAGAGCAATCTATGAGACTATTCCTATGATTATGTGACATTGGATCAGTGTGAGAGGTGATGTGAAATCATACGATATATCTATGTCACATGAGCTCACTTTTATGTGAAAGTTTATCTGCCTATTGTATATGATGAGATGTGCATATTCGGTAAAGGGATGGTATGCCCGAAGGAAGAGTGAAATAAAAATACGAACAACTATGTTATAATTTGATTGTTATCTATTGACACTACTTAAAACTTACTAAGCATTGTAATGCTTACTCCGTTTACTCTGTTTCCTCTGTTTTATAGATCTCATTGCGAAGCTACAGGCTCGGGGATCGTCAGCAACTAGTCACACTATCACTATCCACTGTTTGGTACTGCTATGTTTTGGATTATCTTATGGCATGTATAAAATAGACTAGTGGCGGAAGAATATTTTGGTTAATGTATATAGCCATGCGAAAATGGCTTATATATGTTTGAGCATAATGTTATAATCATTTGGCATGGAATGGTTAATCACTATCATAATTTGTGCTATTTATGCTAAAAGGGCTAGTTGAATCATGGAAACTATGAAATAGGTAAAGTCTACCTTAAAGGCAGATGCCGGCAGCAGCAGTGATGTAGATTTGGAAAATCACTAAAAATAGTAGGATTGGAATTAAATAATGAATAAATTATGTAAACGAACCTTGATGAATCTATTTTCATAGGAAAGTAACGAAATGATCATATGGATAGTATGTTAAGAGATATTCAGGTTCTCGTGAGACAGGCCCAGAATGGTTTCTGGATTCCCTGTTCCGACTTTGGAAATTCATTATAAATTAACCAGAGATAATTAGGAGTCATGCCATATATGTATAGATTTCTCTCTGAGTCTAGTTTCTATAGAAACAAACGGCATCAGTATTGAAGCTCTGTGCAGGGAGATATCCAAGTCGTAATGCGCAAAGGTCAGTGTAGTCGATCCCTGTAACATGAGAGAATTTGACTAATAAACTGTACTAATTGGCCCGACCAAAAATTCTATAAAAAAATATGTAGATGGGCATATGAGTCTAGTTTCAGGAAAAAATTACGAAACTGATTTTCGAGTTGTGAAACTCAAGATATGATTTTTAAGGTGACAGTGTCGCAGTTAGCCAACTGCCCGGAAAATTTTAAAATGGACTGCGATAGTAAGCGAATTTAGTCTGTGAACCTGTAACACCCCGAACCCGAGGCCGTCGCTGGAGTCGAACACGAGGTGCTAACAGACTTCAAACCACTTAAAAAAAATTTCCCAGACAAGCTGCCAATCTGCGTACTAGTCGCTTTAAAAATCATATCTTGAGTTCTGAAACTCGAAATCCAGTTCCGTAAATTTTTCCTGAAACTAGACTCATATGCCCATCTACATATTTTTTTCCAGAATTTTTGGTTGGGCCAATTAGTACAGTTTATTAGTCAAAATCTCCCATGTTACAGGGATCGACTACACTGACCTTTGCGCATTACGACTTGGATATCTCCCTGTACAGGGCTTCATTACTGATGTCGTTTGTTTCTATAGAAACTAGACTCGAAGGGGAATCTATGCACATATGACATGACTTCTAATTATCTCTGGTTAATGTATAATGAATTTCCAAAGTCAGAACAGGGAATCCAGAAATCGCTCTGGCCCTGTTTCACAAGAGTTTAATTATCTCCTAACATACAGCTCATATGGTCGTTTCGTTTCTTCTATATGAAAATAGACTCATCGAGCTTCGATTACATAATTTATTCATTAATTAATTCCACTCCTACTATTTTTAGTGATATTTCAATCTCACGTCACTGCTGCTGCCAGCATCTGTTACTAAAGCAACTATGCCTATTTCGTGATTTCTCCTTGATCTAACTAGTAATTCATCATACATATCACAAATCATGATCATGACTAGCCATGCCAAGGGCTATTCATTGTCAAACATCTCCCTACTACACTATTGCCATATCATGAATTTTGACACCAAAAATAATCAACCATGACATATGGCATAAAAATCGAATTTCCAAGACTTACGACCTAACATTATAGAACCAAATCCAACCGAACATTTATGCCATTTTCGCATGGCTAAAAGTTTACATACCAAATTTCAACAAAACATATTAGCCTATACATGCCGAAATGTTCTCCTAGACCGACTAAAAAGAAGATACCAAAAGTTGCTAGCCGGTGTGATGACTTCGATGACGGCCCGATCACGCAAAAAGAGACGAGTCCAAGAAACCTAAAATAGGTGACAAGGAAACACCGAGTGAGTATATAACTCAGTAAGTCATAAGCAATGCACTACCATCCATTAATAACATTATCACAAGAGGAAACAAAATGGAACGAGGCTAGTTACTCCATCCATACTGAACCATACCATAGTTCCTTAGACCTATCGGTTCAATCTCATACCAAGTCATGCATTCACATTCCATATACTAATCAATAGGATATTTGAGGCATTTTCATACATCATTGTATTTTCGTTACAATCATACAACTAAACGACCTTTCACCTATTCCACGATAAATCTTATGTACGTGACTTCAATTATAATTGTCACATAGGTTCAAACTTACCAAGCTCAACTCCAAATATAAACATAGCGCCTATTAGCCATGAACTCAAGGTACTTACCCGATCCGCTGTCCGTGATCAACTTAATAATGTCGCACACTTAGTGTCCATAGTGATTCAAAAGTATATATTAAGTTCGCACACTCAGTGCTATATAATCAACTCGCACACTTAGTGCTATATAATCAAACTCGCACACTTAGTGCTACATAATCAAACTTGCACACTTAGTGCTATATAATCAAACTCGCACACTTAGTGCTATATAATCAAACTCGCACACTTAGTGCTGTACAATTTAAACCCGCACACTTAGTGCCAATCTCATGATCATAAATGTTTATACCCGCACACTTAGTGCCGAGATCAACGACTCAATACATCTCACCTCTTTTCTTTTCATTCAACACTTTCATCACCACATGCATACATGTATATATATATTCATCATTCCATTCAGCATCATTACATAGACGTTATGACCATTTAAATTAATACAAACTATATGCTTAATGACTTACTTTGTGTTGGGTAAGACGGTTCCAACTCGGCTACTCGATGATCTTTTCTTTGCCTTTGCTTGATTCTCCTCCTTTAACTCCTTGAGCTTACTCAATAAATCAACTAGTTTAACCGCCTTGCTAAATATTTACAATCCAATTACACATGCATATGTATGTTAGTATATTCGGCAATCACCTTTACTAATCACCCATTTAGTCGATTGTAGGGAATTAATTATAATATCTCTAGGATGTACTCTACATGGCCGAATATACCATGTTAGTTTTTTTTTTAACATTTCCTATGTAATTACATATAGGTTTTTACACTTTAAGTTTCACACATTTCACCTTTTAATGCCTATTGCTCATCCCTTTGATCTTAACCTAAATGACAACTCCCTCTCCCATATCTCAACCGAATTATCCATAACATCAAGACTAAAATTTTGCACCTTGAACTTCATACATTTATAAAAACTTCCATAACTCATTCGGCTTTAACAATTACCCATTTCTCATAAAAGAAATTAACAAATAAAATAAACATTCCATTAACCCATATGGTCGAATGTACCAAGCATTACTTAACTAAAATTCCACAAATTTCAACCTCATAATAATCTCTACTTATTCAATACAACATGAAACAACCTCTACTCCTAACCTCTTGATATACGGCTTAATGCCCAAACCACCATAAAAGTTTGATTTTTCATGACATTGCCGAAATGCATTTCAACAATTAGCTCAACATACAAAGGAAGTTAAAACCAACATTTCAAAACTTACCTCCAGCTAGAAAAAGGGTTGCCGAATTGCCTTAATGAAAACTTCCCTATTTCTTTCCTTTTTGTTTCGGTTTTGGCAAGATGGAGAAGAAGATGAACACTCCTCTCCCCTTTTTCTCTTTTATTCAATTTTATTATAATTATTTTAAGCCATTTGTTAACTAAACAAAACATATTAAATTAGAATAAGTGGAGCACCATCACCCCTTGGCCGGCCACTCTTCATCTTTTGGGTAAATTGACATGCAAAACCACCCTTTTTGGTACATGCACTAATAGACCATTTTAAATTAGCCTATCATATTTCACCATGTCTCATATCGATCCCTATTTAATAATTTCTCATGCAATTGGCAAAATTAGAGAATGAAACTTCCACATACTCATGCACACACATAATAAGCATAGAATATATCAATTAATTATTTTTATGACTCGGTTTTGTGGTCCCGAAACCACTTCTCGACTAGGGTCAATTTTGGGCTGTCACAGAACCCCTCGTGTCTGACTCCGGCAACGGTCTCGGGTACGGGGTGTTACAGAAAATGCAATGCAACCACAACCAAAAGAAAACGAAACAAGTCAATATTTTGTATAAAGCTTGAAAACAAAGCAAAGAATAACAATTAAAATGTTTCTTTTTTATAATCTATTTGGGTAACCGTTAAAGGTTTGACATGGTTCTTCCTAGGGCAGGCTCTTAGGGTTCACTACATGTAGTTTGGTTCTAAAGTAAGGGTACCCGAACTGGCAGATTCCTCAATCCTCACCAATCAGAGGCTCATACAGACTAAATTCAGTTTAGGAGAATACATTTCCCTATGCATGCACAGAGGTGAAGACCTCACGAAGACATAGGTACGAATGTATCCCAAAAGCAATTCCCTATCCTACACGGAGGTGAAGACCTCAAAAAGGAAATAGCTTTTCACTCCCACTTAAGAAGGGTGAAATGGATCAATTATGCCATGCAATATATGTGGAAATATACGAAGAGAAGCTCTCAAACCAATAAAATAGATGTTTGTAACCCGAGATAATAAATACATTATTTATCACCAAAACATAAATGATGAAATGTAAGAAAAGATCGCAAATTAAACTAAACTTGAATTCTTGATTTCCAAAAAAAAGACCGAAAAATAATAAACTCATGGCTTGACTATTTTATTAGTCCTCAGTGGAGCCAAGTTGTCGAAACCCTTTTTGGAAATCGATTTTTTATTTTAAAATGAAGATGGAGTCGCCACCAATCCTTTTTATTAAGTGTGACTGGATCACCTTGAAATTTAATCATTTTAATAAAATGGTTAATTTTACTAAAATAATGATTTTTGGTCTACAAAATCCAAAAAATAGGTTCAGGAGTCGGTTATGTATGAGGAAGGATTAGCACCCTCATAATGCCCAAAATTGATACCTAGTTGATTACATGGTGTCTTAGCGTCAAAAATGGAGGATTTGAAGAGGATTTAAAACATGATCCCTTTTACACGATGTTATTTGATGGTATTGAAAAAGTCTCTATCTAAATTGAATTTTTAGTGAGAAGGTTTTCTCATTTCGGGTCGATCAAAATGAAAAGTCATATCCCATAAGTTGGGGAACAAAATCTCGAATAAAAACGCTCACTGTTTAATTATTGTCAAAATCTTATATATTTTTAATTAATTTTTTTGAAAAAGGATTGATGTTCGACTATTTCGATTTAATGAGAAAAACGTATCCCGTAAGTTAGGGGCACAATTTCTCGAATCCTCAAAATAAAAAATATTTTATCGATTCAAATTACCAAATATATGTCGTATAAAAACGAACACATAAAAATGAATGAATATTTAAACGTATTGTATAATATGGTAGTGGAAAAAATAAAATAACTTACGTGGGTAAAAACAATGATAATAAAATAATAAAAAAAAGTAGTAGTGGGAAAAATTTTAGTCGATTAATAATACTACTTAATAATGGTAATAGTAGTAAAATAATAAGAGAAAGTATGATATGCTATGATCATGATCGTATAATATTAGCAATGATAAAATGTTAAACCTAAAACTTTAATTAGCAATAATAATCATTTAACAACAACATCAACATTAAAAAAAATGAAATGATCAAGAACCTTAAGGATAAAAATGCAAGTTATGCAAATTAAAGGGTAAAAATACAAATAAGGAGATTAAAAGTGTTGGAAATTAAATGACAGAAAGTAAAGGGGTGGGATTACATAAACAGGGGATTAAATCAAAACCATAACGAAATTTTAGGGCATAAATAAATAAAGCAGTAAATAAACAGTCAGATTAAAAATGCAATAAATTGTAGGGACCAAAAGGGAAAATAACCTAAACCCAGTACACGTCATTCTCCAAAGGGTCGATAGTCTGGGGACTAAGATGAAACAATTCAAAATTAAGTGGTATAGTTTAAAAAAGGAAACAGAACATAAAGGCGGAAGGACCTAGCAGAAAATTAGCCCCTCCCTTCAAAAACACGCGGATCTTAGGAGGGGTCGGGTCAGATTTCAGGTCGGCCCTTTAACGACGCCGTTTTGGGTGTCTAGAAGTTAAGTAAAAAAATAGAAACTAAAAAAAATCATTTGAGTTTAGTTTTTTTTTTTAAATTCTTTATTCCCCTTGTCTTTGAAATGTTCCCTACGTCCAGCCCTAGTGCAGTGGGTCTTTGCCACGGCCACCGGTTATCGGCGGCGGAGACCGCTGCCTCCAATGGTCGGAGTACCCAAAAATATTCCCTTTTTGGACCCTTTGACATATAGGTCGCGGATTTGGGGTCAAAATCCCCTAAAATGCCGTCCTTCAAAAAAGAAAAAAAATGATAAAACCTTTCAGTTTCAATCTTTTTCGACGAGGCCCTCATTGAATCCCACTAGATTCAAAGACCTTTCAAATCGGCGAGGACCACCATGGCGGCGATGACCGATAAATAGGTAAAAACCTTTTCCTTTTTGGTTCTTTTTTTTTTATGTTTGCTTCGAATAAAAAGAATAATAAAACTACCTTTTAAAACTCTATTCTTTTTTTATATTTGATTTCTTAGTGTAAAAAAATTACATAGGATTTTTGTTTGGATTTTATAGCCAAATCAAAATACAAATATATTGTATTTTTTTCTTTGTTTTTGTTTTTTATCTTTGTTTTTGCTTGTTCGCTATTTCTGTTTCCCTGTCTTCTGCATTTTTGCCTTCTTACTCTTTTGTAGGTGGTGTTGGTAGAGGGCGAAGTCAACGGTGGTAGTGGCAGAGGAGGTGTCAAATAACATGCCTACCGACCAGGGGCGAAGTCAGAAAATTTTTTTAGGGGGGTCGGATGAAATTTTAATTTTTTATAGTTTATATTTTTATAATTTGTAAAGGATTAAATTGAATTTTTATAATTTTAGGGGGCCAAAGTGCAATTTTATCTTTACTAATTTAAAATTTTTAAAAAATTTTAAGTCCTAAAATGTAATTTTTTATTTTAAGGGGATCGAGGCCCATGCCAGCCCCCTAGCTATGCCCCTGCTACCGACGTGATGAGGCTGCAGCACGAGAGGGATTAAGGTTTTTGAAAATTTTTAAGTTTTAGACTTTTGGGTTTTTTTTGTATTCGGGCTCAGATGTATTGAGTTTAGTTAACAAGTTTAGGTTGGAGTTTGTATTCTTCTAAATAGACTTAGAATTAATGGACTTTTTATTTTATTTATTGGTTTCTGTTTGGGTCGGACGAAATTGAGCTTCTACATATAATACATATAAAACTTTTATTTTTACCATTTAAATCAAAATAATTTTAATATTTATATAAAATTTTAATAAGTATATTTATTATATAATTTTTTATCCGAAAATTTTAATTTACTGTAAAGTTTTTATCCATCGGTAGTTTGTTTTCTTCCCAGGTTTAGCTGGAGTCTCTGTTTACCATATATAATATTTATAATTAAATTTACATAAAAATATGTTTTAGCTAAACAGTTATTCGACTCACTTCATGGTATATATTTTAACTACAAAAGAAATAATATTTTAGGAACTGTATTTTATTCTATATAATAAGATATATTTTTTACACTACTTTATAAATCTATTTCATATTATTGTCCACAATCTCTTCATCTATTACCAATACTGTGGTATGAAAATTTGAATTTAACTTTAGTAATTTCATTCTGATCTTTAATATTATATTCTTATATATAAAAAATTATGTAATAAATATATTTATTAAAAAATTATATAATATATAAAGTTTTGATTGAGATCATCAAATTAAAGATTTTAAATTTATATGTTTTTTTCAAATTTTATGTAATTATTTATTTATTTTTAAAAATATAATAAATATCTTTAAATAATATAAATAATTTTACAAATTGAATTATTTTAATTATTTATTAATTACTTGTCGTGTACTAATTTAGTTAGATATTCAAGAATTAAAACAGAGAACAACTTTTATTTCGCCTAACAAAAGGGTATTTATTTATTTTATTTTAAAATCTACAAAACTCAACTAACCCATAAATAAAGCCGAAAAAACATGCAATCGGAAGAACTAAAGTAAAAAAAAACCCTTCAAACATGAAAAAAATAATAAAAGAAAAATGGAAATACTAGTAACTTAAAAATGCCAACTGAAAACATTTTAGAACCATGGGTAGAGCTTCTAAAGAAGCTTAGATTGGAGAAAAGGAAACAATGGATCACTAACTTCAGCAGCAGCAGCAGCAAGCCGTAGAGTTATTTTCCAACTATAATCATCTCGGATGAAATCTTCTTGTTGTCGACAACCTTGTAAGTATCGTCGAAATCATCCTCATCTTCTGGCACATCAGCACATGATCGTTGGCTTTCGTCGGGGTTGTCGTGGTTGCAGCCATCGGCATTGCTAGATTTAACCAAGAAGGATCCGAGGATTAGTGTTATGAAGATGAAAATAATCATTCTTCTAGGTACGGCCATTAGGTTTTTTTGCTTTTAGTGGTTATTTTAAATGTAGGATTAGTTGATTTTTCTGATATTGCAGTGATGGGAAAGTGGTGAATCCAAACTGTGTTCGGCAATGGAGATTTAAAGAAAGCTTTGAGCTACCGTAAGGAGTAGTTACTAATATATAAGTCTATGGCCTTCAGCAGTTGGCAGTTGCTACAATTGAGTTGAGCTAGTCTTATGGTAGACTTGCCAAATTTTAAGCAAAATATCATTTCAAACAAAAACAGAAATAATTTCTTATTATAAAAATATCTAAATAATAAAATAAAAATATTATTAACAGTCATCTTGTGGTCGAGTCCAAAAAATCCTCCATAAATGTTGGACAAATCTTGCAACCTGCTAACAAATTGTTTTACTTCAACCAAAATTACAATCTCACTCATAAAACAAACAAACAGCTAATTAAGTACAGAATTTGAAACTGAGTTGGAAGATTTGCTGATAAATTAGTTCATATTTCAGGTTTTTTTATAAAACCATCAAAATAAGTTATTTAAACCATATAACACAGTTTTTATTATTTAGAAAATGGTTCATGTTTTTATTTGTGCAAGGTAAAAGCACCACATCCATCATCATGACACGTGGTGATACTTTTTGTATACTAAAATGTTTTTTAGAAATTTAAAAAAATAATAAATATAGGTTGAATTTGCCACGTAAGAGGAGTTCAACATGTAGGTAACACGTGTTCCAACAAGGGGTTTTTAATTTAATGTTCTATAAAATAAAAAATCAAAATAGTGAGTTTAGCCGGAAATCAACATAGGATTATAATTTAAGAAAAAAATAAAAAATTTGAATTTCGAGTTAAATAAATTTAGTTCGAGTAAACTCAAATTATTTTATGAATTTTGCGTTTGAATTGAATTTAATTTTTGAATTTAAATAGCTCGATAAGCTGAATAATAAATTATAATATTTTACATTTTTACATCAAATCTCTAAATCTTTTTACTTTTCCCCTAATACTTCTACTTCCTTTCACTTTTTCTCAAAACTTTTACTTCCCTCTCATCCGACCCCCATCTACCCCAAACTTATTTTCCCTCACATTTTTTTAAATATTTTTCTCCCATTTATTTTCCCCCCAAATTTTACTCCCTCAACTCTTAAAATTTTTTATTTTCTCCCTAAGTTTTTACTTTTCACCTTTTACCCAAAATAAAAAATCATCCAAAAAAATCTCTAAACTTAAATAGTAATAATTTTATTTATATCTACTATTTATATTATTAAATTAAATTTTACATTTTATACTATTTATATTATTGGATTGTTTAACCATATTAAATCTTTATAAATTTCTATTAAAATTGAATTATTGATGATGCTATAAAATATTCGTGTTAAAATTTTATGTTAGTATCAATTTCATATTTTATTTTTAAGATAAATTTTATTAAAAAAATCACATTTTTTATATTTAATATATATATATTTAATTTCAAAATACATAGTGACGAAAATCATAAGATAATTAAATCAACGAAGCAAGCAGAGAAGTTAAACTGTATGTAAAAGATTAATAAATAAATTATGAGGAGATGAAAGTTAATAACAAATTTAATTACAGTGAGTGACAGTGATTACAATGACCCGAAGTTATTTTTTAAGATTTAAATCAAACAAATATATCCGATTTGAATTCCATCTCATTCGATTCAATTCGAGAAAATTTCAATCGAGTTAGGATAATAA
The DNA here is from genome assembly GCF_007990345.1 of Gossypium hirsutum. Lineage (NCBI taxonomy): Eukaryota > Viridiplantae > Streptophyta > Magnoliopsida > Malvales > Malvaceae > Gossypium > Gossypium hirsutum. The sequence continues at coordinate 70,477,156 of NC_053430.1, forward strand.
AATAAGATTCATCAACTTGATTAACTCGAAATATTTCCATTCGATTCAATTCGATTGAACGCTTATCCTATATAGAATAGCACGGTTAGAAAAAAAAATCGTTAAACACTCCTAGATTCCGTTGCATTAGATGGCGGTTTCAACTTTCAAGTATTCCAATTGTAGATAGAGAATTACAAGGTTCTCCCCAGAATCGTTTATATAAACCCCACGCTTTCATTGATGATTCCACACAAAACTTTGTATCAACCATTCCCATTTGTTTTTCTGTAATTTTTACTTTTAATCCGAGTGTACCTCCAACCTTTTGTTAAATAAGTTATTAGTTACTCTTTTTAATTTTCGTATGTTTTATGTACTAATATTTCGTTGGAATTCGTAAATTCAAACTTCAAACAAGCGTGCAACCAAAAGGACGACTTCGCAAATTTACGGTATCCTTTTGATTGAAAAAAGTTAGATTCGACGTCAAGTTTATTTCGCCTCCTGTTATTTCAATCACAAAGATATCAAGGAAACTAACATGAATTTTTTTTCTATATTAGTGTTATATGTATATATTGTTACGATTATATTATTATTGATACAAATTTAATGCAATTGTTTTGTTGCAGCTATTTTATTATATAAATTTTTTTAATATGTAGGTTATGAAAAAAATTCAAGAGAGATTCGGTGCGATAGTCCATTACAACGGAAAAACCTGTTACATTAACCATGTTGTGTTTGATTCTAGACGTCCATTAAACTTGATGTTCAGGAAAAACATAAAATTAAAGGAATTGAAGTTAACAATCAGTAGGAAAATCATTTCCCAATGTGTGAATATTATCTACTCTATTCTATAACATTCTAACGTCTACAAATCTGGTCATATATACTATGATCGAGCTACTTGAAGATTATGATGTCAACACGATGATCATAAGACACTTTTCAACCTAGAATGTTATTTGCAAAGCTTTATGTAGAGTTAGATGATGTTGAAAGGGGTTGTATCTTCATCAAACCTCCTTTAAATATCTTTAGACCACTTCTTTAAGAAGTGAAGGTTAAGACTTATATGCGGAGATGGTTGCAACATCTGTAGGAAGTTTTTTTTCTTAAGGGTTGGATGTTGATTTAAACATAAGTTTATGATATAGAAAAGGGTACGATATAGGATTATAAGTTTGTCCAAATCACGAATTTAGCCTAGGATTCTAGACGATTGGAATGAAATTTAGATTTTAACTCAACTTAAAAAGTAAACAAATCCAAGTCAAATATGATAATTTAAAAATTAAAGAAAGTAATTAAAATAGATAATTAATATAGAAAAAAATTAAATAAATCAAAGATTTGAATAATTAAATAGGAACAAAGTAGAATAAAGAAGAAAATAAAAGAGATAGATGGAAAAGAGGAAGATGACGTGTAGAAGCCCTAAGGAGTCTTTGAAATCCAATGAATCCACAACTTCCTTCAAACGATTTTAATTTTCCTTCCAAGAAAGGAAACTTGGTAAGAAAAAGATTGAAGATTATCCTCACAATCTGAAAAGATTGTTAAAACCCTTCTAAAAGAAAACTCGAGAAATTCTTAAATAGAAAACTAAAAAAGAATTTTATTGACTCAAAGTGAATAATGAAAAATTTGATTGTTGAATAATTGTGTACAATGAAGAGGCCTTTATATAGGCTAGCTAAATAAATCCAAATAAAACTCTTAAGTATATTGAAACTCTAATTAACCTAAATAAGAAATAGTTTAAAACTAAACTTTCTTGTTGACATAAAACTCCTAAATAATTTAAAATACTTAAAAATTATCCAAAATTCATAATAAATAAATAAATAATAAAAAATAAAACGTAATAAATACAATATTGTGCTCATATATAATAAAAATTAAGCCTGAAACTTGAACCCAATATGATTTATACTCAAATAAGAAGCTCAAAACTTGTAATTTCCGTAATATTCCCATCTAGAAATTCTGCTCACGCAATCTTCACTAAAACAATCATAACTTGAGCTTCCGAACTCAAAATCAAGTGATTCAAAGTTTGTTTCGAAGCTAATAGATAGCTTTTCAACCACTATTCAAACATATAATCCCATAAATGCCTAGATCCCATCCAAAAATTTGTCGAAAGTTGATTAATCTTTTTAGCTTGAAAATTGGCAGTTTGGTTGAATTAACTTCAATAAATTTCACCCATTCTGTGTAACATCCCTCACCCGTATTCAACGCCGGAATAGGTTTACGGAGCATTACCGGATTTATAACACATTTTAAACATACATTTCACATGCAATTAATCAAATCATATAAATTTCATTCACAACTAATCATTTTGTCCCTAATACGAGCCTACGAGGCCCTAAACATGAATTGGGAGTGGTTTGGGACTAAATCAATAACTTTGGAAACTTTTAAAGCACTTAGAAAATTTTTCTCAAAACAAGGGACACACACCCGTGTGGCCTGACCGTGTCTCTCACACAGCCAACAGACACGCCCGTGTCACAGGCCGTGTGGACATTTGAAATGGGATCACATGTCCGTGTCTCAGCCCGTGTCTGACCCCGTGTAACTCTCTGACTTGGGTCACACGGCCAGCACACATGCCCGTGTGCCCTAAAAATGGCCGTACACGCCCGTGTGCCAGGTCGTGCCAAACCTGTAGAGTATACTGACTTATGCCACATGGCCAAGTCACACGCCCATGTGTGGGGCCTTGTGGAGCATACTGACTTGACTTTAATTTCAACATCAGGGGACACATAGCCGTGTATATGACTGTATATCATACATGGTCGAGACACATGCTCGTGTCTCTTCCCGTGTGGACAAAAATAGGCTATTTACCAAGCCATTTTGCCACCGTCTTATGCACACTTACAACAACCCAATTGTCACCAAAACATAACATATATAGGCGTTCAATCAACCTATCTTAAACATATTTTATACCATTTCCAACCTCAACCATTACAAAACATATTAATACCATATTGAACCATCAAATTCATACCAAACTTCTCTTATACAATTCAATTAGATAATCATTTCTAAACATGCATCATTATACTCAATTTCATAAGCATATTTTTTCTCTAATTTCTATCATTTGACAACCACAACATCTACTATCAATAAATATCACAAAATCAACCTCAAATTCATAACATAAGCCATATACAGACATTTATTCACATAATCAATCCAACCAAATTAAGCCAACTCTCATGGCTATATATACAAACTAAACATAAACATTTACAAGCCATTTCAAATGGCACAACACATTACCAAATATACCAAATTAACTAAAGTCCCTATACATGCCATATACTCAAAACATAAACTTAAAAGGTACCAAAGTGATAATAGGATAGTGTGATGATGTCTCCGATGATCCCTGAATCTGAGCTATCTTTGAAATCACTATAAAACACGGCAAAATAAACAAAGTAAGCTTTATAGCTTAGTAAGCTCGTATGAAAATAATAAGCAAATATCACCATTCATTTTTCAATTGAAATTAAAAGAAATAATATGCAACAATGCAATAATCTCAAGCTAACAAAAACTTAATCACATACTTGATCATAAATTCACAACTTCCATTGATTCATATATATATTTCCAAACATACCTATACCGAATCGTATCTATTTCTCACCATTTCACATTTTCAATTTACCCGCTGAACCATTCGGAATAAAAATCGAATACTCGAAAGTCTCGCACCCTAGGTGCCAAAATCATGGCCCGAAGCCAAATCAATGAAGCTCGCATCCGAAGTGCTAATATCATGGCCTGAAGCCAAATCAATAAAGCTAGCATCCGAAGTGCTAATATCATGGCCCGAAGCCAAATTAATGAAGCTCTTAATGACATGTCCTTTGTATCCTTATTTATTCCTAAGGTTCAACTGAGATTTCTAATGTCGAATCGTCTTCGAATCATTGTCGAATATGTCCATAGTCTCCTATTCACAGTTTATGCAAAATCAAAACATTTAAAATACATTCACAATAAAACTTATTACATACGAACTTACCTCGATTTACAAAAATGATGGAATAAATCGACTAATCCGATACTTTATTTTTCCCCCGATCAAGATCTGAGTTTCGCTTTTCTTGATTTATATGTAATTAAATTTAGCTTATTAATTACCTCACTATTCAATTTAATCCAAAACACTTATTAAAGCACATTTACACTTTTGCCCCAAATATTTCACAACTTTTACAATTTAGTCCTTATTTCATTAAAACACAAATTCATGCAATTTTAGACTAACCCATGCTAGTTGAATTAATATTATGCTCCTAGCAATATTTTTCATTTATTTCACATTTTAACCACAAAGTTTCCACATTTTACAATTTAATCTCTAATTTGCATTTTTACTAAAAATCACTTAACAAAACTTGTATAATTCAAAACCAACATTCATAATCTATCATCAAACATCAAAACACACATGTATTCATCAATGGAAACATTAAAAATCTTTAATAGTTTTGCAAAATAGTCCATGGGCTAGCTAGACCTTGTTGCAACGATCTCAAAAACATAGAAATCATTAAAAATAGATCAAAAACGGACTTACAATTGAGCTAGGAGATGACCGAATGCTTCAAGCCCTAAAAATGACTTTCTTCTTTGCCAAAAATTGGCTAGGAAGACGATAGCCTTATAGCATTTAAAATTTTGATTTTGTTTTATTTATTTTACTTTTATAACCAAATTACAATATTAACCTTTAATATAAACCATTAAAATTCATTTATGCATGTCCATCTTTGTCTACTAACACTAAAAATGGTTTATTTACCACATAAGGACCTCTAATTTAAAGTTCCATAGCTATTAGAAATCTTTAGCTAATAGAACATCACTTTTGCATTTTACGCGATTTAGTCCTTTTTACCGAATTAAGCATTCAAATGATAAAATTTATTAACAAAAATTTCACAAAATCATATTTTCATGCTGTAGACATTAAAATAATAATAATAAAATAAATATTTTGACTTCGGATTTGTGGTCTCGAAATCACTATTCTGATTTGACTAAAAACGGACTGTTACAACACTCCTCCCTTAGGGATTTTCCTCCCCGAAAATCTTACCAGCAAAAAGGTTAGGGTACTATTGTCTCATAGCTTCCTCGGGCTCTCACGTAGCCTCTTCAACCCCGTGACGTTGCCAATGTATTTTCACTAAAGCTATGCTTTTATTTCTCAACTGTTTAACCTCTCGAGCTGAAATTCGGATCGGTTCTTCGTTAACGTCATATCGGGTTGAATTTCAATCTCTGCAGGAGAAATGATATGTGATGGATTTGATCTGTATCGGTGCAACATTGATACATGAAACACATTGTGAATATTTTCCAACTCTAACAGTAAGGCTAGTCGATATGCTGTTGGCCCTATTCATTCAACAATCTCATACGACCCAATGAAATGCAAACTCAATTTGCCTTTGCGACCAAATCAAAGAATTTTATTCCACGGTGATACTTTCAAAAACACTTTGTCGCCGATCTGAAATTTAATATCTTTTCATTTTAAATCTGCTTATGATTTCTATCGATCTGAAGTTGCTTTCAGACTATTGCGAATTACTTTCACTTTTTCTTCAGCCTTTCGGATTAAATCAACCTCATGAATCTTTTTCTCACTCAATTGTGTCTAGTACTGTAACACCCCTAACCTGTATCCGTCGTTGGAATAGGGTTACAAGGCATTACTGATCAATACACATCATTCACATACATAACCTATACATTTATGCATTCATATATAAAATCCATCCAACAAATTCTCATTTGTCCCTTTTATGGCTTTACGAGGCCTTAAAACATGCTTAAAAGAAGTTTGGGACTAAACTGATAACATTTGAAAACTTTGGGAAACTTAGAAATTTTTCATGCATACAGGGGTCACACGCCCGTGTGAACAGGCCGTGTGCCTCACACAGCCGCCAGACGCGCCCGTGTCACAGGCCGTGTGAAAGCAGGGCATACATACTGACTTAGGTCACACAGCCGGCCACACGCCCATGTGCCAGCCCGTGTGTCTCACACAGCCAGTAGACACGCCCGTGTGTCTAGGCCGTGCCAAACATGTAGGGTATACTGAAATAATTCAAAAGGCTACTCCAGGGTCACACACGGCCATGTACCAAGGCCATGTGTCACACACGGTCAAGCCACATGCCCGTGTGCTCAGCTGTGTGGAGTGAAAATAGGCTTGATTGAAGCCACATTTCTCACCCTTCTCAAGCATACCTAAAACTCCACATTTCATGCCATTTCAATACATTAATAAGTAGCCAAACCATGCTATTTCATGCACCAAACTTACAATACCAATTCTATCCATTTCATCAACTCAAATCAATACTATTTGTACATTCAAAAACATACCAAACTAGCATGATTCCTTCCTCATTACTCACCTATTCAATCATATACCAAAGTATATTTCATACTCATCAATACAACCTATTTCAATATGTATTTTTACTACCATCAATCACACACAAAGCTTGACTCATAAATCATCTATTAGCCATTCACTTATCAAGTCTAAAACCATGCTTTTCATAAGTAAATACTCATCTTATACCAAATGACCAAATGATCAACTTGAACCATCACCAACCATACCAAATTATGCCACTACACAAGGCAAAATACACATCAAACATAAGTCATTAATAAGCCATATAAAATGGCCAAATACATCACTAAAATCTTTATAAAAAAGACTCAAGCCTATACATGCCATATAACCAAAATCACAAAGCTCATAAGTACCAAACCATAACTTGATAGTGTGATGAAATCTACGAAGACTTCTAATCCGAGCAAGCCTCTGAAACTCTATTAACATAGAAAAGAAAACAAAGTAAGCTTCACAGCTTAGTAAGTTCGTATGTGAGCCTAAAATGATCACAACATTCATATAGCAATTCGAAATAGATAAATCATTAACATTTAAAGCATCAATTCATGAGCTAACATCAAATTATTCATGTTCTCATTCGCAAGTTCTCAACTTCGTTTAACTCGATACTTGAGTAGTTTTCCGTACATACTTGTATTGATACCTTTCTATTTATTACCTATACTCTTATCAAACCTCTCTGGTTTATAAGTTCTTATGATACAAATTCATCAATTTTCTGATGCCATAGTCCAACAATGGTCTTTCACATACATTGCCAAGGCCTTGCTGTGGTCCTTCTTTCATGTGCCATAACCCGGTTATGGTCTTATTGGTTGATTACCATATGTATATTTAGTTAACAGAACTATAATTCATATTTCACATAACATTCAATACATACTTCATTATAGTCAAATAGACACATTTTGACATGAAACATACTTATACACAATTCTCTCTTATTTAATATACAAAATACAATATGAACTCACCAATTTACTTTCATTCGATTCTCACATAGGTTTTGTACGTACCTATAGTACTTATTCTGACCATACTTTAATTCTCATCTTGACTATGCCTATTGAACCGTTCGGAATCGTTAAGGATACTCGGCAATCATGTATAGCTCAAACAATGCCATATCTTAGATATGGTCTTACATGTTATCACATATCGATGCCACTGTCCCAGATAGGGTCTTACATGAAATCGATTAATGATGTCAATGTCCCAGACATGGTCTTACACGTAATCACAATACAATTCCAATTTCCAAGACATGGTCTTACATGTAATCACATATCGGTAACCTAATGTCATGACATTTGTAATCTATACTATTCCTAAGGTTCGTATGAGACTTTTGGATGTCGTAACTCTGTCGATTCTTACTTGTAGTTACTCATTTGACATTCATAGCAGTTCAATATCAAATAAACGTATATAATTCAATTCAATTCAATAATAAATAAGCATTTATAACACTATTCTTAAATACGTTTATTAGCATACGAACTTACCTCGATCGTCAAAACGTCGAAATGGATCGACTAGTCCGAAACTTTATTTTTCCCTCAATATAGACTTGTACGAGGCTTAACTTGATCTAATCAATCAAATTTATCTATTTCAATTCATATTCTATTCATTTTAATCTAATTTCATATTTTGGCAAAATTACTATTTTAACCCTACACTTTTGACCTTTTTACAAATTAGTCCCTAAACTCGTAAAATGCAAATTTAATCAATTTCATCATAGCCCAAGCTAGTCGAATTTTATACATGTTCATAACAACTCATATCTTTCATTTATTCACATTTTACCACACAATTTATTATATTTTATAATTTAGTCCAAAATTGACATTTTTATCAAAAATCACTTTATAAAATATGAAAATCTAACATAAAATATTCATATTTCACTATTAAACATAAAAAATCATGAATATTTATCAATGGCATCTTACAAAATCTATAACAGTTTCGAAAACGGAGATACGAGCTAGCTAGACTAAGCTACAAGGATATCAGAAACGTAGAAATTATTAAAAACGGATCAAAATCCATACCTAAATGAGCAAAACAATGTTGGCCGAACCTAGCTTCTCCCATGGCTACCATTCTTTCTAATTTTTGGTGGAGAAATGGTGAAAAGATGATGATTTTAATTTATTTTTATTAAACATTAACTTTATTAACTAATTACTAAAATATCCTTTAAAAATATTAGTAATTACACCATATCCCACTCCACTATCATCCACTAACTCATAAATGGACTATTTACCACATAAGGACTTTCACTTTTAAGTTCTATAGCTATTTGACACTTTAGCTTATAGAACGCAACTTTTACGCTTTATACGATTTAGTCCTTTTTGCGAAATTAAGCCTTTAAACAGTAAAATTTCTTTATGAAATTTTCACACAATAATTCTATCATGCTGTAAACCATAATAAAATATTAAAATAAATATTTTCACTTTGGATTGTGGTCCCGAAATTGTAACACCCCGAACCCGAGGCCGTCGCCGGAGTCGAACATGAGGTGCTAACAGACTTCAAACCACTTAAAAAAAATTTCCCAGACAAGCTGCCAATCTGCGTACTAGTCACTTTAAAAATAATATCTTGAGTTCTGAAACTCGAAATCCAGTTCCGTAAATTTTCCCTGAAACTAGACTCATATGCCCATCTACATATTTTTTTATAGAATTTTTGGTTGGGCCAATTAGTACAGTTTATTAGTCAAAGTCTCCCATGTTACAGGGATCGACTACACTGACCTTTGCGCATTACGACTTGGATATCTCCCTGTACAGGGCTTCATTACTGATGTCGTTTGTTTCTATAGAAACTAGACTCGAAGGGGAATCCATGCACATATGGCATGACTTCTAATTATCTCTGGTTAATTTATAATGAATTTCTAAAGTCGGAACAGGGAATCCAGAAATCGCTCTGGCCTGTTTCACAAGAGTTTAATTATCTCCTAACATACAGCTCATATAGTCGTTTCGTTTCTTCTATATGAAAATAGACTCATCGAGCTTCAATTACATAATTTATTCATTAATTAATTCCACTCCTACTATTTTTAGTGATTTTCCAATCTCACGTCACTGCTGCTGCCAGCATCTGTTACTAAAGCAACTATGCCTATTTCGTGATTTCTCCTTGATCTAACTAGTAATTCATCATACATATCACAAATCATGATCATGACTAGCCATGCCAAGGGCTAATCATTGTCAAACATCTCCCTACTACACTATTTCCATATCATGAATTTTGACACCAAAAATAATCAACCATGACATATGGCATAATAATCGAATTTCCAAGACTTACGACCTAACATTATAGAACCAAACCCATCCGAACATTTATGCCATTTTCGCATGGCTAAAAGTTTACATACCAAATTTCAACAAAACATATTAGCCTATACATGCCGAAATGTTCTCCTAGACCGACTAAAAAGAAGATACCAAAAGTTGCTAGCCGGTGTGATGACTTCGATGACGGCCCGATCACACAAAAAGAGACGAGTCCAAGAAACCTAAAATAGGTGACAAGGAAACACCGAGTGAGTATATAACTCAGTAAGTCATAAGCAATGCACTACCATCCATTAATAACATTATCACAAGAGGAAACAAAATGGAACGAGGCTAGTTACTCCATCCATACCGAACCATACCATAGTTCCTTAGACCTATCGGTTCAATCTCATACCAAGCCATGCATTCACATTCCATATACTAATCAATAGGATATTTGAGGCATTTTCATACATCATTGTATTTTCGTTACAATCATACAACTAAACGACCTTTCACCTATTCCACGATAAATCTTATGTACGTGACTTCAGTTATAATTGTCACATAGGTTCAAACTTACCAAGCTCAACTCCAAATATAAACATAGCGCCTATTAGCCATGAACTCAAGGTACTTACCCGATCCGCTGTCCGTGATCAACTTAATAATGTCGCACACTTAGTGTCCATAGTGATTCAAAAGTATATATTAAGTCCGCACACTCAGTGCTATATAATCAACTCGCACACTTAGTGCTACATAATCAAACTTGCACACTTAGTGCTATATAATCAAACTCGCACACTTAGTGCTATATAATCAAACTCGCACACTTAGTGCTATATAATCAAACTCGCACACTTAGTGCTGTACAATTTAAACCCGTACACTTAGTGCCAATCTCATGATCATAAATGTTTATACCCGCACACTTAGTGCCGAGATCAACGACTCAATATATCTCACCTCTTTTCTTTTCATTCAACACTTTCATCACCACATGCATACATGTATATATATATTTATCATTCCATTCAGCATCATTACATAGACGTTATGACCATTTAAATTAATACAAACTATATGCTTAATGACTTACTTTGTGTTGGGTAAGACGGTTCCAACTCGGCTACTCGATGATCTTTTCTTTGCCTTTGCTTGATTCTCCTCCTTTAACTCCTTGAGCTTAATCAATAAATCAACTAATTTAACCATCTTGCTAAACATTCATAATTCAATTACACATGCATATGTATTTTTGTATATTCGGCAACCATCCTCACTAATTACCCATTTAGTCGATTATACACATAATTAAAGGTAACATCACGAATGGGCATACTTATGTATATATATATGTATATATACTTCGGAATGGGCATCACAATTAGATTTAACACCACCTTCATACTCAATTAGATGGCCGAATGTATGTATATATGTACAATGTCAAGTATAACATCATTTAAACACCTAATTTCATCTCATGAACACTTGATCGAATTTTCCTAATCTAGCATATTTTCACATCTATTTGTAACATCATGTAAATCCACATATAACTACATTTCTTAAGTTCCACATCTTAATGCCCATTATAGCCACTCCCATAGTCTAAATCTAGCAATCGGCAACACCCACCTTTCCACTATGTTAGCCGAATACTCATTCTCTTCTTAGTCCTAAATTCGGCACCTCCAACAAAATAGCTTAACAATTTCAACTTTCATGCTAACATAACAAGCAACTTAACACATCCATATAACTAGCATGCTAATAGCATCAAGGTATCAACTAAAATTTTTTAAGCTCCTTAGCCGAATCCTAACTCTCCAACAACCCCAAATCCAACCATGGGATAGATAGAATTTAGACTCATCACCCAAAGGTTGTGTAAACTTCCAAAAATATCATTGAACATACCTTGATCTAAAGGACCACCTTGGCCGAATCTTGCTTCCTCTTCTTCCTCTAGTTACGGCAATTACAAAAGAAAGAAAACATGAACACTCCTTCTTCCCTCCTTATTAAGCATTCAAACTCCCTCATTTTCATGCCACAACATCAAACACTCCTCCTAGATACAAGCAATGGCCGAACTTCTTCAAAATTTTTCTCCCTTTCATTTTCTTGGTTTTTCGGCTAGGAGATGGCAAGTATGAACACCCCTTTTTTTTGTTCACTTTCCTATTATTATTCCCATCATTTGTTAACCAAAAAAAACATATTAAATTAGAATGAGTGGAGCATCATCACTCCTTGGCCGGCCACCATGTATTTTATGGGTAATTTGACATGCAAAGCCATGCTTCCTCTCCCTATTATTAATTACTCCTTATAATTCATCTATCATCTTTTCTAACTTCGTCAACTAGGTCCTTTTCGAATTAATTCACAATCCTAAAGCTAATATTAAGCATTTAATTTCTCACATATTCGTTGTCACACAAAAATTTATGTAATTAAAACACAAAAATAAATTTTTGGCTCGGTAATGTGGTCTCGAAACCACATTCCGACCAGGGTCTAATTTGGGTTGTCACAACTCTCCCCCACATAAGAAATTTTCGTCCCCGAAAATCTTACCGGTAAATAATTTTGGATATCGATCCTTCATAGAGTCCTCAAGTTCCCAAGTGGCTTCTTCAATTCCGTGTTTATGCCACAGTACCTTCACTAATGAGATTTTCCTGTTTCGTAGTTCTTTTACTTCACGTGCTAAAATACGAACTGGTTCTTCTTCGTAACTCAAATTAGATTGAATCTCGATCTCCGATGGAGGAATTACGTGCGATGGATTGGACCTATATCGTCGAAGCATCGAGACATGAAAAACGTTGTGAATCTTTTCGAGCTCAGGGGGCAAAATTAATCGGTATGCAACGGGTCCAACTCGTTTGGATACTTCGTACGGACCGATGAACCTCGGACTCAATTTGCCCTTACGACCAAATCTAAGCACCTTCTTCCAGGGTGAAACTTTGAGAAATACTTTGTCTCCAACCTGATATTCAATGTCTTTTCTTTTCAAATCCGCATACGACTTTTGACGATCCGAAGCGGTTCTCAAACTTTCGCGAATTACTCGGACTTTCTGCTCGGCATCCTTAATCAAATCAACCCCAAGGATCTTACTTTCACTAAGTTCAGTCCAAAATAATGGGGTACGACATTTACGACCGTATAAAGCCTCGTAAGGTGCCATCTTAATGCTTGACTGAAAACTATTGTTGTAAGCGAATTCGATCAAAGGCAGATATCTTTCCCGTGAACCACAAAACTCTAAAACACAACATCTCAACATATCGTCGAGTATTTGAATTATCCGCTCAGATTGGCCATCGGTTTGTGGATGAAAAGCGGTGCTAAAATGCAGCTTGGTACCCAAAGCTTCTTGTAATTTCTTCCAAAATCGCGAGGTGAATCTCGGATCTCTATCCGACACGATAGAAATAGGTACCCCGTGTAATCTCACAATCTGAGAAACATACAATTCAGCTAGTCTATCCAATGAAAAATCCGTACGCACGGGGATAAAGTGAGCCGACTTAGTCAGTCTATCAACAACAACCCAAATCGCATCCTTCTTACTTGCTGACAATGGCAGTCCGGACACAAAGTCCATTGTGACTCGATCCCATTTCCACTCGGGTATCATGATCGGCTGAAGTAATCCTGAAGGCACTTGATGTTCCGCTTTCACTTGTTGACATATTAAACATCTCGAAACAAAGTCAGAGATGTCTCGTTTCATACCATGCCACCAAAACCGACGTTTCAAATCGTTGTACATTTTCGTACTCCCCGGGTGAATTGACATTCAGCTACAATGGGCTTCGTTCAGAATCATCGAAATGAGTTCTGAATTTCTTGGAACACACAACTGACTTCTGAACCTCAAACAATCGTCATCATCAATTTGAAATTCGGATTCCATATTCGGAATACATTCAGCCCGTTTTGCAACCAATTCATCGTCGACTTTCTGAGCTTCACGGATTTGACGAATCAATAATGGTTTGGCCTTTAATTCAACTACTAACACATTGTCGGGTAGAACAGACAAGTGCACATTCATCGCTCATAAAGCAAACAGTGATTTTCGGCTTAAGGCGTCCGCAACCACATTAGCCTTTCCCGGGTGGTAATCAATGACAAGCTCATAATCTTTCAACAACTCAAGCCAACGTCTTTGTCGCAGATTTAAGTCTCTTTAAGTCATCAAATATTTGAGACTTTTGTGATCCAAAAATACATGGCACTTTTCCCCAAACAAGTAATGCCGCCATATTTTCAGGGCGAACACTATGGCCGCCAATTCAAGATCATGGGTCAGATAGTTTCTTTCGTGCGGCTTTAATTGTCTCGACGCGTAAGCCACAACTCGACCTTCTTGCATCAACACACAACCTAGCCCGAGTAAGGATGCATCACTGTAAATGATAAACTCTTTGCCGGACTCCGGTTGTACTAGCACTGGAGCTTCGGTTAAACAGGTCTTTAGTCGATCGAAACTCTTCTGACAGTTCTCTGTCCACTCAAACTCAACATCTTTTTGGAGTAGTTTCGTCAATGGTGTAGCTATCATCGAGAAACCTTTTACAAATCGTCGGTAATAACCGGCGAGCCCCAGGAAGCTCCGAACTTCGGTAATATTTCTTGGAGGCTTCCAGTTAAGTATGGCTGAAATTTTGCTCGGGTCAACTCGAATACCCGATGCGGATACCACATGACCCAAGAAGCTAACCTCTCTTAACCAGAACTCACACTTACTGAACTTAGCATATAACTTCTTATCCCGCAAAATTTGCAACACTAATCTCAGGTGCTCAGCATGTTCGGTCTCATCTCCTGAATAGACTAAGATGTCATCAATGAACACAACTACGAACCGGTCCAAATACTGTCTGAAGATCCGATTCATCAAATCCATAAATACCGCAGGGGCATTAGTGAGCCCGAACGGCATCACTAAGAACTCGTAGTGACCGTACCTCGTTCTGAAAGCAGTTTTGGGTACGTCCGAATCTCGAATCCGCAACTGATAATAACCCGATCTCAAATCTATCTTTGAAAACACTGAGGCTCCCTTTAGTTGATCAAACAAATCATCAATACGCGGTAATGGATATTTATTCTTTATCGTCACTTTATTCAGTTGACGATAGTCAATGCACAACCTCATGGTTCCGTCCTTCTTTTTCACGAACAATACTAGTGCACCCCAAGGTGAGAAACTTGGTCGAACGAAACCTCTATCCGTCAACTCTTGCAATTGAGCTTTCAATTCCTTTAACTCGGTTGGTGCCATACGATACGGAGCTATCGAAATTGGCGTAGTTCCAGGTACAAGCTCAATACCAAACTCTACCTCCCGAACAGGTGGTAAACCCGGTAATTCTTCAGGAAAAACATCCGGGTATTCACAAACCACCGGTACAGGTTCGGGTTTCTTTTCTAATTCTTTGTCATCAAGTACATACGCAAGGTATGCTTCGCACCCTTTTCTTACATATTTCTGGGCCAACATTGCTGATATTACAGCTGGCAACCTCCTTAAGTCCGTAGACTCAACTCGGATTATCTCGTTATTTGCGCACCTCAAATCCATGGTTTTTCTTTTGCAGTTCACCACTGCATCATGTACGGTCAACCAATCCATACCAAGAATAACATCAAATTCGTCAAATGGTAAAAGCATCAAATCGGCCGGAAAACAGGATTCTCGGATTATTAGAGGGCATCCCTTACACACTTTATCAACAAGTACGTATTGACCCAAAGGGTTTGACACTCGAATTACGAACTCAGTAGACTCAACAGGTAGAGTCTTACTGGATGCTAAGGTTTCACATACATATGAATGAGTAGAGCCAGGGTTCAATCAATGCAATCACATTAGTATCAAAGAGGGTGAAGGTACCAGTGATGACGTCAGGGGAGGATGCCTCCTCTCGTGCGCGAATGGCATATGCTCTAGCAGGAGTACGATTCTCAGCTCGAACAGCCGTATCAGAGGCCCCTCTCTGACTACCACCCCTACCTCCTAAAATTCTCGGTGGTCTACCTCTAGTTGTCACTCCACTAGGTCTTGCACCTTGAATCTTATTCTTCTCATCAAGCTCCGTGCAATCTCTAATGAAGTGGTCCTTCGAACCGCATCCGTAACAGGCCCTGTTAGTAGACTTACCCCAACATTCACCTAGGTGTCGTCTTCCGCATTGGGGACATTCAGGTTTCTCTTGACGATTATTGCCCACACTAGCTACCGAAGTAGCTCGGGAGTCCGTCGATGGTCGTGCTCTGATGGAAATTCCCGCAGTCGTCCTCGACTTATTAGTGTCCTCCCTGAACTTCTTTACAGCTGAGAACGGAGCTTTACCCGTCGATCTTTTACGATAGTCTCTAGCTTCAAATTCAGCCTTCTTCTTCTCCTTTCCAAGTTCTTCCGCCTTGCAGGCTCGTTCAACTAGTGTTACGAATTCTTTTATCTCCAAAATACCCACTAGTAGCTTTAAATCTTCATTCAATCCTTCTTTGAATCTTTTGCACATAGCAACCTCATCAGCTACACACTCCCGGGCATACCTACTTAGTCTTACGAATTCATGTTCGTATTCAGATACTGTCATACGGCCTTGCTTGAGTCCCAAGAATTCCTTACGCTTTTGATCAATGAACTGTTGACTAATATATTTCTTTCGAAATTCCGTTTGAAAGAAGTCCCAAGTTACTCGTTCGTTTGGGACTATGGAAATCACGGTCCTCCACCAATAGTAGGCTGAGTCCCGCAACAAGGATATAGCACACTTTAGACATTCATCGGGCGTGCATGACAGTTCATCAAACACCCGAATGGTGTTATCAAGCCAGAACTCGGCCCTTTCAGCATCATCAGTAACTATGGCCCTGAACTCCTCAGCCCCGCGCTTCCTAATCAAGTCTACAGGTGGCTTACTCAGCCTCACAGGATCAGTAACTGATGGCATTACGGGCTCTTGGGGTGGATTATTCAAATTCGGGAATTGTTGGATAGCCGGATTGGTTCGGGCATATTGCGCGACCCACTCATTCATCATGGTAAAGAAGGCTTGTTTAGCCCCCTCACCTTGATTATTAGCAGATGACTGAGGTTCAACAGGCGGCGTCCCTTGTGCAGGAGCAGCCGCTACACTTTCAACGTCATCCGCCAAGGTTCTCTCTACACCGGGATCCATTTACTAATCAAACAAAAATTTTAACCGTCAGAAGTCATCACACATTTAAACATTAACATTAAGGCATGTATAGCTAGACTCATACGTGCTATGGTAGTCCTAGAACCGACTAAACCATAGCTCTGATACCAATGAAATGTAACACCCCGAACCCGAGGCCGTCGCTGGAGTCGAACACGAGGTGCTAACAGACTTCAAACCACTTAAAAAAAATTTCCCAGACAAGCTGCCAATCTGCGTACTAGTCACTTTAAAAATCATATCTTGAGTTCTGAAACTCGAAATCCAGTTCCGTAAATTTTCCCTGAAACTAGACTCATATGCCCATCTACATTTTTTTATAGAATTTTTGGTTGGGCCAATTAGTTCAGTTTATTAGTCAAAGTCTCCCATGTTACAGGGATCGACTATACTGACCTTTGCGCATTACGACTTGGATATCTCCCTGTACAGGGCTTCATTACTGATGTCGTTTGTTTCTATAGAAACTAGACTCGAAGGGGAATCCATGCACATATGGCATGACTTCTTATTATCTCTAGTTAATTTATAATGAATTTCTAAAGTCGGAACAGGGAATCCAGAAATCGCTCTGGCCCTGTTTCACAAGAGTTTAATTATCTCCTAACATACAGCTCATATAGTAGATTACATAATTTATTCATTAATTAATTCCACTCCTACTATTTTTAGTGATTTTCCAATCTCACGTCACTGCTGCTGCCAGCATCTGTTACTAAAGCAACTATGCCTATTTCGTGATTTCTCCTTGATCTAACTAGTAATTCATCATACATATCACAAATCATGATCATGACTAGCCATGCCAAGGGCTAATCATTGTCAAACATCTCCCTACTACACTATTGCCATATCATGAATTTTGACACCAAAAATAATCAACCATGACATATGGCATAATAATCGAATTTCCAAGACTTACGACCTAACATTATAGAACCAAACCCATCCGAACATTTATGCCATTTTCGCATGGCTAAAAGTTTACATACCAAATTTCAACAAAACATATTAGCCTATACATGCCGAAATGTTCTCCTAGACCGACTAAAAAGAAGATACCAAAAGTTGCTAGCCGGTGTGATGACTTCGATGACGGCCCGATCACGCAAAAAGAGACGAGTCCAAGAAACCTAAAATAGGTGACAAGGAAACACCGAGTGAGTATATAACTCAGTAAGTCATAAGCAATGCACTACCATCCATTAATAACATTATCACAAGAGGAAACAAAATGGAACGAGGCTAGTTACTCCATCCATACCGAACCATACCATAGTTCCTTAGACCTATCGGTTCAATCTCATACCAAGTCATGCATTCACATTCCATATACTAATCAATAGGATATTTGAGGCATTTCATACATCATTGTATTTTCGTTACAATCATACAACTAAACGACCTTTCACCTATTCCACGATAAATCTTATGTACGTGACTTCAGTTATAATTGTCACATAGGTTCAAACTTACCAAGCTCAACTCCAAATATAAACATAGCGCCTATTAGCCATGAACTCAAGGTACTTTCCCGATCCGCTGTCCGTGATCAACTTAATAATGTCGCACACTTAGTGTCCATAGTGATTCAAAAGTATATATTAAGTCCGCACACTCAGTGCTATATAATCAACTCGCACACTTAGTGCTACATAATCAAACTTGCACACTTAGTGCTATATAATCAAACTCGCACACTTAGTGCTATATAATCAAACTCGCACGCTTAGTGCTATATATGTACAATGTCAACTATAACATCATTTAAACACCTAATTTCATCTCATGAACACTTGATCGAATTTTCCTAATCTAGCATATTTTCACATCTATTTGTAACATCATGTAAATCCACATATAACTACATTTCTTAAGTTCCACATCTTAATGCCCATTATAGCCACTCCCATAGTCTAAATCTAGCAATCGGCAACACCCACCTTTCCACTATGTTAGCCGAATACTCATTCTCTTCTTAGTCCTAAATTCGGCACCTCCAACAAAATAGCTTAACAATTTCAACTTTCATGCTAACATAACAAGCAACTTAACACATCCATATAACTAGCATGCTAATAGCATCAAGGTATCAACTAAAATTTTTTAAGCTCCTTAGCCGAATCCTAACTCTCCAACAACCCCAAATCCAACCATGGGATAGATAGAATTTAGACTCATCACCTAAAGGTTGTGTAAACTTCCAAAAATATCATTGAACATACCTTGATCTAAAGGACCACCTTGGCCGAATCTTGCTTCCTCTTCTTCCTCTAGTTACGACAATTGCAAAAGAAAGAAAACATGAACACTCCTTCTTCCCTCCTTATTAGGCATTCAAACTCCCTCATTTTCATGCCACAACATCAAACACTCCTCCTAGATACAAGCAACGGCCGAACTTCTTCAAAATTTTTCTCCTTTTCATTTTCTTGGTTTTTCGGCTAGGAGATGGCAAGTATGAACACCCCTTTTTTTTGTTCACTTTCCTATTATTATTCCCATCATTTGTTAACCAAAAAAAAACATATTAAATTAGAATGAGTGGAGCATCATCACTCCTTGGCCGGCCACCATGTATTTTATGGGTAATTTGACATGCAAAGCCATGCTTCCTCTCCCTATTATTAATTACTCCTTATAATTCATCTATCATCTTTTCTAACTTCGTCAACTAGGTCCTTTTCGAATTAATTCACAATCCTAAAGCTAATATTAAGCATTTAATTTCTCATATATTCGCTGTCACACAAAAATTTATGTAATTAAAACACAAAAATAAATTTTTGGCTCGGTAATGTGGTCTCGAAACCACATTCCGACCAGGGTCTAATTTGGGTTGTCACAGAAATTACTGTTCTGATTAACCCTAAAAATGGGCTATTACAAGTACAATGGAGTTCAGCATTTGGGACCGTACAAAGCTTCGTACGGTGCCATCTTTGTACTCGATTGAAAGCTATTGTAATATGCGAATTCAAACAACGGCAAAAATTTCTCCCAATTACCTTCGAATTCCAACACACAACAACGAAGCATATCTTCGAGAATCTGAATTACTCTCTCAGACTGACCATCGGTTTGCGGATGAAATGCTGTACTAAACTTCAACCTCGTGCCCAGAGCTTCTTGCAATTTCTTCCGATATTGTGATGTAAACCTCGGATCTTTATTCGAAGTAATCAAAACTGGCACCCCGTGTAATGTAACCATCTCAGATATGTACAATTCAACCAATTTATCAAGTGAATAGTCTGTACGTACCGAAATGAAATGTGCAGACTTCGTTAGTTGATCAACGACAACCCAGATAACATCTTTCTTTTTCGGAGATAAGGACAAACCCAATACAAAATCCATCGTAACTCTATTCCATTTCCATTCTGGTATCATCATAGGTTGTATCAAACCTAAAGGCATTGATGTTCAGCTTTGGCCTGCTGACATACTAAACATCTCGATACGAATATACAAATGTCTTGTAACACCCCTTACCCTTATCCAACACCGAAATAAGGTATGAGGAATCACTGGACTTATACACAAACAATCATACAAAATCGAGACGTGAATTTCCATCCAAATTTAAAACTTTTCAAAACATTCATAACGTTCCTAAAACGAACCTACGAGGTCCAAAACATATATTGGAAGCAGTTTGGGACTAAACCGTGAACTTTAGAAAATTTCACAACACTTAGAAAATTTTTCATGTTTTAAGAGCCACGCGCCCGTATGGCTTGGGACACGCCCATGTGGGCAGGCCGTGTGGTCACACTCGCCCATGTCCCTAACACATGTAACTCTTTGCTTGTCACCTAAGAACAAGTTGAAGACACACGGCCAAGTCACATGCCCATGTGGTCGATTTAAAATTTATGATTTTTCAAAAAATTGGTGCAGCTTCACGCCCAGGGCACACGTTTGTGCCTGAGGTCGTGTCATCCATACTGCTGAGACAGACGCCCGTGTCTCTACCCGTGTGCTAAATTTTAAGTATTCTATTTTGCAACAATTAAGGTGAAGGGGATACACGACCAGAACACACGCCCATGGGGCAAGCCGTGTGTCACACACGGCCTAGACACACGCCTGTGTGTCTACTCGTATGGACAAAAACAAGGCCATTTACCAAGACATTTTGTCACCCTTTCATGCACTCACCTACACAACAACTACACAACACCAATTCAAGCAATTACATTCAACCAATTCAGCCACAGTCAAGAGATCCACACGTTATTCACATGCTACCATTTACCGCATACAAACATCACATACGTATCAACTTAAACCATGCAAATTTCCACATCCATGAAAACATCATCATATGCATATATACTTAAAACAATATTAGCCAATTTCAATGGCCATTTACAAAATGAATTATCAACCAATATAGGCCAACACATTAAGCCAATTCAATTATGACACATAACAAAATAACCAAGTCCCTATACATGCCATAAAAATGTCAAATTCATTGGTACCCAAAATAATCAGTTAATAGTGTGAGTGGATCTCCAACAGTCTCCGATCCCCAAGCTAGCTTAGTGACACTATAAAACAAGGGAAAGAAAATGGGAGTAAGCTATATATCTTAGCAAGTTCCCATTCAAATAATAGGCATCATAAACCAACATTTAACATACACTTAACATGATGATAATTGGCATAACTATTATTAAGATCTTATAATCATAACTTACTCAAATCATAACCTTACCAAGGGTTAATCATATAACGAGCTCATCACATATGATTTTTTTCATACATACCTGAATCATCTCGAATTGAATTTGCATGCGATTCACCTTTGACATACTCATTAAATTACCCATTGAACCACTTGGAATACTAAAAGATACTTGGGATTTCCGTACACACGGTACCATACCAATTCCATATCCCAGATATGGTCTTACATGGGATCTCGTATCGATGCTAATAGCCTAGCTATGGTCTTACACGAAGTCTTTTATTGATGCCATATCCCAGATATGGTCTTACACGAAGTCTCATATAGATGCCATATCCCAGATATGGTCTTACACATAGTCTTAGTAACCCTAATGTCATGACATTTGTATCCTATCTATTCCTAAGTTTCAACTGGGATTTCACTCTTGTTGTAACTTTTTCGAGCACGCTCAATGGTCAATCATACTTCGTACAATAGTAAATATTTAAAACATAATTTAAAACAATGCATTATTTACATAAGAACTTACCTTGGTACAAAAATAGTAGAAATGGGACCTAATCGTCAAACACTTTGTTTTTCCCCCGAACTAGGTCCGAACCTCGTTTCTCTTGATCTATAATAGAAAATTTAACTCATTTATTATTCACATTACTAAATTCAGTTCAAAAATCACATTAGGGAAAAATTACATTTTTGCCCCTAAACTTTAACATTTTTACACTTTGGTCCCTAGGCTCGTAAATTGAAATAGATTCAATTTCTTCGATTCCCAAGCCTATCCAAACCTTTTTCATGCTTATAAAAGCCCACATTTTTCATTTAATCACACTTTTACTACCCATTTTGTGACTTTTTACAAATAGGTCTTTTTTTGACATTTTCATAAAAAATCACCTAGCAAAAGTTGTTTATCTTACATCTAACATACATTTCATACCATTAGACATCAAAATGTACAAATATTCTTCATGGGTAAAATTTTATACTTTGATTTTATTTCAAATTAGTCCTTGAAATAGCTAGATTAGGTTACAAGGATCTCAAAAACATAAAAAACAATAAAAATAGGGCTAGAATGGACTTACAATCGAGCTTGGAAGATTAACAAACCTTAGATATGGTTCCCCCTTGAGAATTCCAGCCATGGGAAGAAGATGGACAAAAATTGGCTTTTAATTTGATTTTTAATTCATTTATTAGCCAAATGACCAAAATGCCCCTAACTTAAAACATAAAATTTCTCTTACTTCATGTCTATTTTATTCTACTAACTTAACAATTGGTCTAATTACCATCTAAGGACCTTCAATTTAATATTTCATAACAATTAGACACCTCTAGCATGTAGAACTCAACTTTTGCACTTTTTACAATTAGTCCTTTTTGCTAAATTGAGTGCTCAAACGTCAAAATTTTCGAACGAAATTTTCACGAAATCATTCCATAAAATTTTAGACCATAAAAATGTAATAAAGTTTTTTTACCATGTCGTATTGTGGTCCCAAAACCACTATTCTGACTAGGCCCTAAATTGGGTTATTACATGTCTTGTTTCATACCCGACCACTAGTACAATTGTTTCAAATCATTGTACATTTTGGTACTCCCCGGGTGAACAGATAGACAACCACTGTGTGCTTCGTGCAAAATTTTTGAAATAGGTTCGAAATTCTTTGGGACGCAGATTATGTTTCGAAACATGAAACAATCATCGACTCCGATCTGATAGTCTGAATCACTATTCGACTTGCATTACATTCTTTTATCTTGTAACTCAGTATCACACTTTTGAGCTTCACAAATTTGTTGAAGAAAAACTAGTTTAGCTTTTAATTCGACTAATATCGATCCATCATTAGACAAAGATATCTGTGTATTCATCGCTCTCAAAGCAAATAAAGATTTTCTACTCAGTGCATCCGTAACCATATTAGCTTTTCCTAGATGGTAAGCAATCACTAACTCATAATCCTTCAACAACTCGAGCCATCTTCATTGTCGTGAATTCAAATATTTCTGATTCATTAAATACTTTAAACTTTTGTGATCAGTAAAGATGTGGCACTTTTCACCGTACAAATGATGTCGCCAAATTTTCAATGTGGACATAATAGCGGCCAACTCTAAATCATGCGTCAGATAATTCTTTTGTTGCGGCTTTAACTGTTTGGAGGCATAAGCTATAAATTTTCCTTCTTGTATCAAAACGTAACCCAAACCATTCAATGACGCGTCACTATAAATCACGAATTCTTTACCTGACTCTGGTTGAACTAACACTAGTGCCTCAGTTAATAATGCTTTCAGCTGATCAAAACTCTGTTGACATTTCTCGGACTATTCAAATTTCACATATTTTTGTAGCAATCTGGTCATAGGAGCAGCAATCATCAAAATTCCTTTTACAAAATGTCAATAGTAGCCAACTAGTCCCAGAAAACTCCTGACTTCAGATACATTTCTTGGTGGTTTTCAATCAACAACTGCTGAAATTTTGCTCGGATCAACTTGAATACCTTCCGCTGAAACAATGTGCCCCAAAAATCTGAATTCTCAGAGCTAAAATTCACATTTTCTAAATTTAGCAAACAGTTACTTTTCTCTCAAAGTTTGAAGCACAATTCTCAAATGTTTAGCATGCTCAGACTCATACCGTGAATAGATCAAAATGTCGTCAATAAACACAACAAAAAATTTGTCTAAATATGATTTAAAAATTCAGTTCATCAAATCCATAAAGACTGCAGGACCATTAGTTAATCCAAAAGGCATAACAAGGAATTCATAATGTCCGTACCTCATTCTGAAAGCAGTTTTCGGCATATATGAATCTTTAACTCGCAACTGATAATAACCAGACCGCAAATCAATATTTGAAAACACTGTTGCGCCTTTCAACTGGTTAAATAAATCATCTATTCTCGGTAATAGATACTTGTTTTTTATTGTAACCTTGTTGAGCTGTCGATAGTCAATACATATTCTTATTGACCTGTCTTTCTTCTTTACGAACAACACTGGTGTCTTTCATGCCCTTTTTAACTCAAATTCATGCAGTTTTGGTAAAATTATTGTCGAAAAATATATAATTATTACCGCATGGGCAGGTAAAAGTAGTTTTATGTTGGTCTTCAGAGGCTACAATTATTTGGTTGTATCCCGAATATCCATCCAAAAAGCAGTAAAATTAGTTACCTGCTAGTCGTTCTAACATTTGATCCATAAAAGGCAACAAAAAATGAACAATACGAGTGGCTTCCTTTAATTTTCTGTAGTCAATACAGATTCTCCAACCCGTGACAGTTCTCATCGGGATTAACTCGTTATGTTCATTCTCAACAATAACGATTCCACCTTTCTTTGGTATACATTGTACTGAACTTACCCAAGAACTATCTGAGATGGGGTAGATAATTCTCGCATCTAACCATTCGATTACCTCCTTCTATACTACCTCTTTCATGATAGGGTTAAGTCTCCTTTGTCCATCGATTCTACCTTTCTCACCTTTCTCTAAAATAATATTCTGTATACAAAAGGAATGGCTTATACCTCATATGTTAGCTATGGTCCAACCATTGCCTTTTTAAATTTCTTTAAAATAAAAACCAATTGCTCCTCTTGGTGTTTTATTAGTTATGCTGAAACAATCATAGGAAAATAGAACTATTACCTAAATAACGTATTTTAAATGGGACGAAAGTACCTTTAGTTCAAGCTTAGATGGTTCATCAATTGAAAACTTGGGTTGTGTAAATTCCAAAACTTCCAGCTCTAGGGTTCGAACCGCAGTGGTTGAATATAACTCATTGGATTGGTTGCCATCAAATCCATGTTTTCATTTCCTTTTTTTTATCTTTGAAGGTTTCAGACCCTAAAGTGTTCTCCAACAGGTCTTCTTCAAAATTACTCTCCCATTCCATAGAAATTAAGGTTTTTAATTCATCCATTACTGAATATTCCTTCATTGGATCGGGAAATTTTATGGCCTTCAGAACGTTAAATGTTACCTGGTCTTCTTGAACACTCATTGTGAGTTCTCCTTTTTGCACATCTATCAACATTCTTCCTGTGGCTAGGAAAGGTCTCCCTAGGATGATCGGAACTTCCTTATCTACTTCAAAGTCTAACACTATAAAGTCAGTAGGAAAAATAAACTTATCAACTCTTACCAAAACATCATCGATATTTCCTTAGGGATATGCTAACGAACGATCCGCTAGTTGAAGTGTCACAGTAATAGGTCTTCACCTATTTCCAATGGTTTGGAAGTAGATTTGGGCATCAAGTTGATGCTTACTCTAAGGTTGCATAAAGCTTTACTGCAATAAGATTTTTTTGATGTTATAGGGTATCGTAAAGCTTTTAGGGACTTTTAGTTTTAGAGGTAGCTTGTTCTGTAAGAACGTACTGCACTCATTCATCAAAATAGTAGTCTCATAGTCGCTAAGCCTTTCCTTCTTGGACAAAATATCCTTCATAAACTTCACGTAGTTGGGCATTTATTTTAAAGCCTCTACTAACAGGATGTTGATGTGAAGTTGCTTTAGAACATCCAAGAACTTCTTGGATTGTATCTATTATTTCTACTTATTCTGCTGAAGTCTTTGAGGATATGGAACTTTAGGTTGATATGGACAACTTTTTTGAGGAGGTAAATCTACAAAAGA
Organism: Gossypium hirsutum; assembly: GCF_007990345.1. Taxonomy (NCBI): domain Eukaryota; kingdom Viridiplantae; phylum Streptophyta; class Magnoliopsida; order Malvales; family Malvaceae; genus Gossypium; species Gossypium hirsutum. Next base: position 70,503,561 of record NC_053430.1, read on the forward strand.
AGGTGTTAGCTTCTCAAAATTTTCTAGTTTAGGGTTTACCTCATTAGATTTCTCAACATCTAGTTTTTTTGGTGTAGGAACTCCAACTGTTGGTTGACTTTCCTCTATTTTAGTAGGCTCATATTCAATCACCTCCTTGGGTTCTAAAATCTTACCACTTCGAAATGCAACTACCTTGCAATGTTCTTTACCAGAATTCCTCAAATTTTCTATATCACTTTGTAAGGCTCCTTGCAATCTACTGAGAAGATCAGTAGCTAACTGACCCAACTGGTTCTCCAAATTTTTCAGTGTTGCTACTTGACTTTGGATCAAGGCATCATTTTTCGCCATGTATGCCTTCAACAAGCCCTCCAAACTATTTGATGACTTAGCTTAAGGTGGTTTTGGGGCTTGTTTTCTAAACTTTTGAGATTGGTTGGGTCTATTGTAACACCCTTAACCCGTATCCGTCAGCAAAATAAGGTTACGAGGCATTACCGATCAACCACAACATAAATCATACATTTGTGCAATCATCATTAAAAATCCATTCAACTCAATCACAATATCCCTTATAAGGCTCTATGAGACCTTAAAACATGTTTAGAAGTGGTTCGAGACTAAATCGATATCATATGAAAAATTTGAGAAACTTATAAATTATTTTAACATTTAAGGGTCACATGCCCGTATGATTAGGCCATGTGCCTCACATAGCTACCAAACACGCCCATGTCATAGACCGTGTGAAAATAGGGCACAGATATTGACTTGTACCACATGGCTGAGGACATGCCTGTGTGCCAAACCATGTGAAATCTAAGGGGGATACTGACTTGGGTCACACGGCCGACCACACGCCCATTTGCCAGCCCGTGTGCCACACACGGCCAGTAGACACGCCTGTGTCTCTACCCGTGTGGACAAAAATAGGCCATTTGGAAAGCCAATTTGCCACCCTACTCACATGTACACAAAACAACCTATATGATACATTTCAATACATATTTTAGCAACCAAACATGTTATTCCATTCACATATCATGCTATCTATCCACAACTATTTCAAATACTCAAATCCTTAATCAAAAACATACCAAATCCATATAACACACAATATCATAAACTCAAATCAAACCAACTCATAAAGCATTATATACATCACATATAACACTTGCCAAACACATAATTCAAGCCAACTTAAATGGCTATGCATACCACATTTACAAACCAAATCCCATGGCTAATATCATGACTCAAAACATACCAAAATGACACTAGCCTATACATGCTATATACCATATATACAAAGCTTCAAAAGTACCAACGAGTTGACTGATAGTCTGATTATGGTTCTCGATGATCCTTGATTTTCGATCTAGCTTTGATAATCTATAAAACATAGAAAGAACACACAAGTAAGCTTTAAAAGCTTAGTAAGTTCGTACTAAATATACTCAATAGTTCATAATATACAATTCATTGATTACTAAACACTTAGTAAGTCTCATATCACCATTCAATTATAAACCATGACCATTTATCATGTACTTACAAATCCCTCAAGCTTCATACACATAGTCTCAACTACCACATAGGTTTCGTATGTACCTGTACTTTCCCGTAATTATTTATCTCATTTTTACCACTTCGTTCAACACGTTAACCATCCAGAAGTCTTTCAATATTCAATGAACTCACACACTTAGTGCATTAATGATTAGAAATAGCCATAACAATATCGTACACTTAGTGCCATCACATTAAACCGAAGCTACCTCGGTATTGCACACTTAGTGCCTCATATAGCCGAAACTATTCCAATTCTCACATTAAGTGCCAAACATAGTAGATTTGTCGTCGTACACATTCATAGTCGCATACATACAATTTATGTATTATTAAAGCATTAAAATCATAATTATAACTATGATTATCATGTACGAACATACCTCGTACTCCAAATTGATGAATCGGATCGATTACTCGATAACGTTCGATTTTCCCTGATCTATATCCGAGTTCTTTCTTTCTTGATCTATATGTATTAAAAATTAACCCATTTAATCACCAATTCATTCAATTTAATACACAAACACATATTTGGACATTTTTTACTTTAACCCCTAAAGTTCCATATTTATTCAATTTAGTCCCTATTTCACAAAAACACAAATTACACAAAATTTAATTACACCCAAGCCTAGCTGAATTTCATAGGGACCCCTAGCAGCCTAAAAATTTCTTTTATTTCATAATCTAACCCCTCAATTTACACTTTTCTCAATTTAATCCCTAATATGCATTTTTACTCAAAATCACTTTACAAAACATGTATATCAAGCACTAAGCTTTCATAATTCATCATCAAACATCATAAAACTCATGAATTCATAAATGGAAACTTTCAAAATCATCAACATTTTCAAAAATTGAGACATGGGCTAGCTAGAACACAAAGCAACGATCACAAAAACATAGAAATCATCAAAAACCGATTAAAAACAAACTTACAATTAGCAAGAGCAATGGCTGAACCTTCAAGCCCTAATAATGGTGTTTTTCACCTCTTAATTTCGACTAGATGATGATAATATGTCTTATTTTTAGCTTATTTTTTTAATTATCATTTATATGCCATTTTACAATTTTAGCCTTAATAAAACCTTTATAAATTCATCTAATATATGCCCATTTATGACCATTCCTACTATTAATGGTCTAATTACAACATAAGGACCTTTCATTTATTAAGCCATAGCAATTAGGCACTTTTAACTAATGGAATTCAACTTTTGAATTTTACGCAATTAAGTCTTTTTTTCTCAAATTGAGTTATTAAACGATAAAATTAGCTCACGAAATTTTCACACATACATATTCACATGCCATAAACACCAAAAATAATATTAAAATAATTTTACGACATCAAATTTTTGGTCCTGAAGCCACTGTTCTGATTTAGCTAAAACCGGGCTGTTACAACTCTCTCCCTTAGGGATTTTCATTCCCGAAAATCTTACTAATGAGTAGGTTTGGATATTCCTTTCTCATAGCATCCTTGGGTTCCCACGTAGCTTTTTCAACCCTGTGTCGATGCTATAATACTTTCACTAATTCTATTCTTTTATTTCTCAATTCATTGATCTCACGAGCTAGAATTTAGATCGGTTCTTCATTATACGATAAATCTGGTTGAATTACAACCTCAGTTGGGAAATGACATGTGAAGGGTCAGATTAGTATCATTGAACCATCGATACATAAAATACATTATGAATCTTTTCTAACTCAGACGGCAATGCTAGCCGATAAGCAACTGGTCCAATTCGCTCGAGGATTTCATACAGCCTGATAAATTGCGGAATCAATTTGCCTTTACAACCAAATCGAAGTATTTTCTTCCATGGAGATACTTTCAAAAACATTCTATCTCTAATTTGAAACTCAATATCTTTCCGTTTCAAGTCTGCGTAAGATTTCTATCAATCTAATGCTACTTTTAGACTTTCACGAATCACTTTCACTTTCTGTTCAGTCTCTTTAATCAAATCGACTCCGTGAATCTTATTCTTGCTGAGCTTAGTCCAATACAAAGGTGTTCGACATTTGCGATCGTACAATGCTTCGTAAGGTGCCATTTTTATATTTGATTGAAAACTATTGTTATACGTAAATTCAATCAACGGCAAATATTTTTTGAAAACTATTGTTATACGTAAATTCAATCAATGACAAATATTTTTCCCATGTACCTTCAAACTCAAGAATGCAACATCTCAACATATCCTTGAGTATCTGAATTACTCGTCTGAATGACCATCCGTCTGTGGATGAAATGCAGTACTAAAGTGTAGCTTTGTACCTAGTGCATCTTGCAATTTCTTCTAGAAATGCGATGTTAATCTCGGACTCTATCCAAAACAATAGAAATAGGTACTTCGTGTAATCTCACAACCTCGGAGATATACAATTCAGAAAGTTTGTGAAGCGAATAATCTATATGCACTGGAATGAAATGAGCTGATTTTGTCAACCGGTCAACAACAACCGAAATTATATCTTTCTTACTCGGAGATAGGGGCAATCTCGAAACAAAATCCATAGTCACTCTATCCCATTTACATTCGGGGATCATAATTGTTGCAATAAACCAGACGGTACTTGATGCTCAGCTTTAACTTGTTGACAAACCAAACATTTCAAAACAAATTCTGAAATGTCATGTTTCATGCCATGCCACTAATAAAGCTGTTTCAAGTCATTATACATTTTTGTGCTTCTCGAATGAACAGAAAAATAATTACTACGTGCTTCATTCAAGATCATCTGAATCAACTCTGAGTTTCTCAAAACACATATTCGGCCTCTGAATCTTAAACAATCATTAGAATCAACTTGAAATTTTGAATCAAGGTTTGAATCACATTGAACTTGTAATGCCCTGAAATTGGGCCTAGAAGTATTGGGCTTTGAACATGGGAGTGGTTAGGAGACTGCTCATGAATATTTTAGTTAAGCAAGAAGTGGCACAAATTTCATGTTTGCTTTATTGGCTAAGTGATTTGGGTGTGGTTGGGAGTGTTTGAGAAGCCTAGGTTCAAGTCTAGGCTTTTGCAAGAATTTTAGTGTTTCCCCTTAAGTGAACCTTGGCATTAGTTTGTAGGCCTTATAAATATTTGTGGGTGAAATGTGTCACAAAAAGAGCTTGTGGTGCAGTGGTAGGTGGCGTGTGGAGTTCTCTTGAGGTCTAAAGTTCAATTCGTAGCAAGGTAAGTAGAGTATTTATTTTGCTGTCTTGCCAGGTGAGAAGCAGAGTTTGATTGAAACTCTGTTGAGGGAAGTTTGAACTGGTCAAGGAGTGGATTATGGAGGAAATCATGGAGAAAATAAATGAGGATTGTTAGGAGGAAATTTTGGAGAAAATCAAGAGAGGTGGAGTGTAACACCCCGTACCCGAGACCGTTTCCGGAGTCGGACACGAGGGGTTCACAGACTAAATTCGCTTACTATCGCAATCCATTTTAAAATTTTCCAGGCAGTTGGCTAACTGTGACACTGTCACCTTAAAAATCATATCTTGAGTGTCACAACTCGAAAATCAGTTTCGTAATTTTTCCCTGAAACTAGACTCATATGCCCATCTACATATTTTTTCTAGAATTTTTGGTTGGGCCAATTAGTACAGTTTATTAGTCAAAGTCTCCCATGTTACAGGGATCGACTACACTGACCTTTGCACATTACGACTTGGATATCTCCCTGCACAGAGCTTCAATACTGATTCCGTTTGTTTCTATAGAAACTAGACTCAGAGACGAATCTATAAATGTATGGCATGACTCCTAATTATCTCTGGTTAATTTATAATGAATTTCCAAATTCGGAACAGGGAATCCAGAAACCGTTCTGGCCCTGTCTCACGAGAACCTGAATATCTCTTAACATACTGTCCATATGATCGTTTCGTTACTTTCCTATGAAAATAAATTCATCAAGGTTCATTTACATAATTTATTCATTATTTAATTCCAATCCTACTATTTTTAGTGATTTTCTAAATCTACATCACTGCTGCTGCCAGCATCTGCCTTTAAGGTAGACTTTACCTATTTCATAGTTTCCATGATTCAACTAGCCCTTTTAGCATAAATAGCACAAATTATGATAGTGATTAACCATTCCATACCAAATGATTATAACATTATGCTCAAACATATATAAGCCATTTTCGCATGGCTATATACATTAACCAAAATATTCTTCCGCCACGAGTCTATTTTATACATGCCATAAGATAATCCAAAACATAGCAGTACCAAACAGTGGATAGTGATAGTGTGACTAGTTGCTGACGATCCCCGAGCCTGTAGCTTTGCAATGAGATCTATAAAACAGAGGAAACAGAGTAAACGGAGTAAGCATTACAATGCTTAGTAAGTTTTAAGCAGTGTCAACAGATAACAATCAAATTATAACATAGTTGTTCGTATTTTTATTTCACTCTTCCTTCGGGCATACCATCCCTTTATCGAATATGCACATCTCATCATATACAATAGGCAGATAAACTTTCACATAAAAGTGAGCTCATGTGACATAGATATATCGTATGATTTCACATCACCTCTCACACTGATCCGATGTCACATAATCATAGGAATAGTCTCATAGATTGCTCTCGTATGCATCACATAACTACCTTATGATTTAGTGCAAATCAAGCTCACATATAAACTTGGAGTACATACCTGTTTAACCTTTCGCATTGAATATATTTATAAGCAATTCTTATTACGAAATCTTACCCGGACATAATCTCCACACGAAGTTATCGGGTCTTACCCGGACAAAATTCCCACACGTAGTCATCGGGTCTTTAGAGCTCGGATATAGTACGAGCACGAAGCTTACGGACATTAATCAATGATAATATTCTCGCATAAAGCCTGCGGGGTTTTAACCCGAATATAGTACTGACACAAATGCCCTTCGGGACTTATCACATTTATACACTTTCACATCCATCACGTTGGCCACTCGGCCCTGTCACATATATACACTTTCACATTCATCACATCGGCCATTAGGCCTTATCACATATCACATATATACGCTTTCACATTCATCACATCGGCCATTAGGCCTTATCACATATATACACTTTCACATTCATCACATCGGCCATTAGGCCTTATCACATATATACGCTTTCACACTTATCACATATATACGCTTTCACATTCATCACATCGGCCATTAGGCCTTATCACATATATACACTTTCACATTCATCACATCGGCCATTAGGCCTTATCACATATATACACTCTCACATTCATCACGTTGGCCATTAGGCCTTATCACATATATATATATATACACTTTCACATTCATTCAAATATACTTCACATACCACATATACTATCATGTACAGACTTGGTCTTGGCCGAATCTACATCCATCACTTTCCAATGAATAATTCAATTTTTACGCCATACAATCATTTCATATTAGAATAATCATAAGCTTACAATATCACGATTTAGAATTCAAGTATGGGTTTAATCACTAGCTTATGAGCAACTAAAACAAGTTTTATCCATGTTTACAACAAAATCACATATTCACTACGAGCTGTTTTCCTGAGCAATGGTCACTGAATTATTTATAACCGGAGCTACAAAACTCCAAATCACTTGCCGTTAATTTTTCCTGAATATAGACTCGTATATCTTCCATCCATAAAATTTCCAGAATTTTAGGTTTGGCCAATCAATACCAGATTTTTCTTAAAGTTTCCCCTGTTTCACTGTTTGACTAATCTGACCACTCTTCACTACGAATCAAATTTCTCATTTTACAGAATTCAAAATGTGTTGTATTTGATTTCATTTGAAACTAGGCTCATTAAGGAGTCTCAGCATATAAATTTTATCTTATAACCATTTTTGTACAATTTATAATGATTTTCTAAAAACAGAACAGAGGATTACAGTGTCATTCTGCGCTGTCTCACACAACTTTAAGTATCTCATTATCGGAAATTCCTTTGCTTACACGGTTTCTTTTATAAGAAACTAGACTCATTAAGATTTAATTACATAATTTATCCAGCTTTTAACTCAACTCCCACAATTTATGGTAATTTTTCCAAAACACGCTACTGCTGCTGTCCCTAGCAGATTTATACAATTTACTCTGTAAAGTTCTCATTCACATATTTAAAACATAATATCATATTCATCCCGTTTTAAAACTTAAGACTTACAAGGGAATCAAACTCAAATACTTAAGAACTTACCTTAAATGTCGTCGGACAACTACAAATCGACTATTCCATTTGTTTCGCTTTTCCCTTTTCCGAGTTAAGTTCCTTTCGCTCTTGAGCTAGGTAAAATAAATTAGTTTGTTTAATTACTTAACTAATTTATTTAGATTCAAACATTAATAATTTTTCTTAATAAGAAACATACGACAACTCATTAACATCCATTCATTCACATCTTTATTCTTGATTACAATCGGCCATTATAACATATACAAATGCATATTAACCACTTTGACCGATTGTCCATTAACCACTAACCAAAACTCATCAAATTAATGGACTATTTATTTAAATAATCCTTTATTATAATCTCACTTTGAAATTTAATACTAATTACTAATTTATCTCCCACTTAAGTTACTCATTGTACTTAATTAAACACTAATAATTAAAAATTATCAAACTATCATTCTACTCGTTTCTAAAATGACTATGTAAATATTAATCTCAATTTCATATACCATTTAATTCAAAACATTTAGCTACTTATTTACACTTTTACACATTTTCCCCAAAACATTTACATCCTATACAATTTAATCCGTCATATCCACCAAGTTAATTCCACAATTAACACATAACCCACTATTGCCAAATACTTAACCCTTAATATACAGCGTATATATGTATATCTTTAATTTATAATAAAATCCTTCTCATTTATAATTTACTCAATTAAATCCTTAATTTTTAAATGTAGTAAAAATTTACTCTATAAAATAACACAAATTCAACATCAAGCACCCAAACAAAACTCCTTCAAATAAAAGACTTCAAATTATGTCAATGACGTATTTTTTTTTATACATTGATAATTTCACATAAATAAACAATTTAATCCACCATATTTTTAAAATTTTCCATCATAATCCTCAATGTGAAATTTCATGAATTGACTTTGCAAATCATCTCACTTCACTTCCAACTTTAAAAATCTACCATAATAATATTAAGAACTTAGATTTTCTACCGTAGTAATTTCTATTAACTACAATCATTCCACAAATTTCAACATGGGTATGCTAGTTCATGATCCTAAGGTTCCAAAAATATAAATTATAAGCAAAAAGGATCATTAACATACCAACTAATTTGAGCTTCAAACTAAAACAACAATGGCCGAATATGCTTTCTCCTTTCCCCCAAATCAACATGCACAGAAAAATGAAACTTAAAACTCATTCCCTCTCTCCACTGAGCTATTTGTTTCTTCTTCTTTTTTTTATTCCTTAACAATATAAAATTATACACCCATCATAAGTAATTATTTGTCTATATTTTAATATAAATTCCTCATCATGGCCGGCCACTATAAACAAAAAGGAATATTTGACATGCAAATCCCTCATGTTAACATTTCATGCATTATTTGACACTTTACAAATTTACCTATCACACTTTCAAGTTTTATCACATGAGTCCTATCTTATAAATTTTACATACAAATGACAAAATCAAAGCATGAAACTTTCACACATGCATTTACACATATAATAAACATAGAATTTAACAGTTAATTATTTTTATGACTCAGTTTTGTGGTCCCAAAACCACTTTCCGACTAGGGTCAAATTAGGGATGTCACATGGAGGTGTGGGAGAGAAGTGTGCCAATTTTGGAAAGTAAAGCACTCAGGAATTTTGGTTTCGAGAAGTGAGTGTTTTTTGGGGTTTGTAACATTTTTGGATTTTTCTTTTGTTTTCTAGAGGTCGATTAGTGCAAAAGAGTTTATGATAGTGCCTTTTCCCCTTTGCTGGTTTCGGTTTTACACTCTTCTTCAATTTCTCGACTCTCATCTTTTTGCCTCTTCTACTCTCCTTCTTCTAAAACTATTTCTCTTTCTTTCTCTTTAAACCGAGTACATACCTCCTCCTTTTCTCAAACTCTATCATTTTTTTTTATTTTTGTAGCCTGGAGACTATGGCCGATTTAATTATTCTTCTTCTCCTTCCTTTCTCAATTGCTTTCTCTTTGAACCGATTGTTTTAAACCCTTTTTCCCTTTCAACAATTTAGATTTTGACAAGTTTTTCTCATGGCCGATTATTGTTTGGTTCCTCTGCCAAAAGCAATTCTTTTCCCTTCCTTTTCTTTAGGCTGTCGTTTTACCTGGGGTTGCTGTCGGAAGTTGAGGGTTATTTCTAAGTTTAGAACGCTCCCTTGTTCTCTGTTATTGCCAATATTCCATCGTACTTTTACCACACTGTGTTGAAATTACTCTTCTGCCTTCTTTACTAACTTTGAATTCTTTTCGATTCTACGTTTTGCGACTTCGGTGGGTATGTGTTTTGCTATGGATCAATTATTTTCATAAATATATGTTAATAGGAGGTGCGATTCGTTTGTAATTTTAAACAAGGAGTGGGTAATCACTCTTGATCAACAGTTAAGTGTGAATATTCGTTGGCTCAAGCAAGGTAGGTGGTTATGGTTTAAGTGACTAAGTATATTGATTAAGGTTGGTTGTATTCCAATTGACATGCGATTAATCGTGTGTTGTGAATGTATCGGCAAAAGCTGAGAAGCCAAAAAGCTGAAACTTCGGCATTTGAGGCCTCTCGAGCGTGCAAACGCTCGTGTGGTAAAATAAGCCCACAAATCATAGGTGACAGTTTGTAGAGGCCGCCACGAGTGTTCTTGTGGGTTGGGCAGTTATGGGCCTCGTTGGGCCAAGATGGGCAATGTTGGCCCAATGGGCTCGTGGGCCCTACATAGATAAAATTTACGGTAAGTGATAAATATTGGACTGGGCTATGTAGGTCACATAGCCTTAACTAAATTTGGGTTAAATGGGCCACATGAGTGTGTGGGCCCACTTGGGCCAAGTAATGGGCCTTGGGCCCATTTACACCATTATGATCATTTAGGTTTTCTATGTTGTTCGAGGCAACTATAGACCTTGTAGAGTAAAATGATCTAATGCCCGTATAGGGTAAAATGACCGTAATACCTCTATAGGGTAAAATGACTGTAATGCCCTTGTAAGGTAAAATGACTGTAATACCCCTTTATGGTAAAATGACGATTATGGCCTTATTTTCCGTATGACTGATGTGCTTATGTTTTACATATACGATTGTATTGAGTATGACTTTGCATACACGTAATATTCATACATGACATACTGCATGGGGTTGGGATTTTGATATGGAGGAAGTACTGTACTGATGACTATGTCACACTCACTGTTACAGGTGGCTTTGCCACATTTACTATTTCTGGCAGTTATGCTGCATTATTATTACTGGCAGCTTTGTTGCGATTTTGGTGTGCTGGTTGGGTGGGTTGATTTCTATCCCTACATAATGTGTTGGTTGGTACGGGTGGTGTGCTGGCTGGATTTGGGTGGGATGCATGATTGCATTACACTACTGATACTACATTGGGCTTAGGCCCACACTGCTACTATATAGGGCTAAGGCCCAGACTGTATGTACTGATACTGAATAAGGCTCAGGCCCAGATTGTTATCGATCTAGGCTTAGGCCCAGACTGTGTTATTCACTGTTTGTTTGTTATTACGATTACATACTGAGTTTTCATAAACTCACCCTTTTCTTTTAACTGTATAGGTAATCCTCAACCTTAGACGGTTTGGAGCTGCGAAGGACTCGGAGGTGGTCACATGATTGCTTATGTTCTACTTTTGACGCTATTTATTTTAAAATTCATATTGGGTTTTTGATTATGTAATAAGGCCATTTGTGGGTTTAAGTTTTAATTGGGCTTCTGTTCTCTCATATTAAACTGCTAATTTAGGTAAAGACGAGTTTTTAAAACAATTACTATTTTCTAAAACACGTGTTTTAAACTTCATCGACTTAAAAAGCTTCCGCGTCTTTAAATCAATTTAATGTAACATTGATGGTTAATAAGGTAAAAATTTTGACGAGAACTTTTGTTAAATAATAATAAAAGGATTTAAACTCAGTAACGGATTTTTATCAAAAAGAACAATTTTCAAAAACCACTTCGATGTGACACGTCAGATTCGGCCATAACGTCTAGGCCGGGTTTGGGGTGTTACAGAACTCGTTTTGCTAACATTTCATTATCAACTTTCTAAGCTTCGTAAATCTGCTATAAAAACAACAGTCTCGCTTTCAACTCAACTACAATCGAGCTATCATCAGATAGAGCCAACTGAGTATTCATTGCACGTAGAGCATACACAGATTTTCGGCTTAATGCATCAACAACAATATTAGCTTTTCTTGGATGATAATCAATCACTAACTCATAGTCCTTTAGCAATTCTAGCTATCTCTGCTATCGTAAATTCAAATCTTTCTGAGTTATCAGATATTTGGAACTCTTTTGATCAGAATAAACATGGCATTTCTCACCAAATAGATAATGATGCCAAATCTTTAATGCAAACACAATGGCTGCTAACTCTAAATCGTACATCGGGTAATTCTTTTCACGCGGCTTCAACTGTCTCGAGGCATAAGCTATAACTTTGCCTTATTGCATCAAAACGCAACCTTGTCCATTCAACGATGCATCACTATAAATCACAAATTATTTTTCCGATTCTGGTTGTACTAATATTGGAGCTTTAGTTAAAAGAAGTTTCAGTTGATCTAAACTTTTTTGACATTTCTCGGACCACTCAAACTTTACATCTTTCTATAGCATTCTTGTCAATGGAGTTGCAATCATCGAAAAGCCTTTTACAAATTGTCTATAATAGCCAGCTAGTCCCAGAAAACTGTGGACTTCAGATACATTTCTCAGAGGCTTCTAATCCATTATTGTAGATATCTTGCTGGGATTGACTCGAATACCTGATGCTGACACAATATGTCCCAGAAAACCAGCTTCTCGCGACCAAAATTCACATTTACTAAACTTTGCATATAACTGCTTATCACGTAGAGTTTGCAATACAATTCTCAAATGCTCGGCATGCTTAGTTTCATCTCGTGAATATATCAATATGTCGTCAATAAATACAACAAAAAATTGATCTAAGTACGGTCTAAAACTGGTTCAATAAGTCTATAAATACAGCAGGTGTATTCATTAGTCCAAAAGGCATAACTAAAAATTCATAATGCCCGTACCTCGTTCTAAAAGCAGTCTTTGGCAAATTTGAGTCTTTAACTCGTAATTGATAATAACCCAATCTCAAAGCTATCTTTGAAAACACTGTAGCCCCTTTCAATTGATCAAACAAATCATCAATTCGCGGTAGAGGATATCTTTTCTTGATCGTCACTTTATTAAGCTGTCGATAGTCTATACACATTCTCATGGTACCGTCTTTCTTTCTTACAAAAAATACAGGAGCACCCCAAGGTGAGAAACTCGGTCGTACAAATCCTCTATCAGTTATTTCTTGTAACTGAGCTTTCAATTCTTTCAACTCTATTGCTGCCATTCTGTACGGAGCTATCGATATTGGTGTTGTTCCCGGTACTAACTCACTGCCAAACTCAACCTTTCGTATCTGTGGTAAACTCAGTAACTTTTCAGGAAACACAGTTGGATACTCACACACAATTGGCACTAATTCAAACTTCTTTTCAGTCACTTTCGTATGAAGCACATAAGCAAAATAAGCTTCGCAATCCTTTCTCACATATTTCTGAGCTAACATCGATGAAATCACTGTTGACAAGCCATTTAGATCATCTGACTCAATCAGGATAATCTCATTATTCTAACACCTCAAATCAGTTGTCTTTCATTTGCAAATCATAACAGCATCATGCAATGCCAATCCATACCAAGGATTATATCAAACTCGTCAAATGACAACAACATCAAATCGGCCAGAAAGTAATTATCCCGAATCATCAAGGGATAGTTCTTGCACACTTTATCAACCAACACACACTTGCCTAAGGGGTTCGATACTCTAATTACAATTTTAGTAGACTGTACAGGCAAAGTCTTACTGGATACTAAATTCACATATATAGATGAATGGGTTGATCCTGGATCTATCAATGTAATAACTTTAGTATCTCTATAGTACCGGTGATAACATCTGAAGATAACACTTCTTTGCGAGCGTGAATAGCGTAGGGTCGGGTAGGTGCTTTAGCATCAGATCTCACAGAAGTGTCTCGTGTCACACCTCTACCACCACTCACATTGCTCGTGTTTCTGGGTGGTCCACCTTTAGCTACAGTGTTACCCGGCCTCGTGCTTTGAGCATTATCTTTTTTAGCTAACCCTGGGAAATCTTTAATAAAGTGATCTCATGAACCACAACTGTAACAAGTTCTATGATTATTTTTCCCCCAACAATCTCTAGAATGCCGTCTTCCACATTGTTAACACTTAGGCTTAACATTTTTTACGTTACCAACACTCGATACCGATGTGGCTTGAGCTTTAGGTTTGGTGTATTGCTTTCTATGATCTTTATTCTGATATCCCACGAAAGCTGTCAATTGATTAAAATAGTCTTTAGATTTCTTTGAAAAGGAATGATAAGATTTACTCATCGATCTCTTCCTCGAATCTATTGCCTCTGAATCAGCCTTTCTCTTTTCTTTACTAAGGTCCTCGGTTTTACAAGCCCTCTCAACTAGAACAACGAATTCTTTGATTTCCAGAATCCCGACTAGAAGTTTTATGTCTTCATTCAATCCTTTACAAATCGTTTACACATGATTTCTTTAGTAGACACATATTCCCGAGTATACTTGCTTAATCGTATGAATTCTCTTCCATACTCAGTGACAACCATTCGGCCTTGTTTCAATTCTAGAAACTCTTTATGTTTTTGATTGAGAAATCACTGGCTTATATACTTTTTACGGAACTCAGTCTGAAAGAATTCCAGGTAACCTGTTCTCTAGGAACCACCAATGTCAATGTTTTCCACCAATGATATGCATTATCTCTAAGCAAAGATACTATGCATTTGATACATTCTTCCAGAGTACAAGAAAATTCATCAAATACTCTGATCGTGTTCTCGAGCCAGAATTCAGCTCTCTCAGCATCATCTTCAACTGTGGCCAGGAACTTCTCAGCCCCTTGTTTTTGAATCTTATCAACAGGTGGCTTACTTAACCGAATCAGCTCTATTACTTGTGGCACAACTGGGACTTGTTGAGGAACAGGTGGGGGTAGAGGTTGTTGAGAGTCGAATTCATTCTAACGAACTCCGTGAACCACTCACTCATCATTTGAAAGAAGGCTTGCTTTGCCTCTCTTTCGTGACTACTAGTCATGGGTCTTGAGTCAGATTGCGCTGCCCTTTGAGCAGGAGCAGGCGCGTTACTCTTTACATCGTCAGCTACGGCTCTTTTAGGATCCATTTGCATGTATAGCTAGACTCTCGCACGCTAAATTAGTCCTAAAATTGATTAAACCATAGCTCTGATACCAAAAAAATATAAAGCCCCTAACCCATATCTATCACAGAAATAAGGTTACGGGGCATTACCGAACAACCATAACATAAATCATACATTTGTGCAATCATCATTAAAAACCCATTCAACTCAATTACAATGTCCCTTATAAGGCTGTACGAGACCTTAAAACATGCTTAGAAGTGGTTTGAGACTTAACCGATATCATATGCAAACTTTGAGAAACTTATAAATTTTTTTAACATTTAAGGGTCACAAGGCCGTGTGAACAGGCCATGTGCCTCACGCGACTACCAGACACGCCCATGTCACAGACTGTGTGAAAACAGGGCATACATACTGACTTGTACCACACGGCCGAGGACATGCCCGTGAGCCAGACCGTGTGAAATCTAAGTGGGTTACTGAATTGGGTCACACGGCCGACCATATGCCCATGTGCCACACACGGCCAGTAGACACGCCCGTGTGTCTAGGCAGTGTCAAAACTGTAGGGTATACTGAATTTAATTCGAAAGGTACCCCAAGAGACACCTGGCCCTGTAACATGACCGTGTGCCGCACACGGCTAAGACACACGCCCGTGTCTCTGCCTGTGTGGACAAAAATAGGCTATTTGAAAAGCCAATTTGCCACCCTACTCTCGTGTACACAAAGCAACTCATATGATACCATTTCAATACATATTTTAGCAACCAAAACATATTATTCCATTCACATATCATGCTATCTGTCCACAACTATTTGAAATACTCAAAACCTTAATAAAAAAACATACCAAATCCATATCACACACCATATCATCAACTCAAATCAAACCAACTCATAAAGCATTATATACATCACATATAACACTTACCAAACACATAATTCAAGCCAACTTAAATGGCTATACATACCACATTTACAAACCAAATCTCATGGCTAACATCATGACTCAAAACATACCAAAATGACACTAGCCTATACATGGCATATACCATATATACAAAGCTTCAAAAGTACCAACGAGTTGAACGATAGTGTGATGATGGATCCCGATGATCCCCGATGTTCCAGCTAGCTTCGATAATCTATAAAACATAGACAGAATACACAAGTAAGCTTTAAAAGCTTAGTAAGTTTGTACTAAATATACTCAACTATTCATAATATATAATTCATTAATTATTAAACACTTAGTAAGTCTCATATCACCATTCAATTCTAAACCATGACCATTTATCATTTACTTACAAATCTCTCAAGCTTTATACACATAGTATCAACTACCACATAGGTTTCGTACGTTCCTGTACTTTTCCGTATTTATTTATCTCATTTTCACCACTTTGTTCAATACGTTAACCATCCAAACGTCTTTCAATATTCAATGAACTCACACACTTAGTGCAATAATGATTTAGTGCAATAATGATTAGCTGAAGCCATAACGATATCACACATTTAGTGCCATCACATTAAACCGAAGCTATCTTGGTATCGTACACTTAGTGCCTCATATAGCCAAAACTATTCCAATTCGCACACTAAGTGCCAAACATAGTAGATTTGTCGTCGTACACATTCGTAGTCACGTACATACAATTTATGCATTATTAAAGCATTAAAATCATAATTATAACAATGATTATCACGTACGAACTTACCTTGTACTCAGAATTAACGAATCGAATCGATCACTTGATAACCCTCGATTTTCCCCGATCTAAATTCGAGTTCTTTCTTTCTTGATCTATATGTATTAAAAATTAACCCATTTAATCACCAATTCATTCAATTTAATCTATAAACACATATTTGGACTTTTTTACTTTAACCCCTAAAGTTCTACATTTATTCAATTTAGTCCCTATTTCACGAAAACAGAAATTACACAAAATTTAATTACACCCAAGCCTAGCTGAATTTCCTAAGGACCCCTAGCAGCCCAAAACTTTCATTTATTTCATAATTTAACCCCTCAATTTACACTTTTCTCAATTTAATCCCTAATATGCTTTTTTACTCAAAATCACTTTACAAAACATGTATATCAAGCACCAAGCTTTCATAATTCATCATCAAACCTCATAAAACTCATGAATTCATAAATGGAAACTTTCAAAATCATCAACACTTTTAAAAATTGAGACATGGGCTAGCTAGAACATTAAGCAACGATCACAAAAAAATAGATATCATCAAAAACTGATAAAAAACGAACATATAATTAGCAAGAGCAATGGCTGAACCTTCAAGCCATAAAAATGGTGTTTTTCACCTCTTAATTTCAGCTAGATGATGATAATATGTGTTATTTTAGCTTTGTTTTATTTAATTATCATTTATATGCCATTTTACAATTTTAACCTTAATGAAACCTTAATAAATTCATCTAATATATGCTCATTTATGACCATTCCCACTATCAATGGTCTAATTACAACATAAGGACCTTTCATTTATTAAGCCATAACAATTAGACACTTTTAACTAATGGAATACAACTTTTTTATTTTACGCGATTAAGTCCTTTTTCTCAAATTGAGTTATTAAACGATAAAATTAGCTCACAAAATTTTCACACATACATATTCACATGATGTAATCACCAAAAGTAATATTAAAATAATTTTACAACATTAGATTTGTGGTCCTGGAACCATTATCCCGATTTAGCTAAAACCGGGCAGTTACATCTGTGCTGTATATGATTGTTCGATCCATTTCCTTGGTTACTCCAAGAAAAGTTCGGATGATTCCTCCACGATGGATTGTAAAAGTTGAATTGTGGTCCTTGTCCACTTCTATTTTGATACTGATTCCTTATATAACAAACTGACTCGGGGTTTGAAGGGCAATTCTCGACAGAATGACCATCCCCACAATATACACAGGAAACAACATCAAATTGACTTGGTGATTGAGCTACAAAATTATTCAAACAATTAATGGTAAATTGTTTTAACATAGAAGAAATAGAAGATACCTAGCAAAGAGTGAATTCAGTGCATCCGCTTTATGCACTCCAACTACTCGTTTTCCGGAAACTGGTCAATTTGTCAGCCATTGGTAATTGTTAGTAGTGATCCTTTCGATGATCTTGTATGCCTCGTTATAAGAATTAGACAAAATCACACCATTCGTAGAAGAATCTACTATTAATCCTGTATGTGCGTTGAGACCTTTATAAAACATCTCCAATTGGACACAATGACAAATCACATGATGAGCGCACTTACGAAGCAATTCCTTGTATCTTTTTCATGCCTCGTATAAGGACTAATCATCCAATTGTTGGAAAGTAGTTATCTCATTTGTTAACTTTGCATTCTTGTTGGGTGAAAAATACTTTACCAAAAAACTTTTTGCTAATTCTTTCCATGTAGATATTGAACTTGGTGGCAATGAATTTAGCCATGCTCGTTGTAATACCCCTAACCAGTATCCGTCGCCGGAATAGGGTTACGGAGCATTACTGGTCTTATTTCATTAATAATTATACATTTCACATACGCCCGTATCTCTACCCATATGGACAAAAATAGGCTATTTTCCAAGCCATCTTTCTCACCCAATCTTGCATTTACCTACACTAACCAAATGACACATAAAACATGGCATAAATAGGCATTCAAACCAATCTCAACCAAGCCTAATCCATGCTAATTCCATACCAAGAACTATAATATTTATAACATCACAATTTACCTATTCAAAACATACCAATTTCATATTCACAAATCACCTAATTGGTGAACTTCACATTACACTATCATGCCTAAAATCACAAGCATGCCATATCTCAAATTTCAACCATTTGGTATTCAACATACCAATTTACAACAAGCATTCACCTAGAAAATACCAATCACATAACATAGGTCATTTGCACATATATAAATATACATCACCAAGCATGCCAAAATAAGCCAAATTACATAGTTAAACACATAACCAAGCATTCATCATTTACAAGCCAAATCAAATGGCTAAATCCATTACCAAACTATAGATCAAACTAACTATAACTCCTATACATGCCATATAACAAAATACACAAGTTCAACAATACCAAAATGAAAAAAATAATAAAGCAAGCTATAAAGCTTAGTAAGTTCGTATAATTAATAAGTAAAACTTACTATTCATTCACCATTCAAGTAATATAAACATAATATACTACAAAACCATTTAATCACATAGTTAACATTTATTCGTTCACATAATTAATCATGAACTCACAATTTCATGGATTCAATGCTTATATGATTTTTGTACACACCTGTATTGATACGTATATATCTCTCACGATTTCATATCCTCGATTTACTCGTTGAACCATTTGGAATAATATTAGATATGAGGGAATCTCGCACCCTAAGTGCCAATACAAGGCCGAAGCCATCTCAATCTCATATCTCATATAATGCTTACTCTCGAGCTATCAACGGGTCTACTCACACAAGCTGACGAGAATATGTAACACATGCTAGATAACTCAGCGACCGGTAGGACGTACAGACCAGCACCCAAAACACATAACCCCTAATGGCATGTCATTCGTATCCTAATCTATTACTAATGTTCAAACGGGATTTCACATTGTTGAATCTTTGTTGAACATATCTGTAAGGTCATAATCACAATTAATTCAATAATAAATCATTTAAAACACAATTATATTAATGCTTATTAACATATGAACTTACCTTGATTCACAAAAATGACAAAATGAATCGACTAGTCCAATACTTTATTTTTCCCTCGATCTAGAACCGAACATCATTTTTCTTGATCTATATAATATCAAATTTAACTTATTCAATTATCATTCTATTCAATTTAGCCCAAAAATCAAATTATGGCAAAAATTACTCTTTTCCCCTAATA
This sequence comes from Gossypium hirsutum, assembly GCF_007990345.1. Lineage (NCBI taxonomy): Eukaryota > Viridiplantae > Streptophyta > Magnoliopsida > Malvales > Malvaceae > Gossypium > Gossypium hirsutum. The sequence continues at coordinate 70,523,588 of NC_053430.1, forward strand.
TTTCAACATCTTTACAAATTAGTCCTTAGCTCATAAAAATACAAATTCATGCAATTAAGTCTCTACCCATGCTAACCGAACATCCCTTACTATCATAGTAGCCATATTTTTCATTATTTCACACATTTACCACATAATTTTCATTTTTCAGAAATAAATCCCTAATTTGCAATTTCACCCAAAATCACTTAACAAATGTTGTTTATTTAACAAAAACCATTCATTTTCTACCATCAAACATCAAAATACACACATATTCATCAATGGTAAAACCCTAAACGTTTGACAGTTCTGCAAATTAGTCCTTGGGCTAGCTAGATTAAGCTACAACGACTTCGAAAACATAGAAATCATTAAAAACGGGATAAAAATTACATACCAATCAAGCCTCAAAGTGATTGTAACACCCTTAACCGATACCCATTGCTGGAATAGGGATTATGGAGTATTATCGGAGTTTGCAAAACATTCATAAAGAATTTATACTAGTTACTAAACATTTTTTGATATCAATCATAACATCCCTTAAATGGACCCCAAGACCCCAAATGAGTAGTAAAAATAAATCAGGACTAAATCGGAATCTCATAAAACTTTTCATGAATTTGTTTAAAAAAAATTCTTATGAATAGTACCCACATGCCCATGTGGTCTAGGGACACGCCTGTGTGGTAGGACCGTGTGACTACACATGCCCGTGTCCCTAACTCGTGTAACTCTCTGACTTATAAGGCATGAAGAAATTGAAGTCACACAGCCAAGTCACACGCCCGTGTGCTAGGCCGTGTGGCAAATTTTATCTTCAAAATTTAGGTGCAGTTTTCACACGCTCGTGTAACACGCTTGTGTCCAAGGCCGTGTTAAGCACACGGCTGAGACACACTCCCGTGTCTCTGCTCGTGTACCCAGTTTTGAGCATTCTGTTTCTCATTTTTAGGATGTAGGTGATGCACGATCGGATCACATGACCATGGGACAAGCTGTGTGTCACACAAGACCAAGACACATGCCCATGTGTCTACCTGTATCGGCAAAAATAAAGCCATTTTCGAGCCTCATTTGTCATCCATAACTTATCATTTTCCTGCACCAAAACTCACAAGCATATGTCCATCAATCCATCATCATATTCACATAAAATTAGTCATCAATCATGTAATATTATATCATGCATCAATGGATATAAACTTACTCTTATCATAAACTTATATGCTAACATAATTCCAAGAAATTAACACATAACAAGCACTTATGTGATTACTAAAACATCACTTCAAAAATAGCCAAACTTAGACCATCACTAGCCACTCTAATGGCTAGATTACAAAACAACAATTACAAGCCATCACTGGCCAAATAAGCTTATACATGTCATTATACCAAATGAGATTTCTAATTATACCAAAATAAGACAGTGGATAGTGTGATGATTGCTCCGACTGACTTCCAGCCTTCGTGAGCTCTTGAGCACTATAAAACATGGAGAATTAAACAGAGTAAGCATTTTATGCTTAGTAAGTTCGTATAATAGAAAATAAACTTACCAATCATATTTATCACTACAAGCATATATAGTCATACTTTTCAAAAAATTTGGGTGAGTTTACCCAAACATAAACACTTAATCAAACAAGTTAATCACAAAACCTCATATAAATGTAAAGTAAATTGTAACATCCTAATTTTCGGATTTATTCGCGGTTTTCAATATTTTGTAAAGATTTTAAAATTTTGTATTCGGATGTGAAATTAATATTTTGATATTTTGAGTAGGTAAATGGGCTTATAGAAGGCCCATGTGTTGGCCAAAACCTGACTGAATTTTTGAATTTTTGGACTTAGGAGTTAGGGGTTCTGGCTAGATGGTCATTGTATAGAGTTATGGGCAAATTGCATCACAAAGAGAGCCTTGGTAAAGTGGCCAGGGTGACGCCACTAGGCTCCTAAAAAGGTGGCGTGTGGAGCTTTGAGGGAGGCATGGGATCGATTCCCTGTGTTGACAAATAGATGCATTTATTTTTAAGTGCAGGAGGGGTAGTGTTGGAGTCCAGGTGGATTTTGCTAAAGGAGAGTTTGGATCAGTCCAAACGCTTGGATTAAGGAGTGATAAGGGGAGAGATTTAAGGGATTAGGAGAGAGGTTAGGAGTTGGCCGAATTTTGGGAATTGAAGGGGGAAAAATCGGCAGAGGGTTATAAGGTTAGTATTTCGGCACCTAGGGTATTGAGTGGTGCCGTTCCTTTCTGCTCAGACATCACAAGGTTTTTCTTTTCTCTTTTTTTCCTCTCTAGCTGAAACTACCACTTCCCCTATTCTTCTTTTTCTATTTTTCTTCTTCAAAACTATTCATCAATTCTGTTGTTCATCAATACTTTTGCCGAATCCATAAAAGCCGAAATCTTGAACACACATTACAGGTACCGATTTCTTTAGAGCCAAACCCTTTAACATTGTGTTTCCATTAATCAACAATTATTCTTTCTGAACTCTAGAGACCTGTTGGCAATTCTACATCCAGGTTATAGTTCCACATTGTCATCTCCTCCATCACCCAAAAGCTGAAAAACCATAGATTTGGGGGCTTATAGCCGAAACTTCAAAACTTTGGGAGTCGAGTTCTACCGTCGTTTGAAAGATAAATCTGCATCAGATTGCATGGAGATCAAAGAGGAGTAAGGGGTAAGTGTTCATCATCACAGATCTGGTCATATTTTGACAAAGTTAGGAAAAGCCGAAGTCCCTAAAATCTAGGGAGGCTGTCGATTTGGGCATGTGGCTCTAAGGGTTTTTAACTGACATTTTCTGTTAATGATTAGTGTCTTATTAAGTGTTGGATTGAAGGCGTGGGTTGTTGGAGCAATCGGATTCGGAGCTAGCTATCGATTTTGGCAAAAAGGTAAGGTTTCAAAGGCTTTTAGGGACATGGTTCGATCATGGATAAGTAAGTTTTGGGGTTTAGTGATTATGGTTTGTAAATAAGAATTGTGCTAATCAATTGTAGGACATCGGAAGGGATCTCAGTAGCAGTCGTCGCGAATCAGGTGTGTACCGAACACCCTTTCTTAGTTCAATTCGGCAAAAGCCGAAATGCCGAAATTCTGGCATTTCATGGGCTTGTGAGTATGTGAATGCTCTCAAAGACGTAGAGTAATTGTTAGATCTAGCACCGCAAGGTGGTAAGTAAGTTTGTGTGACGTCTTAACGTACTTCAGAAAAAGAGGGCCTCGATGGGCCAAAACTGGGCCCAATGGGCTTACGGACCAATATGGGTAAGAGATGGGCAAAGTAGCATGTTAGTTAGATGGTGGAACCAAATTGCATAAAACGGCTAAAAAATATTGAAATAACTTGTGTAGTTGCGTAAGTACGAAATTACCCCTAAAGAGCATAATTACCGAAATACCCCTAGGGTTTAAATTAGCTAAACTGCATGGTTGATTAATACTGTATTGTACATGATATGCTTTATTAATATCTGTTGCATGGGATTGGGGTATTGATGGAGGAAGTATTGAAAGTGGTTCATCCACGTACTGGAGGCTTTGCCTCAACTTACTGATATTTGAGCAGCGTTGCTGCAACTGTGGAGTGTAGGGCTGGATGGGTTGAGATATTCCCCACATGGAGTGTAGGGCTGGTACGGGGCAGTGTAGCGGTTGGTGGGTTGAGTAGTCTCCCCAGATGGGTTTGCATGCATTACTACTATTGTTTCCTATGTTACTGAACTGGGCCTATGGGCCACACTGTTATGTAAAAAGGGGCTAAGGCCTTGCTACTGTATTCTGAAAAGGGCTTCGATCCACTGTGTACTGTTATCTGAATGGGGCTTAGGCCCAATGGGCTCGAGCTGATTTGGGCTTTGGATGGGTTTCTGTATACACTATGTTTTCCCAAACTCACCCCTTTTTCTTCCATCCTTGCAGGTGAGCCCTAGTTGGTGGACTTGGAGCTGGGCGGGATTCGGAGTGGCGACACGTTTTCTGCAAATTCGTTTTCTTCTGGTGAACTAGATTTTCCATATTTTCATTTATGGTTTTGGGTTTTTTTTAATAAGGCCGCTAATTATTTTTATGGTTTGGGTTGTTTCTTTATTATTTAATTCTATTATGATAAAACTGATCTATGATAACTAACGAAATAGATTAGCTCTAGGACGCATTTTCAAAAACATTAAGTGATTTCAAAATAACACGAATACGAGTAAGACTTCCGCTAAGCAAACGTTTTCAACCTTAATCATTTTCTTAAGATGGACCTAACCAAATGGTTTTCTCAAAATTATACGAGATGATAGAGCGTGGCAATGGCAGTGTGCATGTCTAGGATTGGATCCGAAGGGAGCTTGGTACTTAAGCAGTCCGACGGACTCACCTCCTCTTCTTCCTGGTTTCCTACCTGGTGCACAGCTTCCATTCACTTTAACCTACTTTTAAAAGTGTCTTTTACAACACCAACTAAGTTTTCCAACTAAGTAATACGGAATATTTTGAACGCTTCGATGTGGCGCATCAGATCCGGTCATAACGTCTAGGCCGGGTTTGAGGTGTTACATAAACATAGATGAGCTCATCACATTACCAACTTCCATTAATTTCACCTTTCCACACTTTAAGAGTCCTTTCCGTCGAACTATTGAAATTTTGATGGATGTTCGGGTAGTATACTCACGTGCAAAAGTACCCGTTAGGGTACATAATAAAAAAGGGACACTCTTGAGCCATACATTTTATAACAGGATTACCAGTCCAGGCTAAATCCTATCCGTAGGATATGCTCTAGATACTTTAATTTGGATTACCCGTCTGGACTAAATCCAATCTATAACATAAGCTCAAGAGGTTTTACATTAGAATTACCTGTCCAGGTTAAATTCTATCTGTAACATATGCAGTATTATTCTTATTCAAGAAATCACCTTAATTCATCGAAATTCAACATTCAATCGGAACATGAAAATTTGTCCATATTTCATAACTTATGACTATTTCATTATGTATATCATCTCATACATATCAACACAATCATGCAATTCATTTCAAGCATATTAATATACATATTTAAGTTACACGAACTTACCTTGAAATTGGTTCGTATTTGAATTTCAACTAATTTGAAACCTTTTGCTCTCCTCGATCTTGTTTCATAGTTGGTCTTTCTGGATCTATATTGGTAAACTATATGGGTAAATTTAACTATTAATCTATCATATTTCATATACAATTGCATCCTATTACATCCTAGGCAAAATTACCCCTATATTTTTCAAAAATTTTGATTTTGTCCCTACGCTCAGAAAATGAAATTCATGAAATTTAACCCTCTTTCCAAGCCTAGCCAAAATTTATATACTACATTTATAGCCCATACATTTCACAAATTTCAGAATTTTCCATGGGTTGTACCACTTTTTCATTTTAGCCCCTAAATCAAGTTTTCATAAAAATTATTTTGTAAAAGTTGTTTATCTATGAATAACTTTTCATTTTCTACCATAAATTTCTATTTTTCAGTATATTCATCCATGACCCAAATTGCATACGTTGATAACTTTTCAAATAAATCCCCTAAATAGAAAGATTAGACTATCCCGATTCGAAAATTATAGAAATTATTAAAAACGAGACTTGATTTCATACCTTTATAAGCTTGAAAAGTTTTCTTCCTCTTTCCTAGAGTTTCTATAAAAAATTTGGGGAAGATGATATGAAAATAGATGGTTTTTTTTCTTTTTAATTATCATCTATTAATTTTTTTATTTCCAATTTAGTCCTTACCCTTTTCTAATTTTTCCATGTATGAGTCATTAAAATATCTATTAACTTCTCTTCAATGGTCTAATTACCATATAAGGACCCTAATTTTTGAATTCCATAGCTATTTGATACCTATAGCTACTAGAACATAACTTTTGCATTTTATACAATTTAGTCCTTTCCCTAACTAAACACACAATCCGTAAAAATTTTGTATAAAAAATTTCATGTGACCTTCCTATCATGATGCCAACCATAAAATAAAATAAAATAAAATAAAATATTATTTTTGGCTCAGATTTATGGTCCCGAAATCACTGTTCCGATCTCACAAAAAATGAGCTGTTACAACTTTCCCCTTTAGAAATTTTCGTCCTCGCCAGAAATGAGATTAAGGTATTACTTCCTTATTGCATCCTTAGGCTCCCAGGTAGCTTCCTCTAATCCATGTCGTTTCCAGAGAACTTTTACCAATGCCATCTTTTTATTTCTTAACTTTTTTGTCTCATATGCCAGTATTTTAATCGGTTCTTCATTGTAAGTCATATCAGGTTGAATCTCAACTTCTATTGGAGTAATAACGTGTAAAGGATCCGATCGATATCGTCGTAGCATGGACACATGAAACATGTTATGAATTTTATCAAGCTCCGGTGGTATGCTAACTGATATGCAACAGGCTCAATTCTTTCAATGATCTTATAAGGCCAGATGAACTGTGGACTCAGCTTTCCTTTACGGCCGAATCGGAGAACCTCCTTCTAAGGTGAGACTTTCAGGAATACTTTATCACCAACTTGAAATTCTATCTCTTTCTGCTTTAAATCAACATAAGACTTTTGATGGCCTGAGGCCGCTTTCAAACTGTCTCTAATTATCTTCACATTTTCTTTGGTTTCTTGGATCAAGTCAACTCCATGTATCTTTTTCTCGCTCAACTCTGTCCAATACAATGGAGTTCTACATTTGTGACCATATAGAGCCTCATACAATGCCATTTTAATATTGGACTGATAATTGTTATTATAAGCATATTCAATAAAGGCAAATATTTTTCCCAGTTACCTCCAAACTCAAGTACACAACACCAAAGCATGTCTTCTGAAATCTATATCACATTTTCAGATTGTCCGTCTGTTTTAGGATGGAATGCAATACTAAAGTGTAAATGAGTGCCTAGAGTTTCTTGAAACTTACTCCAAAATCAAGATGTAATCTAGGGATCTCTATCTGAAATAATGGAGATTGGCGTTCTGTGTAGCCTTACACTCTCAGGGACATACAATTCATCCAATCTATCCAATAAAAAATCTATATGTACTGGGATAAAGTGTGCAGAATTCGTTAAATGATCGACAATTACCCAAACAACATCTTTGTTTTTTGGCGGCAAGAGAAATCCCGATACAAAGTCCAGAGTAATTCTTTCTCATTTCCATTCCGGTATTGTAATTGGCTGTAGTAATCCCGAAGGTACTTGGTGTTCAGCCTTCACTTGCTGACATATTAACACTTCGATACAAATTTAGGAGTATCCTGTTTCATTCCTGGCCACCAGTACATCTTTTTAAGATCACTATACATCTTATTACTACCAGGATGAATAGACATGTTACCATTTTGAGCTTCACTCAAAATCTTTTGTAGTAGTTCTGAACTTTTCGATACACATTCTCTACATTTGAAACAAACAACCATCGATCCCTATCTAAAATTCTGAGTCACGAGTCGGTTCACTTTGTATCCGTTTTGCTTGCAACTTACTATCATTTTTTTGAGCTTCAGAGATCTGTTGCAAAAATGTCTGTCTAACTTTTAACTTAGCTATTATTAAACCATCATCAGATAAAGACAACTGGGTGTTCAATGCCTGTAAGGTAAATAAAGATTTTCGGCTCAAGGCATCCACCACTACTGATAAACCGTAATTTATACATATTTTTATCCCATGCTTAGCACATTTATATGGATGATTTCTCCTTAGATTTGGTGAATTCGATCCTCCTAATACTTTAATTTCATGTTTTATACTTAGGTGAGCATAGGAGAATAAAAAGAGCGAGAAACGGGCCAAAAACAAAAAATGGACCAACATGAGAAATCAACATGGCCTGGGCCTCCTCACACGGGTAGTCCACACGGTCGTGTCTATTTGGAAGAATCGAAGCACGACTTACACGGGTAGACCACATGCCCGTGCCTATTTAACAGCCTTGACCACGGTCTAAAGCAATCGCACACGGGTGTGTCACACGGGAGTGTCCCTGTTGAGCCCAAGTATAGTCCTATTCAGAAAAGGCCACTTTTGAGGGATCTTAGGCATTCTAAAGCCTATTTAAACACCTGAGGAGGCACTAGAAAAGAGGACACGGAGTAGAAGGAAAGGAATTACTCAAGAAAAGTCGATTGATCCATCTCAGAAGCCGGATTCATCATTAAGACTGAAGATCTCCCTTCAATTTCCTTCAGGAGTTTTAGGTTTTCTTTATGTTTTGTTATCTTTACTCTTTTGAGATGTTTTCTTTCATACTTATGAACTAAACCTCCTAAATACCTAAGGGGAATGAAACCTAAGACGGATCTTGTTATTATTATCTGAATTGTACGATAAATATTTGACTCGTTCTTAATTATGTGTTCTTAATTCTTGTTTTAATATTCCAGGATATTGATTCAAGCTAATGTGCTTATTCAGAGAAGCAAAAGTCCCTGTCTAAGAGTAAATTTGTCATAATTAAGCGGAGTTGATTGCACGCCTAGAAATAGGGTGACAAGATTTTGCCAGATTAGGGTGAAACCTAATAAGGGAGTCCATAGATCAAGTTAATGCAACACTAGGGTGTTAATTAGAAAGAGATTTCAATTAATTAACCTAGGGTTAGATGTTATTAGTCTCGAGAGAGATAATAATATAACTTAAGGATTTCTACGGATCAAGTCAAATGAATAAATCGTCTGATTCAGAGTTAAATAACAAGTGAAGTCTAGGTGAATTTTTCCTTGGATATTGTCTTAATCAACCGATCTTTCCCAAAAGCTTTTCCCCAATTTTCTCTCTGTGCACCCTTAGTTTAATTAATTAGTTTAGATAAACAAATCCTTTAAATTTTAGGCTAGATAATAAAAAGAAAGTAATTACTAGTACTCTTGGTTCCTTTGGGTTCGACAATCCGGTCTTGCTAAAGCTATACTACTGTTTGATAGGTACACTTGCCTTTATCGTGATAATAGTTAATTTCAAGAGCGGTTAATTATAAATTTTTAAAACCTATCACGAATATCACGTATCAAATTTTTGGCACCGTTGTTGGGGAACAAAGATATTAGGAATATTCGATTTTTATTACTTTAGCCATATTTACTTTTAGTGCAATCTATTTTTAGTTTAATTTCACTTTTCTAACTTTTATTTTATTTTCTTCTGACAGGTTTTTCTAGTTTATGACCAGAAGAAACCCATCATGACCATTACTTTTCGACAATGAGATCGATCGCACAGTTTATAGAAATCGAAGAGAAATAAGGAAAAGCTTAAGATACACAGAGGAAGAGCAAGAGGACGATATACACACCACAACCGAAGAGATGGCTGAAAACAAGGAAAATCCACTACCTCCTGCAACTGCTACTAATCAGAATACTGCTCTGCGTATTATGTATGATTATGCTAAACCTTCTTTAACAGGAACTGAATCAAGCATAGTTAGGCCTGCTATTGCTGCAAATAATTTTGAATTGAAACCAAACACAAGTCAAATGTATAGCAATTTGTTCAGTTTGACGGTTTGTAGGATGAGGATCCTAATGCTCACTTGGCAAATTTTCTGGAGTTTTGTGATACATTTAAAATTAATGGCATTTCTGATGATGCCATTCGTCTTTAGTTATTTCCCTTTTCATTGAGGAACAAAGCTAAATAGTGGTTGAACTCGTTACCATGAGGGTCAATCACGACTTGGGAACAAATGACCGAAAAGTTTTTATTAAAATAATTTTTTCTGGCTAAAATGACTAAATTACGTAATAATATCTCTTCTTTTGTGCAGATGGATTTAGAAACACTCTATGATGCATGGGAGAGATACAAGGACCTTTTGAGATGATGCCCTAACCATGGGTTACCTGTAACAGACTTGACTTTTGAGGAAGAGCCTACACATGTTCTGCCCTACTCATGTTGTGCCGGTTGCAGAGATCGAGGTCCAAACAAACTTGACTTTTGAGGAAGAGCCTGTGCAGATTTTGGATTGAGATGTTAAGATTTTGAGGAGGAAATCAGTTCCGCTAGTAAAGGTGCTGTGGCGTCATCATGGCAGAGAGGAAGCTACTTGGGAGCCAGAAGTGGCGATGCGTCAACAATATCCTCATCTGTTTGATTCAGGTAAAATTTCGAGAATGAAATTTCTTTAAGGAGGGTAGAGTTGTAATGCCCCAATTTTCGAGTTTTTTGTGTTTCTGTGATTTTTAAAATTTGTGTGTGTTCTGGTTGGTTAAAATATAATTTTAGTAGGTTAGTGGGCCTTTGGAAGGCCCAAACTTAAGTTAAATCCGTGGGAGTCTTCAGAATTTTAATTTTATGAACAGGTGATGCAATTGGCGTTTGGGCTTTTAAGAGGAAAGGGGTAAAAGATGACAAAAAAAAGGAGTGTGGTGTAGTGGCAAGGCGGCGCCACTTAGGGGACAAGGAAGTGACACCATAGAGGAAGCAAGGGGTCCAAGGTTCAAGTCTTGGCTCTTGTAATATATTTTGGTTTTTCTTTTCAATAAATCTGGAAGCAAGTAGGTGCACTTTAAAGTTTAATGTGTTGGATTTATGACACAAATGAGTTGATGGCCTAGTGGTGGTGGCATGAGTTGGCATGTGAGAAGACTTTGGTTCAAATCCCTTGGCACGCAAAGGTTGATTATTTTGCTATGTTGGGACGGTAAAAGTTGGTGCTGGTTTTAAACTTTGGTGATAGAGGGATCCCACATCGGGAAGCTAACATAAGAGTAGATGGAGAGCTGGCTTTAAATAGAGCAAACCATGAAGAGAGTAGGCATACCTTTCTTGGCTGATCCCTTTCGCTTTGTCACGTGCTCGTTTGGGTTGGGTGTCAGCTAAGAGTGTTTGGAGCGCAGATTAATTGCAGTCTCCTAACAGGTGTGTATTTATCATTACTCTAGTAGTAGGACGGCTATTTCGGGCCGCGATGGGCTGAAATGGGCCATGTGGTCCCAATGGGTCTGTAGGCCCAAATGGATAAGTTGTAGAATTACTAAAATACCCCTGTAGGTTAGGACTACCGATTTACCCCTGGAGGGTAAAATGACTATTTTGCCCCTCGTGCGTAAATGACTAACTTGTGTGATGCTTGGGTTAGTTGACGTGGATTTATGTTAGTTATCGTTAATTCGTAAGTCTAATGTGTTAGTGATCGATTGTAGGATTATCGCGTGGGAGAAATCGTCATCAATCATCATCAACCAGGTGTGTAAACGACACCCTCCCTTAGACTGAATCGGTAAAAGCTGAAATACCGAAACGTTGGTATTTTGTGAACTCCCGAGCATGCGAGCGCTCGTGAGACAGTTGTTGATAAATATGGTGCATTTGGATGATTAGAGTGCAGAGTGTGCATTTTCGTACTTCTGATTACTTGGTAAACGTTAAAATGAGCATGAAACCTTAGCAATAGATAATAATTACTGAAATACCCTTATGCATGTAAAATTACGATTTTACCCCTAGGGTTATTTTTTTTCTAAAAAGCATGATGTTCTATTTCTGTATACGTATGCCATGACATATTATTTCTGTTGCATGGGACATGGGTTTATATTGATGGAGGAAGCATTCTGGCAGCCTCACTGCAATCTGGTGGCGTCGCCACATATATCTGTTCTGGTGACTTCGTCACAATATCTGGCAGTCTCGCTGCAATCTGGTGGCTTCGCCACATATATATATCTGTTTTGGTGGCCTAGCCACAATATCTGTATTTGGTGACTTCGTGACAATATCTAGCAGCTTCGCTGCAATTTCTGTGGTGTGTAGCGGTTGGGTGGGTCGAGTAGTCTCCCCACATGGTGTTAGGCTGGTACTGGGGTGTTATGGATGGCTCTGGGTTGGGATTTCTGCATTCATGATATATTTGTTCTGTATCTGCTACGGGCCTATGGGTTTCATTCTGATTTCTGTACTGGGCCAAGGCCCAGATAAGTCTGACTCTGAGGTTTGATCTGTTTTGTGCAATGGTTGGGTTATGTTACACACTGAGTTTACCGAACTCACCCTTTATTTTCATCTCTGCAGGAAATCCCCAACCATAGTGGGCTTGGAGCTGTGAGGGATTCGGAGTGGCCATATCATCTGCAAAGTTGGTTTTTCTAAGTTAGTTTATTTTTATTATTTTTATATTCTGATTTAATTTTGGGTTTTAAGTTGTAATAAGGCCGCTATTTAAATTTCTTTTTCCACTATGGTTTTATTTTCTTGATTATATTTATACTATGACGAAACTGCTAGTGTTAGGCTGCGCGGGTTTTCAAAATTAATGAACGTTTTCAAGACTCAACAAGCACAACAAATGGATAGCCTAAATATTGATAAACTGACTTTTCATTCAATCGCTATTTTTACAAAGACCACCTCAATCACTTAAACCAACGAATGCATACTAAGTCATAAGTCCATGTGACACGTCAAATCTGGCCATAACGTCTGGGCCGGGTTTGGGGTGTTACATTTCCACTTTGGCTACAGGTTCAAACGTTTCACAATGGCTTGAATCCTTCGACTAGACATATGATTGACGTAGCTGTTGGTGGAAATATCAATAATAAGACACCTGAGAATGCTTATGAATTTATGGAAGAGATGTCACTGAATAATTATTAGTGGCAAGTCATGAGAACAATGCCAACAAAAATAGTTGGTGTTTTTAACATCGATTCAGTCACCATGCTCTCTAATTAGGTAGAACTTTTGAATAGGAAAATTGACGATTTTCTTGGTTCTTCACAGGTTCACCCAGTAATGCAGTGCGAAGCAAGTGGAGGTGGATCAAGCAATTCAGAATACCCACCCTATGGCCACAACATGGAGAACGAGCAGTTAAATTACATAGGTAATAATCCTCGATCTCAAAATAATCCTTATAGTAACACTTACAATGCAGGTTGGAGGTACCACCCAAATTTCTCATGGGGAGGCCAAGGGAATCAGAGACCACCACCTCCAGGCTTCCAACAACCACCCTACCAATAAGGGAAAAAGCCGAACCTTGAGAAGATGCTAACAAAATTCATCTCGGTGTCAAAAACTCATTTTCAAAATACTGAGACAGCACTTAAGAATCAACAAGCGTCGATCTAAGGGGCTTGAAACTCAGATAGGACAGCTCGCCAAATTAATATCTGAACGACCACAAGGTAGCCTGCCGAGTAACACTGAATCTAACCCAAGGGAACAACTCAACACAATTACCATCCAAGACAAGGAAGGGTTAGTGGAACTTAAACCAGAACCAAGACAAGGAATCGTGGTAAGTAAAAGCAAAGGTGAGGTAGACCACAGTGAACAAACACCAGTAAGTAAAGAGTACAAACCTCGTGTGCCATACCCCAATGTAACAAGGAAAGATTGTACAGACGAACAATTCGGTAAATTCCTTAAATTATTAAAGAAATTACCTATTAACTTACCATTTATTGAAGCTCTTTCGCAAATGCCAAATGCAGTCAAATTCTTAAAGTAGCTTTTAACAAATAAGAGGAAGTTGGATGAGACGTCGCATGTGGAGCTAAATGCGGTTTGCTCAGCCATACTACAAAATAAGCTGGCCAACAAATTAAAAGATCCAGGAAGTTTTACGATTCCTTCTTTAATTGGTAGCTTAGATGTTAATAATGCTTTGGCTGATTTAGGGGCTAGTATCAATGTGTCGATCAAAAAATCAGATTTCCTAGAGGTATTATTGAAGATGTACTCGTTAAAATTAACAAATTTATATTCATAGTTGATTTCTTTTTTCTAGACATAGAGAAGGATAGTAACGTGCCTTTAATTTTATGGAGGCCCTTTTTAGCAACTGCTAGAACGATAATTGATGTTGGTATAGGTGAACTCACACTTCGTGTGGGTGATGAAACAATCACTCTTCAAGCTCGTAATTCGAGTAACACCTCAAAAATCGAGGGTGATTGCATAAGTCATACTACTAGTATTGATCATGTGGTGAAACCCTCTGTGCAGAAAACAGGTTCGAAGAGCGCACATGAGTCGTGTTCAAGCAACAACAAAGGACCTATCTATGAAGAACGAAGGCTACGAGTTGAGGAACTAGATGAATGGCGGACACATAAACCAAAACCACGCCTTGACGAGCTTAATATTCTCCAAATCAACTTAAGGTTGGAGACAAAGTACTACTGGATGCAACTGATCCTCGTATTTCCACTTCTAAATCCAATGGAGAAATTCCTCTCACGGTACTTAATATTTTTCTATACGGTACAGTCAAGGTAATTCATCCTAAATTTGGAACTTTCAAGGTAAATAATACTCGTTTAAAACCTTATTTTGATGAGATTGATAGCAGGGATGAGGAGTGTAAACTCCTTAAACCACCATGACTATGCGAAATCGAATTAAGTCGAGCTTAGACTATAAATAAGTGCTTCTCAAGAGGCAACCTGAGTACTAACAGTATTGATTTCTTTCAAATTTTAGTTTTTAACATCTAATCACTAACTAAGTCCTTGAAACATAGGTTTTCTAATCCACACGGCCAGGCACACGGGCGTGCTTAGGCTGTGCTCACACCACGGGCGGAGACACGACCATGCGATAGGGCCGTGTGAAAACAGGAAAAAATTTTTCCCAACACGAGATGCGATAAGTTGCCATGCCTGTGCGATGTGGCCGTAGGCGAGCCTGTCAAAACAACACGAGCGTGAGACACGCCTGGGTCTCAAAACCGTTGTTGAAACTGAAATTTAGCACGGGTGACGTGCCCAAATTTGAAAATCACGATAAACACGGGCTGAAATAAGGGTACACGGGTGTGCCTCACGACCGTGTGCCCCAAAATCTATATAAACCCCTCACTAGTCATCATCCCGTACCCCAAAATCCCTAACCCTAGCCGCCGCAACTCTTGCCCACGCCCTCCTTACCACGCCCATCCGCTCTACTCTTTTCTCTCTATTCTCTTCAAATCTTTTACTTATTTCATGATTTTTTTGTTTTATTTGACTATTTTGGGTAAATATTTATGGTTATAATGATAGTAATACTTATTCTCTTTGTTATAAATTTTCCATTTTAGTCAATGCATTATGCTACATTCATTCATTTTTCTTGTTTACATGGATTTCATGCTTACCCACACCATATTTCATATTATCAAACCCACATGCATTCATTCACTAGATATTCCTTTAGCACTATTCCCATGTTACTATTGATAATAATGATTTCCATTAAGATTTAGTTACTTTTCATCTTACCTATTACATGTGATTCCCATGAAGTATTCTTCTTTAATGTTAACATACTTGCCTACCTCATCATGCTACTCTTGGGGAGTATTGTTTTAATTTCAACTTTTCATTGCAGGTATACTATGTCAACCTCACGTGGTAAAAAGACCGTCGTCCCCGCTTCGAAGAAGAGGAAAGGAGCAACTTCTTCCTCGGGTCCTACCGTTGAGATTCGTCACCCTTTCCTTCAATTCCCCTTAGGACCCTAGGAAGAACACTTTCAGATACTTCGGGCCTGACCCTTAGGTGTAGGCCGCTGCATTGACTGGGCCGCACTTGAACAAATCCAACTGGCTGACGCAGTTTGAGCTCTTTTAACTACTGACTCGTGGGAGCTCTTCTTTGGGATCATCGAGCTGACGTACCTCGAGCTCACCCTGGAACTATGTTTGACCTTTCACTTCCAAACTGTTATGATGGAGTTTGATGATCCAGGAACGGTCCAGTTCTGCCTCGGTGGTTTGGTTCGCTGTTGAGCATACCCGAGTTTGAAATTGCACTAGGGTTGTATACGGAAGAGTTCATGGACGACAATGAGCTCGACACCCTTCATCGCCATATCCACTATTCTCCTTCGAAGTGTTGGAGAGCTTTAGTCCCTGACTCGGCCACCTATAACCCAGCTGCTCCAAGGCATCAGCTCTCGCCCTGTCCCTAAAATACCTCCACGCTATCCTTGCTCAAACCCTGACAGGACAGCGGGAGAGCACCGACATCGTCAACACTCACGACGTCTACTTTTTATTGAGTATGACGAACGGGCACATCTTCGACCTTGCCTATTTCATTGCCCTCGCCATCTGCTATCAGACGGAGTGACATAGGAGAGGAGTCATCTCCATTGGCCCCTATGTGACTAGACTGGCACGGTACTTCGGGCTCCTCAACGCAGCAGCACAATCATCCTCCCTCACCCTCATCAGCTAGATGTCCCCACAGGGCATCTCGAGTATGCTACATGTGAGGATGATCGAGACATGACGTAGAGCCTACCCTCCTCAATACCGCCTCATCCAGTCCACCGAGGAGGAAGACCCAGAGGACATTAGTGATGATATCCCTCCATGTCATGAGGACCCACTGTCTCAGCCACCACCCTTCCATCGTCCAGTTCATGCGGCGGCTTCATACTTTGACATCTCTGAGTGCTTTACACGATTTGAGCAGCAGTGTTTTCAGTGATTTGATCACATTGATGCTACTCTTCATCAGATTTGTCAGTACATTCACATCTCATCGCCACCACCACCTCGCGAACCATCCGACAATGACGATGTTTAAGAACTTCTTTTTAATTATCATTTTTATTTTTACTTTTATCTTTATTTATCTTCTTTAAGTACTTTTTATTTTATTTTCCTTTAATATTATTTCATTTTTAGGTTTTATAATTTTTATTAAATAATTTATAGTTTCGGCTATTCTTTTACGAGTAATTATGCCTCTTTATATTTCCTAAAGAGTTCTTGATGTTTTCACAATTATGAAGAGCTCCAAAGCTCATCATTACCTAAGAACTCGAACCTCTACTGGAAAAGGTTCTCCACGACTACCATGTCATGCTCGACCACGACCATAGCTACTACCAGATATAATATTCTTTTGGCACAGGACTTATGGCCTAATAAATCTCTACCACCACCGGAGTATCCTCCTCCACTCTTATTAGGGCCTTGGCCGATTATTCTTCGTAACTCCAATTCAAGGAATCCTTTCACCATTCAGGAAGTTTCACTTTTCTCCTTATCTTATGATCTTATATCTATACCGTCGTAAATCTAACTTTGTACATTGAGGGCAATGTACATCTTAAGTATGGGGGTCTTTTATATCATTATCGAAAAAATCCCTGAATTTTGTCTTATTCTCATTTGATCTTCTCATATCATTATTAAAATGAATTTTGATTGATTTATGATTTGCTATTAATATGTCTTGAATTAAAACATAGGCATTTATGCATTGACTATTCAAACTTTAAGGAATTAGAGAATCAAGCATGATAAAGTTGATTTTTGAGAATTAAAAATTTTTAGGTTGTTTCCCCAAGTTTAGGTATTATCTTGAGTTAAAATTCATAGGTTTAAACATCAAAAAGCCATAATTATTGTGAGATCTTGAACCTGTAGAGCATCTATTATTTCTTTCATGCTTACTTTATTGTTGCTTTGAGTTCTTTAATATTGAATTGTCATTCTAGAACTTGCTTGATTATGCATGTCAAGACCACACCATTTGATTTGATATGTCGAGATGATAAAGGCACTTAGGTTTAACTCACTTACTCCATAAAAGCCTACCTTCACAATTAACCCTTAGTGAACCCTCTTGAGTCTAACAACCCAATCATTGATTTTCCCTCAACATTAACCCTTAACCAATTATTGTTGAAATCCCCTAAATTAATTTGATCCCTATTTTTGTCGAGATTTGATTTGAATTAATTGCTTAGCTATGTTTTATTCTTATAGATTGCCTATGTTATTTGACTTGTTCTTAAAAAAAATACAATACATACATATATATTAGTAGTTATTCATCATTTTTTTAGCTTAAGTGTTAATTGAAGCTCACTTGTATTCAATTAATGATTAGTTATTTTTCTAGTTCGGTAATTTTTCAATTCAATGTCGATTCTAACCTTTTCTTTTAGCTTGTGACCACACCCTCTAACCAAAGCCACGTTACAACCCTCTAAAGACCTTTTCACTGAGATATCATCTCAATATATAGTGGTAGAGATTTGATTTTGATGCAAGCCTATGGTAATAATGTTTCATATTGACTAATGAGTGCTTCATTTATTGTCCTTAAACACCTCAAGTGATTTGAGTGAATCTTTAGTGAGGATGTTAAACTTTGTGATATTTTGAATTAAAGGTAATCACTTAAATGACGGGAGACACCTATGCTTTCGTGATAAAATGCTCAACTTGGAATGTTTGAAACTTTGATGTTCTTCTAGTTGAATTCTCAATGTATGACTACTTCAGGTTTATTTTGAGATATTACCGATATGGATTATAAGTTGAGAAGAGTTTATTTTGATTTTGAGTTGAGGATTTTGCTTGAGGACAAGCAAACGCTTAAGTGTGGGGGTATTTGATAAACCATAATTTATACATATTTTTATCCCATGCTTAGCACATTTATGGATGATTTCTCCTTAGATTTGGTGAATTCAATGCTTCTAATCCTTTAATTTCATGTTTTATACTTAGGTGAGCATAGGAGAATAAAAAGAACGAGACACGGGCCGAAAACGGAGAAAATGGACCAACATGAGATATCAACACGACCTGGACCTCCTCACACGGGTAGCCCACACGGCCGTGTCCATTTGGCAGAATTGAAGCACGACTTACACGGGTAGACCACACGCCCGTGCCTATTTAACAGCCTTGACCATGGTCTAAAGCAACTGTACACGGGCGTGTACATAGGCGTGTCCCTACCAAGCCCAAGTATAGTCCTATTCGAAAAAGACCACTTTTGAGGGCTCTTAGCATTCTAAACCCTATTTAAACACCTGAGAAGGCACTAGAAAAGAGGCAAGGAATTACTCAAGGAAAGCCGATTGATCCATCTCTGAAGCCGGATTCATCGTCAAGACTGAAGATCTCCCATCAATTTCCTTCAGGAGTTTTGGGTTTTCTTTATGTTTTGTTATCTTTAATCTTTTGAGATGTTTTCTTTCATAATTATGAACTAAACCCCCTAAATACCTAAGGGGAATGAAACCTAAGACGGATATTATTATTATTGTTTGAATTGTATGATAAATATTTGACTTGTTCTTGATTATGTATTCTTAATTCTCGTTTTAATATTCCAGGATATTGATTCAAGTTAATGCAGTTATTCAGAGAAGCAAAAGTCCCTGTCTAAGAGTAAATTTTTCATAATTAAGCAGAGTTGATTGCACGCCTAGAGATAGGGTGACAAGATTTTTCCGGATTAGGGTGAAACCTAATAAGGGAGTCCATAGATCGAGTTAATGCAACACTAGGGTGTTAATTAGAAAGAGATTTTAATTAATTAAACATAGGGTTAGACGTTATTAGTCTCGAGAGAGATAATAATATAAGTTAGGGATTTCTACAGATCAAGTCAAATGAATAAATCATCTGATTCAGAGTTAAATAACAAGTGAAGTCTAGGTGGATTTTTCCTTGGGTATTGTCTTAATCAATCAAGTTTTCCCAAAAGCTTTTCCCCAATTTTATCTCTGTGCACCCTTAGTTTAATTAATTAGTTTAGATAAACAAATCCCTTAAATTTTAGGCTAGATAATAAAAAGAAAGTAATTACTAGTACTCTTAGTTCCTTTGGGTTCGACAATTCAGTCTTGCTAAAGCTATACTACTGTTCGATAGGTACACTTGTCTTCATCATGATAATAGTTAATTTCAAGAGCGATTAATTATAAATTTTTAAAGCCTGTCACAAATATCACGTATCAACTACATTAGCTTTCCCCGGATGGTAATCAATAATGAGATCATAATCTTCAATAATTCCAACCACCTATGTTGTCTCAAATTTAGTTATTTTTGTGTCATTAAATACTTCAGACTTTTGTGATTTGTAAAAATGTGACATTTTTCACCAAAGAGCTAATGCCACCATATTTTCAATGCAAAAACAATAGCTACTAATTGAAGATTATGTACCGGGTAATTTCTTTCATGCGATTTTAGCTGCCTAGAGCAATCTTGCATTAAAAAAATCCCAAACCATTCAAAGAGGCATCGCTATAGACTACAAATTTCTTACCCGATTCAGGTTGGACTAATACGAGCGCTTCTGTCAATAAAGTTTTCAATCTATCAGAACTCTGCTGGCACTTATCAGTCCACTCAAATTTTTCTTCTTTTTGTAACAACCGATTCATCGGAGAAGCTATCATTGAAAATCTTTTAACAAATCTTCGATAATATCTTACTAGTCCCAGAAAACTTCTGACTTCTGAAACATTCTTTGGTGGCTTCCAACTTACAATAGCTGAAATTTTGTTCGAATCCACTTGAATACCTTCTGCAGATGCAACATGTCCAAGGAAACTAACTTCCCATCGCTAGAATTCACATTTACTGAATTTAGCATACAGCTGTTTCTCACGCAAAGTGTGCAATACAATTCTCAAATGCTCAGCATGGTTATTCGCATCCTAAGAGTAAATCAAAATATCATCAATAAAAACAACCACGAACCCGTCCAGATATGGTCTGAAAATTCTGTTCATTAAATCCATGAATACCGCCGGGGCATTTGTTAATCCGAATGGCATCACCAAAAACTCATAATACTCATATTTAGTTTTGAAAGCTGCCTTAGGCACATCTAAATCTTTTACCCATAGTTGATAGTAATTAGATCATAGGTCAATTTTGAAAATACAGTGGCACCTTTTAATTGATCAAACAAGTTATCTATATGAAGCAACGGGTACTTATTCTTTATTGTGACTTTATTAAGCTGTCTGTAATCGATTCATAATCTAAATGATCCATATTTCTTCTTTACAAACAATACCGGTGCACCCTATGGTGAAAAATTGGGTTGGGCAAATCCTCTATTAATCAACTATTGCAACTGTACCTTCAGCTCTTTCAATTTAGCAGGAGCCATTCTATATGGTGCTATAGATATCGGCATCGTCCCTGGCACCAGGTCTATGGCAAATTCCACCTCTCTAGCTGGAGGTAAACCAGGTAGTTCTTCTGGAAATACCTCAGGAAACTCACAAACAACTGGCACGGACTGGATTTCCAACTCTAATGTTTTGGTATCCAATAAAATAGCAACATAAGCCTCATACCCCTTTTTAATATATCTTTGTGCTGATTTTGTTGAAATTACAATAGGCAACACATCTAATTTCTCAGATTCAACCCAGAGTAACTCACCATTCTGACACTTCAATACAATGTATTTATGCTTACAATTTACCATTGCATCATGTTGGGTTAACCAATTTATTCCTAATATTACATCAAATTCATCAAAGGGTAACAACTTTAAATTATCTAGAAAACAATAGCCCTCTATCGTCAATGGGCAATTTTACAAATTTTATCCACCATAAAATGCTGACCCAAGGGGTTTGAAACTTTAACCACAAATTCGGTGAATTCAACAATCATATTTTCAACAAAAACAAATTTTGTGCATATATATGAATACATGGAACCAGGATCAATCAAAGCAATAATGTCAGTATCAAGTAGAGAGAATGTACCAGTGATAACATATAATGTCGAAGCATCTTCCCTTGCACGTATTGCATATGTTCTTGCCAGAGCCTATTGAATCTTTTGCAGAACTACGACTACCACTGATATTTTCAAAATATTGTTGTGGTCTACCCCTTGAGACAGGATTACTCGACTTCGGGGTCATTCAATGTTTTTTTCAACCCTTTCTGGGCAATTTTTAAGAAAATGGTCGAGAGAACCACACTTAAATCAAGCCCCAATTCTCATCTGGCACTCTCCGAAATTTAATTTATTATAGACATTGCATCATGGTTTGGGGTTTCCAACACTGGTTGTTAAGGGAGCCGAAGACCTCGGTTGGTGCGTTTGGAACTTCGTTCTTTTCCTGAATACTCCCTTGATGTAGCAAAACGCTCATGATAATTCTTTGATTTCTTTGAAGCAGATGATTGTGTCTTATTCATAAATCTTTTGCTCGTAACCTGAGCTGTCCTTTTTGCTTGCCTCTTTTCTTTCCTTATTTCCTCAGCCTTGTATGGTTGTTCAGGCAACACCACGAGTTCTCTTAATTCTAGAATTCCAATCAACAGCTTGATATCTTCGTTTAGCCCTTCTTCAAATCATTTGCACATTTTGGCTTCAGTTTGAACCTATTCACTAGCATACTTGCTCAATCTAACAAATTCTCGTTCATACTCGGACACTGTCATGTTTCCCTATTTGAGCTGTAGAAATTCCTTCTTTTTCTGGTCTAGGAATCTCTAACTAATATACTTCTTTTTGAACTCTGTTTGGAAAAATTCCCATGTAATATTTTCACTTGGTACCATAGAAGATATGGTTTTCCACCAGTGGTAGGTTGTATCTTTCAACAAAGATACCGCACATTTCAGACATTCGGCTTGTGTACATGATAACACATCTAGAATCCGAATAGTATTTTCTAGCCAGAACTCGACCCTCTCTGGATTGTCATTGACCGTAGCCCTAAATTCTTCGGCCCCATGTTTTCTGATTTTATCTACTGGAGCCTTACCAATTCTAACAAGTCTAGCATCTTGTGGCATTTCATCATGTTGTGAAGCAGGTGGGGGAGGTCGTTGAACAGCAGGGTTTGTTCTTATATTCACTAAACCATTCATCCAACAACTCAAAGAAGGCTACTTTTTCTGCCTCACTTTGGTCCTCAGATACAGGCCTTCTACTACCACTAGATGCAGCTCGTTGTACGGAAGCTTGAGCAGCACTCTCAGCTTCTTCAGTCTCGGCTCTAGATTGGTTGGAAGACATTACTATATGAAAATACATTTAAAAATGGTCAAGAGATATCACACTATCATAATTTATATAATGGCATGTATAGCTAGACTCGTACTTGCTACATTTGTCCAAGAATCGGCTAAATCATAGATCTGATACCACTAAATGTAACACCCCTAACCCGTATCTGTCACCGGAATAGGGATTAGGGAGTATTACCAGAGTTTATAGAACAATCAGAAATAATTTATACTAGTTATTAAACATTTTTTATATCAATCATAACGTTCCTTAAATGGACCCTCGAGGCCCCAAATGAACAACAGAAATAAATCAAAATTAAATAGGAATCTCTTAAAAATTTTCATGAAATAAATCAGAACTAAATAGGGACATGTCCATGTGGTCGAACCGTGTGACTACACATGCCCGTGCCCCAAACCCGTGTAACTCTAACTTATAAGGTGTAACAACCCGATTTAGACCCTATTCAGAATGGTGGTTTCGGGACCACAAATTCGAGCCAGAAAAATATTTTAAAACTATTTTCTGTGTTTATTATGTGTGAATTTATATCTGTGAAATTTTTGTGTTTTAATTTTATCGTTTGAGTGCCGATTTAATAAAAGGGCTTAATTACGTAAAATGAAAATTTGATGGTTAATTTTAAAAGGGCCAAATTGATGATATCTTTATTGCATGAGGTATTTATGTTACAATTAGACCATAATTATATGTTATGGACGGTAGCGACCTTATGTTATAATGGTTTTATATTTATGTTTAAAGGTTAATATGATAATTTTAGGAATAATATATGTTATAATAAAACATAAAATAAAAACATAAGTGTTCATATTCTTTTTGCATGACTGAAACTAAAGAAAAGAAAAAGAAATAAGGGTTTCAAAGGTTCGGCCATTGTTAAGTTTAATCAAGTTATGTAACTAGCTTGATTTTTGATAATTTTTACGTTTTTGAGATCGCTGCAGTGTAATGTACAAAGCCCATGCTTGAATTTTTTATTTTGATGAATATTTTAAGTTATGCCATTGATAAATAATTGAGCTTTGTGATGTTAGTTAATAAAATATGAAAGATATGTTTTGGATTAACATATTTTGTATTGGAATTTTAGATGATTTTGAGTAATTAGGACTAAATTGTAAAAATAATAAATTGAGGGACTAAAATGTGAAATAAATGAAATGTATGGACTTGTATGAACACAAGGAACATTCAGCCTAAGCATCATGTGTGTAAATTTTACATGTTTTGTGTTTTGTGCAATTTAGACTAAATTGTAAAAAGTGTAAAATGTCAGGGAGTGGTAGTTTTCCCATTTATGTGTTTTTGGACTAAATTGAGTGAAAATATGTTTGAATGAGTTTACTTTGAATATGTTTAGATCAAGAACTAAAGAAATCGGGTTTGGATCGGGGGAAAACCAAAGTTGTTGATTAGTCGTCCCGTTTCGATCACCGTTGTCTGAGGTAAGTTTATAAGCAAATAGATATTATTTATTTGATTAAATACGAACTATATATGCTAAAATGAATAATTTCATATTATATATGTGGAAGCTGGATATGTATAAGCTTAAAAGCTATGTGTACGAGTTCAATTTGATTGAGTTACAACATCCAAAAGCCCCGTACGAACCTTTGGAATAGTTAGGATACATATGTCATTACATAGGATTTTTGATATGTGTTCTCATGTAAGACCATGCCTGGGATGTTTGCATTGATATGTGATTACGTGCAAGACCACGTCTGGGACGTTGGCATTGTACAATATGTGTGATTATCCAGGTATCCTATTCAATTCCGAATGGTTTAACGGACAATAATAAGTTGTGATCGAATGAGTAAATCGAGCTAAGAGATCAGGTATGTGATAGTTGATTGCCTATTTGAAAATAAGGTAAGTTAGATATTTGGGATGTGATGAAAAATATACATGATGCTAATGTGAATATATGTGTACATGTGAAGTATATTCGGCCACATGTTATGTATAAGTATGTGATATTAAAATTTGATTTGTAATTATATGCATACAAGTGTTTTAATATTCGGTTATATATATATTGATAATATGACTTTGAAAGTGTATGATATTTTGATAATAAATATATGTATATTCGGCCAAGGTAAAGTTCATCTATGAAATTATATGTTCTTTATGAAACTTTAAGCTTGAGACTAAATGTGATTGTGTTATTGTAAATTGGTCTAATTAAATTGAGTTCCTTATTTGCTTATGACTTACTAAGCTATGATAGCTTACTGTGTGTATATGTTTGTCTCTGTTTTATAGATTTTGGGATCAAGTTACGAGCTCGCGGATCGTCGGCAAAGTCTATCACACTATCAACTGTTTTTGGTATTCTATAAGTTTGAAACATTGAACATATGGCATGTACAGGCTTGATATATTAGTATGTTTGGTTTTGAATTTGTATATATCTTAGCCATGAGAAAATGGCTTAATCTTGATATTAATGCTTATATGTGTATTCGGTCATGGCATAGGCTTGTTATTAATGTATATTTCATGGCATATATATGTATGGTATTTGGCTATATGGTTCGGCTTGATTATTAGGTTAGATGATGATTTATTAATTTGAAAAGGGATAAATATATTACGATAAGTATATTCCATGACATGTTTGAATGTGTTTGGTTATATGATTTAGTCGAGTATTGATATGTATGACTTATAAATAAGTCATGTTGATAAATTTAATATATGGCACGTATGTGGTAGTGTATAATCATATGATTCGGCAATGAGAATTGCTCAATATGATGTGTATATATATTTTGGCTTATTGAGTGACGTTCTGGTTTATTACAAAGTATATAAAATTTGTATGATTTTTGTGGTTAACTTTACTACCCGAATTGATAAGAAGTAAGTTCGTTTTGTGTTAAATTTTAGTATAATGCATTGTATGTGTAATTAACATGATTGGATTTGACATTTGTACATATAAATTAGGGTGAACTGATTTGATTTCATGATTATATTATACACATGTTGTATTGGTTATGTGACTAGTTATTAAGTGAACTAAAAGCATGATTATATTAGGGTGGTAATAAGTTTAGTTGATAAATTATGCCTATGAAGTCATTGGTTGCAAAATGATCAACTTTGTTTGATTCGAAAATGTTTATTTAAGCTTGTGGTTGAATGGCATAATTTGTATTATATATATATGATTAATCTTGGTAGCCGAATAGGTGAGGTGAGCAAATAAATTGATCATGTATTTGTAATTTTGTCATGATGTTGGCATATACATTTCGGTATGTTTGATTTGATAATTATGCTTTGAAATGGTTCGTGTTTGTTTGAATATATGTTGATTGACATAATGGTTTAATTACAAGAATTGTTAAACTAAAGTTACAAATGTATATTTTCGAATATGATTTGAGTGACTGTGTGAATGTATGAATGTTGTATCTTTTACCCAATTCTGGCAATGGATACTAGTTAGGGGTATTACATTTGATTGGTATCAAAGCTACAGATTAGTCGATTCTAGGACTAACATAGCGCGTGTGAGTCTAGCTATACTTGCCATATTATATACTGCAATAGTGTGATGACTTCTGACATTTGAAAATATGTTTTTGTATAGTAAATGGATCCCGATAGAGCCGTAGCTGATGATGTCGAGAGTATAGCGCCTACTCTTGCACAAGGGACAACGCCGGTTGATTCACCAAATGATGAATGACTGGTTTACTCAATATATCTGGACGAATCCAGCTACACACAACCTCCACCCCCGACTAATCCTTTTCCGATACCTACTATACCTTAAGTGAGTGACCCGTTGAGATTACATAAGCCCCTTGTTGATAAAATCAGAAAACACAGGGCTGAAGAATTCAGAGATGCTGAGTGAGGTGAATTCTAGCTTGATAATACTATCCGTGTGTTTGATGAGCTATCTTGTACCCCGGATGAATGTTTGAAATGTGCCATATCTTTGCTACGAGACACTGCATATCACTAGTGGAATACACTAGTATCGATGGTTTCAAAAGAACGGGTGACCTGGGAGTTCTTTCAGATTGAGTTTCGTAAGAAATAAATCAGCCAGAGATTTATCAACCAGAAGCGCAAAGAATTTCTGGAATTGAAACAGGATCGCATGACTGTGATAGAATATGAACGGAAATTCGTGAGACTCAGTCTATATGCCTGAGAGTGTGTTTTGACCGAAGCTATAATTGTAAAAGATTCGAAGATGGGTTAAACAAAGACATTAAACTGCTAGTTGGCATACTTGAAATAAAATAGTTTGTAGTACTGGTTGAGCGAGCATCCAAAGCCGAAGAGCTCGGGAAAGAGAAAAGAAAAGTTGACTTTGAAGCTAGAGATTTGCATAAAAGATCATCGGGTAAAACATTTCAGTCGGCATCAAAGAGATTTCGGGATGATCAAAGGCTACTGCGGGTTATACGAGACATGATCGAGATAAATCGCCTGTGAGCTCGAAAGCTACCTCAGTAGCTAGTGTTGGTAATGTTAAATTGAATCAACCCGAGTGTAAACTTGTGGTAAACGACATCCAGACATTTGTAGATTGTATGATCAGGCTTGCTTTAAATGTGGATTGATGGATCATTTCATTCGTGAATGCCCTGAGTTAGTTGAACAAAACAGAGTACAGAATGTGAGACTGAGTAATATGTCAGCTCAAGGTTGAGCACCCAGAAATATGGGTAATGTGAGTAGTAGTTAGAGAGGAACTAAAGACACAACAGTTTGATCTGAGGCTCACGCACCTGCTAGAGCTTTTACTATATGTGCACACAAGGAGGCTTCATCCCCAGATGTTATTACTGGTACATTCACTCTCTATGATACTAGTGTAATTGCATTGATTGATCCTGGTTTGACTCATTCTTATGTGTGTGAGACTTTAGTATTCAGTAAGACTTTGCCTGTAAAGTCTACTGAGTTGTGATTAGAGAATCGAACCCCTTGGGCCTGTGTGTTCTGGTTGACAAAGTGTGTAAGAATTGTGCTTTGATGATTTGAGATTCATGTTTTCCAGCTAATTCGATGTTGTTTCCATTTGACGAGTTCAATATAATTCTGGGTATGGGCTGTTGACTTTGCACGATGCTGTCGTAAATTACAAAAGAAAGACTATTGATTTACAGTGCTTGAATGATGAGATTATTCGGATTGAATCTAATGATCTGAATGATTTATCAGCAGTGATATCTTCGATGTTAGCACAAAAGTATGTGAGAAGGGGTTGTGAAGCTTACTTTGCGTATGTGCTTGATAGTAAAGTGGCTGAAAGAAAGATTGAATCAGCACCAGTTGTGTGCAAGTTTCCGGATGTGTTTCCTAAAGAAGTGTCGAGTTTGCCACCTATCCGAGAAGTAAAATTTGGTATTGAGTTAATGCCAAGGACGACTCCGATATCGATAGCTCCGTACAGAATGGCACCTACTGAATTAAAAGAATTGAAAGCTCAATTACAAGAGTTGACAAATAGAGGTTTCGCGCGACCGAGTCTCTCTCCTTGGGGTGCACCAATTTTATTTGTGAAAAAGAAAGACAAAACTATGAGAATGTGTATCGACTATAGGTAGCTCAATAAGGTGACTATAAAGAATAAATATTCGTTGCCATGGATTGATGACCTGTTCAATCAGCTCAAAGGAGTTACAGTGTTTTCAAAGATAGATTTGAGATAAGGTTACTATCAGTTGCGAGTTAAAGACTCCAATGTACCAAATAGTGCTTTCCGAATGAGGTACGGACACTATGAGTTTTTGGTTATGCCTTTCAGACTCACTAATGCCCTTGCTATTTTTATGGATTTGATTAACAGGATCTTCAGACAGTATCTGGATCGATTTGTGGTTGTGTTCATAGATGACATTTTGATCTATTCCCTTGATGAAACCGAGTATGCCGAACATCTGAGACTTGTGTTACAGACTTTGTGAGATAAACAATTTTATACAAAGCTCAGTAAGTGCGAGTTCTGGTTACGTGAAGTCAGTTTTCTAGGACATGTTGTATCAACATCGAGTATTCGGGTTGATCCGAGTAAAATTTTAGCTATACTTGATTGGAAACCTCCAAGAAATGTTTCTGAAGTCTGAAGTTTTCTGGGACTTGCTGGTTACTATAGACAGTTTGTGAAAGGTTTCTCTATGATTGCAATGCCGATGACGAAGCTATTATAGAAAGATGTTAAGTTTGAATGGTTAGAAAAGTGCCAGAAAAATTTTGATCAGTTGAAAGCCCTTTTCACCGAAGCTCTAATGCTAGTTCAGCTAGAATCGGGGAAAGAATTTTTTATCTATAGTGATGCATCTTTAGACGGTTTGTGAAAGGTTTCTCTATGATTGAAACCCCAATGACAAAGCTATTACAGAAAGATGTTAAGCTCGAATGGTTAGAAAAGTGCCAGAAAAGTTTTGATCAGTTGAAAGCCCTTTTGACCGAAGCTCCAGTGCTAGTTCAGCCAGAATTGGGTAAAGAATTTGTTATTTATAGTGATACATCTTTAAATGGTTTGGGTTGCATTTTGATGCAGTAACATAGCTTATGCTTCGAGACAGTTAAAACCACATGAAAAGAACTATCCAACACACGACCTAGAATTGGCAGCTATTGTGTTTGCATTGAAGATATGGCGTCATTGTCTGTTCTGTGACACCCCTAATTTGACCCTAGTCAGAAAGCGGTTTCGGGACCGCTAAACCAAGTAACCAAATTATTTGAACATGATATTTATTGTCTAAAATAAATGTGTGAAAATTTTAAGCTTCGATTTAGTAAATTTCATGTGAATTTAGTCAATAGGACTTATGTGTGACATTTTTGAAATGTGATAGATCAAAACATAAGGACCTATTAGTGCATGTTGAAAAAGGGGGGACTTGCATGTCAATTTTCCCCCCCCCATCTAGTAGTGGCCGGCCATGACATTAGGATGGACAAAGGGTGATGGGCAAAACATGTCATAGACATGTTGTGTTGGTGCATCATGGGAGGAAACAATAAAATAAAGAGCATGGGCAATAAAATATTAGTGTTAGTAGGATGAGAAACAAAAAAAAAGAAAGGATATGTGTGATTGTCCCCCCTTTGCCGTGAGTTGAAAGAAAGAAAAACAAAAAAAAGTGTTCATCCTTTGGTTCATCATTGGCCGAAAATTTTAAGGAGGAAGGAAGAAGAAAGATTGAAGAGGTTCGGCCATGCATGTAACTAGGCTAAGGTATGTTTGATGATGTTCCATGAGATGCATGCATGTTTTAGTTGTTAGCTTGAGTTCTACCTAGCCCATGGTCTAAATCTTGCTATGTGATGGAAATGACACTCAGCCATGGATGCATCATTCTTGCTTGGTGTTGATGTTGTGTTGGTGAGATATCAAGTTATTTTTGTGACCAAGTTGAGATTTGAATTTTTGGAATGAGTAAGGTTTTCGGTTATGTTGTTTTGTATGAGTAATGGATTGTTGAGTTCATGCTATTATGAATAAAATTGATTAAGAGAGGCTTGAGATAATTAAATATGCATGTTGGTGGTAAGATGAGCATTCGGTTTTTATCATGGAAGCATAGGAAGCTTGTTAAAGTTGAATTTTAGAAAAGTTAAATGTGTGTGTGCTTGTGCTAGTGCCGAATGTGCCTAGGGTGATTTAGCATTGAGTTTGGTGTTATATGAATTGAGTTTTATGGTTTTGGATTTTTAAATGTTGATAAATACTTTGAATAATATATATATGTGGCTTTGAAATGTGAAACTCGGCCAAGTGGTTATAAGCATGATTTTAGAGATTCAATGATATTCGGCCGATTTGAATAATTCATGGCACCCCAAGCAAATTAGTTTTAGATGTTAATAAATATTGAAATTATTTAAAAGCATATTACCGAATGTGATTTTAGTCAATGATTCGGTTATGAGTGCTGATTTGTTTTATAATTAGCCGAATGTGTATATGTATACTATGAGGTAGTTTAGCTTAAAGAAAATTAAGGTGCTCGGAAGGTGATTGTCGTGGATAGTTTAAGTAATGAAATTTAATTTCTGTTATGTAAAGTGACGACATTGCTGTTTGCAAATTTGAAGTTAAAAATTGTTGATTGAGCATCAAGAGCTTATGGAAACAAAGTCGGATCGTGGAAAAAGGGAAATTGGTCGAATAGTCGGAATTGACGTACATTAGCGATCGTGGTAAGTTTTAAGTATTAAAGCCTATAATGTGATTGAGTATGATATGTTAAGCACATATTAAAAGAATCATAACTCTATTGTAAATTTTTATGCATATAGCCTAATGGCTATTATGAAGTATAGGTAAGTTATTGATATGATATGTTGCCAAATGGATATGATATTATGAAGTGCTAAAAGGATATGTCAGAAGAATAAAATTGTGATAAACCTGCTCAGGACAGCAGCAGTAACATGAATTTAGAAAATCACCATAAATTTATGGATTTGAATTAGAGGCTGAATGAGACATGAAATTAAAGCTTAATGAGTCTAGTTTCTTATAAAAGAAACCGTGTAAGCAAAGGGATTTCCGATGATGAGATACTTAAAGTTGTGTGAGACAGCGCAGAATGACACTGTAATCCTCTGTTCTGTTTTTAGAAAATCATTATAAATTGTACAAAAATGGTTATAAGATAAAATTTATATGCTTAGACTCCTTAATGAGTCTAGTTTCAAATTAAATCAAATACAACACACTTTGAATTCTGTAAAATGAGAAATCTGATTCGTAGTGAAGAGTGGTCAGATTAGTCAAACAGTGAAACAGGGAAAACTTTAAGAAAAATCTGGTATTGATTGGCCAAACCTAAAATTCTTGAAATTTTATGGATGGAAGATATACAAGTCTATATTCAGGAAAAATTAACGGAAAGTGATTTGGAGTTTTGTAGCTCCAGTTATAAATGATTTAGTGACTATTGCTCAGGAAAAACAGCTTGTGCTGAATTTGAGATTGTGTTGTAAACCTTGATAAACTTGTTCTAGTTGCTCATAAGCTATCGATTAAACCCATATGTGAATTCTAAATTGTGATATTGGAAAATGATAGATGTAGATTCAGCCAAGAAAGTGTATATGTGTGATAAGGCCTAATAGCCGATGTGATGAATGTGAAAGTGTATATATGTGATAAGGCCTAATGGCCGATATGATGAATGTGAAAGTGTATATGTGTGATAAGGCCTAATAGCCGATGTGATGAATGTGAAAGTGTATATATGTGATAAGGCCTAATGGCCGATGTGATGAATGTGAAAGTGTATATATATATGTGATAAGGCCTAATGGCCGATGTGATGAATGTGAAAGTGTATATGTGTGATAAGGCCTAATAGCCGATGTGATGGATGTGAAAGTGTATATGTGTGATAAGGCCTAATAGCCGATGTGATGAATGTGAAAGTGTATATGTGTGATAAGGCCTAATAGCCGATGCGATGAATGTGAAAGTGTATATCTGTGATAAGGCCTAATGGCCGATGTGATGGATGTGAAAGTGTATAAATGTAATAAGGCCTAATGGCCGATGTGATGAATGTGAAAGTGTATATATGTGATAAGGCCTAATGGCCGATGTGATGAATGTGAAAGTGTATATATGTGACAGGGCCGAGTGGCCAACGTGATGGATGTGAAAGTGCATAAATGTGATAAGTCCCGAAGGGCATTTGTGTCAGTAAAGTGCATAAATGTGATAAGTCCCGAAGGGCATTTGTGTCAGTACTATATCCGGGTTAAAACCCCGCAGGCTTTATGTGAGAATATTATCACTGATTAATGTCCGTAAGCTTCGTGCTCGTACTATATCCGAGCTCTAAAGACCCGATGACTACGTGTGGGAATTTTGTCCGGGTAAGACCCGATAACTTCGTGTGGAGATTATGTCCGGGTAAGACTTCGTAATAAGAATTGCTTATAAATATATTCAATGCGAAAGGTTAAACAGGTATGTACTCCAAGCTTATATGTGAGCTTGATTTGCACTAAATCATAAGGTAGTTATGTGATGCATACGAGAGCAATCTATGAGACTATTCCTATGATTATGTGACATTGGATCAGTGTGAGAGGTGATGTGAAATCATACGATATATCTATGTCACATGAGCTCACTTTTATGTGAAATTTTATCTGCCTATTGTATATGATGAGATGTGCATATTCGGTAAAGGGATGGTATGCCCGAAGGAAGAGTGAAATAAAAATACGAACAACTATGTTATAATTTGATTGTTATCTGTTGACACTGCTTAAAACTTACTAAGCATTGTAATGCTTACTCCGTTTACTCTGTTTCCTCTGTTTTGTAGATCTCATTGCGAAGCTACAGGCTCGGGGATCGTCAGCAACTAGTCACACTATCACTATCCACTGTTTGGTACTGCTATGTTTTGGATTATCTTATGGCATGTATAAAATAGACTAGTGGCGGAAGAATATTTTGGTTAATGTATATAGCCATGCGAAAATGGATTATATGTGTTTGAGCATAATGTTATAATCATTTGGTATGGAATGGTTAATCACTATCATAATTTGTGCTATTTATGCTAAAAGGGCTAGTTGAATCATGGAAACTATGAAATAGGTAAAGTCTACCTTAAAGGCAGATGCTGGCAGCAGCAGTGATGTAGATTTGGAAAATCACTAAAAATAGTAGGATTGGAATTAAATAATGAATAAATTATGTAAACGAACCTTGATGAATCTATTTTCATAGGAAAGTAACGAAACGATCATATGGACAGTATGTTAAGAGATATTCAGGTTCTCGTGAGACAGGGCCAGAACGGTTTCTGGATTCCCTGTTCAGACTTTGGAAATTCATTATAAATTAACCAGAGATAATTAGGAGTCATGCCATACATGTATAGATTCCTCTCTGAGTCTAGTTTCTATAGAAACAAACGGCATCAGTATTGAAGCTCTGTGGAGGGAGATATCCAAGTCGTAATGCGCAATGGTTAGTGTAGTCGATCCCTGTAACATGGGAGACTTTGACTAATAATCTGTACTAATTGGCCCGACCAAAAATTCTATAAAAAAATATGTAGATGGGAATATGAGTCTAGTTTCAGGGAAAAATTACGAAATTGACTTTCGAGTTGTGAAACTCAAGATATGATTTTTAAGGTGACAGTGTCGCAGTTAGCCAACTGCCTGGAAAATTTTAAAATGGACTGCGATAGTAAGCGAATTTAGTCTGTGAACCCCTCGTGTCCGACTCCGGCAACGGTCTCGGGTACGGGGTGTTACATGTTCGGTGAGAAATGTCATGTTTATTTTGATCACAAGAGCCTGATATATTTGATGACTCAGAAAGATCCGAATCTGAGACAGCGTCGATGGTTAGAGTTGTTAAAAGACTATGAGCTTAAGATTGATTACCATCCGGGAAAGCCTAATGTTGTTGCTGATGCTCTAAGCCGAAAATCACATTTACTTTGCATGCAATGAATGTACATATGGCTATGTCTGATGATGGTTCAGTAATAGTTGAATTAAAAGCAAGACAGTTATATATTCAATAGATTTACGATGCTGAGAAGGTTGATAATGAATTGTTAGCAAAGTGGAGCCAATGTGATTCAAATGTTGATTCAGAGTTTCGAGTTGATGCTGAAAGTTGTTTGAGGTTCAATAATCGAATATGTGTTCCAAGAAATTCAGAGTTGATTCAGATGATTTTGAATAAAGCTCACAGTAGTCTATTATCTGTTCATCCGGGTAGTACAAAAATATACAATGATCTGAAACAACTTTACTGGTGGTATGGTATGAAACGGAACATTTTTGACTTTGTTTCGAAATGTTTAGTCTGTCAACAAGTAAAAGCCGAGTAACAGCTACCTTCCAGATTGCTTCAACCGATCATGATACCTGAGTGGAAATGGGACAAAGTCACAATGGATTTTGTATCCACTTTACCGTTGACATCGAGCAAGAAAGATGTAATCTAGGTTATTGTTGATAGATTGACTAAATCAGCTCATTTTGTTTTGGTTCATACAGATTACTTGCTTGATAAGCAAGCTGAATTGTATGTTTCTTAGATTGTGAGATTACATGGAGTACCTATTTCTATTGTTTCAAATAGAGATCTAAGGTTTACATCGCGGTTTTGGAAGAAATTGGAAGATGCTCTAGGTATGAAATTACATTTCATCACTGTTTTCCATCCGCAAACAAATGGTCAGTCCGAATGAATCATTCAGATACTTGAGGATATGTTGAGATGTTGCATTCTCGAGTTTGAAGGTACGTGGGAACGATACTTGCCTCTAATTGAATTTGCGTATAATAATGGCTTTCAATCGAGTATCAAAATGGCAACTTACAAGGCTTTGTACGGTCGTAAATGTCGTACACCATTGTATTGGACCAAGTTTAGTGAAAATAAGATACACGGGGTCGATTTGATCAGAGAGACTGAATAGAAAGGAAAAGTGATCCGCGAGAGTTTGAAAATAGCGTCAGATCATCAGAAATCGTATGTAGACTTGAAACGAAGAGATATAGAGTTTTAGATAGGGGACAAAGTATTTTTGAAAGTCTCACCGTGGAAGAAAATACTCAGATTCGGTCGTAAAGGCAAATTGAGTTTGAGATTTATTGGGCCGTATGAGATTATAGAGCGTATCGGGCCGATTGCTTATAGATTGTTGTTGCCAGTTGAGTTAGAAAGGATCCATAATGTATTCCATGTTTCGATGCTTCGTAGATATCGATCTAATCCCTCACATGTGATTAAACTGTTGGAGATTGAGATTAAGTCTAATACAACATATGAGGAAGAACCGATTTGTATTCTAGCTTGTGAAGTTAAAGAATTGCGGAATAAGAAAATTCCATTAGTGAAAGTACTATGGCATAAACATGGAGTTGAAGAGGCAACGTGGGAGACAGGAGATACAAAGAAAGAACGTTATCTGAACCTATTCACCGGTAAGATTTTCGGGGATGAAAATCCCTAAGGGGGAGAGTTGTAACAGCCCAATTTAGACCCTATTCGGAACAGTGGTTTCGGGACCACAAATCTGAGTTAGAAAAATATTTTAAAATTATTTTCTGTGTTTATTATGTGTGAATTTATATATGTGAAATTTTCGTATTTTAATTTTATCATTTGAGTGTCGATTTAATAAAAGGGCTTAATCCCGTAAAATGAAAATTTGATTGTTAATTTTAAAAGGGCCGATGATGTCTTTATTGCGTAAGGTATTTATGTTGCAATTAGACCATAATTATATGTTGTGGACGGTAGCGACCTTATGTTATAATGGTTTTATATTTATGTTTAAAGGTTAATATGGTAATTTATGAATAATATATGTTATAATAGAACATAAAATAAAAATATAAGCGTCCATATTCTTTTTACATGACCGAAACGAAAGAAAAGAAAAAGAAATAAGGGTTTCAAAGGTTCGGCCATTGTTAAGCTTAATCAAGGTATGTAACTAGCTCGATTTTTTATAATTTTTACATTTTTCAGATCATTGCAGTGTAATGTACGAAGCCCATGCTTGAATTTCTGATTTTGATGAATATTTTGAGTTATGCCATTGATGAATAATTGAGCCTTGTGATGTTAGTTGATGAAATATGAAAGATATGTTTTGCATTAACTTATTTTGTATTGGAATTTTTGATGATTTTGAGTAATTAGGACTAAATTGAAAAAATAATAAATTGAGGGACTAAAATGTGAAATAAATGAAATGTATGGACTTTTATTAACACTAGGAACATTTTGCCTAAGCATGGTGTGTTCAAATTTTGCATGTTTTGTGTTTTGTGCAATTTGGACTAAATTGTAAAAAGTGTAAAATGTTGGGATAAAATGATAATTTTCCCATTTATGTGTTTTTGGACTAAATTGAGTGAAAATATGTTTGAATGAGTTTAATTTGAATAGGATCAATTGGATCGGGGGAAAACCAAAGTTATCGATTAGTCGTCTCGTTCCAATTACCGTAGTCTGAGGTAAGTTTATAAGCAAATAGATGTTATTTATTTGATTAAATATGAAAAATATATGCTGAAATGAATAATGTGATATTATATATGTGGAAGCTGAATATGTATTAGCTTAAAAGCTATGTGTACGAGTTTGATTTGATCAAGTTACAACGTCCGAAAGCCCCAGACGAACCTTATGAATAGTTAGAATACATATGTCATGACATAAGATTTCCAATATGTGTTCTCGTGTAAGACCACGTCTGGGACATTGGCATCGATATGTGATTACGTGTAAGAGCATGTCTAGGACATTGGCATCGTATTTGATTTGTGTAAGACCCTATCTGGGACAGTGGCATCGATATATGATAGCATGTAAGACCATGTCTGGGACATTGGCATTGTACAATATGTGTGATTATCCAA
Organism: Gossypium hirsutum; assembly: GCF_007990345.1. Taxonomy (NCBI): domain Eukaryota; kingdom Viridiplantae; phylum Streptophyta; class Magnoliopsida; order Malvales; family Malvaceae; genus Gossypium; species Gossypium hirsutum. The sequence continues at coordinate 70,560,800 of NC_053430.1, forward strand.
GTATCCTATTCAATTCCGAATGGTTCAATGGGCAATAATAAGTTGTGATCGAATGAGTAAGTAGAGCTAAGTGATCAGGTATGTGATAGTTGATTACCTATTTGAAAATAAGGTAAGTTAGATATTTGGTATGTGATGAAAAATATACATGATGCTAATGTGAATATAAGTGTACATGTGAAGTATATTCGGCCACATGTTATGTATAAGTATGTGATATTAAAATTTGATTCATAATTATATGCATACAAGTGTTTTAATATTCTGTTATATATATTGATAATATGACTTTGAAAGTGTATGATATTTTGATAATAAATATATGTATATTCATCCAAGGTTAAGTTCATCTATGAAATTATATGTTGTTTATGAAACTTTCAGCTTGAGATAAAATATGATTGTGTTATTGCAAATTGGTTTAATTAAATTGATTTGCTTATTTGGTTATGACTTACTAAGCTACGATAGCTTACTATGCGTATATGTTTGTCTCTATTTTATCGATTTTGGGATCAAGTTACAAGCTCGCGCATCGTCGGCAAAGTCTATCACACTATCAACTGTTTTTGGTATTCTATAAGTTTGAAACTTTGAACATATGGCATGTATAGGCTTGATATATTAGTATGTTTGGTTTTGAATTTGTATATATCTTAGCCATGCGGAAATGGCTTAATCTTGATATTAATGCTTATATGTGTATTTTGTTATGGCATAGGCTTGTTATTAAAGTATATTTCATGGCATAGGTATGTGTGGTATTTGGCTATATGGTTTGGCTTGATTATTAGGTTAGATGATGATTTATTAATTTGACAAGGGATAAACATATTATGGTAAGTATATTCCATGGCATGTTTGAATGGTGTTTGGTTATATGATTTAGTCGAGTATTGATATGTATGACATATAAATAAGTCATGTTGATAAATTTAATAAATGGCATTTATGTGGTAGTGCTTAATCATATGATTTGGCAATGAAAATTGCTTAATATGATGTGTATATATATGTTGGCTTATTAGGTGACGTTCTGGCTTATTACAAAGTATGTAAAATTTGTATGATTTTTGTGGTTAACTTTACTACCCGAATTGATAAGAAGTAAGTTGGTTTTGTGTTAAATTTTGATATAATGCATAGTATGTGTGATTAACATGATTGGATTTGACATTTGTACATATAAATTAGGGTGAATTGATTTGATTTCATGATTATATTGTGTTGGTTGTGAAATGATCAACTTTGTTCGATTAGAAAATGTTTATTTAAGCTTGTGGTTGAATGGCATATTTTGTATTATATATATATGATTAATCTTGGTAGCTGAATAGGTGAGCAAATGAATTGATCATGTATTTGTAATTTTGTCATGATGTTGGCATGCACATTTTGGTATGTTTGATTTGATAATTATGCTTTGAAATGGTTCATAGTTTGTTTGAATATATGTTGATTGAAATAATGGTTTAATTACAAGAATTGTTAAACTGAAGTTACAAATGTATACTTTCGACTATGATTTGGGTGACTGTGTGAATGTATGAATGTTGTATCTTTTCCGATAATGCCTCTTAACCCCATTCCGGTGATGGATACAGGTTAGGGGTGTTACATTTGGCATGAAGTAATTGAAGTCAGACGACCAAGTCACACGCTCGCCTGCTAGGCCGTGTGGCAAATTTTGTTTTCGAAATTTAGGTGTAGTTTTCACATGCCCGTGTAACATGCCCGTGTCCAATGCCGTGTCAACCACACTGCTGAGACACATGCCCCTGTCTCTTCCTGTGTGCCCAATTCTGAGCATTCTATTTCTCATTTTTAGGATGCAAGGGACACACGGCCGGACCCATGGGACAAGCCGTGTGTCACACATGGCCAAGACACATGCCCGTGTGTCTACCCGTGTGGGCAAAAATAAAGCTATTTCCTAGCCTCATTTGTCACCTATAACTTATCATTTTCCTGCACCAAAACTCACAAGCTATATCCATCAATCCAACATCATATTCACATAAAATTAGTTCCAACATCATATTCACATAAAATTAGTTATCAATCATGTAATATTATCTCATGCATCAATGGATATAAACTTACTCTTATCATAAACTTGTATGCTAACATAATTCCAACAACCTAACACATAACAAGCACTAATGTGATTACTAAAACACCACTTCAAAAATAGCCAAACTTAGACCATCACTAGCCACTCTAATGGCTAGATTACAAAACAACAATTACAAGCCATCATTGGCCAAATAAGCTTATACATGCCATTATACCAAATGAGATTTCTAATTATACCAAAATAAGACAGTGGATAGTGTGATGATTGCTCCAACCGACTTCCAACCTTCGCGAGCTCTTGAGCACTATAAAATAGGGAGAATTAAACGGTTTAAGCATTTTATGCTTAGTAAGTTCGTATAATGGAAAATAAATGTACCAATCATATTTATCACTACAAGCATAAATAGTCATACTTTCCATAAAATTTGGGTGAGTTTACCTAAACACAAACACTTAATCAAACAAGTTAATCGCAAAACCTCATATAAATATCAAGTAAACATAGATAAGCTCATTACATTACCAACTTCAATTAATTTCACCGTTCCACACTTGAAGAGTCCTTTCCGTTGAACTATTGAAATTTAGATGGATGTTCGGGTAGTATACTCATGTGCAAAAATACCCGTTAGGGTACATAATAAAAAGGCATACTCTTGAGCCACACATTTTACAACAACATTATCAATCCAGGCTAAATCCTATCCGTAGCATATGCTCTAGAGAGCTTAATTTGGATTACAAATCCAGGCTAAATCCAATCTATAACATAAGCCCAAGAGGGCTAACATTAGAATTACCTTTCCGGGCAAAATTCTATTTGTAACATATGAAATATTATTCTTATTCAAGAAATCAACTTAATTTATTGAAATTCAACATTCAATTGGAACACGACAATTTGTCAATATTTCACAACGTATGTAACACCCCTAACCCACATCTATCGCCGGAATAGGGTCACGAGCTATTATCGATTAACTTATAACTCAGATCAAATTCGATTATAAAATGTCTAATAAAAATTCGTATAACATAATTACCATACTACGATTCAATGTTACAAATAAACCCAGGGTTTTATATACAACAATGTTAATAAGAACATATGAATATAAAACATTAATATCTAACCAAGAACATATATTGATTTACAAACTTATCAAATATGTACATCCTAACTTTCATGACTTTTAAATAATGCTAATGGAAAAAATATATCTTAAAATCATATAAATGTCATGCGCATGTCTTATGCAACCAAATACACATCATTTCATTTCATAAAATAAATATCACATGGTAACATTTTGTTCACCAATTTATAACATTTAAAAATCATGAATACATAATAGAAATAAAACTTCCAGCTCAAATATTTGTACTAATCGAATAACCCAACCAAAATGTCACATTAATGCACCATTTAAGTCCAATACATAATCATATCCATCTTTCCTTAATTCGGTCAACACAATTACCCTTTTTTCTAAAATACAAATCTAAAAATAGCTTAATATTTATATATGCTTCTTAGACTCACGTACATACATACTTCAAACCACATTATTTACCCAAAGTATATTAACAGGGACAAGTACCATATTATAGACATGTCCATCCATTATATACACAAATAGATACATAAACATATACCTATAATCAAGTTGGTTATAACCATCTCATTCATTCTTTTCTTATAACCGATCATGCACATACATTATCCATTATAATCACCTCATAAACATATAACATAGTTCCCAAAAGAATTAAGTATCAAGGTCGAATACATACCAACCAAGACATTATTTTTTAATTCAACTCACACGCCAAATTATTTGTCAAAAATTTAAATCGTTAGTAAACCATACAAAACAGCCAAACATAACATATAATACATGTAACAAAATCAATCCCAATCACACTAGAACATAGCCAAATATTCCTTGGCACTAATGCATATAATAACACTTTAACAAATATAACAACCGTTTCCATATATATATTTATACTCATGTAAAAAAAATAACTGAATCAACCATAGGTACTACCCAAATCATCAACTATTTCAACGCACATAACTCACCTAAGCTTAACTAAGGTTTCATTCACTCACAACATATTAACCCTAATGAGCTCATACCATGGTCATACATAACCGAATTCAAGTAGAGAAAAATAACCACAACCAAAACCAACTTAAGAATTTAGCCATTTTTTCATGGCTTGAATATACATTCATTTCCAAAATAACTAACTCGAAAACCAGGCTATACATGGCATAATTTAAGTTTAGCTTAAAGGTACCAAAGCAGTAGACAGTGTGATGAACTTGGCTGACGATCCCCGAGCTTGTAGCTTGACTTCAAAATCTATAAAACATAGTAAACATAACACAGGGAGTAAGCTCTTAAAGCTTCGCAAGTCATAAGCAAATAAACAATTCAATGACTTATTCAACTTCACTAAATTAAACTAGATTAATATATCAATTCACATTTAATTCCAGGCACTTATATATTCATGTTACATACATATAATCATATATTTGTATACAATTATATTATCACCTTAACCGAATGCTTATATAATCAAAATTAACAAATCATTATTTAACTTCAAGGTTGAATAATCATTAGGTACCTAATTCACATACTCGTAAATGCATAAACTCATAGTACATAAACTCATAGATCATAATATAGTCTCATGTACATGTATTAGTCATTTGACTGAAAACACATAAATACACATACACAAAATTAACACAATAATGTGTAATAAGCTGAATACACTTACCTTATTTTTTTATTAATTATCAAACTAACTCATACCTAGCCATTTAGCTCAATTTACATACTCGAACTCGACTTATTTTTGCCCGATGAACCATTCAGAATTAGATAGGACACTCGAAAAATCACATAAATTGTACAATGCCAACATCCCAGACGTGGTCTTACATGTAGCCACAAATCGATGCCACTGTCCCAAACAGGGTCTTACTCGTAAATACATATTAGAATCACAAATCGATGCCATGGACTTACTCGCACACTATATCGGAATCCTATGTCATGACATATGTATCCTAACTATTCCAAAGGTTCATATAGGGCTTTCGGACATTGTAACTCGGTCGAATTGAACTCGGAAGTGTAGTAGCCACATTTAATCATATTCGGCTATAGTATATTTAGTTTCTAACATTTCATAACAGCATGCAAATATAACTTTAAATTACCAATAAATGTGTCTATTTGCTTATAAACTTACCTCGGACGTCGTAAAACGGGGCGGGGCTGTTAGTCGAGAACTTTCATTTTTCGCTGGTCCAAATCCGATTTCTTTGGTTCTTGATCTAAACATGTTCAAATTAAGCTTATTCAAACATATTTTCATTCAATTTAGTCCAAAAACACATAAATAGGCAAATTACCATTTTATCGCTAACATTTACAATTTTTACAATTTAGTCCCTATTGCACCAAACACAAAATACACAAAATTTCAAAGCACCCATGTTAGGCTAAATGGTACCCATTCCTATACAAGTCCATATATTTTATCAATTTCACATTTTAGACCCTCAAATTATTATTTTTGCAATTAAGTCCTAGTTACTCAAAATCATCAAAAACTCCAATACAAAATATGTTAATCTAAAACATATCTTTCATTTTCATCATCAAACAAAAAAATTCATAAGCTATCAACAATGGCACAACTCAAAATATTCATCAAAATAAAAAATTCAAGCATGGGTTTTGTAGTACTCGAAGCAACGATCTCAAAAACGTAGAAATTATCAAAAACCGACAAAGAACGAACCTTTATTTTAGCTTGGAAGATGGCTGAACCTAACTTCTCCTATTTCTTTTCTTTAGGTGGAAATAATATGTGCACTTTGTTTAATTATCATATATTATAACATATATATTACTTATTATTATTTTACCTTTTTTAACCTTAGTTAATAAATTATAAAATCACAAATATCATGCCCACTACCGTCCACTTCATTTGATATTGGGCTATTTACTTCTTAAAGGCTTCTATTTTAAAAGCCAAGTGCAAATTAGCCCCTTTTAGAAAGAACAACCTAATTTTTACTTTACGCGATTAAATCCTTTTGTTTAATCGGACACCTAAACGACAAAATTAAATCACAAAATTTTCACAGACATAAATTCACACAGAATAAACACTGAAAATAATTTAGAAATATTTTTCTAACTCAATTTTTTGGTCCCAAAACCACCATTCTGATTAGGGTCTAAATCGGGTTGTTACAACTTTCCTCCCTTAGTGATTTTCGTCCCCGAAAATCTTACCGGTGAATAGGTTCGAATAGCGTTCTCTCATTGTATCCTCTGGCTCCCATGTTGCTTTCTCAACTCCATGCTTATGCCATAATACTTTAACAAACGGAATCTTCTTATTCCTCAACTCTTTAACCTCACGAGTCAAAATGCGAATCGGTTCTTCTTTGTAGGTTATATCAGGCTGAATTTCAATCTCAGACGGATTGATCACATGTGAAGGATCAGATCGATACCTCCGAAGCATCGAAACGTCGAATACATTGTGTATCTTTTCTAACCCAGGTGGCAACAATAATTTGTAAGCAACCGTTCTGATACGTTCTATAACCTCATACGGCCCAATAAACCTCGAACTCAATTTGCCTTTACAACCTAATCTGAGTATTTTCTTCCACGGTGAGACTTTCAAGAAGACTTTATCTCTGATCTGAAACTCTATATCTTTACGTTTCAAGTCTGCATAAGATTTCTGATGATTTGACGCTGCTTTCAAACTTTCACGTATCACTTTCACTTTTTGTTCAGTTTCTCTGATCAAGTCAACGCCATGTATCTTATTGTCGCTGAGCTCAGTCCAATACAATGGCGTACAACATTTACGACCGTATAAAGCCTCATAAGGTGCCATTATGATACTCGAGTGTAGCTGTTATTATACGCAAATTCAATCAGAGGTAGGTATCATTCCCACGTACCTTCAAACTCGAGAATGCAACATCTCAACATATCCTCAAGTATCTGAATTATTCGCTCGAACTGGCCATCTGTTTGAGGATGGAAAGCAATACTGAAATGTAATTTCGTACTTAGTGTATCTTGCAGTTTCTTCCAAAACCGCGATGTAAACCTTGAATCTCTATCAGAAACAATGGATATAGGCACACCATGTAATCTCACAATCTAAGAGACATACAATTCAGCTAGCTTATCAAGCGAGTAGTCCGTATGTATTAGAACAAAATGAGCCAATTTACTCAATCTATCAACAACAATCTAGATTGCATCTTTCTTGCTCGGTGTCAATGGTAAACTAGAAACAAAATCCATCGTGACTCTATCCCATTTTCACTCAGGTATCATAATAGGCTGAAGCAATCCTGAAGGCACCTGATGTTCAGCTTTTACTTGTTGACAGAATAAACATCTTGCAACAAAGTCAGAAATGTCTCGTTTCATACCATGCCACTAGTAAAGCTGTTTCAGATCATTATACATCTTTGTACTACCTGGGTGAATAGATAACCGACTATTATGAGCTTCATTCAAAACCATATGAATCAACTCTAAATTCCTCGGAATGCATATTAAGTCTCAGAATCTCAAACAGTCATCAGCATCAACTCTGAACTCTGAATCAGCATCCGTCTCACACTGAGCTCGTTTTGCAATCAATTCATTATTAACTTTCTTGGCATCACTTATTTGTTGAAAAAATAACGGTCTAGCTTTTAAGTCAGCTACTATCGAACCATCATTAGACATGGCCATATGCGTATTCATTGCACGCAAAGCAAACAGTGGTTTTTGGCTTAACGCATCAACAACAACATTAGCCTTTCCTAGTTGATAGTTAATCACAAGCTCGTAGTCTTTTAGCAATTGTAACCATCGACGTTGTCTCAAATTCAAATCTTTTTGAGTCATCAAGTATTTTAGGCTTTTATGATCAGAATAAACATGACATTTCTCACCAAATAGATAGTGACACCAAATTTTCAAGGCGAATGAAATGGCTGCCAATTCTAGGTCTTGTGTAGGATAGTTCTTTTCATGTGGCTTCAACTGTCTAGAGGCATAAGCTATCACTATGCCTTCCTGCATCAGAACACAGCCCAAACCATTTAATGATGCATCACTATAAATAACAAATTCTTTACTCGATTTTGGCTGAACTAGCATTGGAGCTTCAATCAAAAGGGCCTTCATCTGATCAAAGCTTTTCTGGCACTTCTCTAACCACTCGAACTTAACATCTTTCTACAATAGCTTTGTCATCGCGGCTACAATCATAGAGAAACCTTTCACGAACCATCTATAACAACCAGAAAGTCCCAGAAAGCTTCAGACTTCAAAAACATTCTTTGGAGGTTTCTAATCAGAAACCTTTCACGAACCATCTATAACAACCTGAATACCAGATGCTAATAGCACATGACCTAGAAAACTGACTTCAATTAACCAGAACTCACATTTATTGAATTTCGTATACAACTGCTTATCTCGCAAAGTCTACAACACAAGTCTTAAATGTTCGGCATGTTCGGCTTTATCACAAAAGTAGATTAAAATGTCATCTACAAACACAACCATAAATCGGTCTACGTCTGAAGATCCAATTCATCAAATCCATGAAAATAGCATGTGCATTAGTGAGTCCGAAAGGCATAACCAAAAATTCATAGTGTCTGTACCTCGTTCTGAAAGTAGTCTTTGGCACATCGGAGTCTTTAACTCACAACTGATAGTAGTCCGATCTCAAATCTATCTTCGAAAATACTGTAGCTCCTTTCAGCTGGTCAAACAGATCGTCAATCCGTGGCAACAGATATTTATTCTTTATAGTCACCTTATTAAGTTGTCTGTAATCGATGCACATTCTCATAGTTCCATCTTTCTTTTTCACAAACAACACAGGTGCACCCCACGGAGAGAAACTCAGTCGTGCAAAACCTCTATTTGTCAATTCTTGTAACTAAGCTTTCAATTCTTTTAATTCTGTAGGTGCCATTTTGTATGGAGCTATGGATATCGGAGTCATACCAGGCATTGACTCAATACCAAACTCTACTTCACGAAGAGGTGGCAAACCCGGTAACTCTTCTAGAAACACATTCGGATACTTACATACAACAGGTACTGATTCAATGTTTCTTTCAGCCACTTTACTGTCGAGCACATAGGCAAAATAAGCTTCACACCCCTTTCTCACATATTTCTGAGCTAGCATCGAAGAAATCACTGCTAGTAAACCATACAAATCACTAGATTCAATCCGAACAATCTCATCATTCTGACTCCGTAGATCAAATGTTTTGCTTTTGCAGTTCACAACAGCATCATGTAATGTCAACCAATCCATACCCAGAATTATACCGAACTCATCAAATGACAGTAACATCAAATCAACCGGAAAGGTCAGATCTCGAACCATCAAGGGACAATTCTTACACACTTTATCAACCATAACACACCGGCCCAACGAGTTTGACACTCTAATCACAAACTCAGTAGACTCAACAGGTAGAGTCTTGCTGAATACTAATGTCTCACACACATAAGAATGTGTAGAACCAGGATCAAGCAATGCAATTACATTAGTATCATAAAGAGTGAATATACCAGGAATAACATCTAGGGATGAAGCCTCCTCTCGCGCGTGAATGGCATAGGCTCTGGCAGGTGCACGAGCCTTAGATTTGACTGTCGTATCTTTAGTCCCTCTCTGACTGCCACTCGTATTACCAGTATTTCCGGGTGGTCTACCTCGAGCTGTAGTATTACTCGATCTTATATTTTGTACTGGATTTTCCTCCGCTAACATTGGGCAATCTCGAATATAATGATTTGTTGATCCATATTTAAAACAGGCCCGATCATGCAACCTGCAACTGCCAAGATGTTGTTTACCACAATGCTTACAGTTGAATTAATTTGGTCTGACATTACCCACACTCGCTACTGAGGTAGCTCTCGGACTCACTAGTGGTCTATTCTGATCCGTCAAGAGTAACCTAAAGTGGCTTTAAAACAGCTAAAATCAGCTCAAAACTTCTTTGGTGCCGACTGGAATGACTTACCAGATGTTCTTTTGCGTACATCTCTAGCTTCAGAGTCAACTTTTCTTTTCTCTTTCCCGAGCTCTTCAGCTTTGCAGGCTCGCTCAACAAGTACCACAAACTCTTTTATCTCAAGTATGCCAGCTAACAGTTTGATATCTTCATTCAGCCCATCTTCAAATCTTTTACACATTATAGCTTCAGTAGAAACACACTCTCGGGCATACCAGCTGAGTCTCACGAATTTTTGCTCATACTCTGTCACTGTCATCCGACCCTGCTTTACCTCTAGAAATTCTTTACGCTTCTGATCGATAAATCTCTAACTGATATATTTCTTACGGAACTCAGCCTAAAAGAATTCCCAGGTTACCTGTTCTCTCGGAACTATTGATACTAGGGTATTCCACCAGTGGTATGCTGCGTCTCGAAGCAAGGATATAGCACATTTTAAACATTCATCAGGAGTACAGGATAGCTCATCAAACACACGGATAGTGTTATCAAGCCAGAACTCAGCCTGCTCAGTGTCATCATCATCGGTGGCTTTAAACTCTTCAGCTCCATGTTTTCTGATTTTATCAACAGGTGGTCTATTCAATCACAGCAGATCACTTACTTGAGGTACAACAGGCATGGAAGATGGATTAATAAGGGGTGGAGGTTGTTGTGCAACTGGGTTAGTCCGAATATATTGAGTGAACCAATCATTCATCATTTGATAGAAGGCTTGTTTAGCCTCACTTTCTTGATTACTCGAAGTCAGTCGAGAATCTGCCTGCGCTGTCCCCTGTGCGAGAACAGGTGCTACACTCTCGACATCATCAGCTACAGCACTGTCGGGATCCATTTACTATATAAAAACACATTTCAAATGTCAGAAGTCATCACACTATCGTAGTATATAATTATGCATGTATAGCTAGACTCTCACACGCTACGTTAGTCCTAGAACCGACTAAACCATAGCTCTGATACTAATAAAATGTAACACCCCTAACCCACATCCGTCAATAGAATAGGGTCACGAGCTATTACCGATTAACTTATAACTCAGATCAAATTCGATTATAAAATGTCTAATAGAAATTCGTATAACATAATTACCATACTACGATTCAATGTTACAAATAATCCCAGGGTTTTATATACAACAATGTTAATAAGAACATATGAATATAAAACATTAATATCTAACCAAGAACATATATTGATTTACAAACTTATCAAATATGTACATCCTAACTTTCATGACTTTTAAATAATGCTAATGGAAAAAATATATCTTAAAATCATATAAATGTCATGTGCATGTCTTATGCAACCAAATACACATCATTTCATTTCATAAAATAAATATCACATGGTAACATTTTGTTAATTTATAACATTTACAAATCATGAATACATAATAGAAATACAACTTTCAGCTCAAATATTTGTACTAATCGAATAACCCAACCAAAATGCCACATTAATGCACCATTTAAGTCCAGTACATAATCATATCCATCTTTCCTTAATTCGGTCAACACAATTACCCTTTTTTCTGAAATACAAATTTAAAAACAACTTAATATTTATATATGCTTCTTAGACTCACGTACATATATACTTCAAACCACATTATTTACCCAGAGTATATTAACAGGGACAAGTACCATATTATAGACAATTCAATCAATTATATACACAAATAGATACATAAACATATACCTATAATCAAGTTGGTTATAACCATCTCATTCATTCTTGTCTTATAACCGATCATGCACATATATTATCCATTATAATCACCTCATAAACATATAACATAGTTCCCAAAATAATTAAGTATCCAGGTCGAATACATACCAACCAAGACATTATCTTTTAATTCAACTCACATGCCAAATTATTTGTCAAAAATTTAAATCGTTAGTAAACCATACACAATAGCCAAACATAACATATAATACATGTAAAAAAATCAATCCCAATCACACTAGAACATAGCCAAATATTCCTTGGCACCAATGCATATAATAACACTTTAACAAAATATAACAATCGTTTCCATAGATATATATACTCATGCAAAAACTATAACCGAATCAACCATAGGTACTACCCAAATCATCAACTATTTCAACGCACATAACTCACATAAGCTTAACTAAGGTTTCATTCACTCACAACATATTAACCCTAATGAGCTTATACCATGGTCATACATAGCCGAATTCAAGTAGAGAAAAATAACCACAACCAAAACCAACTTAAGAATTTAGCCATTTTCGCATGGCTTGAATATACATTCACTTCTAAAATAACTAACTCCAAAACCAGGCTATACATGCCATAATTTAAGTTTAGCTTAAAGGTACCAAAGTAGTAGACAGTGTGATGAACTTGGCTGACGATCCCCAAGCTTGTAGCTTGACTTCAAAATCTATAAAATAGAGTAAACATAACACAAGGCGTAAGCTCTCAGAGCTTAGTAAGTCATAAGCAAATAAACAATTCAATGACTTATTCAACTTAACTAAATTAAACTAGATTATTATATCAATTCACATTTAATTCCAGGCACTTATATATTCTTGTTACATACATATAATCATATACATTTGTATACAATTATATTATCACCTTAACCGAATGCTTATACAATCAAAATTAACAAATCATTATTTAACTTCAAGGTTGAATAATCATTAGGTACCTAATTCACATACTCATAAATACATAAACTCATATATCATAATATAGTCTCATGTACATGTATTAGTCATTTGACCAAATACACATAAATACACAAACACAAAATTAACACAATAATGTGTAATAAGCCGAATACACTTACCTTATTATTTTGTTAATTATCGAACTAACTCATACCTGGCCATTTAGCTCGATTTACATACTCGAACTCAACTTATTTTTGCTCAATGAACCATTCAGAATTGGGTAGGACACTTAAAAAATCACATAAATCGTACAATGCCAACGTCCCAGACGTGGTCTTACATGTAGCCACAAATCGATGCCACTGTCCCAGACAGGGTCTTACTCGTAAACACATATCAGAATCACAAATCGATGCCATGGACTTACTCGCACACATATATCGGAATCCTATGTCATGACATATGTATCTTAACTATTCCTAAAGTTCATAGAGGGCTTTCGGATGTCGTAACTCGGTCGAATTGAACTCGGAAGTGTAGTAGCCACATTTAATCATATTCGACCATAGTATATTTAGTTTCTAACATTGCATAACAGCATGTAAATATAACTTTAAATTACCAATAAATGTGTCTATTTGCTTATAAACTTACCTTGGACGTTGTAAAACAGGGCGGGGCTGCTAGTCGACACTTTCATTTTTCCCCTGTCCAAATCTGAATTTTTTGGTTCTTGATCTAAACATGTTCAAATTAAGCTCATTCAAACATATTTTCATTCAATTTAGTCCAAAAACACATAAATAGAAAAATTACCATTTTACACCTGACATTTACAATTTTTACAATTTAGTCCCTATTGCAGAAAACACAAAATACACAAAATTTCAAAAACCCACGTTTGGCCGAATGGTACCCATACCTATACAATTCCATATATTTTACAATTTCACATTTTAGTCCCTCAAATTATTATTTTTTCAATTCAGTCCTAATTACTCAAAATCATCAAAAACTCCATTACTAAATATGTTAATCTAAAACATATCTGTAACATCCCGATTTTGGGCTTAGTCAGAACAGTGGTTTCGGGACCACAAATTTGATAAGAAAAATTTCATTTTTATTATATTTTTATGGTCTACAATTTCACGGAATGATTTCGTGAAAATTTCATTCAAAAATTTCAACATTTGGGCACTCAATTTAGTAAAAAGGACTAAATTGTAAAAAGTGCAAAAGTTGAGTTTTACATGTTAGAGGTGTCTAATTGTCATGAAATTTTAAATGGGAGGTCCTTAAATGATAATTAAACCATTTTATAACGTTTTGGACAAAAATGGCCTTGGTTGGGTAAAATTTGAAAGAATAGTAAAAAAGGCATTTTAGTCATTTAGGGGTAAAATGAATTAAAAGACAAATTTAAACCCCAAATGTGTCCCTTTCTTCCTGCTACAATAGAATGTACCAAGAGCAGCCATGGTTAGGATTTGGCCAAGCTTCCATCCGTTTTTAATGTTCTATGTATTTTTAAAATCCCGGTAACATGATTTGCTCATTTCTACCATTATTTTGAGCTAGGATTTATGTTTAAAAATTTACCCATGAATGATATGCATTTATTTTGATGTTTAATGGTAGAATATGAAGCTTGAAACTGTGTTAAACAACTTTTGCTAAGTGATTTTATGTGAAAACGAGTAAAACGACATAATCGGTAAAAATACCTAATGTTCATAAGTACATGTTAGAGTGAGAATTTGATATTTATATAGAAGGGAAAATGATCAGCATGTCATAAAACATAAGAAAATAGGAAGAATTTTAATTTCTGAACCTTGGGGAAAAAGTGAAAATATGCAAAACTTTAGGGGTCAAAATGAAAATTTGTATAAATATGATTTTTAGATCCATATGAATAGTGTGACTAATTAGTAGGCTAAATGTGATATTATAGATCAAGGAAATCGAGATTTAGGCTTAAATCGGGAAAATACAAGGTTTTGAACTAGAATGGTAAATTGTCATTTCTGGATCCGAGGTAAGTTCGCATGATTTAATAAGCCTATTATTCATGTTATTATTGATATACATGAAATATAATTTGTTATAATTTTATTGAATTTGATGTTAATATAAATTTGATGGAATATGATATTTAAAAGAAATGGGTGATTATTGAGAATATGACATCTTGCATATGATTGTCCTGTTTGCATGAGTGGTTGTCGTAAGAGATAGCACAGGTACGTACTTGAAACTCATGAGTACATGTTTGACATGCGAAATGAAATGGACTTATGAAGAGAGTGCAAATGAAATAAGTTTTTGTATTGTTCAATTAATGGACACAAACGGTGATTTGTGGTTGATGAATTGAGATTAAATGAGGAAATCTCGGTTGAACCTTCGGAATGAAAAAAAAACGTGGTGCTAAGCGGATATACCATGGTTATACGTGTAAGTGGTGCTAAGTGGATATACCATGATTACACATATTGATACATGTAAATTGGTGCTAAGTGGATATACCACGATTACATTTATTGATTCATTAATGTGGTGCTAAGTGGATATACCACGGTTAAACATGTAACGTGGTGCTAAGTGGATATGCCACAGTTACATATATTGATTCATTAACGTGGTGCTAAGTGGATATACCACGGTTAAACATGTAACGTGGTGCTAAGTGGATATGCCACGGTTATACATGTTAATTTGAAAAGTGGCGCTAAGTGCGTATGTCATCATTACATGTTAAGCCCAATAGTGTGGAGCTATGTGCTAAAACCACTAGATATTGTTACTTTCCGAAGTGTTCATCGGGAGAAACAAGTTTGCTAAATAAAATTTAACGTGAAAAAAAAATGTGGGATAATACTAGAATATGAATATATGAGTTTTGAATTATGAGTTAGATATGTGATTGAATTTTTTATAAGATGAATATGGATAAGTATTATCTTGAAAGTTGATAATAAGAAATTTTAGTGAATGAATGAAATTTGGGATAAACAATCTAAAACAGTAGTAGGGGAGTGACTTTGAAAAATCACCAAAAATATTAGAAGTTGAACTAGAAGTGGAATGAGATATGGAATTAAATCCTATTGAATCCATTTTCATATAAAAGAAACAGAGCAAACAAAGGACTTTTGTATTTTGAGATATTTCTATTTTTGTAAGATTGGTTCAAACTGATTTCGTGATCCCCTATTTTGAATTGTAAAAATCATTAAAAATTGTACAAAAATATTTAAGGAACATAATTTGTATAGTTGGATTCCTTATTGAATTTATTTTCAGAAGCAAAAACAAGAACCTCATTTGAATTTAGTATCAAAAGATAATTAAATTTTAGTGAAGAGTGGTCAAAGCTGTCAAACAGCAAAACAAGGGAGATTTTAAATAATAAACTGTACTTATTGGCTGGACCAAAAATTCTGAAAATTTTATGGTAGAAAGATATATAAGTATAGTTTCTGGAAAAAATTACGATCTTAATTTTGAGTTCTTTAGCTCCCGAAATAAATTATTTAGTGACTGCGACCCAAGAGAATAGCTTAACCAGAACATGTGTAAATGTACAATTGGGATAGTTTTATTATGGAAAGCATGTTAGTAAATTGCTTATTATTTTCATGTGAGCTTACTAAGCGTAAAGCTTACCCCCTCTTTTCCATTTCTTTTAGATTTTTCAGGTTAACTCGAGGTTGGAGATCGTCGGAGGCAGCATCACTATCAAGTCAACACCTTGACAGTATAAACACATATGCTAGAATTATCAAGTGAGTGGCATGTATAGGGACCTAGTTTTATAACATGTGTTATTATAATTTGGCCAAATATATTGGTCTTTAGTGAGCTAATTATTTTGACTTAAAAATCTAGCTATCCATGTTATATCTGGTATTGGTGATGTGCATATGCTTGTTTGCCATGCATGGTTGGTAATATGTTATGTGTTGTTGTAAGAATGTCATGCTTGTGTCTTGATTGTGAATATATAATTACTCAAATATGCATGTCAATTGCTATGAAAGTGTATAAGTGTATATAGATAATTAAGGGTGACAATTGGATTGGAAAATAGCCTTAAAATTGACCACACGGCCCAATCCACACGGGCGTGTGACTCTCCGAAGCAAGAAAATTAGTTAAGTTGCCCAAAGATTTTCAAAGTTCTTGGTTTAGTCCCGAACCACCCCAATGTATGTTATAGGTTTCGAAGACCTATATAATGGAAAATATGCATGTGTTCGAGATGTTTCAATTTTTGGTGAAATTTTGTGGCACAGTTTTGCATGTTGTGAATGTTTAAGTCCGGTAACGCCTCGAACCCTATCCCGACGTTGGATACGGGTGAGGGGTGTTACAATATCTTTCATTTTTCATCATCAAACAAAAATAATCACAAGCTATCAACAATGACACAACTCAAAATATTCATCAAAATAAAAAAATTCAAGCATGGGTTTTGTAGTACTCGAAGCAACGATTTGAAAAACGTAGAAATTATCAAAAACCGACAAAGAACGAACCTTGATTTTAGCTTGGAAGATGGCCGAACCTAACTTCTCCCATTTCTTTTCTTTTGTTTATTTTTGGCTATGGTGGAAATAATATGAGCACTTTGTTTAATCATCATATATTATAACATATATATTACTTATTATTATTTTACTTTTTTTAACCTTAGTTAATAAATTATAAAATCACATATATCATGCCCACTACCATCCACTTCATTTGATATTGGGCTATTTACTTCTTAAAGGCTTCTATTTTAAAAGCCAAGTGCAAATTAGCCCCTTTTAGAAATAGTCACCTAATTTTCACTTTACGCGATTAAATCCTTTTGTTTAATCGGACACCTAAACGACAAAATTAAATCACAAAATTTTCACAGACATAAATTCACACAGAATAAACACTAAAAATAATTTAAAAATATTTTTCTAACTAGGATTTGTGGACCCGAAACCACCGTTCAGATTAGGGTCTAAATCGCGCTGTTACAACTTATGACTATTTCGTTATATATATCATCTCATACATATCAACACAATCATGCAATTCATTTCAAGCATATTAACATACATATTTAAGCTACACGAACTTACCTTGAAATTGGTTTGTATTTGAATTTCAACTAATCCGAAACATTTTGCTTTCCTCAATCTAGTTTCGTAGTTGGTCTTTCTCGATCTATATGGGTAGATTTAACTATTAATCTATCATATTTCATATACATTTGCATCCTATTACATCCTAGGCAAAATTATCATTTTGCCCCTATCTTTTTCAAAAATTTTGATTTCGTCCTTAGGCTTGAAAAATGAAATTCATGAAATTTAATCCTCTTTCCAAGCCTAGATGAAATTTATATACTACATTTACAGCACATACATTTCACAAATTTTAGAATTTTCTATGGGTTTTACCACTTTTTCAGTTTACTCCTTAAATCAAGTTTTCATCAAAAATTGCTTTGTAAAAGTTGTTTATCTCTGAATAAATTTTCATTTTATACCATAAATTTCTAATTTTCAGCATATTTATCCATGACCCAAATTTCATACCTTGATAACTTTTCAAATAAATCCCCTAAATAGAAAGATTAGACTATCCCGATTCCAAAATTATAGAAATGATTAAAAACGGGACTTGATTTCATACCTTTTTAAGCTTGAAAAGTTTTCTTCCTCTCTCTTAGAGTTTCATAAAAAATTTGGGGAAGATGATATGAAAATAGATGCTTTTTTTTTCTTTTTAATTAAGTATCATCTATTAATTTTATTGATTTCTAATTTAGTCCCTACCCTTTTCTAATTTTTTTATGGATGAGTCATTAAAATATCTACTAACTACTCTTCAATGGTCTAATTACCATATAAGGACTTTAAGTTTTGAATTACATAGCTATTTGATACCTATAGCTATTAGAACCCAACTTTTGCATTTTATGCAATTTAGTCCTTTCCCTAATTAAACACACAATCGGTAATTTTTCATATCAAAATTTTCACGTTACCTTCCTATCATGATTCCAATCATAAAATAAAATAAAATAAAATTTTATTTTTGGCTCAGATTTGTGGTCTCGAAACTATTGTTTCGATATCACCGAAAATAGGCTGTTATAGTGACTGAACCCTAAAGGAACAAAAATGGCTTTCTTTCTCTTGAATATTCAGTTGGAGAAGATGATAAGAGATAAAAATTGGTTTTTTATTTATTTATTTTAACATTAATTTACTAATTTACATAATTAACCTTTTAATTTTAATCAAATTTAAACAATACCAATATCATAAATGTCCACTAACACACTAATAGTCTAATTACCACATAAGGACCTCCACTTTAAGGTTCCATAGCTATTAGACACCTTTAGCTATTAGAACACCATTTTTACAGTTTACGCGATTTAGTCCTTTTTATCAAATTAAGCATTCAAACGATAAAATATCTTGACGAAATTTTCACACAATCATACTATCATAATGTAGACATTAAAATGATAATAAAATAATTACTTCAACCTCAAATTTTTGGTTCCAAAACCACTATTCCAATTGACTAAAAATAGGCTGTTACAACTCCCCCCTTAGGAATTTTCATCCCCGAAAATCTTACCAGAAAATAGGTTAGGGTACTGTTTTCTCAAGCTTCTTCAGGTTCCCACGTAGATTCTTTGACACCATGCCGTTGCCATAGAACCTTCACTAAAGCTATGCTTTTATTTCTCAACTCTTTAATCTCTTGAGCTAGAATTCTGATCGATTCTTCGTTATATGTCATATCAAGCTGAATTTCAATCTCTGTCGGAGAAATTACATGTAACGGATTTGATCTATATAGCGTAATACAGACACATGAAACACATTATGGATCTTTTCTAATTCTTACAGTAAAGCTAATCAATATGCCACTGGCCTTATTCTCTCAATAATTTCATACAACCCAATAAACCGCAGACTCAATTTTCTTTTGTGACCAAAACGAAGAATCTTTTTCCACAGAGATGCTTTCAAAAATACTATATTGTCAATTTGAAATTCAATTTCTTTATGTTTCAAATCCGCATATGATTTCTGTAGATCTGAAGCTACTTTTAAACTATCGTGAATTACTTTTACTTTATCTTCGGTCTATCTGATCAAATCAACCTCGTGAATCTTTTTCTCATTAAGCTCGGTCCAATACAATGGAGTTCGCCATTTATGACCATATAATGCTTCATACGGTGCCATCTTCATGCTCAATTGGAAACTGTTGTTATACCCGAATTTAACCAACAATACATATTTTTGAGAATCTGAATTACTCTCTCAGACTGACCGTCGATTTGAGGATGAAAAGCAGTACTAAAGTTCAACCACGTACCCGAAGCTTCTTGTAATTTCTTCCAAAATCGTGATGTGAACCTTGAATATCTATCCAAAATAATGGAAATTGGCATCCCGTGAAATCTAACAATCTTAGATATGTACAATTCAGCTAATCTCTCGAGTGAAAAATCTATACGTACCAGAATGAAATGTGCAGATTTCATCAGTTTATCAACAACAACCCATATAGCATCTTTTTTTTTTAGATATAGGGGTAATCCTGATAAAAAATCCATCGTAACTCTATCCTATTTCCACTCTGGTATCATCATTGGCTGTAGTAGCCCCGAAGGCACTTGATGTTCGACTTTAACTTGTTGACAAATCAAGTATTTCAACACAAATTCTGAAATGTCTCGTTTCATACCCGACCACCAGTATAATTGTTTCAAATCATTATACATTTTAGTACTCCCCGGATGAACAGATAACAACTACTGTGTGCTTCGTGTAGAATTTTCTGAATAAGCTTAAAATTTCTCGGTATACAAATTCTACCTCAAAACAGTAAACAATCATCAGATTCGATCTGATACTCTGGATCAATAGTTGATTTGCATTGTACTATTTTAGATTGCAATTCATTATCACATTTTTGAGCCTCACAAATTTGTTTTAGAAATAATGGTTTAACTTTTAACTCGGCTAAAATCAAACCATCATCAGACAAAGTTAATTGTGTGTTCATTGCCCTTAAAGCAATCAAATACATTCACTTTCCTCAGATGATAATCAATCACTAACTCATAGTCTTTCAACAACTTGAGCCATCTTCGTTGTCGTAAATTTAAATCTTTTTGAGACATTAGATACTTTAAACTTTTTTTGTTAGTAAAGATATCGCAATTTTCACCGAATAAATGATGTCGCCAAATTTTCAATGCGAACACAATATCATCCAATTCTAAGTCATGTGTCGGATAATTCTTTTCATGCGATTTCAGTTGTCTGGAAGCATAAGCTATCACTTTGCCCTTTTGCATCAAAACACATCCCAAACCATTTAATGACGCGTCATTGAAAATAACAAACTCTTTAGCCAACTCAGGTTGAACTTAAACTGATGCCTCAGTTAACAATGCTTTCAACTTTTCAAGACTCTGTTGTCACTTCTCGGACCACTCGAACTTCACATCTTTCTGTAGCAATCGAGTCATCAGTGTAGCAATCATTGAGAACCCTTTTACAAAATGAAGATAGTAGCTAGCTAATGTTACACCCCAAACCCGGCCTAGACATTATGGCCGAATTTGGCGTGTCACATCGAAGTGCTTTTCAAAAATAAGACTTGTCGTTAAGAATTGAATTTAAGTTAAAACCCTTTTATTTTTCATTGCCTAGGAAAATTTGGCAAATTAAGTTGTTACTAATTGAAATCAATTTGTCAAAACGATTTCCATATTTATCACCATTGATTCCTTAAACTGAATAAAATCACAGAAGCTTTTAAAAACCTTGAAGTTTAAAGTGCGTGTTTTCCTTGAAAATAGTTAAGATTTTGAAAACTCATCTTTTCCTAGTCTAGCAGTTTAAGGTAAGAAATCAAAGCATAAAAAAAGTTAAAACCACAAATGGCCTTATTACATAATCAAAAACCCAATATGAAATTTAAATAAATAAAGTCAAAAGTAGAACATCCACAATCGTTTGGCCACCTCCGAGTCTTTCGCGGCTCCAAACCGTCTAAGGCTGAGGATTACCTGCACAGTTAAAAGAAAGGGTGAGTTTATGAAAACTCAGTGTGTAATCCCCTATCAGTCAAATAGTAAACAATGCATGTAGTAACAGTCTGGGCCTGAGCCCTATTCAATAACAGTACAGTTTGGGCCTTAGCCCTATACAGTAACAATATGGGCTGAAGCCCAATACAGTATCAGTACAGTGGAATGTAATTATGCATCCCACCCAAATCCAGCTAGTACACCACCCGTACCAACCAACACACCATGTGGGGATATAAATCGACCTACCCAACCAGCACACCAATATCGTAGCAAAACTGCCAGTAATAATAATGTAGCATAGATGCCAGAAACAGTAAATGTGGCAAAGCCACCAGTATCAGTAATTGTGACATAGTCACCAGTACAGTACTTCCTCTATATCAAAATCCCAGCCCCATATAGTATGTCACGTCATAAATATTACGTGTATACAAAGCCATACTTCGTACAATCATATATGTAAATCATAAGCACATCAGTCATACGAAACATAAGGGCATAATCATCATTTTACCATACAAGGGTATTACGGTCATTTTACCATACAGGGGCATTACGGTCATTTTACCTTACAAGGGTATTACTATCATTTTACCCTACAGGAGTATTACGGTCATTTTACCCTATAGGGGTATTACAGTTATTTTACCTATTTTAGGGTTTTAGCTCAGATAACGACCTCTCTGAAGGTCTACAGTTGCTTCGAGCGACACAGATAACCTAAATGATCATAACGGTGTAAATGGGCCTAAGGCCCACCACTCGGCCCAAATGGGCCCACACACTCGTGTGGTCCATTTAGCCAAAATTTACCATGGCCATGCGAACTACACTGCCAAAATTAGTAATTACCATGCACCGTTGATTTTACTCGTGTAGAGCCCACTAGCCCATTGGGCCCACGCAGCCTATTTTGTCTTATCGAGGCCCAAAATAGGCTAAGCCCATGAGAAAGCTCATGGTGGCCTCTCCAGTCTTACACCCATGATTCGTGGGCCTAGCTTACCACATGTGCGTTCGCACACCCATGTGGTCAAAAGGCCATTCTTTCGACTTTTTTTGTTCTACAATCTATTTAGTGTGTGAATTCACAAGTTTATTCGATGTTTTGACAGTAGAAAAATTGGGTGTACAATTACACACATGTTATATAATTGCTGACACACCCTTTTGAGATCAAAGCACCTATGATTCACAATAATCCACCATTAGTCATATGCGTGGAAAATCCAAACCAAAGTATGGAGAACACTCTAACAGATTCATCAGAAGTTATAATCCCTTGTAAATAAATATTACCTAAAGTACTTGCCACGAATTGACAGGATTACTCACTATGAAAGGAAAATCGGCCTAACACCCTTGGCTATAGAGATCACGCCCCTAGCAACATTCGACAACCACAGAGTTAAGTGCCAACCATAAGGTAGAATAAGGGTGAATGAGTAGGATATATTCGACTCATAGAAGAAGAGGAAATCGCAAACCTGAGAGAAGAAAAGACTAACCAAAAATTGGCCTTGACTTCAATCCAAATGCTACCTAGGTAACACAGGAGATATTTGGTTTAAGCAGAAGAAAATAGCACGATTGAGAGGGGAGGAAGAGAAGTACGGCAACAAATGCCAGAGGTATTCGGCTAAGAGGGTAATGTTGGAGTCAGTGAGAGAAAGGACTATATTCAGCTAAGGAGGAATAGAGTGAGGGAAAAAGAAAAGGTAAAATGGAGTCAAGAAGTGCCTATTCAAAGCCGAAACTGTGGCTAGGGTAATAGGCCTATTCGACAGACTGGAAAGGGAGGGAAGAAGAATCGAATCACCCTACCAAAAGATGTACGAAAAGAAAAGTAAAGCTCAGCTTCCGAAGTGAAAAGTGAAAACCATCACAATTTTCCAAAAAAAACTCGAAATGAAGTGAACACAACTTAGCTATACCCGAAATCTTGAGGAATCAATGCCCTATTTGGCCACAACTCCTCCTTCCATTCGAAATCCTTCAAAATTCTCCTAAATTCACTCCAACTGATCAACTCCCCATCCACATCCCAAATTCTACTCCTAGAATTTCTTAATTTATCGATTCAAACATCCTACCTGCAGAGTTCTAGTCAGCTTCTGCTTCTCACATGGCAAGAGAGCAAAATAAATACTCTTTTTACCTTGCCATAAATTGAACCTTAGACCTCAAGGGAACTATCCACACTCCTCATCCACTAGATCACTAGGCTCTTTGTGTCATATCTTACCAAATTTTATTTATAATCGTACTGACCAAAGATAGGGGTTTTATGCTTAAAAACCAAAATTTCGTGGAAGCCAGGACTTGAACCCATGACTTCCTAGACACTTCCAGAGCACACAACTGCTAAGCCAACCACTCAATTGTGTCACTTCCTTGCACAATTAAATATTTATGTGTAGTTTCCTAACTGCACCCCCGCTCAAACCTAATACTTCGAGGCCCAAATTCGGGGCGTTACAATTCACCCCTTCTTAAAGAAATTTCATCCTCGAAATTTTCCAACTAGCAGGGTAGTTGCGTAACAACTACACCACTACGCTCTCACTACGCACTCTGATCCCGATAATGCTAACACACTTTAACTTGAACTTGGAACTTCTTACACACACCCAAAACACCTACCCATTGGAGTAGATATACATCACACATACAATATCTATGTCCAAAGCATCACACTCAAAGAAAACATACCTAAATTGAAAGTGATTGGCAGTCCCGAGCCCGATGTTCTTTAGACCCGCATCTGAGACATGCTGCTGACTTCCTCCAGCATTCGCCCGGATGATGCCTTCTGCAATGCTTGCAAGTTAAAAAGTTTGGATGCGTTTTAACATGCTTCATGGAATGAGGCTCTAGCCCCAAAGAACTACGATCTCTCTTCTTCTTACAGTCCACACACCTAGCCCGGAGTGTTTTACCAATCTCCTTAACTTCCTCTAGCGCTTCCCTTACTAACTAGGTTAGCGCCTACCAGAAGTTGGCAGACTTACCCTGACTTCTATCTCCTGAACCATCTCATATTCCGGTGAATCTGGTCTTCTCTAATAGGCATGTGACTCGAAGCTGAAAACCCAGTACTAACACTTCCTCGGCCTTTACCGCGACCACGTGTACCCCTTTCATGAGTACCTCTAGTGCTTATTTCTATAATGAATTATCTGTTTAAAAGTCTTATGTATCAGTTCATAATTCCAATAATTATTAACGAATATTTTATGATCAAGAAATGGTTAAAGTTTTGTTTTCATAGAGTAGAGTCTCACTACAGTTTTCAGTCTTCTATAGTCTCAGTTTTCCTACAGTCTCAGTTAACTCAGACTCTGGGGTTTCCAGTATAGTACCACTACCTATACTATAACATTTCAATCTATAATAGTAAATAGTGTCATAGAACATACAGATTTGGCACCGGAGAATCGGTGTGCCATATGGGTAAACCTTCCAAAAATACTTCAAGAACAATTTTCCAAAAATTCCTAATATTTTTCAAAACCCATTCCACAGCCGAGTTTTACAACTTGCCTCTGATACCACTAAATTTAACACCCCAAAGTCGGCTTAGACGTTATGGCTGAATCTGGCGTGTCACATCGAAGTGCTTTTCGAAAATATGACTTGTTGTTAAGAATCTAAATTTAAGTTAAAACACTTTCAGTTTTCATTTTCTTGAAAAAATTTGGCAAATTAAGTTGTTATTAATTGAAATCAATTTTTCAAAATGATTTCCATATTTATCACCGTTGATTCCTTAAATTGAATAAAATCGCAAAAGATTTTAAAAACCTTGAAGTTTAAAATGCGTGTTTTCCTTGAAAACAATTAATATTTTGAAAACTCATCTTTTCCTAGTCTAGCAGTTTAACGTAAGAAATCAAAGCCTAAATAAAAGTTAAAACAACAAATGGCCTTATTACATAATCAAAAACCCAATATGAAATTTAAATAAATAAAGTCAAATGTAGAGCATCCGCAATCGTATGGCCACCTCCGAGATCCTCGTGGCTCCAAACCGTCTAAGGCTGAGGATTACCTGCTCAGTTAAAAGAAAGGGTGAGTTTATGAAAACTTAGTGTGTAATCCCCTATCAATCAAACGGTAAACAATGCATGCAGTAATAGTCTGGGCCTGAGCCTTATTCAGTAATAGTACAGTTTGGGTCGGAGTCCTATACAGTAACAGTGTGGGCCGAAGCCCAATATAGTATCAGTACAGTGTAATGCAATTATGCATCCCACCCAAATCCAGCCAGCACACCACCCGTACCAACCAACACGCCATGTGGGGATATAAATCGACCCACCCAGCTAGCACCCCAATATCGCAGCAACGCTGCCAGTAATAATAATGTAGCATAGCTGCCAAAAATAGTAAATGTGGCAAAGCCACTAGTATCAGTAGTTGTGACATAGTCACCAGTACAGTACTTCCTCCATATCAAAATCCCAACCTCATGCAGTATGTCATGTCATAAATATTACGTGTATACAAAGTCATAATTAGTAATATCATATATGTAAATCATAAGCACATTAGTCATACAAAACATAAGGGTATAATCATCAATTTACCATACATGGGTATTGCGGTCATTTTACCATACAGGGCTATTATGGTTATTTTACCCTACAGGGGCATTACGGTCATTTTACCCTACAAGGGTATTACGGTTATTTTACCCTATAAGGGCATTACGATCATTTTATCCTACAAAGGTATTACGGTTATTTTACCTATTTTGGGGTTTCAGCTCAGATAACGACCTCTCCGAAGGTCTACAGTCGCTTCGAGCGACACCGATAACCTAAATGATCATAACTGTGTAAATGGGCCTAAGGCCCACCACTCGGCCCAAGTGGGCCCACACACTCGTGTGGCCCTTTTAGCCAAAATTTACCATGGCCATGCGATCTACACGTCTTAAATTAGTAATTACCACGTACCGTTGATTTTACTCGTGTGGAGCCCACGAGCTCGTTGGGCCCACACAGCCCATTACGGCCTATCGAGGCCCAAAATAGCCTAAGCCCATGAGAACGCTCATGGTGGCCTCTCCAGTCTTACGCCCATGATTCGTGGGCTTGGCATACCACATGTGCGTTCGCACACCCATGTGGTCAAAAGGCCATTCTTTCGGCTTTTGCCGTTCTACAGTCTATTCAGTGTGTGAATACACACGTTTATCTGACGTTTTGACAGTAGCAAAATTGGGTGTACAATTACACACCTGTTATGAAACTGTTGACACACCCTTCCGAGATCAAAGCACCTACGATTCACAACAGTCCACCATTAGTCATATGCGTGGAAAATCCAAGCCAAAGTATTGAGAACACTCTAACATATTCATCAGAAGTTATAATCCCTTGTAAATAAATACTACCTAAAGTACTTACCACAAATTGATAGGATTACTCACTACGAAAGGACAATCGGCCTAACCCTCTTGGCTATAGAGATCGCGCCCTTAGCAACATTAGGCAACCACAGAGTTAAGTGCCATCCGTAAGGTAGAATAAGGGTGAATGAGTAGGATATATTCGGCTCATAGAAGAAGAGGAAATCGCAAACCTGAGAGAAGAAAAGACTAACCAAAAATTAGCCTTGACTCCAATCTAGATGTTTCCTAGGTAACACAGGAGATATTCGATTTAAGCATAAGAAAATAGCACAATTGAGAGGGGAGGAAGAGAAGTACGACCAGAAATGCCAGAGGTATTCAGTTAAGAGGGTAATGTTGGAGTGAGAGAGAGAAAGGAGTATATTCAGCCAAGGAGGAATAGAGTGAGGGAAAAAGAAAATGCAAAATGGAGTCAAGAAGTACCTATTCAGAACTGAAACTGTGGCTAGGGTAATAGGCCTATTTGATAGACTGGAAATGGAGGGAAGAAGAATTGAATCACCCTACCAAAAGATGTACGAAAAGAAAAGTAAAGCTCGGCTTCTGATGTGAAGAGTGCAAAGCATCACAATTTGCCCAAAAAAAACCCAAAATGAAGTGACCACAACTTAGCTATGGTCGAAATCCTGTGTAATCAATGCCCTATTCAGCCACAACTCCTTCTTCCATTCGAAATCCCTCAAAATTCTTCTAAATTCACTCCAACCGATAAACTCCCTATTGATACGTGATATTCGTGACAGGTTTTAAATATTTATAATGAATCATTCTTGAAACTAACTATTATCACGATGAAGGCAAGTGTACCTATTGAACAGTAGTATAGCTTTAGCAAGATCAGATTATCGAACCCAAAGGAACTAAAAGTACTAGTATTAACTTTCTTTTTTATTATTTAGCCTAAAAAATAAAAGGGTTTTGTTTATCTAACTAATTAATTAAACTAAGAAATCACAGAAAAGAAATTTGGGGACAAATACTTTTCAGAAAACTCGATTGATTAAGACAATACCTAAGGAAAAATCCAACTAGACTTCAGTTCTTATTTGACTCTGAATCGGGCAATTTATTCATTCAACTTGTTTCGTAGAGATTCCTAAGTTATATTATTATCTCTCTCAAGATTAACAACGTCTAACCCTAGTTTGAATAATTGAAATCTCTTTCTAATTAACACCCTAAGGTTGCATTAACTCGATCTATAGATCCCTAATCTGGCAAAATCTTGTCACCCTATCTCTAGGCGCACAACCAGCTCCGCTTAATTATGACAAATTTACTCTTAGACGGGGTTTA
The DNA here is from genome assembly GCF_007990345.1 of Gossypium hirsutum. Taxonomy (NCBI): domain Eukaryota; kingdom Viridiplantae; phylum Streptophyta; class Magnoliopsida; order Malvales; family Malvaceae; genus Gossypium; species Gossypium hirsutum. The sequence goes on from NC_053430.1 coordinate 70,589,485, forward strand.
TTCCTCCTCTGAATAAGAGCTTAACTTGAATCAATATCCTGGAATATCAAAACAAGAATTAAGAACATATAATTAAGAACAAGTCAAATATTTATCATACAATTTAGATAATAATAACAAGATCCGTCTTAGGTTTCATTCCCCTTAGGTATTTAAGGGTTTTAGTTCATACTAATGAAAGAAAACATCTCAAAAGAATAAAAATAACAAAACATAAGAAAACCCAAAACTCTTGAGGGAATTTGAAGGGAGATATTCAGTCTTGACGGTGAATCTGGCTTCTGAGATGGATCGATAGGCTTCCCTTGAGCAATTCCTTGCTTCCTCCTCTACATCCCCCCTCTTCTCCTCTTCTAGGGTGTATTTATAGGCTTTGGAATGCCTAAGAGCCCTCAAAATTGGCCTTTTCTGAATTGGACTAAACTTGGGCTAGGCAGGGACACGCCCGTGTGCGATTGCTTAAGGCCGTGGTCAAGGCTGTTAAATGGGTACAGGCGTGTGATCTACCAGTGTAAATCGTGCTTTGACCTTGCCAAAGGGACACGACTGTGTGGTCTGCCCTTGTAAGGAAGTTCAGGCCGTGTTGATTTCGTATGTTGGCCAGTAAGCATGGGATATAAATATGTATAAATTACGGTTTATCAAATACCCCCACACTTAAGCATTTTCTTGTCCTCAAGCAAAATTCTCAACTTATAATCAAAATAAATTCTTCTCAACTTATAATTTCTATCGATAATATCTCAAAATAATCCATAGGTAATCATACATTGAAAATTCAACTGAAAGAACATCAAAGTTTCAAACATTCCAAGTTGAGCATTTTATTATGAAAACATAGGTGTCTCCTCTCATCTAAGTATTTACCTTTGATTCAAAATATCACAGAGTTTCACAAGCTCACTAAAGATTCACTCAAATCACTCGAGGTGTTTAAGTACAATAAATAAAGCACTCAATAGTCAATGATGAAAAGTCATTACCATAGGCTTGCATGAAAATCAAATCTCCACCACTATAAATTGAGATGAAAAATCAATCAAAAGGTCTTTAGAGGGTTGTAACGTGGCTTTGGTTAGAGGGTGTGGTCACAAGCTGAAAGAAAGGGTTAGAATCGAGATTGAATTGAAAATTGCCTAACTAGAAAAATGACTAGTCATCAAATGCGTACAATAGAGCTTTTTCTCAGAATATGGAATTTAACTTCTTTAGCTCAGAAGATCACTACTACTAATATGTATACATGTATCTTTTTTTTTAAGAACAAGTCAAATTACAAAATAGAATAAAACATGGCTAAGCAACTATTCCAACTCAAATCTCGACAAAAATAGGGATCAAATTAATTTAAGGGATTTCAACAATAATGAGTTAAAGGTTAATATAGAGGGCAAATTAATGAATGAGTTGTTAGGCTCAAGGGGGATCACTAAGGGTTAATTATGAAGGTAGGCTTTTATAGAGTGAGTGGGTTAAACCTAAGTGCCTTTATCATTTTGATATATCAAATCAAATGGTGTGGTCTTGACATGCATAATCAAGCAAGTTCTAGAATAACAATTCAATACTGACACACTCATAATGAAAGTGAGCATGAAAGAAATAATTGATGCTCTAAAGGCTCAAGATCTCAAAAAAATTATGGCTTTTTGATGTTTAAACTTGTGAATTCCAACTCAAAATAATACCTAAACTCGGGGAAAAAACCTAAAATTTTTTAATTCTTCAAAAATCAACTTATCATGCTTGATTCCCTAATGTCTTAAAGTTTAAACAATCAATGCATAAATGCCTATGTTTTAATTCAAGACATATCAATAAAAATCATAAATTAATCAAAATCCATTCTAATCATGGCATGAGAAGATCACATGAGAATAAGACAAAATTCTGGGATTTTTAATGACGATATAAAAGACCCCCCACACTTAAGATGTACATTTCCCTCAATGTACAAAGGTAGATATATTGCAAAAGATAGATTTAGAATCATAAGATAGAGAGAGAAGTGAAACTTCCTGAATGATGAATGAACTCCTTGAATCGGTGTTTCGGAGAATAATCGGCTTGAGAGTGGAGGAGGATACTCCGATGGTGGTAGAGGTTGGGTTCCACAAATACTGACCCAAAAGAATATTATATCTCAAGTTGGCTGTGGTCGTGGTCGAAAAGGACATGGTAGTCGTGGAGAACCTTTCCTAGTGGAGTTTCAAGTTCCTGAGTAATAGTGAACTTTGGAGCTCTTTATAATTGTGATAGAATCAGGAACTCTTTTAGGATATATATAAGGAAGACTAAGTACTCATAATGAATTAGCTGAAATTAAAAATTGTAAAATAATAATTATAAAATCTAATAGAAATAAGGTGAAAGAAAAATAAAAAGTAGTTTTAAAATAAAATAAAAGTAAAAACATAAAATAATAAATATTTTTTTTTAAAATTATTCATCGCTAGATGGTTCGCGAGGTGGGGGTGGCGATGAGATGTGGAAGTGCTGACAAATTTGTTGTATAGTAGCATCAATGTTATCGAAGCGCTGAAAACACTGTTACTCGAATCGGGTAAGGCGCTCAGAGATGTAAGCGTATGAAGCCACTGCATGAACTGGACGAGAGGGTGGTGGTGGCTGAGACGGTGGGTCCTCATTATGTGGAGGGACATCATCAGTAATGTCCTCGGGATCCTCCTCCTCGGTGGATTGGGCTAGGCGATACTGAGGATGGTGGGTTCCTTGGCGCTTCTCGATCATCCTCATACTAAGCATGCTCAAGATGCCCTATGGGGACATCTAGCCCATGAGAGTGAGGGAGGATCATTGGGCCACTGTGTTGAGGAGCCCAAAGTGCCGAGCCAACCACGTCACATAAGGCCCAATGGAGATGACCCCTTTCCTATGCTGCTCCGTCTAATGTTGAATGGTGAGGGAAATAAAATAGGCAAGGTCGAAGATGTGCCCATGCTACAAACACCATAGAAAGTAGGCATCATGAGTCTTGACGATGCCAGTGCTCTCTTACCTTCCTGTTAACGTGTGAGCTAAAATGGCGTGCAGGTACCTCAGAGATGGAGGGAGAGCTGATGCCTTGGAGCTGCTAGGATTGTAGGATGCAGAGCCATGGACGAGGGCGATCCATTACCGTGAGAGAGAATGATGGATGTGGCGATTGAGAGTGTGGAGTTCATTCTCCTCCATAAACTCTTCCGTGTAAAGGCCCAGTGCGGTACCGAACTCTGGGACGCTCAACTAGCGGACTAGACTGCCAAGGCAAAATTTGACCTTTCCCAGATCATCAAAACGGGTCATCAGGGTCTGAAGATGAAATGTTGAGCAAAATTCTATGTGAGCTCGAGATACGTCTGCTCGACAATCTCAAAGAACAGTCCCCAAGGATCGGTGGTGAGGAGGGCCCGAATTGCATCAGCAAGTTGGACTTGTTCTAGCGCGGTCCAGTCTATACAGTGGCCCAGTTCCAAGGGTCGGGCCCATAGAATCTAAAATAGTTCCTCCTGATTGCCTAGTGGAAATTGGAGGAAGGGGTGGCGAATTTCTGCGGTAGGTCCCGAGGATGACGCCCTTTTCCATTTTTTCGAAGCGGGGACGGCGGTCTTCTTGCCATGTGAGGTAGACATAATGTACCTGTAACGGAAATTAAAGTGGAATGTGAATACTTTCCATGGGGCTTACATATTAACCTATACTATAACAACCAAAATAAATGTGCCAAATAACCCTATGAGAATAAGTAATGGAGATATCTAAAGAATGAATTTGTGTGGGGTTAATAGAATGAAACTCATAGAAACAATGAATGAATGTAGCCTAATATACTGACTAAGAAAAAAATTTACCAAAACAAAACTTAAAAACATAAATTTATCTACTATTCTAACTATGAATGTGTATGTAAAATAGTCAAATGAAGCATAGAAATCATGAAAAAAGTAAAATAATTGAAGAAGATTGAGATAAAAGAGTAAACAAACACAAGAGGAGGAGCTTAGGCGTAAAAAATGTGGTTGAAGACGGCGCACGGGCGTAGTAGGAGGCCGTGTGAATCTGCAGCGGCTAGGGTTAGGGATTTTGGGTGAAGGAGATGATGAATAGTAAAGGGTATTTATAGATTTTGGGACACACGGCCAGGGTACACGCCCATGTTCCTCAATTTTTGCCCGTGTAATTGACGAATTTTGAATTTGGGCACGTCTAACATTTGGCCTACGCTCGTGTTTCTTGGGCGTGTGGGTGCACACGGCCGTGTCGTACGATCATATCTGTCTTCGTTCGCTTCTCCCACTCTCATGTATGTAGGCCCACGCTCGTGTAAATCTGATAGGTTCAACCACGGGTTCTAGACATGGGTGTGGCAAATGCCCGTGCTATTTTCTCAGGTTCAACAACGGTTGTTTTCTAGACAAAATTTGGCTATTTTCCAAGCCATCTTTCTCACCCAATCTTGCATTTACCTACACAAACCAAATGGCACATATAACATGGCATAAATAGGCATTCAAACCAATTCAACCAAGCCTAGTTCATGCTAATTCCATACCAAGAACTATAATGTTCATAACATTACAATTTGCCTATTCAAAGAATACCAATTTTATATTCACAAATCACCTAATTGGTTAACTTCACATATACGTTATCATGCCTAAAATCACAAGCATGCCATATCTCCAAATTTCAACCATTTGGTATTCGACATACCAGTTCACAATAAGCATTCACCTAGCAAATACCAATCACATAAGATAGGCCATTTGCACATATATAAATACACATAACCAAGCATGCCAAAATAATCCAAATTACATAGTTATACACATAACCAAGCATTTATCATTTACAAGCCAAATCAAATGGCTAAATCCATTACCAAACTATAGACCAAATTAACCACAACTCCTATACATACCATATAACCAAATACACAAGTTCAAAAGTACCAAAATAAAAGCTTGATAGTGTGATGAGATCTCCGACGACTCCCAAATCCGAGCAAGCTTTGAAATCACTATAAAATATGGAAAAAAAATAACAGAGTAAGCTATAAAGTTTAGTAAGCTCGTATAGTTAATAAGTAAAACCTACCATTCATTCACCATTCAAGTAATACAAACATAATATACTACAAAACCATTTAATCACATAGTTAACATTTATTCATTCACATATTAATCATGAACTAACAATTTCATGGATTCAATGCTTATATGATTTCTGTACATACCTGTACTAATACTTATATATCTCTCACCATTTCATATCTTTGACTTACCCATTGAACCATTTGGAATAATATCAGATACGCGGGAATCTCACACCCTAGGTGCCAATACAAGGCCAAAGCGATCTCAATCTCATATCTCATATAATGCTCACTCTCGAGTTATCAAAGGGTCTGCTCACAGAAGCTGACAAGAATCTGAAACATGTTCTAGATAACTCAGCCATCGGTAGAACGCACAGACCAGTACCCAAAACACATAACCCCTAATGACATGTCATTGTATCTTAATCTAATCCTAAGGTCCAACTAGGATTTCACATTGCCAAATCTTTGTCGAACATATCCGTATGGTCATATTCACAATTAATTCAATAATAAATAATTTAAAACACAATTATATTAATGCTTATTAACATATGAACTTACCTCGTTTCACAAAAATGATGAAATGAATCGACTAGTCCAATACTTTGTTTTTCCCCTGATCTAGATACGAACTTCGTTTTTCTTGATCTATATACTATCAATTTTAACTTATTCAATTATCATTCTATTAAATTTAGCCCAAAAATCACATTATATCAAAAATTACACTTTTACCCCTAATAGTTTTACATCTTTACAACTTAGTCCCTAGCTCATAAAAATACAAATTCATGCAATTAGGTCCCTACCCATGCTAGCCGAATTTCCCTTATTATCAAAGTAGCCCATATTTTTCACTTATTTCACAATTTAACCATGAATTTTTCACATTTTACAATTAAATCCCTAATTTGCAATTTCAACCAAAATCACTTAACAAATATTGTTTATCTAACAACAACCATTCATTTTCTACCATCAAACATCAAAATGCACACATATTCATCAATGGTAAAACCCTAAATCTTTAACAATTTTGCAAATTAGTCCTGGGCAAGCTAGATTAAGCTACAACGACTCCGAAAACATAGAAATCATTAAAAATTGAGTCAAAATCACTTACATGCACAAAGGAAAATTGGCCGAATGCATCAAGCTATTCCCATGGATTTTCTATGCCTTAATTTTTTCTTGGAGAAAATGAATGAACCAAAAATTTTCATTTGTTTTATTTAATTTAACTTTAATTACTAAATACCAAAATTAACCTTAAAAATTATCAAAAATTTCAAAATTACCATACCATTATCATCCACTAACACATTAACGGGCTAATTACTACTTTAGGACCTCCTCTTTTAAGTTCTATAACTATTAGACACTTTTAGCAAATAGAACTCCACTTTTACACTTTACGCAATTTTGTCCTTTTTTTCGAATTGAGCATTCAAACGATGTAATTTCTTAACGAAATTTTTACAAATTCATACTATCATGATGTTGACATTAAAATAATAATAATAACCTCAGATTTATGGTTCTGAAACCATTGTTCTGATTTGACTAAAAATGGGCTGTTACATTTTAGCTCAGCTAAAATCGAACCATCATCAGACAAAGATAACCGAGTGTTCATTACTCGTAAAGCAAACAGAGATTTCCTAATCTGAGCATTAGCAACTAAATTGGCTTTTCCCGGATGATAGTCAACCAGATCACAATCTTTTAATAACTCAAGCCATCTACACTGTCTCAGATTCAAGTCTTTTTGCGACATCAGATACTTTAAACTCTTATGATCAGTGAATATGTGACATTTTTCACCAAACAAATATGCTGCCAAATTTTCAATTCAAATACAATAACTGCTAACTCCAAATCATGTATTGGGTAGTTTCTTTCATGTGGTTTTAGTTGTCTAGAAGCATAGGCTATTACTTTACCTTCTTGCATCAATACACAGCCTAAACCATTTAATGACGCATCAGTGTAAATTACAAATCTTTACCTGATTCAGGCTGAACTAACACAAGTGCATCACTCAATAAAGATTTTAATCTATCAAAAATCTATTGCCATTTATCAAACCATTCAAATTTCACATCCTTCTATAACAAATGGGTCATCAGAAAGGCTATCATCGAGAAACCTTTTACGAACCTCTGATAATATCCAGCTAGTCCCAGAACGCTTCTGACTTCAAACACATTTTTCGGTGGTTTCTAGTTAACAATTGCTGATATTTTATTCAGATATACTTGGATACTATATGTTTGAGAAAACAAACTTCCCATAGCCAAAATTCACATTTATTGAATTTGGCATATAATTGTTTCTCGTGCAGAGTTTGCAACACAATTCTCAAATGATCAGCATGTTCGTTTTCATCTCGAGAATATACCAAGATATCATCAATAAATACCACCACAAACTTGTCTAAATACCGTCTAAAAATTTTGTTCATCAAATCCATGAATATTGCAGATGCATTTATCAAGCCAAACAGCATTACAAGAAATTCATAGTGCCCATACCTAGTTCTGAAAGTGGCTTTGGAACATCTGACTCTTTTACCCATCACTAATAGTAACCAGAATGAAGATCAATCTTCGAAAATATAGTGGCACCTTTCAGTTGATCAAACAAGTCATCAATATGTGGCAGTGGATACCTATTCTTTATTATGACTTTGTTAAGCTACCTGTAATCAATACACAACCTCAATGATCCAACTTTCTTCTTTACAAACAGAACCAGTGCACCCCAAGGTGAAAAACTAGGTCGACCAAAGCCTCTGTCAATCAATTCTTGCAACCATGTTGTCAACTCTTTCAATTCGGTAAGAGCCATTCTGTAAGGTGCTATAGATATTGGTGTTGTCCCTGAAACAAGATCTATAGAGAACTCCACTTCTCTAACCGGTGGTAAACCAGGTAATTCCTTCAGAAATACATCAGGAAATTCACAAACAACCAGCACTGACTAAATCTTTGATCGTGTGATTTTGTGATAGGTTTTAAATATTTATAATTACTCATTCTTTAACTAACTATTATTGCGATGTAGACAAGTGTACCTATCGAATAGTAGTATAGTTTTAGCAAGACTAGATTGTCGAACCCAAAGGAACTAAAAGTACTAGTAATGACTATCTTTTTATTATCTAGCCTAAGAATAAAGAGGTTTTGTTTTAATTAACTAATTATCTAAACTAAGAACTCACAAAGAAAAGAATTGGGGAATTGTTTTTGGGGAAAATCGATTGACTTAAGAAAAAACCTAAGGAAACTCCACCTACACTTTACTTGTTATTCTGGCTCCGAATCGGACGATTTATTCATTCAACTTGTTCCTTAGAGATCCCTAAGTTATGCTATTATCCCTATTTAAGAATAATAATATCTAATCCCTAGATTGAATAACTGAGACTTTTCTCTAATTAACACTCTAGGGTTGGATTAACTCGATCTATGGATCCCCTTATTGGGTTTCACCCTAATCCGACAAAATCTTGCCACCCTATGTCTAGGCGCGCAATCAACTCCGCTTAATTATGAAAAATGTACTCTTAGACAAGGTCTATTCCTCCTCTAAATAAGAGCTTGTCTTGAATCAGTATCTTGAGATATCAAAACAAGAATTAAGAACACATAATTAAGAACATGTTAAATATTTATCATACGATTCAGAAAATAACAATAAGATTCGTTTTAGGTTTCATTCCCCTTGGGTATTTAGGGGTTTTAGTTCATAACTAAATAAGACAACATCTTAGAAGAATAAAGAATACAAAACATAAAGAAAACCTAAAACTCCTGAATGGAAATTGAGGAGAGATCTTTAGTCTTGATGATGAATCTAGCTTTTGAGATGGTTCAATCGGCTTCCTTGGAGTAATTCCTTACTCCTTATTCTCTATGTCATTTTCTTCCTTCTCTAGTGTGTATTTATAGGCTTCGGAATGCCTAAAAGCCCTCAAAATTAGTCTTTTCTAAATTGGACTCAACTTGAGCTCGGCAGGGACACGCCCGTTGCACACGCCCGTGTTCGATTACTTCAGGCCGTGTTCGAGCTTGCCAAATTGACACGGCCGTGTGCTCTGCCCGTGTGAGGAGGTCCAGGCCGTGTTGATTTCGTACTTTGGCCCATTTTCTCCATTTTTGGCCCGCTTCTCGTTCCTTTCGCTCTCCTATGCTCTCCAAAGTATAAAACATGAAATTAAAGCATTAGGAGCATTGAATTCACCAATTCTAATGAGAAATCCTCCATAAAATGCATTAAACATGGGGTAAAAATATGTATAATTTACGGTTTATCAAATACCCCCACACTTAAGCTTTTGCTTGTCCTCAAGCAAAATTCTCAACTCATAATCAAAATAAATTCTTCTCAACTTATAATTTCTATCGATAGTATCTCACATTAATCCATAAGTAATCATACATTGAGAATTCAACTAAAAGAACATAAAAGCTCCAAACATACCAAGTTTAGCATTTTATTCATGCAAACATAGGTGTCTCCCCTCATCTAAGTAATTACCTTTGATTCAGAATATCACAGAGTTTTACATCCTCACTAAAGATTCACTCAAATCACTCGAGGTGTTTAAGGACAGTAAATGAAGCACTCAATAGTCAATAATGAAAAGTCATTACCATAGGCTTGCATGAAAATCAAATCTCCACAACTATAATTTAAGATGATACATCAATCAAAAGGTCTTTAGAGGGCTGTAATGAGGCTTGGTTAAGGGGTGTGGTCACAAGCTGAAAGAAAGGGTTAGAATCGAGGTTGAATTGAAAATTTTCCTAACTAGAAAAAGAGTTAATTTTCACTTGCGTACAACAGAGCTTATTATCAGAATATGTAATTACTAATAAATATACATAGTTTTTTTTTAAGAAAAAGTTAAATAACATAGACTAAATATTAAGAAAAAAACATAGCTAAGCAATCCATTCAACTCAAATCACGACAAAAATAGGGATTAATTTAGGGGATTTCAAAAATAATGGGTTAAGGGTTAATATTAAGGGTAATACAAAGAATGGTTTGTTAGGTTCAAGGGGGTTTACTAGGGGCTAATCGTGGAGGTAGGCTTTTCATGGCATGAGTGGGTTAATCCTAAGTGCCTTAATCATTTTGACGTATCAACTCAAATGATGTGGTCTCGACATGCATAATCAAGCAAGTTCTAGAATAATAGTTCAATACTGATGCACTCAAAGTAATAATAAAAGTGAGCATGAAAGAATTAATAGATTCTCAAAAGGCTCAAAAATCTCACAAAAATTATGGCTTTTTGATGTTAAAAACTTGTGAATTCCAATTCAAAGTAATACCTAAACTTTGGGGAAACAGCCTAAGATTTTGAATTCTTAAAAATCAACTCATCACGCTTGATTCTCTAATGTATTAAAGTTTAAACAATCAATGCATAATTGCCTATGTTTTAATTCAAGATATATCAATCAAAATCATAAATTAATTAAAATTTATCTTAAATATGATGTGAAAGCTTTTCAAGAGAACAAGGCAATCATTTAGGAATTTTTTTGATAATGAAATAAATACCCCCCACACCTAAGATGTACATTCCCTCAATATATAGAAATAGACATTAAAGTAAAAAAAAATTGGGGGAGAAGTGAAACTTCCTCTATGATGAATTCCTCGAACTGGAGTTTTTGAAGAGTAATTGATTCGAGAGTGGAGGAGGATACTCTGGCAGTCGTAGAGGTTCATTAATCCATAAGTTTTGCACCACAAGAATATTATATCTGGTGGTAGCTATGGTCGTGGTCGAGCAGGACATGGCAGTCGTAGAGAACCTTTCCTGGTGGAGTTTTAGTTCCTATGTGATGATGAGCTTAAGGGCTCGATATAACTGTAATAAAATCAGGAACTTTATAGGGGATATTAGGAAGAATAATTACTCATAAAGAAATAACCGAAATTAATAATTAAAAATAAAATTCTAAAATCTAAATAAATAAAAAGTATTTTTAATAAAAATTAACATAAAAACATAAAATTATAAATAAATGTTTTTAAACATCTTCATCGCTGGATGGTTCGCGAGGTGGGACTGGCGATGAGATGTGGAGGTGCTGACAAATCTACTGTAGAGTAGCATCAATATTGTCAAATTGTTGAAAACACTGTTGCTCGAATTGAGTGAGGCGCTCAGAGATGTCAGCGTATGAAGCCGCCGCATGAACTAGACGAGAGGGTGGTGGTGGTTGAGTCAGTGGGTCCTCGTACTGTGGGGGTTACATCATCAGGAATGTCCTCGTAAGCCTCCTCGTCGGTAGATTAGGTGAGACAATATTGGGGAGGGTAGGTTCCTCGGCGCTTCTCGATCATCCTCATGCTAAGCATGCTCGAGATGCCTTGTGGAGACATCTGGCCGATGAGGGTGAGGGATGATTCTTGGGCCGCGGTGTTGAGGAGCCCAAAGTGTCGTGCCAGTTGAGTCACGTAGGAGCCGATGAAGATGACCCCCTTCCTATGCCGCCCCGTCTGGTGCTGAATCGCGAGGGCGATGAAATAGGCAAGGTCGATGACGTGCCCGTGTGACATACACCATAAGAAGTAGGCGTCGTGAGCGTTGACGATGCCAGTGCTCTCTCACCTTCTTATAATTGTATGAGCTAAAATGGCGTGTAGGTACCTCAGGGACGGTGGGAGAACTGATGCCTTGGAGCGGCTAGGATTATAGGAGGCTGCGCCAGGGGCCAAAGTGTGCTAGCACTTCGAGGGAGAAAAGTGTATGTGGCGAGTGAGAGCATGTAGTTCATTTTCCTTCTTGAACTCCTCCGTATATAAGCCTAGTGTAGCACCGAACTCTGAGATGTTTAGCTGGCAGACTAACCCGCCTAGGCAAAACTACACCGTGCCGGGATCATCGTAGTTCGTCATTACGGTCTGAAGATGGAACGTTTAGCATAGTTCCATCATGAGCTCAAGGTATGTTGGCTCGATAATCCTAAAGAATAGCTCCCAAAGGTCGGTAGTTAGGAGGGCTCGAATCGAATCAGCCAACTGAACTTGTTCTACAGCAGCTCAGTCGATGCAGCGGCCCGCAATTAAAGGTCGGGCCCAACGTATTTGGAACAGTTCTTCTTGGGGCCCTCGGGGGAACTGTAGGAGAGGGTGATGAATTTTTGCGATTAGACCTGCAGAAGAGGACGCTTCCTTCCTCTTCTTTGAAGCAGGTATGGCAGTTTTCTTTCCTCTTGAAGACGACATTGTGTACCTGCAAGTGGAAACATCAATTCATCTTTTGATGAGTGCACAATTTATAATATATAAAAGGAATACGACTAAATTCGAAAAGGAAAATGCATAAATATATTCAACCACAATTACTAAATTCAATTAAAACAATAAGTTCAATGACCCATTTCTTTGTGGCATGAGCATGGTGATATAGGTAAAAATGGCAAGGAATAGAATGTAAAATTCTATATGAATGAAAAGAGATGTCAACACAATATGCATGATTATTTCAACTATCCTAGCCATGAATATTCACTTCTAACTAATTAAATGAAGTGTAGGAATCATGTAATGAGTAAGATTTTAAACATGAGAAAGATGATAACTTGTTTGATAAATGAAATTTATGTGATTATCAATATGGAAATAACATGAAAAATATAGATTAATATGAAAAATAGCATTATAAATCAGTGAATTAAAAGAAAAAGGAGTAAACAAACACTAAGGGAAGAGATTGGGTGTCGAGAATGGAGTTGTAGGCGGCGCACGGGCGTGGCAGAGAGGCTGTGTGGAGTTGCAGGGGCTATGGTTAGGGTTTTTAAATAGGGAAGAAAGTGAATAGTGTACGGTAATTATAGATTTTGGGCCACACGGCCAGGGCACACACCCGTGTTCCCCAATTTCAACCCGTGTGTTTCGCGATTTTCCTATTTGGGTGCGTCTAAAATTTGTCCCATGCCCGTGTACCTCGAGCGTGTGGGTTCACACGGCCATGTCGTACGACCATGTCTAGCTTCGTTCGCTTCTCCCACGCTCGTGTGGGAAATCCCCAGCTCGTGTTAATTTTGACAAGTTCAACCACGGGTGTTGGACACGGGCGTGTCACACGCCCATGCTAGTTTCTCAGTTTCAACCACGGGTCTTCCACAGGGGCATGTCGCACGCCCGTGTTGTTTTGGCAGGTTTGACCATGGCCATGTCGCACAGCCATGGCGTTGGATCGTAGCTCGGGTTGGGGAAATCCTTGCCCTGCTTTCACATGGCCTTAAGCACGCCCGTGTGCTTGGTCATGTCTCTGTGAAAAACCTGTATTAAAGAGCTCCATTAGTAAGTTAGATGTTGAAGACTAAATTTTGGAAGAAGTTAATACAGTTAGTGCTCAGGTTGCCTCCTGAGAAATGCTTATTTATAGTCTAAGCTCGACTTACCTCTCCGTTGAATGATCATGGTGGTTCGAGGAGTTTATACTCCTCATTCCTACTATCAATCTTAAAATAAGGTTTTAAATGGGTATTGTTTACCTTAAAAGTGCCGAACTTGGGATGACTTATCTCCACCGTACCGAATGGAAAATTACTGAGTACCGTAAGAGGGATTTCCTCATTCGATGTGGTAGTGACAATGTGGGGATCTGCGGCATCTAATAAGACTTTATCACCAACCTTAAGTTGATTTGGAGAGGTATCGGGCTCGTTCTGGCATAGTTTCGGTTTATCATTTGTTCTCAGTTTATGTGTTCGCCATTCATCTAGCTTCTCTATTTGTAGCCTTCGTTCTTCATGAACAGAACCTTACTATTGTTTGAGAGTGGCTCATTTACTTCCTTCAGACTTATCTCCTGCAAAGTGGGTTGTATCATGTGGTCAGTTTTAATAGAGTGGTTTAGACGATCACCTTCAATTTCTGATGTGTTGTCAGAATTGTGAGCTTGAAGGGTGAGTGTTTCGTCTCCTACGCGAAGCATGAGCTCACCTGTGCCAACATCAATAATTGTTTTAGCAGTTGCTAAAAACGGCCTTCATAGGATTAAAGGAGTATTGTTATCCTCCTCTATGTCTAAAACAATGAAGTCAACGGGAAATATAAATTTATCGATTTTGACTAGCACATCTTCAATAATACCCTTAGGAAATCTTATGATTTTATATGCTAATTGAATGCTCATCCTAGTCTGTTTGGGTTTCCCGAGACCTAGTTGCTTGAATCTTTTAAAAGGCATGACGTTGATACTAGCCCCTAAATTAGCTAATGCATTATTAACATCTAAACTACCAATTAAGCAAGGAATCGTAAAACTCCCTGGATCTTTTAGTTTGTTCGGTAGCTTATTTTTCAGAATAGCTGAGCACACTGCGTTTAGCTCCACATGCGATGCCTCGTCCAACTTCCGCTTATTTGCTAAAAGCTCTTTTAAAAATTTCATTGCGCTTGGCATCTGCGATAGAGCTTCAAAAAACGGTAAGTTAATATGTAATTTTTTTTAAGAGTTTAAGGAATTTACCAAATTGTTTGTCTGCCTCACCTTGACTTTTGCTTACCACAGTTCCTTGCCGCGGTTCTGGTTCAGGCTCCACAAATCCTTCTTCATCTTGAACATTAATCGCATTGAGCTGTTCCCTTGGGTTGGGTTCAGTATTACTTGGCAAACTACCTTGTGGTCGTTCGGAGATTAGTTTGGAAAGCTGGCCTATCTGAGTTTTGAGCCCTTGGATCGACGCTTGTTGATTCTTAAGTGCTGTCTCTGTAACGCCCCGCACTCGAGACCGTTGCCGGAGTCGAACACGAGGTGTTAACGAACTTAATTCATTTATTTACACAGTTCATTTTAAAATTTCCAGACAAGCTGGCTAACTGCATCACTGTCACCTTAAAAATCATATCTCGAGTTCCAAAACTCAAAAACTGATTCCGTAAATTTTCCCTAAAACTAGACTCATATATCCATCTACATATTTTTTCTAGAATTTTTTGTCGGGCCAATTAGTACAGTTTATTAGTTAAAGTCTCCCCTGTTTCAGGGTTTGACTACTCTGACCTTCATGCATTACGACTTAGATATCTCCCTGTACAAGGCTTCAATACATATGTCGTTTGTTTCTAATGAAACTATACTCAAAAAGAAATCTGTACATATAAAGCATAACTTCTAATTATTTCTGGTTAATGTATGGTAAATTTCAAAAGTCAGAACAGGGGATCCAATAACCGTTCTAGCCCTGTCTCACGAAAACTTAAACATCTCATAAAATACAGCTCATATGGTCGTTTCGCTTCTTCCATATGAAAATAGACTCATCAAGGTCAGATTACATAATTTATTCATTATTTAATTACATTCATACTATTTTTAGTGAATTTTCAAGCTCACATCACTGCTGCTGTCAGCATCTATTTTGAGGGAAATTTCACCTATTCCATAGTTTCCATGATTCAACTAGCCATTGGACTTACATAGCATCAAATATGATCGTGATTAACCATTCCAATGGCTAATCGTTGCCAAGCATTTCCACACCTCTCAATAACCATATATATACAAAATGATTTTAATACTATGCTCAAAATATTTAAGCCATTTTCGCATGGCTATCCGAATATATACACATCACCAAAGGTAGTTGATTAACAACAAAGGTTAGTCCTATACATGCCATTATCAACATTTAACTAAAAGAGTACCAAAAGGGCTTAGATAGTGTGGATGACTTCGACTTCGACAATCCCGAGTCTGATAGCTGACGAACAAAAATCTATAAAATAGAGAATTAAAGAAATGGAATAAGCATTTAATGCTTAGTAAGTTTTGAGTAATGAAATTATTTACGACTAAAGTATAGCGTTCATATGACTAAATGGATAATTTCATATATGCACATTCTCAAAATCATAATTACTTCACGCTTCAACCAATATATTTATACAAAGGGTATCACCTAACTAGAGGCAGGAAGCTCATTAATCAATTGAGCGAGTACTATTTGAAAGGAATCAACCTTTCCGATGCATATACGAAACATACCTTATCGTTTGTATTTTATGAGCGTATTAATTGAAATTATTACAGCAAGATCGCTCGCTTCCAAACCCAAGTATCTTCGGGATTTAGCCGGATATAGCAACTTGCACAAATGCCTTCGGGTCTTAGCCCGGATATAGTCACTAGCATGAATGCCTTCGGGACTTAGCCCGGATATAGTCACTGGCACAAATGCCTCCGGGACTTAGCCCGGGTATAGCAACTACTCGCACAAATGCCTTCGGGACTTAGCCCGGATATAGTAACTTGCACAAATTCCTTCGGGACTTAGCCCGGATATCATCCGAATAATCAAGCACATATACCAATAAATCATGACACATCCATATTTCATTATCATAACTAGAATTCAAACACAAGACGCTTATCAACCATTACCATTTTCGGCTCAATAGCCACATACAAAGATCATGATTTTGATTTGCTTTATAACATGATCTCTATACACATTCAGCTACCTGTCATAGGTATGAACTAATCACCTCAATATACAATTCAAGTAGAATCATTATATCACCGTTTATTTGTTATGCTTATATGTCATGACTTAATCAAATCATAAACTAAGTTTCATTACTCGAAAACTTACCTCGGATGTTGTCGAACGATTTCGACGGCTATTCGATCACTTTTTCCTTTGCCTTATCCAACTTTGATCCTCTAGGCTCTTGAGCTCTTCCTAAACATCAACCAGCCGAACATGAAGCAAGAGAATCCTCTTCCTCTTCCTTCCTCAAGTCACGGCAATGGGGGAGCATGGATGAGACAACTTTGTTTTCATCACCCCTCCCTTTTCATTACTTTATTACTAACCTTTTATTTTATTATTTCTAACATAAAACATTAACACAAAATGTTTATAATATGCTCTAACCCATAGCATGGCCGGCCACCATCTAGATTTTGGTCAATTTGACATGCAAACCCATCATTTTTATAACATGCATTAATAGGTCCTTATAGATTAACCAATCACCTTTTAAAAGTGTCACACATAAGTCCTATTAATTAAATTCACATGCAATCGACTAAATCGAAGCTTAAAACTTTCACACATTCATATTCACATATTTTAGACAATAAATATCATATTCAAATACTTCGGTGACTCGGTTTAGCGGTCCCGAAACCACTTTTTGACTAGGGTCAATTTAGGACTGTCACAGTCTCGATGTTCTGAAAATGAGTTTCTGACACCGATATAAACTTTGAAAGCATCTCTTCAAGGTTCGGCTTCTTTTCCTGTTGGTAGGGTGGTTGTTGGTAGCCTGGAGGTGGTTGTGGTCTTTGATTTCCTTGACCGCTCCACGAGAAATTGGGGTAGTTCCTCCAACCTATATTGTAAGTGTTACTATATGATTGTTTTGAGGTCGAGGATTATTACCCATGTAGTTTAATAGCTCGTTATCCATGTTGTAGCCATAAGGTTGATATTCCGAATAGCTTGTTCCACCTCCACTTGCTTCGCATTGCATTACTGGGTGAACCTGTTAAGAACTAAGAAAACCATCAATCTTTTTATTTAAGATTTCTACCTGATTAGAGAGCATGGTGATCAGATCGACATTATAAACGCCGACTGTTTTCGTTGGCTTTGTTCTCATGACTTGCCACTGATAGTTATTTAGTGACATCTCCTCAATAAACTCATAAGCATCTTCAGGTGTTTTATTATTGATGGTTTCGCCAGCAGCTACGTCAACCATTTGTTGAGTCGAAGGATTCAGACCATTATAGAATGTTTGAACTCGGAGCCAAAGCGGTAACCCATGGTGAGGGCACCTTCTCAGTAAGTCCTTGTATCTCTCCCATGCATCAAAGAGGGTTTCTAAATCCATCCGCATAAAAGAAGAGATATCATTACGTAATTTAGCCGTTGTAGCCGGCGGAAAATATTTTAGTAAGAATGTTTTGGTCATTTGTTCCCAAGTAGTAATTGACCCTCGTGGTAATGAGTTCAACCACTGTTTAGCTTTGTTCCTTAATGAAAAAGGGAATAACCGAAGACGAATGACATCATCAGAAACGCCATTGATTTTAAATGTATCGCAAAATTCCAGAAAGTTTGCTAAGTGAGCTTTGGGATCTTCATCCTGCAAACCATCAAACTGAACAAATTGCTGTATCATCTGAATAGTGTTAGGTTTTAATTCAATAGTATTTGCAGCTGCAGCAGGTCTAACTATGCTAGATTTATTTCCTATTAAAGAAGGTTTAGCATAATCATACATAGTGCGTGGACCAGGATTTTAATTAGCCGTAATTGCAGGAGGTAGCTGATTGTCTTGGTTTTCAGCCATCTCTTCGATTGGGGGTTGAGTATCATCTTCTTGCTCGTTCTCTGTATATCGTAAGCTTCACCTTATTTCTCTTTGATTTATGCGAACTGTACGATCGATTTCTTCGTCAAAAAGTAATGGTCCTGACGGGTTTCTTCTAGTCATAAACTATAAAAACCTACCAAGAGAAAGAAAAAGTAAGTTAATAAATAATAATAATAATAAATTTAAATTAAATTGCAAGAAAAATAAATGGCTAAAGTAATAAAAATTGAACGTTCCTAATATCTTAGCTCCCAGGCAATGGCGCCAAAAACTTGATCGCGTGATTTTGTGATAGGTTTTAAATATTTATAGTTACTCATTCTTTAACTAACAATTATTGCGATGTAGGCAAGTGTACCTATCGAACAGTAGTATAGTTTTAGCAAGACCAGATTGTCGAACCCAAAGGAACTAAAAGTACTAGTAATGACTATCTTTTTATTATCTAGCCTAAGAATAAAGAGGTTTTGTTTTAATTAACTAATTATCTAAACTAAGAACTCACAAAGAAAAGAATTGGGGAATTGTTTTTGGGGAAAATCGATTGACTTAAGACAATACCTAAGGAAAAATCCACCTAGACTTTACTTGTTATTCTGGCTCCGAATCGGATGATTTATTCATTCAACTTGTTCTGTAGAGATCCCTAAGTTATGTTATTATCCCTATTTAAGAATAATAATATCTAATCCCTAGATTAAATAACTGAGACTTTTCCCTAATTAACACTCTAGGGTTGCATTAACTCGATCTATGGATCCCCTTATTGGGTTTCACCCTAATCCGACAAAATCTTGTCACCCTATGTCTAGGCGCGCAATCAACTCCGCTTAATTATGACAAATGTACTCTTAGACAAGGTCTATTCCTCCACTAAATAAGAGTTTGTCTTGAATCAGTATCTTGGGATATCAAAACAAGAATTAAGAACACATAATTAAGAACATGTTAAATATTTATCATACGATTCAAAAAATAATAATAAGATTCGTCTTAGGTTTCATTCCCCTTGGGTATTTAGGGGTTTTAGTTCATAACTAAATAAGACAACATCTTAGAAGAACAAAGAATACAGAACATAAAGAAAACCCAAAACTCCTGAAGGGAAATTGAGGAGAGATCTTCAGTCCTGATGATGAATCCGGCTTCTGAGATGGATCAATCGGCTTCCTTGGAGTAATTCCTTACTCCCTATTCTCCGTGTCCTTTTCTTCCTTCTCTAGGGTGTATTTATAGGCTTTGGAATGCCTAAAAGCCCTCAAAATTAGCCTTTTCTAAATTGGACTCAACTTGGGCTCGGCAGGGACATGCTTGTGGCACATGCCCGTGTTCGATTACTTCAGGCCGTGTTGGAGCCTGCCAAATTGACACGGCCGTGTGGTCTACCCGTGTGAGGAGGTCCAGGCCGTGTTGATTTCGTATTTTGTCCCATTTTTTCTATTTTTGGCCCGTTTCTCGTTCCTTTTGCTCTTCTATGCTCTCCTAAGTATAAAATATGAAATTAAAGCATTAGGAGCATCAAATTCACCAATTCTAATGGGAAATCATCCATAAAATGCATTAAACATGGGGTAAAAATATGTATAATTTACGGTTTATCAATCTTCGGCTCTGATACTTTAGTATCGAACACATATGCAAGATAAGTATCATACCTTTTTATGACATATATCTGTAATGATATAGCTAAAATCAGATTAGATAACTCATCCAACTTATCAGATTCAACATAGAGTAATTCACCATTCTGACATTTCAACACAATGTATTTTTGTTTACAATTCACCATTGCATCAGGCTGAGTTAGTCAGTTCATTCCCAAAATCACATCAAATTCATCAAAAGGCAATAACATCAAATCAGCTGAAAAGCAATAATCCTTTACCATCAACGGACAATTTTTACAAATTTTGTCCACCATAACATACTGACCCAGGGGGTTTGAAAATTTAACCACAAATTCAGTGAATTCAATAGGTAAATTTTTAACAGACACTAATTTTGTGCATATGTATGAATGTGTTAAACCGGGATCAATCAAAGTAGTAATATCAATATCAAGTAGAGAAAATGTACTGGTAATGACATCTGGTGCAGAGGCATCCTCTCTTGCACGTATAGCATATGTCATTGCCAGTGCTCATGCCTCAGATTTAATTGTTGAATCTTTTGTAGCACTTTCGCTACCACTGACATTTCTAGGATGTCGGGGTGGTCTACCTCTCGAACCAGGATTGCTTAGCTTCGAAGTCTGATCAATATCTTTTTCAATCCTTTCTAGAAAATCTTTAAGAAAATGGTCAAGAGAACCACATCTATAACATGCTCCACTTCCCAAACTGTATTCTCCAAAATGAAATTTATTACAGTATTGGCACTTCAATTTGGGGTTACCAACACTTCAAACACAGGTTACAGATGGAGACAAAGATCTCGGGTTAGAGTGTTAAGAGCTTTGCTCTTTTTCTGAAATATCCCATAGATGTAGTAAATGATCATAGTACTTCTTTGATTTCTTTGAAGTAGATTATTGTAACTTACACATAAATCTTTTACCAGAAATCCAGGCTTCTTTCTCTGCTTGCTTCTTTTCTTTACTTAACTCCTGGGCTTTATGTACTCGATCAACCAAAGTCACAAATTCTCTTAATTCAAGAATCCCAATCAATAACTTGATGTCTTCATTTAATCCTTCCTCAAAATGTTTACACATATCAGCCTTAGTCAAAACCCATTCTCTGGCATACTTACTCACCCAAACAAATTCCCGCTCGTATTCAGATACAGTCATGTTTCCTTATTTGAGCTCTAAGAATTCTTTCTTTTTTTTAATCCAGAAATCTTTGACTAATGTATTTCTTTCTAAATTCTGTCTGGAAGAATTCCCATGTAACATTTTCCCTCGGTACAACAGAAATCAAAGTATTACACCATTGATAAGCTGAATCTTTTAGCAATGATACGGTACATTTCAAACATTCAGCTAGTGTACATGATAATTCATCTAAATCCCTAATGGTATTTTCCAACCGAAACTCAGCTCTATTCAGATCATCATTGACAGTAGCCCTAAATTCTTCTGCCCCATATTTTCGAATTTTATCTACAGGAGGCTTACCAATTCTAATAGATTCAGCACCCTGTGGCATCTCCGGAACCAGTTAAGGAAAAGGTGGGAGAGGTTCTTGTACAGTAGAATTTGTTCTCAAGTATTCAGTGAACCACTCATTCATCATTTAAAAGAAAGCTTCGTTTGCCTCCTCACCTCGGCCCTCAAATAGAGGCCTTCTACTACTACTAGATACAGCTCGTTGAATGGAAGCTTGAGTAGTGCTCTTAGCTTCCTTAGATTCAGCTCTAGCTTCGTTGGATGACATTACTATATGAAAAATACATTTAAAAATGATCAGGAAATATCATACTATCATAAATTATATAATAGCATGTATAGTTAAACTCATACTTGCTACGTTAATCCAAGAATCGACTAAACCATAGCTCTAATACTAATAAATGTAACACCCCTAACCCATATCTGTCACCGGAATAGGATTACGAAGCATTACTGGACTTTACAAAATAATTACAGATAATTCATTTCATTTACTGTTCATACCTGAAACTATTCATATTGTCCCTTGAATGGACCTCGAAGCCCAATTTAAACATTAGAAAGAAGTCGGGACTAAACTGGGATCTCAAAAAAGTTTTCACAAAATTTTAAATTTTTTCTTATATACAATGGTCACACGCCCATGTCAGTAGGCCGTGTGAGCCACGCGGCCAAGTGACATGCCCATGTCTCAGGCCGTGTCGGCATTCGATGTGAGGCGCACGATCGTGTCCCAACCCATGTCCTTACCCGTGTAACTCTCTAACTTATCTACACAGCTTGCCACACGCCCGTGTGCTAGGCCGTGTAGTCAATTTAATTTTTCACAAATTAGATGCAGGTTTCACACTGCTAAGACACAAGCCCATGTTCTAGGCAGTTATCACACACAGCCAAACCACACACTTATGTGTCAAGCCATGTGTCACACACGGTCAAAACACACATCTGTGTGTCTTCCCTATTGACAAAATAAAGTCATTTCCTAGCATTATTTCTCACCCAATTTTTGCCAACTACATACACCAATACTTGCAAACATATACCAATCAATCCAAGCAATATAACCAAGCCAACTCTAACATTTAACTTGATATATCATCACATTCATTTTATCTTACCTTTTATAGACATTCATGTTTAACATAACTCAATCAAACCATACTAAAGCCCTATGTAGTTACCATGATATAACCTTGTAAATATACCAAATCAACCATCACTAGCCATTCCAATGGCTAGATTACAACCTACCATTTACAATCCAACAATTGGCCAAGTTAACCTATACATGCCATTATATCGAAATAAGTTTACTATTTATACCAAAACAAGCTGGTAGATAGTGTGATGATACTCCGACCGATCTTTAACCTTTGCGAGGTTTTGAGCACTATAAAACGTAGAAAAGAAAACCTAGTAAGCGTTTAATCTTAGTAAGTTCATATAACAGGAATTAAACTTACCAAACATATTCAAATAAATAAGCATAGCAATAACATGCTTCCCAACAAATTGGCAATTAGCCTAATCACATACAGTCAATTAAACAAGTTAATCATATAATTCACATGTACATCAAATAAACATGAATGAGCTCTTCATGTTTCACACTTTCAAGTATTTCAAAAACATTAAAGACATAATTCTTTTAATCTTATAATTTCTCATGTTAGGAGATTTATCCATTGAATTATTGAAATAACGATGGATACTCAAGTAGTATACGTGAGGTATACAAATCAATAATCCGTCAATTCATGTTCAAGGGTACCCGATAGGGCACATAATTAGGAAGCACATTCTCGAGCCACATATATTAGGATGCTCAAGTGAGCCATGTAACAGGACGCTTATCCAGGTTAAACAGGAAAATCGTAAGAGTTTTAATCAGGGAGCCCATAGAGCTTTCCAGGTAACTCCGAAGAGTTATTATTAGGGAGCACCGGATAAGGTAACGTAAAGTTGCTGTAATACCCCTAACCCGTATCCGTCGCCAGAACAAAGTTACAGAGCATTACCGAAACTTTTAGAACATTTACAAATAAATCACGTCAATCACTGTTAATTTCCCGAGATTATTTAGAATGTCCATAAATGGACCCTCGAGGCCCGATATGAGCTTAAAATCGAATCGAGCCTGAATCAGAAACTCTAAGAATTTTTTTGCGACATTTCAAAAATTTTCCAAGGTGCAGGGCTCACACATTCATGCTGTAGGCCGTGTTCGACCCCGTGTAACTATCTGACTTGCGCACACGATCATGCCACACTTCCGTGTGCTAGGCCATGTGGTTAATTTTATTTTTTGAATTTAGGTGCAGGTTTCACATGGCCAAGACACACGCCTGTGTTCTAAGTCGTGTAGCACACACAGCTGAGACACATGCCCGTGTCTCTACTTGTGTGATCAATTCTGAGCATTCTGTTTCTCAAATTTAGGTGTAGGAAATGCACGGCCTAAGCACACGCCTATGTACCAGGCCGTGTGTCACACATGATCTAGACACACTCCTGTGTGTTTGACCGTGCAGACAAAATGAAGCCATTTCTAGCTTCATTTCTCACCCAAAATCACAGTAATAACCTCAACTTAAACTCACATCTAAATACCAACCATCTTAAGCATTCAAATTAAGCAAATTCTATCATTCAACATGGCATATCATTACATGCATACATGTTCATAATCTTACCTTGGTAATTCCATATGTTAGGTATAATTTGAACAACCATTTAACATGTATGTAGCTACCATAGTATGATATTACAAGTATATCAAAAAAAACCATTACTAGCCATTCCAATGGCTAGATTACAAACCACATAGTTAAGCCATTTATGGCCAGGTTAGCCTATACATGCCATTATACCAAAATGATTTTGCTATATATACCAAAACAAGCTAGTAGATAGTGTTACGCTGCTCCAATGATTTCCAACCTTCGCGAGCTTCTAAGCACTATAAAACAGGGGAAAATAAAATAGAGGAAGCATTACATGCTTAGTAAGTTCGTATAACGGAAACTAAACTTACCAATCCCATTTATTAAATCTAAGTATACAATATCATGTTTTCCATCCATTTGACAAAATTGCCTAAACACATGCATTCAATCAAACATGTTAGTCAGAAAATTTTCTATTACATCAAGTAAACATAGATGAGCTCGTCATGCAATATTCTTTCAAGACATTATCATTTCATCTTATAATTCTCTCATCATGGCAAGAGCTTTGTCCGTTGAATCATAGAAATTTTGATGGATACTCAAGTAGTACACTCAAGGTGTACAATTCAATAACCTGTCAATTCTTATTTAAGAGAACCTATTAGGGCACTAGATCAAAGAACATACTTTCGAGCCACATATCGTATTATAGGATTACCAGTCCAGACTAAGTCCATTACGAAACGTATGCTCAAAAGAGCTCAATTAGGATTACAAGTCTAGGTTCAACCTTAATTGTAACATATACTCGAGAGAGATTATGTGACAGTCCTAATTTGACTCTAGTCGAGAAGTGGTTTCGGGACCACAAAATCGAGTCACAAGAATAATTAAATGTCATATTTTATGCCTATTATAAGTGAAAGTGTGTGTGTGAAAATTTCATGTTTTGATTTTGTCTTTTAAATGTGAAATTAATTAGAAAGGACTTATGTGTGAAACTTTGGAAATGTGATAGGTTAAATGGTAGTGGGCAAATAATGCATGGTGGAAAAAATGTAGACTTGCATGTCAAATTCCCCACTCTAGAGGAAGTGGTCGGCCATGATGGTATGGGATACAAAATATATGCATTTTGTATTAATATTATAATGACTACATGGTTTTATAATAGGAAATAAGTATTAGAAAAAAAAGAAGGCCATACATCCTTGCCTTGTTCATGTGAATGTTTGAGAAAGAATGGAGAAAAATGCTTTGAGGATTTCGGCAGTGGAGCAAGCTCAAAATCTAAGGTAGAACAAAAGGGCTCTTTGATATTTGGCCTTGGTGGTTCTAATTGGAGGTATGTTTAATTTTATTTCTTGATAATTTATGTGAAATTGAGTTAATTGCTAAGCTCCTTTCATAGCCCATGACTCAATTTTTGTTATTGGTTTGAAGTGATGCATTCGGCTATGGGTTGTAGAGTGTCTTGGTAGGTGTTTTGATGTTTTTGTGATGAGGCATGAAGATGGTTGATTTTAAGTGTTTAATAAAAAGGATTGGATGTGAGTGTGTGTGAAATGGCAAATGATGAGTCTCAGTAACTTCATGAAGAGTTCGGCTATTGTGTTTATGTGAATATATATATGCTGAATGTAGTCTTGGATAAGGAAATTTTGATGTATTAGATTGGTAACATGGTTATGCCGATTGTGAAAATGTGATAAAGGTGCCAAGAAATATTTGTAAACATGCATAGTACCGAATGTGTTCATGAATGAATAAGTTATGTGGGTTGTTTAAATGAAAGAAATGGATAAGTTAAGGTATAATTGAGTGTTCGAATATGAATTTAAGAAGAATGATACATTCGACTATGCTTTGATGTGCTTGGATTGTTGTTCATTGAGTAAGTGATTGAGGAATCGTTAGAAGAATTTGAATGCTAAACTAGTTGATTTGTTTATAATGTCCGATTATGATCATTTATAGAGATGTGAATAAATTGTTGTTATGTGAATAAATATTTGTTTGATGATATATATATGTATTCGGCAATGGGATAAAATGTGTATTAAGGTAAGTTTCATGGTGATTATGCTTGTGATGTTGGGTTAATATTCGGCATTGAGTAATGTGGGGTAAGGTGATTAATCGGCTATGAAATTAGCTAAATTGAATAGGTATGTTTAATGATATGCTTAGTGTAATGTATAATCTTGTAACTCGGTTTAGTATTGAGATAAAGGTTAGATGTATGATTGGATTTTAGTATGTGTTAAATTGGTTAATCAAAGATTTAATATGACGAAATGTTAATGAATAACATAATTGGTTTGCAGCTTAAATAGTTGAAATAAAGCTTGCCGATTATGATTAAATGTTTAAATTGTAATGGTCATATATAAGTATATATATATGCCTTATGTATGTACCATGTACACATAAGGACATTTGGCAATATGATTAAATTCATGAATAAGGAAGCATGATAAATTGAGTGACTCCTTGCTTGTGAATGTGAATTAGATATAAATTAAATAAGCATGAAATCGAGTCATGGCATGTTTTATTAAATATGATACATATTGAAATCTATTGTTTTAGATATAGATTAAATGATATGTGATTGCCAAATGTGATTGTTAAATGAATAATATTAGTTAAGTACTTAAGCAAATCTATTGTTTTACTTAAGCTTAAGAGCAAAGAGGATCAAAGTCGGATAGGGGAAAAGAGAAAGTAAACGAATAGTCGTGGATATCTAGTCGTCGACCACTTCCGAGGTAAGTTTTAAGTGATTAAACGTTGAGTAAATTCAATCACAATAGGACATAATGAGTTGATTTAATAAGATATGATGTGGCCATAATATGTCTTTAACTCAAATGGTAAGTTCATAAGTGTTTGGACTTGGAAATTTAAGAGCAAATTGTAATAATTTGCTTAGGGCAGCAGCACTAACGTGAATTTAGAAAATCACTATAAATTGTTGGTGTGGAATTATAGGCTGAATAAAATATGTAATCAAAGCTTAATTAGTCTAGTTTCTTATAAAAGAGACCGTGTAAGCAAAGAAATTTCCTATAAAGAGATATTTAAAGTTGTGTGAGACAGTGTCAGAATAACTCCGAAATCCCCTGTTCTGTTTTTAGAAAATCATTATAATTTGTACAAAAATGGTTATAAGATAAAATTTATATGATTAGACTCCTTAATGAGTCTAGTTTCAAATGAAATCAAATAGAACATATTTTGAATTGTGTACAGTGAGAAATTTGATTCGTAGTGAAGAGTGGTCAGATTAGTCAAATAGTGAAACAGGGGAAAATTTAAGAAAAATCTGGTATTGATTGGCCAAACCTAAAATTCTGAAAATTTTACGAATGGAATATATATGAGTCTATATTCAGGGAAATTTAACGGCAATTGATTTTGAGTTTTGTAGCTCCAGTTATAAATAATTTAGTGACTATTGCTCAAGAAAACAGCTTGTAGTGAATATGTGATTTTGTTGTAAACATTGATGAAACTATTTGAGTTGCGTATAAGCTATTGCTGAAATTGATGTACAAGATAAATATATGTATATGTGGTAAATCTGAATGGCTAATGTGAAATATATATGAGATATGTATATGTGGTAAAGCCGAATGGCTAATGTGAAATATGTATGAGATATATATATGTGGTAAAGCCAAATGGCTAATGTGAAATATATATGAGATATGTATATGTGGTAAAGCCGAATGGCTAACATGAAATATGTATAAGATATATATATGTGGTAAATCCGAATGGCTAATGTGAAATATGTATGAGATATGTATATTTGGTAAAGTCGAATGGCTAATGTGAAATATGTAGGAGATGTGTGTATATTGTGGCCGAATGACCAAATGTGAAAGGTGTGTATTATTAGATATTTGATGAGGCAAATGAATTACAAATATGACAGTCGATGTGAATGTTGTAACATGTGATTAAATGTACATGAAACTTGGAGATATATTTCGGGTAAGACCCGATTACTACGTGTGGAGATTATGTCCGGGTAAGACCCGATGACTACGTGTGGAGATTATGTCCGGGTAAGACCCGATGACTACGTGTGGAGATTTTGTCTGGGTAAGACCCGATAACTACGTGTGGGGACTATTCGAGCTAAAGGTTTCGCTGAAGATTCGAGTAAAGCATAAGATTATACGACTTCATAGTAACAATTGGTAATAAATACGTTCAATGCGTTAAGTTGGTCAGGTATGTATTTTGAGATTATATTTAAGCTTGATTTGGACTAAATCACAAGGTCGTTATGTGATGCATATGTGAGTAAAGCAATAAGACTGTTCTATGATTATTGTGTGTTTGGTCAATGTGGAAAGTTAGGTGAAAATATGTAATGTACCTATGTTTATAAGAGATCACTATCAATGAGAATTTATCTGCCTATTATATATGATGAGATGTGCATATTCGGTAAAGGGATGGTATGCCCGAAGGAAGAGTGAAATAAAATACGAACAACTATGTTATAATTTGATTGTTATCTGTTGACACTGCTTAAAACTTACTAAGCATTGTAATGCTTACTCCGTTTACTTTGTTTCCTCTGTTTTATAGATCTCATTTGGAAGCTATAAGCTCGGGGACCGTCAGCAACTAGTCACACTATCACTATCCACTGTTTGGTACTGCTATGTTTTGGATTATCTTATGGCATGTATAGAATAGACTAGTAGTGGGAGGATATTTTGGTTAATGTATATAAGCTATGCGAATATGACATCTTTTGAATGTTTACTTTTATAAGTTTTTTTAAATTTTATCCCTGGTTATGTTGAGCAATTATCCAATTGAATGATCTTTACTTCAAGAAAATGTTCAAAATTTTACTGATCTGGTAATGCCCCTTACCTATTCTGGCGATGGTTACGGGATAGGGGTGTTACATTTAGTGGTATCAGAGCTACGGTTTAGTCGATTCTAGGACTATCGTAGCACGCGTGAGTCTATTTATACATGCCATAAAGTGATAAAATGATATTGTGATGATTTTTGACTATTAAAATGTGTTTGTTGTATTGTAATGAATCTTGATCCTGATCGAGCTGTAGCAAGCTTCTGACTATGAGAATTTGCGATATAACTTCACTTGGACATACTCGGATTATTAAGTTGATCAGGTACGTATCATGTACTCGTATTTGAATTTTGATTTGGATTGAATTATAAGGGTATAAGTGATGCAATTTTGAAAGAGTGTTATGACTATAAATGTGATCTTTGTATGTGGCTATGGAACTGAAAGTTGAATGGTCGATAAGCATGTTGTGTTTGTATTCAAGTAATGTAAATGATATACTAATGTGCATTGTTATACATGTATATATACATGAGAATTGAGAGTTATATATATCCGGGCTAAGTCCCGAAGAGCATTCGTGCTAGTGATGTATCCGGGCTAAGTCCTGAAGAGCATTCGTGCTAGTGATGTATCCGGGCTAAGTTTCGAAGAGCATTCATGCTAGTGATATATCCGGGCTAAGTTCCGAAGAGCATTCGTGCTAGTGATATATCTGGGCTAAGTTCCGAAGAGCATTCGTGCTAGTGATATATCCGAGCTAAGTTCCAAAGAGCATTCGTGCTAGTGATGTATCCGGGCTAAGTTTCGAAGAGCATTCGTGCTAGTGATATATCCGGGCTAAGTTCTGAAGAGCATTCGTGCTAGTGATATATCCGGGCTAAGTTCCGAAGAGCATTCGTGCTAGTGATGTATCCGGGCTAAGTTCCGAAGAGCATTCGTGCTAGTGATATATCCGGGCTAAGTTCCGAAGAGCATTCGTGCTAGTGATATATCCGGGCTAAACCTCGAAGGCATTCATGCTGGAGTTATGAGGCACTGTGTGTGCAAGTTCTTCAACCGAGCACTATGTGTGCCAGATCAGTAGTTGAGGCACTATGTGTGCGAGTTCTTCAATCGAGCACTATGTGTACGAGATTGGTAATTGAGGCACTATGTGTGTGAGTTCTTTAATCGAGCGTTATGTGTGCGAAATCAGTCAGTGGGCACTGTGTATGGGAAGTGTGTTTCATGTATGACCTCGTGTGAGACGATGGCATTGATTTGTAATAGTAAGTAAGACCTAAAGAGAAAATTCGTTAAACGGACTAAACACTGGTGAACTAATTAGAGTCGGAGATTATACAACATTGTGCTAAATTGGTAATGAAATAAGTTCGAGACATTAAATTGACAAGGTACGTGATATATATATACATTATAAATATGAGATTCTCGGTATATGCAGTTATATGTGCTATTGTGAATAAACACTATTTTGTTAATCATGTTCAAGAAATTATTTTGACTAAGTTTCGACATTTGAAGGTTGGTAAGAATTTCTGATGAATGGTGATAATTTTGGATATTTGAGTTATTCAGGCCTTGTGCCTAGTAGGTTTGGGACCGGTGAAGTGTATACTAGGCTAATAGCCTAATTAGTTGATGGCTGTCGAGTTTATTCGGACTTTGGGTTAAGTAGGCTAGAACCTGTGTGTGGGGTTCGAGCCTATACCTAGTAGGTTCAGACCGATGAGTAAATTGTGTTATACCTATGTGTGTTATTACCGAAATGAAAAGTAAGTGAGTAAGTGTCAATTTTGTGGATCTCTGTGAATTATTATGATCAAACTAAGAAAATTTTGTTAGTTAAAGAGCTGAAGCGTAAGTTCGGAGTTGAGGAAACTAGGTGGGATCTAGAGAACTCAACGAGAGAAAGTTACCCTATCCTATTTGCCGGTAAGATTTTCGGGGACGAAAATCCCTAAAGGAAGGGAGAGTTGTGACAGCCCTAATTTGACTCTAGTCGAGAAGTTGTTTCGGGACCACAAAATCGAGTCACAAGAATAATTAAATGTTATATTTTATGCCTATTATAAGTGAAAGTGTGTGTGTGAAAATTTCATGTTTTGATTTTGTCTTTTAAATGTGAAATTAATTAGAAAGGAATTATGTGTGAAACTTTGGAAATGTGATAGGTTAAATGGTAGTGGGCAAATAATGCATGGTGGAAAAAAATGTAGACTTGCATGTCGAATTCCCCACTTTAGAGGAAGTGGCCGGCCAATGTAGACTTGCATGTCAAATTCCCCACTTTAGAGGAAGTGGCCGGCCATGATGGTATGGGATACAAAATATATGCATTTTGTATTAATATTATAATGACTACATGGTTTTATAATAGGAAATAAGTATTAGAAAAAAAAGAAGGCCATACATCCTTGCCTTGTTCATGTGAATGTTTGAGAAAGAATGGAGAAAAATGCTTTGAGGATTTCGGCATTGGAGCAAGCTCAAAATCTAAGGTAGAACAAAAGGGCTCTTTGATATTTGGCCTTGCTGATTCTAATTGGAGGTATGTTTAATTTTATTTCTTGATAATTTATGTGAAATTGAGTTAATTGCTAAGCTCCTTTCATAGCCCATGACTCAATTTTTGTTATTGGTTTGAAGTGATGCATTCGGCTATGGGTTGTAGAGTGTCTTGGTAGGTGTTTTGATGTTTTTGTGATGAGGCATGAAGATGGTTGATTTTAAGTGTTTAATAAAAAGGATTGGATGTGAGTGTGTGTGAAATGGCAAATGATAAGTCTCAGTAACTTCATGAAGAGTTCGGCTATTGTGTTTATGTGAATATAAATATATGCTGAATGTAGTCTTGGATAAGTAAATTTTGATGTATTAGATTGGTAACATGGTTATGCCGATTGTGAAAATGTGATAAAGGTGCCAAGAAATATTTGTAAACATGCATAGTACCGAATGTGTTCATGAATGAATAAGTTATGTGGGTTGTTTAAATGAAAGAAATGGATAAGTTAAGGTATAATTGAGTGTTCGAATATGAATTTAAGAAGAATGATACATTCGACTATGCTTTGATGTGCTTGGATTGTTGTTCATTGAGTAAGTGATTGAGGAATCGTTAGAAGAATTTGAATGCTAAACTTGTTGATTTGTTTATAATGTCCGATTATGATCATTTATAGAGATGTGAATAAATTGTTGTTATGTGAATAAATATTTGTTTGATGATATATATATGTATTCGGCAATGGGATAAAATGTGTATTAAGGTAAGTTTCATGGTGATTATGCTTGTGATGTTGGGTTAATATTCGGCATTGAGTAATGTGGGGTAATGTGATTAATCGGCTATGAAATTAGCTAAATTGAATAGGTATGTTTAATGATATGCTTAGTGTAATGTATAATCTTGTAACTCGGTTTAGTATTGAGATAAAGGTTAGATGTATGATTGGATTTTGGTATGTGTTAAATTGGTTAATCAAAGATTTAATATGACGAAATGTTAATGAATAACATAATTGGTTTGCACCTTAAATAGTTGAAATAAAGCTTGCCGATTATGATCAAATGTTTAAATTGTAATGGTCATATATAAGTATATATATATGCCTTATGTATGTACCATGTACACATAAGGACATTCGGCAATATGATTAAATTCATGTATAAGGAAGCATGATAAATTGAGTGACTCCTTGCTTGTGAATGTGAATTAGATATAAATTAAATAAGCATGAAATCAAGTCATGGCATGTTTTATTAAATATGATACATATTGAAATCTATTGTTTTAGATATAGATTAAATGATATGTGATTGCCAAATGTGATTGTTAAGTGAATAATATTAGTTAAGTACTTAAGCAAATCTATTGTTTTACTTAATCTTAAGAGCAAAGAGGATCAAAGTCGGATAGGGGAAAAGAGAAAGTAAACGAATAGCCGTGGATATCTAGTCGTCGACCACTTCCGAGGTAAGTTTTAAGTGATTAAACGTTGAGTAAATTCAATCACAATAGGACATAATGAGTTGATTTAATAAGATATGATGTGGCCATAATATGTCTTTAACTCAAATGGTAAGTTCATAAGTGTTTGGACTTGGAAATTTAAGAGCAAATTGTAATAATTTGCTTAGGACAGCAGCAGTAACGTGAATTTAGAAAATCACTATAAATTGTTGGTGTGGAATTATAGGCTGAATAAAATATATAATCAAAGCTTAATTAGTCTAGTTTCTTATAAAAGAGACCGTGTAAGCAAAGAAATTTCCTATAAAGAGATATTTAAAGTTGTGTGAGACAGTGTCAGAATGACTCCGAAATCCCCTGTTCTGTTTTTAGAAAATCATTATAATTTGTACAAAAATGGTTATAAGATAAAATTTATATGATTAGACTCCTTAATGAGTCTAGTTTCAAATGAAATCAAATAGAACATATTTTGAATTCTGTACAGTGAGAAATTTGATTCGTAGTGAAGAGTGGTCAGATTAGTCAAACAGTGAAACAGGGGAAACTTTAAGAAAAATCTGGTATTGATTGGCCAAACCTAAAATTCTGAAAATTTTACGAATGGAATATATATGAGTCTATATTCAGGGAAATTTAACGACAATTGATTTTGAGTTTTTTAGCTCCAGTTATAAATAATTTAGTGACTATTGCTCAGGAAAACAGCTTGTAGTGAATATGTGATTTTGTTGTAAACATTGATGAAACTATTTGAGTTGCTTATAAGCTATTGCTGAAATTGATGTACAAGATAAATATATGTATATGTGGTAAATCCGAATGGCTAATGTGAAATATATATGAGATATGTATATGTGGTAAAGCCGAATGGCTAATGTGAAATATGTATGAGATATATATATGTGGTAAAGCCAAATGGCTAATGTGAAATATATATGAGATATGTATATGTGGTAAAGCCGAATGGCTAACATGAAATATGTATGAGATATATATATATGTGGTAAATCCGAATGGCTAATGTGAAATATGTATGAGATATGTATATTTGGTAAAGTCGAATGGCTAATGTGAAATATGTAGGAGATGTGTGTATATTGTGGCCGAATGACCAAATGTGAAAGGTGTGTATTATTAGATATTTGATGAGGCAAATGAATTACAAATATGACAGTCGATGTGAATGTTGTAACATGTGATTAAATGTACATGAAACTTGGAGATATATTCCGGGTAAGACCCGATTACTACGTGTGGAGATTATGTCCGGGTAAGACCCGATGACTACGTGTGGAGATTTTGTCCGGGTAAGACCCGATAACTACGTGTGGGGACTATTCGAGCTAAAGGTTTCGCTGAAGATTTGAGTAAAGCATAAGATTATACGACTTCACAGTAACAATTGGTAATAAATACGTTTAATGCGTTAAGTTGGTCAGGTATGTATTTTGAGATTATATTTAAGCTTGATTTGGACTAAATCACAAGGTCGTTATGTGATGCATATGTGAGTAAAGCAATAAGACTGTTCTATGATTATTGTGCGTTTGGTCAATGTGGAAAGTTAGGTGAAAATATGTAATGTACCTATGTTTATAAGAGATCACTATCAATGAGAATTTATCTGCCTATTATATATGATGAGATGTGCATATTCGGTAAAGGGATGGTATGCCCGAAGGAAGAGTGAAATAAAAATACGAACAACTATGTTATAATTTGATTGTTATCTGTTGACACTGCTTAAAACTTACTAAGCATTGTAATGCTTACTCCGTTTACTTTGTTTCCTCTGTTTTATAGATCTCATTTGGAAGCTACAGGCTCGGGGATCGTCAACAACTAGTCACAGTATCACTATCCACTATTTGGTACTGCTATGTTTTGGATTATCTTATGGCATGTATAGAATAGACTAGTAGTGAGAGGATATTTTGGTTAATGTATATAAGCTATGCGAATATGACATCTTTTGAATGTTTACTTTTATAAGTTTTTTAAAATTTTATCCCTGGTTATGTCTAGCAATTATCCAATTGAATGATCTTTACTTCAAGAAAATGTTCAAAATTTTACTGATCTGGCATGAGTTACAAGTCCGGTAATGCCCCTTACCTATTCTGGCGACGGTTACGGGATAGGGGTGTTACAGATTATATCAGGATTACCCATCCGGGTTAAATCCTTTCTATAATGAGATCAATAGGATTACTCGTCCAAGCTAAATCCCGTCAACAACAAATGCAGGACCCTATTCATTTCGGGAAAACACATCTATCTATCAAAATTCAATATTCAAATGAGACTTTACCCTTTTTCCAACATTTCTGAACGTGTAATCATCTCACACATTTATAACATTCACATAAATATAATTCATATTGCATACAATCATAACTTTCAAGTTAACATATTTACATGCTTGATTAAGTTACATGAACTTACCTCGATGTGTATAAAATCTACTAATCTAAAACCTTTTCTTTTCTTCGATCTAACCTCGAATTTGTGTTGTCCAGATCTATATAAATAACTTTAATCATAAATTTCACACATTTCATATTCATTTGGACTCAATTTACGTCCTAGGCAAAGTTACCATTTTGCCCCTAACTTTTCCATAAATTCCAATTTCATCCTTAGGCTCGGAAAATGAAATTTATGCAATTTTACTCCCTATTCCAAGCCTAACCGAAATTTCAACATAAAATTTATAGGACATATTTTCTATAAATTTCAAAATTTTTCATCAATTTTCATAACTTTACATTTTAGTCCCTAAATCATGTTTTCATCAAAAATCACTTTGTAAAAAGTTGTTTATCTATCAACAACCTTTCATTTTCAACCATAAATTTCTAATTTTTAGAATATACATCCATGACCTAGTTTCTATACTTTGATAACTCTTCAAATTGATCCCCCAAATAGATAGATTAAGTTATCCCGATTTCAAAAATATCAAAATTACTAAAAACGGGACAAGGTAACTTACCCAATTAAGCCATGAAAGTTTCTTCTTTCTCTCCTAGGGTTTCCATGTATTTTGGGGAAGAAGATGAGAAAATAAGATGATATTTTCTTTTTCATCTTTTAATTAATTAAATTATTTCAAATTCCAATTTAGTCCTTGCCCTTTTTCTAAATTTCCATAGATGAGTAACCAAAATATCTACATACTTTTCTTTAATGGTCGAATTACTATATAAGGACCTCAAGTTTTGAATTCCATAGCTATTTAATCCTTCTAGCTACTAGAATTCAACTTTTTCATTTTATACGATTTAGTCCGTTTCGTGATTAAGCACTAAATCGATAAAATTTTATTATCAAAATTTTCACATGACATTTCTAGCATATTACGGACCATGTAATAAAATGAAAATAAATTTTATTTTCGGATTGGATTTGAGGTCCCAAAACCACTGTTCCGATTTCACTGAAAAATGGGTTGTTACAATTGCGTTTGTGTCCGCAATATATGCTGGACCACAACTGATCGAATCATGTAATAAGACACTCACAAAGAGCTACGGTAGTGCACAACACATGTAAAATCACTACCGATTAGGATGCTTACAGGAACTATATAACAGGACACTTGAGAAGGCTATTAACAGGTTCCTCGTCTAAGCTATAATGTCTGCAACATATGCAGGACTATAATCAGTACGAGAAATACTGTATCCATCGAATTTCATTATTCATACGGGACTCAACATCTTCCGGACATAATCGAATATGTGATTATTTCATATATTTATAACATTTACATAATTCATGAAATCAACTACCACATTCAAATCAAGCACAAAAATAAACACAATTTAGTTACACGAACTTACCTCGATACTTGTTCGTATATAGAAATCTACTAATCTAACAGTTTTTCTTTTCCTCGATCTAACTTCATAATTGAGTTTTTTGGATCTAAATAAAAGAATTTAACATCAATTTAATCTATTTTATACTCAATTGAATTCAATTACTTCCTAGGAAAAATTACTATTTTGCCCCTATACTTTTTATAAATGACGATTTCGTCCCTAAGCTCAGAAAATGAAATTCATGCAATTTGATCCTTATTTCAAGCATAACTGAATTTTATATGCTACAATAACAGCCCATGAATTTCACAAAAATCAAAAATTTTCCATGGATTTTACCACTTTTCAATTTAGTCCGTAAATCACAATTTCATCAAAATTCTCTTTGTAAAAGTTGTTTATCTATTAACAACCTTTCATTTTCTACAATAAATTTCAAATTTTCAACATATTCATCCGTGGAAAAATTCTTATACTTTGATATCTTTTCAAATCAAACCCCAAAATAGATAAATTAAGCTATTCTGATCTCAAAAATATAAAAATTACTAAAAATGGAACAAGAATGCTTAGCCAATTAAACCAATTAAGCTTGCTTGAAAACTTTTCTCTTTCCTAGGGTTTTCATGTCTAAATTTGGGGAAGGTGATATAAAATAAGATGATATTTTTCTATTATCATCTTTTAATTAATTTAGTTTCTAATTTAGTCCTTGCCCTTTTTTAATTTTTCCATGGATGAATCACCAAAAATATCTATTAACTTTTATTTAATGGTCTAATTACCATATAAGGACCTCATATTTTGAATTTCCATAGTTATTTGATCCTTCTAGCTACCAAAATTTAACTTTTGCATTTTATGCAATTTGGTTATTTCCATAAATAAACACATAATCGGTAAAATTTTATTATCAGAATTTTCATATAACATTCCTATCATAATACAAACCATGCAATAATATTAAAATAAATTTTCTTTCTGGCTCGGATTTATGGTCCTGAAACCACTATTCCAATTTCATTGAAAATGGGTTATTACATCCCTCACATTTCAAAAATGTTTATTTAGGTAACACTTCTACATTTCCTGTGATTGTTTCAACAGTGTTGACCATAAATCAAGAAGAGAAACTTATCCTTGTAATGGAACAATTCAAGAAGGCTACCAGATGGACCATAGCTGATATTCGTGGCATTAGTCCATCTGTATGCATGTACAAGATCATCCTAGAAGATAGTGAGAAAGGGACGATTGATGGTCAATGAAGACTGAACCCCATCATGAAGGATGTGGTTAAGAAAGAAATAATTAAGTGGTTAGATGCGGGTATAATTTACCCCATTTCAGGCAGTTCCTGGGTAAGTCTGGTCCAGTGCGTGCCAAAGAAAAGAGGTATTACAGTCGTTGAGAATAAGAATAATCAGTTGATACTGACTAGAACGGTTACGGGATGGAGAGTTTGCATCAATTGCTGGAAGCTAAACAAGGCGACTAGGAAAGATCACTTTCTTTTATTGTTCTTAGACCAGTTGCTGGATAAACTCACAGGGTGAAACTATTATTGTTTTCTCGATGAATACTCGGGGTATAATCAGATTATAGTAGCACCAAAAGATCAACAGAAAACAACATTCACATGCCCATATGGTATATTTGCATTTAGACGCATGTCATTTGGTTTATTTAATGCACCTGCTACATTTCAAACATGTATGATGTCTATTTTTACTAACATGGTTGAGAAGTATTTGGAAGTGTTTATGGATGATTGTTCAGTATTCGGAGATACATATGATGATTGCCTAGCCAATCTAGCCAAGGTACTAAGGCAATGCGAAAAAGCAAACCTCGTGCTTATCTGGGAAAAGTGTCATTTCATGGTACAAGAAGGTATTGTTCTAGGGCATCGAATAACGAAACATGAAATCGAGGTAGATAAACCAAAGGTAGATGTTATTGAGAAACTTCCACCTCTAACATCTGTAAAGGGTGTTAGGAGCATTTTGGGCCACGCCGGTTTCTATAAGAGATTTATGAAGGACTTCTCCAAAATTGCTAAACCTTCATGCAAAATACTATAGAAGGACACGATGTTCAAATTTGATGAAGAGTGTTTAATAGCTTTGTAACACCCCTTACCCGTATCCGACACAGGGTCCGAGGCATTACCGAACTCAAACATAAACATTCATACAAAATTGAGCCATAAAATTTTGCCTAAGTTAAAACCATTCTTACATAAGCATATTGTCCCTTATAAGGGCCCACAGGGCCCAAACCATACATTGAGTGTGGTTCAGGACTAAACCGAGAACTTTTGAAACTTATGCGACACTTAGAAAATTTTCTCATTTTGGAGGGTCACACGCCCGTGTAGGTAGGCTGTGTGATCGCACATGCCTGTGTAGTCTGAGACACGCCTGTATCCTTTGCCCGTGTAACTCTCTATTTATGATGTCATCAACACAATTAGGGTCACACGCCCGTGTTCTTAGGCCATGTTGTGAATTAAATTTCAAAAAATCAGGTGCAGGCTTCACACGGCCTGGGCACACACCCATGTCCTGAGGCTGTGTCCTTCACACGGCTGAGATACACAACCGTGTCTCTACCCTTGTTTTTACTACTGGACATTCTGTTTTACCCAATTAGGGTGCAAGGGACACACAGCCGGATCACAAGCCCATGGGGCAGACCATGTGTCACACACGGTTAGACAACATGCCTTTATGCCTACTCGTTTGGACAATTTTGAGGCTATTTTCTAAGCCTTTTGTCACCTTCAATAACACAAGCACACTTAAACATCTCAATGACATCCTACATGGCATAAATGAGCACTTACAAATTCATAAACATGGCTCATGCATATTAACTTCTTATCAATTTATGCTAGCTGAAGACTCCATATTTTATTTAGACCAAGCTTACCAAATCACGTGCAATATGTAACATCAATTTACTTCCATTTCATACATTCATGCCTTAGTTGTTATTATGCCATTTACTCACAATCCCATTATCAAACATCCATGATCATATTCACAAATTCAGCCATGCCAAAAGCATTTAACCACATCATGGGTGACCATAGCACATACATGCATATATGAATAGGATTACATCCCCATAATTAATATGAGCCATATCACATGGCCATATCAAAATGAATCATCAAATCATTATAATTCCACACATTTGGCTACACAAATATGACATATAACAAAAAGACCAAGTTCCTATAGATGCCATACTCAAAATACCTGAATTCACTATACCCAAAAGATTAGTTGATAGTGTGAATCGAGCTCCGATGACCTTCGATCCTCGAGCTAGCTTGGCGATACTATAAGAAAATGGAAAAATAGAGGGGGTAAGCATAAAGCTTAGTAAGTTCATATGCAAATAAATAGCAACATAAGCATCAATGTTATACAATTAAAATAACATAATTTACGTATGTGTCATCATAGTTACATAGGCATAACTTACTCATTCTCAATCTTACCAAAAGTTCATCACATACCGAGCTCATTCATATGATTTTTTCGTACATACTTGTACCAACTCGTAACACATTCTCATATTTCCTCATCATTGACTTACTTGTTGTATATCTCACTGATTTACCCATTGAACACTTGGAATACTACCAGATACATGGAAAGTTGCACAAAGTGGTTCATATGTAGCCACATGCTACCTCATATCTCATATCACACATTGCTTGCTCGCGAGATAATCAAGGGCCTGCTGACACAAGCTGACATTTAGGATGTAACTACATGGGCTGCTCACACAAGCTGACAAGTACCTGCAACACATGTCAGGCTACCTAGCCACCGGTAGGACATACATTCCTAGCACCCTGATTCACATAGTCACATATACACATAATCTCATGACCCCATAATCACATAGTTCCTGGTGACATCTTACTTTTATCCTAATCTATTCCTAAGGTTCAAACGAGATTTTCTCTATGTCACATATTCGTCAAACTCATTGACAATATCATTCTTATAGACTATAACGTCGTTCATACACTCGTCATAACAATTAAACGTAGAGACTCATACAATAATAAAACATTAAAACATGAGATAAAATTGCATTATTTACACATGAACTTCCCTCGGTACGAAAATATGGCTAATTATTAGATTTAGTCCACAACCTTGTTCTTTCCTCGGTTTAGGTTCGGACTCCATTTTTCTTGATCTATAATACCAAATTTCACTTATTTAATTATCACATTGTTCAAAACAATCCATAAATCATACTTTGGAAAAATTATAATTTTTCCCTAAACTTTCATATATTTAGAAATTAGTCCCTAGGCTCGTAAAATGAAATGTATTCATTTTCTTTGTTACCCAAGCCTAGCCGAACTTTTAACATGCTCATAATAGCCAATATTTCTCATCAAATCATACATCTTACTATTCTTTTTACAAACTTTACAAATAAGTCCTTTTTAGGTGTGTTCATGAAAACCCACTTGGTAAAAGATGTTTATCATACATCAAACTTTCATATTCGTCCATTAAACATCAAAATTCATGCATGTCACACTTGGGTCAATTTTTTTAAACATGAACCCTAACTCAAAATAAGGCTAGAATTAGGTAGATCATGCTTTAAAGATCTCAAAAACATGAAGAACATTAAAAACAGGGCTAGGGTGTACTTACAATCGAGCTTGAAAGTTGAAGAAAAACCCTAAGTATGGCTCTTCTAATTTTTGGCACACACTTGAAGAAGATGAGAAAAGTTTGCTTCATTTTTCCCTTTTTATTCTTTTAAACCAAATGACCAAAATGCTTTTTAGTGCATTTCTTTCAAAATTTCCTAAATATGTCCATTTTTGTCCATAAAAATAGAAATTGGGCAAATGCTATTTAAGGACCCCTAATTAATAATCCATGGCAATTTCATGTTTAAAGCTTCTAGAACTCACATTATTCAACTTTTGTAATTTAGTCCTAAAAGTTAATTTGGACACTTATTCACAAAATTTCTTCATGAAATTTTCACACAAGCATGCAATCATATCATAGACCACATAATAATCATAAAATAATTATTTTGACTTCAGATTTGTGGTCTCGAAACCACTATTCTAACTTGGCCCTAATTCAGGATGTTACAACTCTCCCCCTTAAAGATTTTCGTCCCCAAAAATCTTACCGGTGAAAAGGTTTGGGTATTGATTTCTCATGTTTTCCTCGGTCTCCCATGTACCCTCTTCAATCCCATGTCTTTGCCATAATAGTTTCACAAGGGCAATACTTTTGTTTCTCAACTATTTGACTTCTCGAACCAAAATCTTAACTGGCTCTTCGCCGTAAGTCATATTCGGTTGAATCTCAACCTTTTTCAGTGAAATCACATGCAAAGGATCAGATCAGTATCTGCGCAACATAGACACATGGAACACATCATGAATTCTTTCCAATTCAGACGGTAAAGCCAACCGATAAGCTACCGGCCCTATCCTTTCGGTAATCTCATACTGTCCAATAAAGCGTGGACTTAATTTGCCTTTCCAGCCAAACCTCAAAACTTTCTTTCACAAAGATACTTTCAAGAATACCTTATCACTGACTTGAAACTCAATCTCTTTTCGTTTCAAGTCCGCGTAGGATTTCTATCTATCTGAAGCAACTTTCAAACAATCACGAATTAGCTTCACTTTTTCTTTGATTTCTCTAACTAAATCAACTCCGTGAATTTGATTCTCTCTGACTTCAATCCAATACAAGGGTTTTCGGCACTTATGCCCATACAATGCCTCATAAGGCACCATTTTTAAACTCGTCTGAAAACTATTGTTGTAGACAAATTCTACCAATGGTAAATACTTTTTCCA
Organism: Gossypium hirsutum; assembly: GCF_007990345.1. Taxonomy (NCBI): domain Eukaryota; kingdom Viridiplantae; phylum Streptophyta; class Magnoliopsida; order Malvales; family Malvaceae; genus Gossypium; species Gossypium hirsutum. Next base: position 70,632,271 of record NC_053430.1, read on the forward strand.
ACTACCTTGGAACTCAAGAACACAACACCGTAACATATCTTCAAGAATCTGAATTACCCTTTCAAATTGACGGTCAGTTTGTGGATGGAAAGAGGTACTAAAATTCAATTTTGTACCCAACGCTTCTTGTAACTTTTTCCAAAATCGCGAAGTGAACCTCAGGTCTTTATTCGATATAATCAAAAAAATGCACTCCGTGCAATCTCACAATTTAAGAAATATGCAATTCGGTTAATTTATCAAGTGAATTGTTGGTACGTAGCGGTATAAAATGAGCCAACTTTGTCAATCGATCTAGAACAACCCATACAATATCTTTCTTTCTTGGTGCCAAAGGTAAACCCGCCACAATGTCCATAGTAATACGGTCCCATTTTCACTTGGGAACCATTACAGGCTGATGTAAACCTGAAGGTACTTGGTGTTTGGCTTTCACTTGCTTACAAATCAAACATTTAGAAACAAACTCTGAAATGTCTCTTTGCATTCCCGACCACAAATGTATTTTCTTCAAGTCATTATACAACTTTGACTACCTAGACGAATAGATAAACTATTACTATGTGCCTCACACAGAATCTTCTGAATAAATTTGATATCTTTAGGAACACAGATCCTATCTTGGAACATCAAACACTCATCCCAACTAAACCAAAAATTTGGTTCCATACCCGATTCACATTGGACTCTTTTGGCTTGCAAATCACCGTCACTTTTCTGAGCTTCATAAATCTCTTAGAGGAACATCGGCCTAGCTCTTAACTCAGCTAGAATCAAACCACCATATGATAAGGCCAACTGAGTGTTCATAGCCCTCAAAGCAAATAACGACTTCCTACTCAAAGCATCGACGACCACGTTTTCCTTTCCCGGGTGGTAGCCAATCACTAACTTGTAATCTTTTATCAACTCTAGCCATCTCTGTTGTCGTAGGTTCAAATCCTTTTGAGTCATCAAGTACTTTAGAATTTTATGGTCAATGAATACTTGATATTTCTTGCCATACAAATGGTGTCTCCAGATCTTCAACGCAAATACAATGGCGACTAGCTCCAAATCATGTGTTGGATAATTTTCATCATGTGGCTTCAGCTGCCTCGAGGCATAAGCTATCACTTTACCTTCTTGCATAAGTACATAACCCAATCCATTCTAGGATGCGTCACTATAAACTACAAATTCTTTTCCCACTTCAGGTTGTACTAAAACCGGTGCCTCGGTCAACAATACCTTTAGTCTCTGAAAACTCTACTGGCACTTCTCCGTCCATTCAAACTTGACATCTTTCTGTAACAACCTTGTCATCAGAGTAGCAATCATGGAAAATCCTTTAACAAACCGTCTGTAATAGCCGACTAAGCCTAAAAAGCTTCTAAGCTCTAACACATTCCTCGGCGGTTTCCATTCAACAATAGCCGAAATCTTACTCAGGTCAACTCTATTACCATTACACGAAATAATGTGCCCCAAAAATCTGACTTCTCGAAGCCAAAATTTGCTTTTACTAAACTTAGCATACAACTGTTTGTCTCTCAAAGTTTGCAAAACCATTCTCAAGTGCTCGGCGTGCTCGGTCTCATCACGAGAATAAATTAGTATATCATCAATAAAAATAGCAACAAAGTTATCCAAGTACGGTCTAGAAATTCGGTTCACTAAATCCATAAATACAGCAGGAGCATTCGTTAAACCAAATGGCATAACCAGAAATTCATAGTGACCATACCTTGTTTGAAAGTAGTTTTCGACACATCCGAGTCTTTAACTCTCAATGGTAGTAACCGAACCTCAAGTCAATCTTGGAAAATACTGTGGCTTCCTTCAATTGGTCAAACAAGTCATCGATTCTTGGCAAAGGATACTTGTTCTTTATGGTTACCTTATTGAGTTGTCGGTAGTCAATGCACAATCTCAATGAACCATCTTTCTTTTCCACAAATAGTACCGGTGTGCCCCACAGAGAATAAGTAGGTCTTGCAAAACCTTTATCTGTTAACTCTTGTAACTGAACTTTCAACTCCTTTAATTCTATCGGAGCCATCCTATATGGAGCAATCGAAATAGGTGCAGTACTAGGAATTAACTCAATACCAAACTCAACTTCCTTATTAGGAGGTAATCCGAGCAACTCTTCCAGAACATATCCGGATACTCACATACTATCGGCATTGATTCAATTTTTAACTCAGACTCTTTTGTATTCAGTACAAAGGAAAGATAAGCTTCATGACCCTTTATTATACAATTTTGAGCAACCATAGAAGAAATCACTAGAGGCAAGCTATTCGATTCATAATGAAACTTTTCAATAAACTGAAGTATGTTTGCTTTGCCCAATTGAGATTATTGCCATATGATCTTTGGACTACATTCTATAAGAGCTATTTGGATTTGAATACTTTGCAATTGTCATTGTCAAAATTGGTAAGTCATTTTGGCAAGATAAAATCGGTCTTTTGTTTAGCATTCGGCTTAACTTTAGGTTTTTGTTGTTGTGACAGCCCTAATTTGACCCTAGTCAGAAAGTGGTTTCGGGACCACATAACCGAGTCATAAAAATAATTAACCGTTATATTCTATGTTTATTATATGTGTAAATGCATGTGTAAAAGTTTCATGCTTTGATTTTGTCATTTGTATGTGAAATTTATAAGATAGGACTCATGTGATAAGACTTGAAAATGTGATAAGTAAATTTTAAAGTGCCAAATAATGCATGAATTATTGACATGGGGGACTTGCATGTCAAATGGACCAATTTTAGTTTAGTGGCCGGCCATAATGATGGTTGATGGATAATATATGTTTTATTTAAGTATTATAATTAGTAATGGCTTTATTTTTGAAATAATAATAATTAGTAAAATAAGAAAAGATGATAAAATAATGGATGTTCATCTTTATTTCTTCATTGCCGAATTTGAGAAAGAAAAATATTGAAGAAGAAGCCAAGGCATTCGGCCATGGTTATCTCCATTTAAAGGTATGTAATGTAAATTTTCTTTTTTGTAATTGATTATGAAATTAAATTGATAAATACATAGCATAGTTAACCCATGGTTTAAATTCATGAATCAATGAACAAGTATCCATTCGGCAAGTGCTAAATTGGTGTTATTTTGATAAGTTTTTGAGAAGATGTTAGTTATATGTTAAGTAGGTTAAATGATGGTTGTATAAGTTGAATTCATGGTTGAAAGGTATGAATTGAAATTGCCGTATGTATGTATATGCATTTTGGAAAGAAAATTTTGTTGTTAATTGAGTTTTTTTATATATATATGCACATTCGGTCATGGGGGGGATAAGATGAATTTAAAATGTTAAAGATTATTTCTAAGATTTGTTAAATTGTTGTGGTCATTGCCGAATATATGTTTAGTTAAAGAAAAAATTTATAGTGTTTGTGTTTGTGTATGTGAACTAGATATTTAATGGATATTCGGCAAAAAAAAAAGGGTTAAAGGTTAAGTCATAAGAATTTTGGGTGATATACATATTTGGACATTAGGGTTATATGTACTTTGGCTATGTGAGTTATGTGTTAAGTAAGCTATTTATTTGATATGCATATTCGGTCATTGTTTGGCAAGAATGAAACCTATGTGCAATTTGCTACATTTGATCATGAAATGGAAATTGTATATGAAAGCCAAGTTTGAGTGGTTAGAGCCGAACGGGGTATATAAGATATTAAGGCATGCTATAATTATATATAAGTGTATACGTGGTTGTGCATGATCGAGTAATCGATTAAATTGTGATAGTCACACATAGGTATAAATATATATATACCTTATGTATGTACCTTGTGACATAGAGACATTCGGATATACATATATATATTATATATAGTTAAATTCCTGTATAAGAAAGCATGGTAAGTTATGTGAATCTTTGTTTGTGTATGCGAATTAGATATTGATATAATAAGCATGAAACTGAGTCATGGCATATTTTATAAAACATAATATGCATTGAAGTTATATGTTTGCCAAATGTGATTATTAAATAATCAAAGTTGAGTAAGTAATTAAACAAATTCATTTGTTTAAATTTAAAGCTCAAGAGCAAAGAGGAACTAAATCAGATAGGGGAAAGGAGAAAGCAATCCAGTAGCGTATCTGCAACTGTTCAAAACATACGAGGTAAGTTTTGAGTAATTGTTTATAGTATGAAATTGATGATGCCTTGATATATATATACTAGATGAATTTTGATCTGTTTTGGTTCTAGTTGAATTTAGTTGTGTGGTAAATAATCTAAGTATATGACCTATAATTGAATGATCAATTCGGGTTAAGCTTGATTGATGAAAGGTATATGTGATATTTATGTATGATTGTTAAGCCGAAATGAAAATGATGGTGTTCATATGAAGCTTATGTCCGAATGTAGCAAATGGCTACTAATGTGAAATGTTCCATAATATGTGTTAGTATATGATTAAAGAGGTATGATATTTGATGTGGTATCCGGGTATAAAGATCCGCAGGCTATATGCTGGAAGTGTATCCGGGCTTAAAGACCCGCAGGCTATATGCTGGAATTGTATCCGGGCTTAAAGACCCGCAGGCTATATGCTGGAATTGTATCCGGGCATAAAGACCCGCAGGCTTCATGCTGGAATGGTATCCGGGTTAAAGACCCGTAGGCTTGCACTAGAAATGTGTTTCGAGTTCTAAGACTTGACAGGACTGATGCCAGTAAGTTAAGTAAGATTACGACATTGCATATCCGTGGTAACCATCTTCGGGTAATTACTATATATATTTTACATGTTAAGGTACGTATTATGTACTCACATGTGAATGATTTCAAAGTGAATTATTAGTATCAAAGAGCGATATATATGTGTGTGAATGAATACATTATTTAAGAATAAGAGAATGACCTATTGTGTCAATATATGTCATTATATGAAAGTATGTGACTTATAGTAATTGTATGAGCATATAGTATAGTGAAATATGTGCTGGAAATTTCTTGTGTATTCATATATATATTCAGCTAATAGGCTATATAACTAATGTACTTGTGTATATTCGGCCAAGTGAATTACAATTAGAATACGAGTTTTGTGATACTCAATGTTCGATTTAAATGACAAGCTATAATTGTATGAAATGCTTAAAACTTACTAAGCCTCGAAAGCTTACTCAGTTTCTTATTTCTCTGTTTTATAGATTGTTTATTTTGGCCACCGACTCAAGGATCGTCAGCAGTTCATCATACTATCGATCTTGTTGGTACAGTTATATTTTGGTCTCGTTATGGCATGTATAGGTTAGGCTGTTGACAAAATATGTTTTGTAATTGTAAATATTTTGGCCATATGAAAATGGCATTTATAACTCAAAGATCAGTATGTATTCAACTTGATTTCTGCTTTTGTTGATAGATTATGTGAATGAAAAATTAAATGTTTAGCTCAGTAATACCTCATAGCCTAAACTGGCAATCGGACTCAGGCTAGGGGTGTTAGATTTTATTGGTATTAGAGCTACGGTTTAGTCGATTCTAGGACTAACGTAGAGTGTTTGAGTCTAGCTATACATGCCATATAGTATTAATACGATAGTATGATGAATTCTGACAGTTAAAAATGTGTTTTCATATAGTAATGGATCCCGATCCCAATCGAATGGTAGCTGATGATGTTGAGAGTGTAGCGCCTATTCCCGCGCATGGGACAGCGTCGATAGACTCTCAACCTATTGCAAGCAATCAGAACGATGAGGCTAGACAGGCTTTTTATAGTGTGATGAATGATTGGTTCAACCAATACATTCGAACTAATACGGCTGTTCCACAACCCCCATTCCTGAATAATACGCCCCCTGCACTTACAATACCTCTGGTAATTGATCAGACGAGGTTTAATAAGCCCCCGATTGACAGAATCAAAAAGCACGGGGCTACTGAATTTAAGGGTACAGATAGCGATGATGCTGAACAAGCTGAATTTTGGTTGGACAACACTATCCGAGTGTTTGATGAACTATCCTGCACACCCGATGAATGCTTAAAATGTGCTATATCTTTGCTACGTGATTCTGCCTACTATTGGTGGAATACGTTGATTTCTGTTGTGCCTAGAGAGCGAGTGACTTGGGAGTTCTTCCAAACCGAGTTTCAGAAAAAGTATATCAGCCAGAGATTCATTGATCAGAAACGGAAAGAATTCCTTGAACTTAAACAAGGTTCCATGTCGGTTACTGATTATGAACGAAAATTTGTAAGACTTAGCCGGTATGCCCTAGAATGTGTTTCTTCAGAAGCTATAATGTGTAAACGTTTCGAAGATGGATTGAACGAAGATATAAAACTGTATATTGGCATTCTTGAAATCAGAGAATTTGTAATACTTGTCGAGCGAGCTTGCAAAGCCGAAGAACTCAGTAAAGAGAAAAGAAAAGCTGAAGTGGGAGCAAAAAAGTTTCGTAAGAGATTTTCGGGGAAGCCCTTTCAACAGTCATCGAAGAAATTTTGAGATGATTCAGGCCGATCTAAAGACACTTCGGGCTTTTCCAGACGAGACAGTGATTGACCCCCTGTGAGTACGCGAGTCACTTCGGTTGCCAGTGTTGGAAATGATCGTCGGGATAGGACCGAGTGCAAGTATTGTGGGAAATGGCATTCGGGAAGTTGTAGATTTCATGACCGCTCCTGTTATAAGTGTGGATCACCTGACCACTTTATCAAGGATTGCCCGAGACTGTCTGAACAGAATGTGAATCAGAGTGGGAAATCGGGTACTACTACAGCTCGAGGTAGACCTTCTAGAAATACGAGAAATGCTAGTGGCGGTCAGAGAGGGTTTAGTGATGCTACGACTAGATCTGAAGCTCGTGCTCCTACTAGAGCTTATGCTATACGCATACGCGAGGATGCTTCTTCGCCAGATGTTATTACCGGTACTTTCACTCTCTTTGATACTAATGTGATTGCATTGATTGACCCTGGTTCTACTCATTCATATGTATGTGAGACTTTAGCATCCAGTAAGACTCTACCTATTGAGTCTACTGAGTTCGTAATTCGAGTGTCGAATCCATTGGGTCGATATGTACTTGTCGACAAAGTGTGTAAGAAATGCCCCCTAATAATCCGAGGTTCCTGTTTTCTGGCTGATTTGATGCTTTCACCGTTTGATGAATTTGATGTTATTCTCGGTATGGATTGGTTGACCGTACATGATGCAGTTGTGAATTGCAAAAGAAAGACCATTGATTTGAGGTGTGCAAATAATAAGATAGTCCGAGTTGAGTCTACTGACTTGAACGGATTGCCAGCAATAATATCCTCGATGTTTGCTCAGAAATATGTAAGAAAGGGGTGTGAAGCATATCTTGCGTACGTACTTGATAGCAAAGAGTCAAAAAAGAAACTTGAATCAATGTCAATGGTTTGTGAGTATTCAGATGTTTTTCCTGAGGAGTTATTGGGATTACCACCCGTTCGAGAGGTAGAATTCGGCATCGAACTTGTACCTGGTACCACACCAATTTCAATAGCTCCATATCGTATGGCACTAACAGAATTGAAGGAATTGAAAACTCAGTTGCAATAGTTGACGGATAGAGGTTTTTCTTGACCGAGTTTCTCACCTTGGGGTGCACCAGTATTATTCGTGAAAAAGAAAGACGGAACCATGAGGATGTGCATCGACTATCGTTAATTAAATAAAGTGACAATAAAGAATAAATATCCATTACCGCATATTGATGATTTGTTTGATCAGCTGAAGGGAGCCTCAGTGTTTTCAAAGATAGATTTGAGATCGGGTTATTATCAGTTGCGAGTTCGAGACTCAGATATACCTAAAATTGCTTTCAGAACGAGATACGGTCACTACGAGTTCTTAGTGATGCCATTTGGGCTCACTAATGCCCCTACAGTATTTATGGACTTGATGAATCGAATCTTTAGACAGTATTTGGACCGGTTTGTAGTGGTGTTTATAGATGACATCTTGATTTATTCGCGCGATGAATCTAAACATGCCGAGCACCTGAAATTGTTATTACAGATTTTATGAGACAAGCAGTTATACGCGAAATTCAGTAAATGTGAGTTCTGGTTGAGAGAAGTTAGCTTTTTGGGACAGGTGGTATCCGCATCGGGTATTCATGTTGATCCGAGCTAAATTTCGGCCATACTCGATTGGAAGCCTCCGAGAAATGTTACTGAAGTTCGAAGCTTTTTAGGACTTGCCGGTTACTACAGACGGTTTGTAAAGGGTTTCTCGATGATAGCCACACCAATGACGAAACTACTTCAGAAAGATGTTACGTTTGAATGGTCTGAAAAATGTCAAAAAACTTTCAATCAATTAAAAACTTATTTGACTAAAGCTCCAGTGCTAGTGCAGCCCAAATCCGGTAAAGAGTTTGTCATTTATAGTGATGCATCCTTAGTTGGGCTGGGTTGTGTGTTGATGCAAGAAGGTCAAGTTGTAGCTTACGCGTCGAGGCAATTGAAGCTGCATAAGAAAAACTATCCGACCCATTATCTCGAATTAGCTACCATCGTATTCGCTTTGAAAATATGGCGACACTACTTGTTTGGAGAGAGGTGTCATGTATATTCGGATCACAAAAGCCTCAAATATTTGATGACTCAAAGAGATTTGAATCTGTGACAAAGACGTTGGCTTGAGTTGTTGAAAGATTATGAGCTCGTCATTGACTATCACCCGGGAAAGGCTAACGTCGTTGCCGATGCTTTAAGTTGTAAATCACTGTTTACTTTGCTAGCGATGAATGTACACCTGTCCGTTTCATCCGATAATGTGTTAGTAGCAGAATTAAATGCCAAACCATTATTGATTCATCAAATACGTGAATCCTAGAAAGTCGACGATGAATTGGTTGCTAAACGAGCTGAATGTGTTTCAAATGTGGAATCAGAGTTTCAAATTGATGACAACGATTGTTTGAAGTTCAGAAGTCGATTGTGTGTTCCAAGAAATTCAGAACTTATTTCGATGATTTTGAGCGAGGCTCATAGTAGTCGAATGTCAGTCCACCCGGGTAGTACAAAAATGTACAACGATCTGAAATGTCAATTTTGGTGGCCTGGTATGAAACGAGACATTTCTAACTTCGTTTCGAAGTGTTTGATATGTCAACAAGTGAAAGTAGAACATCAAGTGCCTTCGGGATTACTTCAGCCGATCATGATATCTAAATGGAAATAGGATCGAGTCACGATGGATTTTGTATCTAGGTTGCCATTGTCGTCAAGTAAGAAAGATGTGATCTGGGTTGTTATTGATAGACTGACAAAGTCAGCTCATTTTATTCCCGTACGTGCAGATTATTCACTTGACAAGCTAGCTAAATTGTATGTTTCTCAGATTGTAAAGTTGCATGGGGTACCTATTTCTATTGTGTCGGATAGAGATCCGAGATTCACATCGCAATTTTGGAAGAAATTGCAAGGAGCATTGGGTACCAAATTGCATTTTAGCACCGCTTTTCATCCTCAGACTGATGGTCAATCCGAGCGAATAATTCAGATACTTGAGGATATGTTGAGATGTTGCATCCTTGAGTTTAGGGGTTCATGGGAACAGTATTTGCCTTTGATTGAATTCGCTTACAACAATAGTTTTTAATCAATCATTAAGATGGCACCTTACGAGGCTTTGTACGGTCGTAAATGCCATACACCGTTGTTTTGGATTGAGCTTAGTGAAAGTAAAATCTTCGAGGTTGATTTGATTAAAAATGCTGAGCAGAAAAAGTGATCCGTGAAAGTCTGAGAGCAGCTTCAGATCGTCAAAAGTCGTATGCGGATTTAAAACGAAAAGACATTGAATATCAGGTTGGAGACAAAGTGTTTCTTAAAGTTTCACCTTGGAAAAAGGTGCTCAGATTTGGCCGTAAGGGAAAATTGAGTCCGAGGTTCATCGGGCCGTATGAAATATCCGAACGAGTAGGGCCAGTCGCAGACAGATTGATTTTACCCCCTGAGCTTGAAAAGATTCACAACGTTTTTCATGTTTCGATGCTTCGACGTTATAGATCCGATCCATCACACATAATTAATCCATCTGAGGTTGAGATTCAATTTGATTTGAGTTATGAAGAAGAATCGGTTCATATTTTGGCTCGTGAAGTAAAAGAACTACGAAATAAGAAAATTTCATTAGTGAAGGTACTGTGGCTTAAGCATGGGGTTGAAGAAGCTACATGGGAACCTGAAGACTCTATGAAAGATCGATATCTAACTTATTCACTGGTAAGATTTTCGGGGACAAAAATTCCTTATGTGGGGGACAGTTGTGACAGCCCTAATTTGACCCTAGTCGGAAAATGGTTTCGGGACCACAGAACCGAGTCATAAAAATAATTAACCGTTATATTCTACATTTATTATATGTGTAAATGCATGTGTAAAAGTTTCATGCTTTGATTTTGTCATTTGTATGTGAAATTTATAAGATAGGACTCATGTGATAAGACTTGAAAATGTGATAGGTAAATTTTAAAGTGCCAAATAATGCATGAATTATTGACAAGGGGGACTTGCATGTCAAATGGACCAATTTTAGTTTAGTGGCCGGCCATAATGATGGTTAATGGATAATATATGTTTTATTTAAGTATTATAATTAGCAATGGCTTTATTTTTGAAATAATAATAATTAGTAAAATAAGAAAAGATGATAAAATAATGGATGTTTATCTTTCTTTCTTCATTACCGAATTTGAGAAAGAAAAATATTGAAGAAGAAGCCAAGGCATTCGGCCATGGTTATCTCCATTTAAAGGTATGTAATGTAAATTTTTTTTTGTAATTGATTATGAAATTAAATTGATAAATACATAGCATAGTTAACCCATGGTTTAAATTCATGAATCAATGAACAAGTATGCATTCGGCAAGTGCTAAATTGGTGTTATTTTGATAAGTTTTTGGGAAGATTTAGTTATATGTTAAGTAGCTTAAATGATGGTTGTATAAGTTGAATTCATGGTTGAAAGGTATGAATTGAAATTGCCGTATGTATGTATATGCATTTTGGAAAGAAAATTTTGTTGTTAATTGAGTTTTTTTTATATATATATGCACATTCGGTCATGGGGGGATAAGATGAATTTAAAATGTTAAAGATTATTTCTAAGATTTGTTAAATTGTTGTGGTCATTGCCGAATATATGTTTAGTTAAAGAAAAAATTTATAGTGTTTGTGTTTGTGTATGTGAACTAGATATTTAATGGATATTCGGCAAAAAAAAAAGGGGTTAAAGGTTAAGTCATAAGAATTTTGGGTGATATACATATTTGGACATTAGGGTTATATGTACTTTGGCTATGTGAGTTATGTGTTAAGTAAGCTATTTATTTGATATGCATATTCGGTCATTGTTTGGCAAGAATGAAACCTATGTGCAATTTGCTACATTTGATCATGAAATGAAAATTGTATATGAAAGCTAAGTTTGAGTGGTTAGGGCCGAACGGGGTATATAAGATATTAAGGCATGCTATAATTATATATAGGTGTATACGTGGCTGTGTATGATCGAGTAATCGATTAAATTGTGATAGTCACACATAGGTATAAATATATATATACCTTATGTATGTACCTTGTGACATAGAGACATTCAGATATACATATATATATTATATATAGTTAAATTCGTGTATAGGAAAGCATGGTAAGTTATGTGAATCTTTGTTTGTGTATGCGAATTAGATATTGATATAATAAGCATGAAATCGAGTCATGGCACATTTTATAAAACATAATATGCATTGAAGTTATATGTTTGCCAAATGTGACTATTAAATAATCAAAGTTGAGTAAGTAATTAAACAAATTCATTTATTTAAATTTAAAGCTCAAGAGCAAAGAGGAACTAAATCAGATAGGGGAAAGGAGAAAGCAATCGAGTAGCCTATCCGCAACTGTTCAAAACATACGGGGTAAGTTTTGAGTAATCGTCTATAGTATGAAATTGATGATGCCTTGATATATATATACTAGATGAATTTTGATCTCTTTTGGTTCTAGTTGAATTTAGTTGTGTGGTAAATAATCTAAGTATATGACCTATAGTTGAATGATCAATTCGGGTTAAGCTTGATTGATGAAAGGTATATGTGATATTTATGTATGATTGTTAAGCCGAAATGAAAATGATGGTGTTCATATGAAGCTTATGTCCGAATGTAGCAAATGGCTACTAATGTGAAATGTTCCATAATATGTGTTAGTATATGATTAAAGAGGTATGATATTTGATGTGGTATCAGGGTATAAAGACCCGCAGGCTATATGCTAGAAGTGTATCCGGGCTTAAAGACCCGCAGGCTATATGCTGGAATTGTATCCAGTCATAAAGACCCGCAGGCTTCATGCTGGAATGGTATCCGGGTTAAAGACTCGTAGGCTTGCGCTAGAAATGTGTTTCGAGTTCTAAGACTTGACAGGACTGATGCCAGTAAGTTAAGTAAGATTACGACATTGAATATCCGTGGTAACCATCGTCGAGTAATTACTATATATATTTTACATGTTAAGGTACGTATTATGTACTCACATGTGAAATGATTTCAAAGTGAATTATTAGTATCAAAGAGCGATATATATATGTGTGTGAATGAATACAATATTTAAGAATAAGAGAATGACCTATTCAGTCAATATATGTCATTATATGAAAGTATGTGACTTATAGTAATTGTATGAGCCATATAGTATAGTGAAATATGTGCTGGAAATTTCTTGTGTATTCATATATATATTCGGCTAATAGGCTATATAACTAATGTACTTGTGTATATTCGGCCAAGTGAATTACAATTAGAATACGAGTTTTGTGATACTCAATGTTCGATTTAAATGACAAGCTATAATTGTATGAAATGCTTAAAACTTACTAAGCCTCGAAAGCTTACTCTGTTTCTTATTTCTCTGTTTTATAGATTGTTGATTTTGGCCACCGACTCGAGGATCGTCCGCAGTTCATCATACTATCGATCTTGTTGGTACAATTATATTTTGGTCTCGATATGGCATGTATAGGTTAGGCTGTTGACAAAATATGTTTTGTAATTGTAAATATTTTGGCCATATGAAAATGGCATTTATAATTCAAAGATCAGTATGTATTCAGCTCGATTTCTGCTTTTGTTGATAGACTATGTGAATGAAAAATTAAATGTTTAGCTCGGTAATACCTCATAGCCTAAACTGGCGATCAGACTCGGGCTAGGGGTGTTACAGTTGTCTTAATCATCTATTACTTATCTATGATGGTGAAGTGCTTACTTGCCCATTGATAAACCATTTCTAGGATTGTGTGATATCTTTCATCCCATTCGATCGAGGAAAGCTGAACGAGAGGAAATATTTTCCAATAGATGAATAGCCCGACTTGAGGACAAGTCACCTAAAAGAGGGGGGAATGATGTGAGCACGCCCAGTGAACCCTGTCAGTCAAGTCTCCTTAGTCGAGCCTTGCATTGCTGGCAAGTTGATCCCAGTTCATTTCTAGCTCCACGAGCTCCGTCCAGTTCAAATTTAGCTCATTTGAGATCGATCCAGCTCAATACTTTAGTCTTTAATTATGTCTTGTTTAATTAAATACATCTTTAGTTAATTTCATGCATTATTGATCTACATATTTTAATTATGACATGCATTATGTGTTCTGCATTTAATAAAGTCATGCATTATGTATCTCCCATGTTAGTATAAGTCTGCATCATTAAATTAAGTCTTACATTAAGTACTCATTTGTTCATTTAGTTTGCATTTCAAACCATGCATTTAAGCATCTTAGTTTAATAAATGAGTTGCTGGACATTTATTCAACTCATCTTAGTTTACTTAATAAGTGTTGCTTTTAATTAATCTAGTTCCTAGGATTATTTATTGATGCATAAGTTAAGTCTATTTAATGATGCTTCTTTAATTAACTAGTTGCTAAAATAATTGATGCATAGTTCATTTACCTAAGTTAAGTATTAATGTGTGTTGTGTTTAATAAGTGTTTACATGTGTTTAATAAGCTCATTTTAATGTATTTATTGCAGGAGTCTTTTCAAGTCATAACTGTTACATTACAAGGGCTATTACACATTAAATAAAGTGACTTTTTAAGTCATTTTCAGTTACAATTGAAGTGGCTGTTACAAGGTATGTTTTATACATCATTTAAAGGAGGTTTAAAGAGCATTTTATCATCCAAATTAATTTTGGCAGCAACCTTTCCATTACCAGCCATTTTTGCCATTTCAGAGGTTATTTCAAGCATTCAAACATCATTAAGAAGCTGATTAAGAAGATGGTGTCCATTCGGTTGACCAAGGGCTAACTCAAGAGTCATTTTTCAAGAACTTAAAGTCATTCATTCAGCTTGATTAAAGTTAATTCAAGGATGGAGTTTTTTGGCTCAAGAATATGAAAAGACTTGAATTAAATTTCAGCTTTTAATTGGCACAATAAGTTGAATGTTTGTGACCATTCAGCTAGCCTATTTATGTATAAATAGGTGAAATCAACCTTTGTAAAGGGATCTTTTTGCATAGTTTAAAACATTATTGAACTTATATGAAATTTGTGAGATTTCTTTCTCTCATATTTCGTTGAAGAACTCGTTGGCTTATCTAGGTCACTAGTGGCATCAATCTGCCTTCTTCTCATCCTGAACTTATCACAATCAAATAGTGTGGCATTCACCCTTATACCAAGGTTCCTACTTTGCTAAGTAACGGGTCGAGGTTCTCCTATTCTCCATCCGACCACCTTGAAAACTTTAACCATTTGGGTCAATATTTTGTAATATTGGTTCATGTTTGTTTTTGAGATCATTTTTATTCTATTCCATTCCATCCTCTCATTTCATCATAATCGAACCATTAATTCACTTCACATCTGTTGTTTGCTATCCAATTACTATATTTATCTCCATCTTTTATTATTTTTCTATAACTGAACCTACAGAAACATCATCTCCATAAATCCATCTAAATTAGGGTACGGACTAGCTAGTACTCGAAGCAACGATTACAAAAACATAAAAATCATTAAAAACCGAGCAAAGAACATACTTCAATCTAGCTATCAAAGTGCTGAATGAAAGAAAGCTTCCTATCCCTTGTTTTCTTTCTATTTTCAGTTGAAAAGATGAATGAATGAATCATCTTTTATTTTAGTTTTGTTTAATTGAATTTAATTTTACAATTACAAAAATAACCTTTATTAATACATTAATAAAACAAATAATGGTTGGTCTTTTATGACAAATTCCATTAACCATGGTCTAATTGCATCATAAGGACTCCACATTTAATGGGTCATAACAATTTAAGCACTTTAATAATTAAAATGCAACTTTTGCATTTTAAGCGATTTATTTTTTTCCCAAATTAACCACTTAAACAATAAAATTATTTCACGAAACTTTCACACATATATAATCACATGTTGTAAACACCAAAAATAATATTAAAATAATTTTACAACCACGGATTCATGGTCCCCAAACCACAGTTCTGATTTAGATAAAACTAGGCTGTTGCATGCAATCTTGGCCTTATGGTAATTGTTGAACTCTTGAAGGGTTCCACTCAGTAGCCTATATTCCACAGATAGAGCCTAGGCAGATTTGGCCTTCTACGAGATAGGAGATGAGTCTGATTTGGGTGTAATGTAAGATCGAAAAACCTCTTTTAATTGTGAAGGGATCATGTTGTATTAGCTCGGGAATGTTGAACGTAAAGAAACAAAAGACAACCTTGAAGCATAAAGGTTATGCCAAGGAAAAAATTCATCACTTTTAGTAGAGGAAAATGGTTGTGGTTCAGTTTTTATGGGGATCGTAGGTGGATCCAATAGTAAAGTTTTTAAAAGGGTGTCAACATGAAAAGGACCTGTGTTTTGAGAAAGATTAATGGCATAGTAGAAAATGATGGAACAGTAGGAGAATGAACATGTGTGTCTGGAAGTCCCTTCTTAAGTCTATGCCATTTTGGCTGGGGGGCTCACCCCCTCAGTAGCTGGAGCATCTTTACTTTCTCTAGGCCTCTTTTTGTACTTCTTTCTAACTAGTTTCTTAGAAAGATCAGTTGAAGCAATCTCCTTACACGAGATTTCTCCATGATAGCTCTAATGTCCATGTTTGGTGCTGGGATGAATAAAGTGTAAGATTTTGGATTGGGTCCCGCACCATTAATGTGAGTGTTAGATTCGCTTGAAGAAAAAGAAGTAAGAGGTTGAATACCAGGAGTAATAAGCCAATTGTGGGAATGGACCCCATAAAATTCATAAAAAATAAAATTGGGGTTTTTCTGCATGCCCGGTTAAGATCTATGCTAAAATTGTGTTGCCATTGTAAGGCCAAACTGCCAAAGCTGAAGGCATATTATAGTTGTCTAGCCAACTAATTCGGTTAGTATTTCTGTGGCCATTAGGAATTTTATTTAGCAAACAGTATTGGAAGACATTCTTAGTTGTCAGTAATTCCACAAACTCTATAATGTGCCCCATACTTAAATGTTTGAACTACTTATCTGCAATCTCAGAATCAACAGGTAGATTTTGAGAACAAATAGACTCTTTGGAAAATGACCAACAAGTTGGAAAGCCAAACCTATTTTCAAGCTTATAGCAACCCTTATGAATTTTCCTGTCCTCTAATGAAGATTAGAAATGCTATTTTGGATTATTGGTTCACAGCCTTGTTGAAAACTGAAGTGGGCATATCCAGCATTTGACCATTGTCTAGTAATCTTTAATTGATAAAATTTTTGGAAAACTCCTAAGAGGGGTGGCTTGTTTTGTTGGAAATAATTGATGAAATAAGCTTCTAGATTTCACTAAGATAACACTAATAGTTGTCAAAACTAAGCAAATACAAGAATCCAATATCTATATATAAATTCATCCCTTCGTTCATGCATGACGAGATTATTAGAACTTAACTAGCATAGTAACTAAACAAACTTGGCGTACTATACCATTCATGATACCCATATTACGCCAAAAACCTTGAACACTCATATCTATCTTTTCTTGTAACACCCCAAACCCGACCCAGATGTTATGACCGAATCCGGCGTGTCACATTGAAGCGTTACTAGAAAAGTCATGTTTTATCTAAAGTCTTTATCAGTGTTTAAAGAATATCTTCGTTATAGATTGAAGTGAATGGAAGCTATGCATCAGGTAGGATGCCAGAAAAGAGGTGAGTCAATTAGACTACTTAAGTACCCAGCTCTCCATGGATTCAATCCTAGACATGCACACAACCATTGCCACACTTTAACTGAGTGATTGTTCAGGGAAAACCAATTCGTTTAAAACCATTTGAAAAGGTTATTAATTTTGAAAATGTTTTTGTTGCGGAAGCTTTGCTTTGTTAACACGAAATTTTGAAATCATGTAACCTTTTTAAAACACGCCCTAGAGCTATTCGATTTCAAACAATTAAAACAATATCATATCTAAGCTAACAAAACACACTAAAAAAAATTAAAAAATAATTAAAGCGGCCTTGTTACAACTTAAAAACCCAAAACAATTAAAGTAAGTAAGTGCCGATCAAAACACGTGAAGAAAAATAAATTTGCAAAACATGTGGCCACTCCGAATCCCTCATGGCTCTAAGTCCACTATGGTTGGGGATTTCCTGCATGGATAAAATTAAGGGGTGAGTTTGGAAAACTCAGTGTGTAAAAAACCCAACCATAGTCCAAATCAGATCAAACCGCAGAAACAGATCAAGTTGGGCCTTAGCCCTATACATAATTTAGAATGAAGCCCATAGGCCCATAACAGATACAGAACAGATATATCATCTATGCAAAAAACCCAACCCATATCCATCTGTATACACCCTCGTACCAACCTTACACCATGTGGGGAGACAACTCGACCCACCCATCCGCTACACGCCACAGAATTTGTAGCATGGCTGCCAGAACAAATATTGTGACAGAGTCACCAGATACAGATATTGTGAAAGAGCCACCAGAATAGATATTTGTGGCATAGCCACCAGAACGCTTCCTCCATCAATATAACCCATATCCCATGCAACAGATATACATGTCATGGCATACAACATACAGAATCAGAATATCATGCATTTCAGTCAAAATTAACCCTAGGGGTATAATGGTCACTTTGCACCTAGGGGTATAATGGTAATTTTTATACTTAGGGGTATTTTAGTAAATTTACTATTTTAGGGTTTTCATGCATGTTACAGCCATTAACGTATTAACAGAAACACTTACCGAGCGTTTTTACTGAATTGGGCCCGTTGGCCCATTAACCCGATTTCGGCCCATTAAGCCCAAATATACCGAAGTGCACGAAATTGCACACTCTACAATCTTACCACTTGAGATTACCAAGATTAACAAACAACTATCCAAAAAGCGGTCGCACGCTTACAAGTCCACAAAATGCCGGTGTGACAGCCCAAAATTGACTCTAGTCGGGAAGTGGTTTCGGGACCACAAAACCGAGTCATAAAAATAATTGATTTCCATATTCTATGCTTATTATGTGTGTACATGAGTATGTGGAAGTTTCATTCTCCAATTTTGCCAATTGCATGAGACATTATTAAATAGGGATTGATATGAGACATGGTGAAAATATGATAGGCTAATTTAAAATGGTCTATTAATGCATGTTGTGAAAATGATGGGTTTGCATGTCAAATTACCCAAAATTTGAGCTAGTGGTTGGCCATGCTATGGGTGGAAACATGTTGGGAACATGTTGGCCTAGTGAGGTATGTAGGAAAAAAATAAAATAAGGGGCATTGGCATAAAATAATGAAAAGGAGTATGATGAATACAATAAAAAAATGTGTGTAGTTGTTTCCCCCCCCCCCATTGCCGTGAGCTAAAGAAAAGAAAGGAGAAAATTTTTGTTCATCCTTTCTCATCTTCATTTAGCCGAAACTAGAAAGAAAAAAACAAAGAAAAAAAATGCTCATCCTTTGGTTCATCCTTGGCCAAAAATTTTAAGGAGGAAGGAAGAAGAAAGGTTGAAGAGGTTCGGCCATGCATGTAGCTAGGCTAAGGTATGTTTGATGATGTTCCATGAGATGCATGCATGTTTTATTTGTTAGCTTGAGTTCTACCTAGCCCATGGTCTAAATCTTGCTATGTGATGGAAATGACACTCGGCCATGGATGCATCATTCTTGGTTGATGTTTGATGTTGTGGTGATGAGGCATGAGGATGAGTTAAGATTCGGCCTAGGTGGAGTTTGTGTTAATGCCATTGCATGCTAAATATGAAGCTTGTTAATGATGCATGTGATGGTGGCTTGATGATTCTTGAACCTCCTTTTTAGCATTTTTGAGTGAGCACATATGTGCATTGGTTGCTAAATGGAGAAGAATCGGCTAGCAAGTTGTGTGCTAAGGCCGAATATAACTTTTGCATGTTAATGAGCAATGCATGTGTTAAATTGATGGAAAGGGAGAGAATGCTTTACTAGTGTGTATATGTGTGTATTAGCCAAGTTTTGAACTTGAAACAAAAGGGTGTTTAGTCAATACAAGTGACCATACTTGTAGAATGTATTAAGTGTTGAAATCGGCCCCAAAATAGACATGCATATTCGGCCAAGGGGGAAAAAATTAGCTAAAATGTTGAGTTTGATTCATGATTCCGTACATATGTGACTTTAATGTCTAATGTATAAATATGGGCTAAGTGCCTTGTGTTCCTCTTTTCGATGCTCAAATGATTAAATCAATTTATTTGTTTAATTAAGCTCAAGAGCAAAGGGGAACTAAATCCGATAAAGGGAAGGAAAAAGTGGTCGAATAGCTATCGGAATCGTTCGACAACACCCGAGGTAAGTTCTTGAGTAAAAGAGCTTAAATTATGATGTGATTAGATCATGTTTTGAGCAAATTAGAATCATGCTCTTTGTGTGGCTATTGAGCCGAATTTGCAAGAATGATAAATGTCTTGTGTTTGAGTTTTGCTAACGAAAATGAAATACGAATGGGCCATGATTTATTGTTAAATGTGCATGGTTATTTGAATGCTGTCCGGGCTAAGTCCCGAAGGCTTGTGCTAAGTGACAATATCCGGACTAAGATCCGAAGGCATTTGTGCGAGATACTAATTCCGGGCTAAGCCCGAAGGCATTTGTGCGAGTTACTAAATCTGGGTTAAGTCCCGAAGGCATTTGTGCGAGTTACTAAATCCGAGTTAAGTCCCGAAGGCATTTGTGTGAGTTACTAAATCCGGGTTAAGTCCCGAAGGCATTTGTGCGAGTTACTAAATCCGGGTTAAGTCCCGAAGGCATTTGTGCGAATTACTATAACCGGGCTATGTCCCAAAGGCATTTGAACGAGGAGCTATATCCGGTTAAATTCCGAAGGTACGTGATTTGGGAATGAATGAACTTGCTGTAAAATTCCAGTTAATACTCTCGAAACATCCCAACATTGAGGTATGTTTCGTATGTGCTTGAATTTAGTTGAGCCCTTACAAATAAGTATTCGCTCAGTTGATAAACGAGCTACCGGCCTTTGGCTGAGTTGTTCTTTTGTGTATGTACATAAGGGTTGATAATGTGAAGCAAGTACGATATCGTAAATTTGTGCATATGAAATTATCCGTTTAGCTATATGAATGCTATACTTTTGTTGTGCTGGAATTCCTTGCTCAAAACTTACTAAGCATAAATTGCTTACTCCGTTTCATTGCTCCTCTGTTTTATAGATTTGGTTCTCCAGCTATCGGACTCGGGATCTTGAGGTCAAAGTCGCCCACACTATCAAAGCCCCCTTTTGGTACAATTTTGGTTGAACTTCGAAATGGCATGTATAGGACTACCCGTTTGTTGTGGGTCGTGGACCCTTTGGACTTGTATAAATTTTGGATAGCCATGCGAAAATGGCTTATATGTGTTTGAGTATATTGTTATAATCATTTGGTGTGGATATGCTTGACAAGGATTGGCCATGAGGATGGTTAATCACTATCATGAATTGTGCTATATATGCAAAAAGGGCTAGTTGAATCATGGAAACCATGAAATAGGTAAAGTCTACCTTAAAGGCAGATGTTGACAGCAGCAGTGATGTAGATTTGGAAAATCACTAAAAATAGTAGGAAGGGAATTAAATAGTGAATAAATTATGTAAACAAACCTTGATGAATCTACTTTCATAGGAAAGTAACGAAACAATCATACGGACAGTATGTTAAGAGATATTCAGGTTCTCGTGAGACAGGGCCAGAACGGTTTCTGGATTTCCTGTTCCGACTTTGGAAATTCATTACAAATTAACCAGAGATAATTAGAAGTCATACCATATATGGATAGATTCCTCTCTGAGTATAGTTTCTATAGAAACAAACGGCATCAGTATTGGATCCCTGTACAAGGAGATATCCAAGTCGTAATGCGCAAAGGTCAGGGTAGTCGAACCCTGTAACATGGGAGACTTTGACTAATAAACTGTACTAATTGGCCCGACCAAAAATTCTAGAAAAAAATATGTAGATGGGAATATGAGTCTAGTTTCAGGGAAAAATCACGAAACTGATTTTTGAGTTGTGAAACTCAAGATATGATTTTTAAAGCGACTAGTACGCAGATTGACAGTGTCTGAGAAATATTTTTATAAGGGGTTTAAAGTCTGTTAACACCTCGTGTTCGACTCCGGTGTCGGTCTCGGGTTTGGGGTGTTACAGCCGGCTCTTTGGCATTTCAGCTTTTTGGCTTTTGCCGATCTTGTCTATAACTGGGTGTTGTTTATACACCTGCTTTACGACGAAATGTTGACGAGTTCCACACACGAGCAGCCTACAATCGGATACTATAACATTAGATTAAAACTCGATAACAACTTAACATATCAAACCCTTACCATATTCGGCCATAGTCCATATCTTTAACCCTTACCTTTATCGATCTCCAACTACCAGATCTAGATGCTCCAACAGTGTCAACCCTCTATGCTCCTTGATTGCTTGTCCTTAAATCCATACTAAATACATATGAAACCAAAACAAGAGGCTATTAAAGCCTTTAGTCTAAAATGACAGTCTCCCTAAGTGATTAAGGACTTGTCGGCTTTTCATAATAAACCCGAAATAACGAATGGACAGAAAGATCTGAGCACTTACCAAGGATCTACTTGCCAGAAACATTCCAATGTACCTTCCTATTCCAGATTTGTTGTAGATCAAATCCCCAAAATACAAGAAGAGAACAAATCTAGTGATTCGGCTTTTGAAGAAACGAGATGGAGAATAGAAGTTTGTGAAGTAGAGGGGAGATGTCGTTGCGCTCCATATCCTGTTGGCCACTGCACCAATCTTTCCTTTATACCATAATAGGGTCACAGTTAATCTTAATCTGTTCCTACTGAAGCCTCAGTTACTTGCAAAATAAAAAGGAAATTTCACCTACTATACATCTCGAACCAGTGACCTTCTAAACACACACATACACTGCTTGCCACTGCACCGAAGTTCCTTTCATGACATAATCTCCTCACAATTAATTTTAAGGCTTAACTGCTGCAATCATGGCTACTTAAAAATAAATCAAAATTTTGCCTTTCCCTGGAATCGAACCCAATCCTCTCGGCATGCCTAGCACGCTACTGCCACTGCGCCACAGGCGCTCCTTATGGCATACTCTGTTCGCGAATTCCTTTAAAGCCTATTTTAGTGCAACCCGTTTACTTAAAAAAATAAACGTCTCGCGTGCCCTGTGCCTCAAAATGGGGTACCCTTCAACCTTCTAACTTTCTTTTCCACTGGGCTGAGTTCCTTATTGTGACATGAGTTAGCCCCAACAACTCTTAAGGCCTGCCTGCGATAGCCCTTAACTTAAAAACATGTTTGCGCAATCTGGGAATCGAACCCTAGCCTTCCTTCCTGCTGCCTAACGTACCTAACCACTGGGCTAAGCGTTTCTTTATGTCCAGCTTCTGCCCAACTTGTTTTTAAGACCTTATGCCCAGATTTCCTTAAGAGGCAAAATTTAGGAATGTTGCTAAAGCTATGGGCCGAGCCTTGGACTTTTTCCCACACCATAAACCCTTCGTAATTTATTTAATTACTAGCTAAACATACTAAATAATAATAATTAAATCATCCCATTTATTCAGGCCATCTTCTTCCCGAACTGGGACTCCAAACCCAATATTTCTAGGCCCAATTTTTGGGGCGTTACATTTATTCTTTACATCTCCACAGATTCAGAGAATAATCCATAATTAATAATCTAAAATCAACAAAGCGCCCAATGTATACACCAAGAGCATCAATTGGGCGGATAGAACTGTGCCACTTGGACTACTTTCGAGTTACTGGCCAAACTCAGGACCTGTCGAAACTGGGCATTACACTTCCTCTGTTAAACCTCATTGCATTTTTCATATTTCATTTTTGATTTTTCTCAAAGGTAACTTTTTTCTTCTTCTTTCGTCTTTCTAATTTTAACTTTTTTATTCTCAACTGAGAATAACTACTATCAGAGGGAGGGGCCATGACCGGAATATCTCAACTGAAGCTCATGTAACTCTAGTACTATAATAGCCCGTTTTAGGGTCAAATCAGAATAGTCATTTTGGGATGACAAATTTGAAGTAGAAATATTTATTTTATTTCTATTTTAAGGTCTACAGCATGATAGAATAATTGTGTGAAAATTTCGTTAAGAAATTTTATCGATTGAGTGCTCAATTTAACTAGAAGGACTAAATTGCAATAAGTGAAAAATTTGGGTTCTATATGTTAAAGGTGTCAAATTGTTATGAAATTTTAAATTGGAGGTGTTTAGACGGTAATTAGACCATTATACTTCTTAATGGACAAGAATGGACATGGAGTAGGTAAAAATTTCAAAGTTTAAGTGAGGGGTATTTTGGTAATCTAGTAAATAAAGACAAAATAAGTAAAAATAAAAGTGTCCATCTTCTCAAATTAGTCCCCCCATAGCTAAATTTGAAGAAGAAGACATAGATAGGGTTTTGGCCACTTTCAAGCTCGATTGTAAATCTGTTCTTACCCCGTTTTTAATGATTTATATGTTTTTTAAGTTGTCTTAACCTAATCTAGCCTTTCTAAGGACTAATTTGAAGAAGCATTAAAGTCTGATGTTATGTGTGTATTTTGATGTTTAATGGTAGAAACTGTATGTCTGATGTTAAATAAACAACATTTATAAAGTGATTTTTGATGAAAATGTAAAAAAGGGGACCTATTTGTAAAAGGTTATAAAATGTTTGGTAAAATGTGAATAAATGAAAAACATGGTCTGTTATTAGCATGAAAAAGGTTCGGCCAGGCTTGGGTTGTGAAGAAATTGAAAGAAATTCATTTTATGAGCCTAGAGACTAAATTGTAAAATGTTGAAAAGTTAGGGGCAAAAATGTAAATTTCTCCATAATGTGTTTTTGGGCTGAATTGAATAATTTGATGATTAAATAAGTTAAATGTGGTATTATAGATCAAGGAAAATGAAGTTTGGGTCTAGATTAGGGGAAAACCAAAGTAACTGACGAATAGATCCTTTTGGTCGTTTTTGTAACCGAAGTAAGTTCATATGTTAAATAAGCTTTATTTTAATTGTATTTTTAATGCTTTATTACTGTATGAATTGTACAAACAACTCTATGGACCCATCCAACAACGTTTTGACAAGCGAGAAATCCCAATTGAACCTTAGGAATAGATTAGGATATAAGTGACATGTCACTAGGGTTTTATGTTATGTGATCCGGGTGCTAGTCCTGTATGTCCTACCGGTGGCTGAGTATACCAACATATGTTGCGGTTACTTGACAGCTTGTGTGAGTATCACCAAGTAGTTATGTCTTGACTGACAGCTTGTGTGAGCAGGCCCGTTAATGGCTCGAGAGCGAGCATATTTGTGATATGAGATAGAGGTAGCAATGGCTACATATGTGGCACCGTGCATGTAAGGTTTTCCCGAGTATCTGATATTATTATTCTGAGTGGTTCATTGGGTATGGCAAAGTTGAAAATAATTATGAAACCATTATGAGTGGTACAGATATGTGCACAAAACTTATGATTATTAAATTCGTGAAATGATGAACTCAAGGTAAGTGTGATGGAATGAATTATTATCATGAGAATTTGGTAAAACACATTATCTTAAGTTATGTTATTTGTATGTTAATGTATGGTAATGTTTTCTTATTTCTTTCATATGAGCTTACTAAGCTATATAGCTTACTCCGTTTTATTTTCCCTATTCGATAGTGTCACCAAGCTAGTTCGGGTTGGAGATTATCGGAGTGCGCATCACACCATCAAACTGTAATTTTGGGTACCGATGATTTTAAACATTTCTATGAGTCAGCTTCTATTTTGCATCATTTATTACGATTGATACCAAATGATCTTACCGCTCTTGTATATGCCAGTTATCATACCTTGTTATACTTAATCTTTCATATTTAATTTATTAGAGGATTCTTCCTATTGCTTCATAATTCTCTTGTCCACAACACTTTCTTAACAAAATATACATTTAGAAACCACCTCCAACAATCCGTAACTTAACTTATTTTCTTTTTTCAAACAATTTCTTACTGACATTGTCTTGGGTGGATACATGCATATAGTGGATACTTACACGGATTTTCTGTACTATTGATTCACACTCAGACATAGCCTGATTCAATTCCATTCACACTATTGATTCACACTCAGACATACCCTGATTCAATTCTATTCACATACTTATACTGATAATTCATTGCAAATAATGTCCACATAACCCGTACTTGCTATATCAGGATATTATAATTCAAATTAGCATTGACTTAGAACCGGAATAATTTTGAAGAAGATATGATACATGTAACACCCCTAACCCATATCCGTTGCTGAATTTGGTTTACAAAGTATTACAGTACAATTGGAAACAATTAAATTTAAATAGAAACAATTAATCAATTCTAAATAAAATAATAAAAAACACATTATATCTATAATAAAAATACACTTACGGTCCTAAACCGAGCCTATGGGGCCCTAAAAATAGTTTAAGAACAATATAGGATCAAATTGAAACAAATCAGAAAATTTCAGAAAAACTTGAAAATTTGGAAAATAGGGGTCACACGACCGTGTGACATAGCCTAGACCATGTGAGCATTCAAAGTCAAGATACATGGTCGTGTCCCAACCCATGTGTCCGCCCGTGTGAGTACTCGAAATAAGGCCACAAGGCCATGTCGTACTTATGTTGCAAATCGTGTGAATCCTGTACCTCAAAATAATAAGACATACGACCTTGTTGTGTGACTGTGAATGACACACGGCCTTGTGTACCTAAAATTTGCTTTCAAAGTAAGGTATTTCAACCCCAATTCCTTAAATACCAAGCCATACAATAACCAGCTATAAACATGCCTTCAAACACCTATAATTGAATCTAAAACATACATATTTCCTATAATTTACGTGTCTAACCAATGTACCCTCATTGACACTACAAAGTATATACATATACGCTAAATATTCATCTAAAACATCATTAATATATGAACTTGTTCCTTCCACAATAATTCTGTTAAAGTTCTAAATACCAAATCACTAGCACAAAGCAACCAAATAAGTCCACATTATAAGTTGTCTATCTTATAAACACTTCATACCTTTATAACCATTAAATTTACCAAATCCAAGATAATATCTATCAACCAAAAGCAAAACGTTACCATACCACAAAAGACCGTCAAGATACAAAAATGGCCAAAACTATTGCATTATAACCTAGGTACATGCCAAAACAAACGTAAAGACCATTCACCAACATTTGAAGTCGGGATCATCACTGGATGCTAAGTTGATATCAGTTCTACTAGGTACCTAACTTGCATACAAGAAAACAGCGTACCCTGAGTATAACTTAGTGGTGCTTCCATAATCAGAGTATTAAACCATGGTACAAGATATTCACTTACTTAACTAAAATGCAACTCCAGTAATGTAAGGAAACATAAATCTGTTACTTCAATTCAAACTTAATGAATTTCATGTATACATTTCCATTTAAACATTTGTTATAATATACAAAATTCACTTTTATCATTATTTCTATTATCATTTCCAATTTCACCATTTTTTCTTTATTTTCGCCTATTAACATGACTTGGACTCGGACTCAGATACGCAGATCCAACCAACACACCAAATTTGGCACCATGTGCTTGACAGAATAATCTATAAAAACAAATTGTGCTCTGCGTTGGTTGATAAAATCGACAAATGGGGTGCCCAGCACTCCCTGACATAGTCGTAAAACTCTAAACTCTTCCGATCCTATGGCATGCCAATTATACCTGACCATACCCGAACAGTTAATAAAGTAACATAATTTTCAATTCAATTCATAATTCAATTCCCCAATTTCATAATACAAATTCATCAATCCAAATAATTTAATCATTTGAATATTTGCTCATAGAAACATCTTTTCTTTCCATAAAAAAATTAATATCAATTTCAATAGTACTCAACACAATCCCAATCACAAGTAACCAAATCAACCATTTCAAACATATCACATTAAATCAACTTGTAACTTACCTTAACTCACCATATAATGTAAATGCTTAATAAAACAATTTAAATAGTTTAGATTATAGAAACACACTGTAATTTTCGAGCTACTAGTTGATAGTATTGCCTTTTCCTTTCTTACTCGAGGACTCCGACTCAACATTAGTTAGGAGTTAAATAGATATAATAAATTAACATTTTACACACCATTTCATATTTAATTACAAATTTTATACTACTTTAACATGAATTTCAATTTATTCCTTAAAACTTGTACTAACATAGTACTAACATAATTTATCAAAAATCCTCCCAACATTATACCAAATTTTCCTAAAGTCCCTATAGGACTTCCTATTACTCGATTAAACCCCTAATTTTGAATTTACATATAATTTAGTCCCTACTGCAAAATTTCATGAATTAACTTTACAAAGTACTCTCATTTAACTTCCAACCTTAAAATCTATCAAAACAACACCAAAAACTTTAATTTTTATATGATGGCAACTTCCATAATTTCAACTATTCTAAAAATTCCAACATGTGCAAGTTAGCTTATGATCTTAAGGTTCCAAAAATATAAAATTTATGCAAAAAGGACCAAATTTTAATAACAAATTTGAGCTTCGAAAGTTAAAGATTAATGGCCAAATATGCTTATTCTCTTTCTCAAGTTCAACATGCAAGATAATGAACTTAAAACTCTTTTTTTCTTTCTATTTTACACTAAGCTATTTGTTTCATATATTTTATTATTTCATTATCATTTTTTTTAATATAATTTACTAACTTATAATATAACTAACATATAATATAAATAATACCCCTATAATCGTCCACTATCAAAACCTATTTAATAATGGTCTATTTATTTAAAAGTCCCTTAATCTAATCCCACTTTGTAATTTAATAATAATTACTACTTTTATCACTAACCACATTTAGTCTAGTACTTAAAGTAAAGCCCTATTTCCACAAAATTACCAAAATGAATTCCAATTCACTTTCAAGATAACTCCGTAATTAGTCACTAACGATAAGTACGAATCCAATTTATAGAAACGGGGTTCTGAAACTACACTTTTTGACACCACTGACTCTTGGGTCATTACAATACCCCTTACTTTTCATACTTACAAATCATTATAGCAGACACCTTTCTTGTCATATAGATAAACATCTCTTTTTTCATGGAGAATCTTTAAGGCTTTATTTAATTCTTATTCCAGAGTATATCAATACATTGTCTTAGTTACAATTGTTACAGAACTAATATAACCTACTCATATTTTACCAACAAGACAAACATTCAGATTCATGGCTTACCAAATATTCTAGATAGCTCATGCTAGATAGACTTAGCAGAATACATCATATCGATTATTCGATAGAGCATGCCACTAAAACGATCCTTTGATGATTCGCCATAAAGGCTTTTTCTTTCATGATTAATCACAAAGGTTTTTCTTTCATGGCATGTTTATGATATGGATTTGCCTAAACTCACGTTATGTAAGGTTTGCCCATCATCGTCCTAGGACACGCAGAGAATCCCATTGGGTAATCACCATCCTTTAGTTCCTTTTAAAGAGAGCCATGGCCATAGACTTTCAATTTTAGAGTTTGTGTTTAAAGTCCCAACGGACCCTTTTTGAAAACTCAGTGGAGAACTATAACATGTAGGTTTATGTAAGTGTGCACAGTTGTTATCAAGTAATAAGTAAGTACCGAGTTATCGTCTCCACAGGGATTGTATTTGTGTTAAACCACTTAATTGTAAAATTATACTAACAACTTGGTAAATAAAAACACAATATGGTTGAGAAGTGATGATTAAAATTAAACTAAATGCAACAATCCCTAATGCAAATTATCCTAAGTATGCAAACTATATGAATGAAATAGATTTTAGCAAAATTAAACACAATTTGCAACAATTATAACATAAATAAATTAGGACAATTACTCTAATTAAACTCAATTTATTATCAACATACTTAATAACATTCGAAAAAACATTCCATGGCAACTCGATCTTTCATGAGTTTGGAAACCATATTAGGTCCTTTTAGAATCCTTTACTTAGTAAATACGCATTCTACTGATCCTTATTTACTAAGGGTTTCTTACCATTCGTGTGAGGTAACAGGGACATGTTAGGTTTGAAACAGTTTAATCACACAAATTTAAAAACTATGCAGATAACAGAGCTTGGTTAGAGTTGTTATGCAACCTGCAATTTAGTTGGGTTAAGATCTAAATTGAGTATGCACATTTCAATTATGCGTCCACTAGTCATCATCTTGTTAGGATCGCTCAGCTAATTCAGGTGCATTTCAATCACATATAAATGAAATACAGACTTGATTTTTATTGAAAACATGATTGATTGACTCACAAACATTATAAGCATGAATCAAATAAATATTATTTAATCAAAGCAATTATCCTTGATTAAATAAAATAGCTAACATTGTTGTAAACATTTTTAGATTAAATTAAAGAAAAGAAAGATTAAACCCAAATCAAAGTGGCTGTCACCCAAGACTCTAATTGACAAGCCTCATTCACTTCTTCACTTTGCACCTTTGTTGATGGTTGTCCAAGGTAGCTGACCAAGGGCTCTTTAAGAGGATTCAATTGCTAAAATCTCTATGAAGAGATGATGCTAGGTGTGGGAAATGGAAAATGCTAAGAGAATTGAGAGAGAAGAGAGAATGATGATGGATGAGGGATGATGAATGAGGGAATGAAGGGGTCTTATTTATAGGTGAAGAGAGGTGGGTAGTTTGCTAAAAATAGCTAGGTTTAGTCTCTTCCAACTTCTTCCATGAGTGATCAGCCACAATTAGTGGAGTTTGAGTTGATTTTTGCTTGATTTTTAAGCAATTTAAATTCCATAATAACTCAGGAATGAGACTCGGTTAAATGTAAATTTTTGGGTAAATCTCTAATTTCTTCAACAATGCATGAACCTTGTGTAACTAAACTAAAAAGTGGTCTTAAGTGGACAGACATGTGTAGCCAAATTTGGGTTGACTTGATCTTCAATTTGGACGGTTTTTGTAATCCAACAAAGCTATCAAACCTGTCTAAAATAAATCAATAAGTTAAAGGACCAAAGAATAAAATTTATCCAATTAAATAATTAATTCCAACCCAAATTATTAATGAAATAGTTAAAATGATTTATTAAATATAATTTTATATTTTATTATTTAATTTAATCATGCATGACTCATTTTATGTCTTGAAAATATAATATGTTCAAATAAATATAAAATAAGCCATTTTATGCATGAAAACTATATAATAAAGCATAAAATCACATTTTAATAATTTCTATGTCCTAATTTCATATTTTCACATATTTCATTAATTTAAAACAATTACTTAATTTTAACAACGAATTTAAGTAAAAAGGTGATAAATTACATAGGAAAATTCCTATATATTTTTCAGTTTACACACCCCCAACTTAAATCCTTACTCGTCCCGAGTAATGTTTATGCATAGCAAAAAGGTCTTGCTAAGGCAAAATTGCTAACTATGTAAGCAGCATCATTCTTTGCCCCATAATCATGCATTAATAACTTCATGTTCATAGATCTTCTTTATTAACAAGTAATTCATATGCAAACATTTATAGAATTTTATACTAAGTTCAAAATTATTCCAACATGAGTCATAGTTTGTATGTATGTCACAGCCATATATAACTTTCTTCAGTCAACATAATTTCTTATCAATTAAGCAAACAATCACAAGGCTTATTTATGATCTTCATATGTTGAACTTAGTACTTCCTCTCTAGTAGTGTAGGTGACAAAATCATCAAATCAATAGGTCTTTTATAAGGTTGTAATGGGGCTTGGTTAAAGGTAGGGATTTTAAGAGATGGGACATTTCGATATCAAAATCTTGACTTTTAACTTTGTCTTGGATTTCTTGAAATACAACCTTTTTTCTTTAAGTGAACCATTGGAACACCCTCAAACTTATTTTGAACTCAAGCTCATACATTTTTCCTTTTTGGAGATTGAACAAACTTTTTGTAACATCCTAAACCCGGCCCAAACGTTACGGCCAAATTCGGCGTGTCACATCGAAGTGTTTTTCGAAAACCATGTTTTCATTGAAAACCCTTCTTAGTGTAAAACTCATTGGAGCGTTATTGTAAAACTCATGTTTTAATTAAAAATCTTTGAGAAGAATATTTTCGTTATAGATTAAAGTGAATGGAAGTTGTGCACCAGGTAGGAAGCCAGAAAAGAGGAGGTGAGTCTATTGGACTGCTTAAGTACCAAGCTCTTCATGGATCCAATCCTAGACATGCACACATCCATTGCCACACTTAAACCGTATTACTTGTCCACGAACAACAAATTAAGTTTAAGTCCATTTAAAATATTTATTTCCTTTTAAAACATTTACGTTGCGGAAGCTTTGCTTGGTAATCGTGATATTTTGAAAATAAGTAACTTTTATAAAACGAGCCCTAGAGCTAACCAATTTAATAACCGAAAATATTAAAAATAATACAAAGAGCGGCCTTATTACAACTTAAACCAGAATAAAAATAATCAAAATAATAAATGCGAAACTTATTTTAAAAAAAACAGAAACTTAATCTTCGTGGCCACTCTAAATCCCGCCCAGCTCCAAGTCCACCAACTAGGGCTCACCTGCAAGGATGGAAGAGAAAGGGGGTGAGTTTGGAAAACTCAGTGTGTAACATAACCCAACCATAGTCCAAAATAGATCAAACCTCAGAGTCAGACTTATCTGAGCCTTGGCCCAGTACAGATATCAGAATGAAACCCATAGGCCCATAGCAGATACAGAACAAATATATCATGAATGAAGAAATCCCAACCCAAATCCATCCATAACACCCCCGTACCAGCTTTACACCATGTGGGGAGACTACTCGACCCACCCAACCGCTACACACCACAGAAATTGCAGCGAGGCTGCTAGATATTATGACGAAGTCACCAGATACAGATATTGTGGCTAGGCCACCAGAACAGATATATATATGTGGCGAAGCCACTAGATTGTAGCGAGGCTGCCAGATATTGTGACGAAGTCACCAGAACAGATATAGGTGGCGAGGCCACCAGATTGCAGCGAGGCTGCCAGAACGCTTCCTCCATCAATATAAACCCATGTCCTATGCAACAGAAATAATATGTCATGGCATACGTATACAGAAACAGAACATCATGCTTTTCAGAAAAAAATAACCCTAGGGGTAAAATTGTAATTTTGCATGCATAAGAGTATTTCAGAAATTATTACCTGTTGCTAAGGTTTCATGCTCATTCTAACATTTACCAAGTAATCAGAAGTACTTACCTCGTCTTTTTCCCAAAGTGGGCCCGTTGGCCCATTGGCTCATTTTTCGGCCTATTAAGCCCAAAAATATCGTTGTGCATGAAAATGTACACTCTGCACTCTAATAATCCAAATGCACCATATTCATTAACGATTGTCTCACAAGCGCTCGCACGCTCGCAAGTTCACAAAATACCAACGTTTCGATATTTCGGCTTTTACCGATTCAGTCTAAGGGAGGGTGTCGTTTACACAGCTAGTTGATGACGATTGATCACAATATCTCCCACGCGATAATCCTACAATTGATCACTAACACGTTAGACTTACAAGTTAACGATAACTAGCATAAATCCACGTCAACTAACCCAATCATCACACAAGTTAGTCATTTACGCACGAGGGGCAAAATAGTCATTTTACCCTCTAGGGGTAAATCGGTAGTCCTACCCTGCAGGGGTATTTTGGTATTTCTACCTTCCAAGGGTATTTTGGTAATTCTACAACTTATCCACTTGGGCCTACGGACCCATTGGGACCACATGGCCCATTTCAGCCCATCGCAGCCCGAAATAGCCGTTCTACTGCTAGAGTAATGAGAAATACACACCTGTTATGAGACTGCAGTTAATCCGCGATCTGAGCACACTTATATGACGCCCAACCCAAATGAGCACGTCATAAAGCAAAAGGGATCAGCTAAGAAAGGTACCTTTACTCTCCTCATGGTTCTCTCTATTTAAAGCCAGCTTCGCATCCACTCTTATGTTAACTTCCCGTTGTGGGATCCCTCTATCACCAGAGTTTAAAACCAACACCAACTCTTGCCGTCCCAACATAGCAAAATAAATGCTCTTTGATTGCCATGAGTTTCGAACCCTGGACCACCTTGCCAACTCTATGACGCCACCTTCTAGCCTCTTATGTGGCACTACTTTGCCACTAAACCACAAGGCTTTTTGTGGCACAATTTCCCTAACAATATTCTTAAGGCCAACCTACTACACCCAGGGTTTGATTCACCTTAAACCAAAATTTTTGCTAGAGTCCAAATTTGAACCCAGGACTTCTCCAACACTTCTCAGCACGCTTAACCACTAAAACAAGCCTTCATTAACGAAGTTTACATGCACAACAAAATATTATAAGCTGCATTTAACCGCTCCCATGCTCAAGGCCCAAAACTTCTATACCTAAATTCAGGGTGTTACAACTCTACCTCCCTTAAAGAAATTTCATCCCTGAAACTTCCATCTCACAGGGTAGTCGTGTAACATCTACCCACTATGCTACTGATGCGCACTCTGATCCTACTATCACTATCACACTTCAACTAGAACTTGAAACATCTCATACATACAACACTTATTCACTGAAGCAGACACATATTTATCACACATATATACAATTTCTATATCCAAACATCAGATCCATATAAAATTAATACCAAATTTAAATTCAGACCAATATCTAAAGAATCCACAGTATTTTAATTTCTAAATAGACAAAAGTATTCAGAAGACTTACGGATTCGGCACCGGAGACTCGGTGTGCCACACTTTTTAAGAGAAATACTTCAAATTGACCACGTGGTTAAAAGTAATTTTCTGAAATTCAACCTTTGAAAACCCAATCCACAGTCGAGTTGTTGCAACTTGGCTCTGATACCACTAAATGTAACACCCCAAACCCGGCCCAAACATTACGGCCGAATTCGGCATGTCACATTGAAGTGTTTTTTGAAAATCATGTTTTCATTGAAAACCCTTCTTGATGTAAAACTCATTGGAGCGTTATTGTAAAACTCATGTTTTAATTAAAAATCTTTGATAAGAATATTTTCGTCATAGATTAAAGTGAATGGACGCTGTGCACTAGGTAGGAAGCAAGAAAAGAGGAGGTTAGTCTATTGGACTGCTTAAGTACCAAGCTCTTCATGGATCCAATCCTAGACATACACACATCCATTGCCACACTTAAAGCGTATTACTTGTCCACGAACAACAAATTAAGTTTAAGTCCATTTAAAATATTTATTTCCTTTGAAAACATTTACGTTGCAGAAGCTTTGCTCGGTAATCGTGATATTTTGAAAATAAGTAACTTTTATAAAACGAGCCCTAGAGCTAACCAATTTAATAACCCAAAATACTAAAAATATTAAAAAGACTAGCCTTATTACAATTTAAACCAGAATAAAAATAATCAAAATAATAAAAGCGAAACTTAATTTAAAGAAATAGAAACTTAATCTTCGTGGCCACTCTGAATCTCTCCCAGCTCCAAGTCCACCAACTAGGGCTCAACTAAAAGGATTGAAGAGAAAGGGGGTGAGTTTGGAAAACTCATTGTGTAACATAACCCAACCATAGCCCAAAATAGATCAAACCTCAGAGTTAGACTTATCTGGGGCTTGGCCCAATATAGATATCAGAATGAAACCCATAGGCCCATAGTAGATACAGAACAAATATATCATGAATGAAGAAATCCCAACCCAAATCCATCCATAACACCCCCGTACCAACCATACACCATGTGGGGAGACAACTCGACCCACCGAACCGCTACACACCACAAAAATTGCAGCGAGGCTGCCAGATATTATGACGAAGTCACCAGATACAGATATTGTGGCTAGGCCACCAGAACAGATATATATATGTGGCGAAGCCACTAGATTGTAGCGAGGCTGCCAGATATTGTGACGAAGTCACCAGAACAGATATATGTGGCGAGGCCACCAGATTGCAGCGAGGCTGCCAAAACGCTTCCTCCACTAATATAAACCCATGTCCCATGCAACAGAAATAATATGTCATGACATATGTATACAGAAACAGAAAATCATGCTTTTTAGAAAAAACAGACCCTAGGGGTAAAATCGTAATTTTGCATGCATAAGGGTATTTTAGTAATTATCACCAATTGCTAAGGTTTCATGCTCATTCTAACATTTACCAAGTAATCATAAGTACTTACCACGTCTTTTTACCAAAGCGGGCCTGTTGGCCCATTGGCCCATTGGCCCATTTCGGCCCATTAAGCCCAAAAATACCGTTGTGCACGAAAATACACACTCTGCACTCTAATCATCCAAATGCACCATATTCATTAACAACTGTCTTACGAGCGCTCGCACGCTCGCAAGTTCGCAAAATACCAACATTTCGATATTTCAGCTTTTACTGATTCAGTCTAAGAGACGGTGTCGTTTACACACCTGGTTGATGATGATTGATGATGATATCTCCCACGCGATAATCCTACAATTGGTCTCTAACACATTAGACTTACGAATTAATGATAACTAACATAAATCCACGTCAACTAACCCAATCATCACACAAGTTAGTCATTTACGCACGAGGGGCAAAATAGTCATTTTACCCTCCAGGGGTAAATCGGTAGTCCTACCCTACAGGGGTATTTCGATATTTCTACCTTACAGGGGTATTTTGGTAATTCTACAACTTATCCACTTGAGCCTACGGACCCATTGGGACCACATGGCCCATTTCAGCCCATCGCAGCCCGAAATAACCGTTCTACTGCTAGAGTAATGAGAAATAAAAACCCTTTAGGAGACTACAGTTAATCCGTGATCCGAGCACTCTTAGCCGACGCCCAACCCAAATGAGCACGTCATAAAGCGAAAGGGATCAGCTAAGAAAGGTACCTTTACTCTCCTCATGGTTCTCTCTATTTAAAGCCAGCTTCGCACCGACTCTTATGTTAGCTTCCCGATGTGGGATCCCTCCATCACCAGAGTTTAAAACCAACACCAACTCTTGCCGTCCCAACATAGCAAAATAAATGCTCTTTGATTGCCATGAGTTTCAAACCCTGGACCTCCTTGCCAACTCTATGACGCCACCTTTCTGCCTCTTATGTGGCGCTACTTAGCCACTAGACCACAAGGATTTTTGTGGCACAATTTCCCTAACAATATTCTTAAGGCCAACCTACTACACCCAAGGTTTGATTCACCTTAAACCAAAATTTTTGCTAGAGTCCAGATTTGAACCCAGGACTTCTCCAACACTTCTCAGCACACTTAACCACTAAAACAAGCCTTCATTAACGAAGTTTACATGCACAACAAAATATTATAAGCTGCCTTCAACGGCTCCCATGCTTAAGGCCCAAAACTTCTATGCCCAAATTCAGGGTGTTACAACTCTACCTCTCTTAAAGAAATTTCATCCCCGAAACTTCCATCTCACAGGGTAGTCGTGTAACATCTACCCACTACGCTATTGTTGCGCATTCTGATCCTACTATCACTATCACACTTCAACTAGAACTTGAAACATCTCATACATACAACACTTATTCACTGAAGCAGACACATATTTATACACATATATACAATTTCTATATCCAAACATCACATCCACATAAAATTAATACCAAATTTAAATTCAGACCAATATCTAAAGAATCCACCGTATTTCAATTTCTAACAGGCAAAAGTATTCTGAAGACTTACGGATTCGGCGCCGGAGACTCGGTGTGCCACAATTTTTAAGTGAAATACTTCAAATTGACCACGTGGTTGAAAGTAATTTTCTGAAATTCAACCTTTGAAAACCCAATCCATAGCAGAGTTGTTGTAACTTGGCTTTGATACCACTAAATGTAACACCCCAAACCCGGCCCAAATGTTACGGCGTTACGGCCAAATTTGCCGTGTCATATTGAAGTGTTTTTCGAAAACCATGTTTTCATTGAAAACCCTTCTAGATGTAAAACTCATTGGAGCGTTATTGTAAAACTCATGTTTTAATTAAAAATCTTTGATAAGAATATTTTCGTTATAGATTAAAGTGAATGGAAGCTGTGCACCAGGTAGGAAGCTAGAAAAGAGGAGGTTAGTCTATTGGACTGCTTAAGTACCAAGCTCTTCATGGATCCAATCCTAGACATACACACACCCATTGCCACACTTAAAGCATACTACTTGTCCACGAACAACAAATTAAGTTTAAGTCCATTTAAAATATTTATTTCCTTTGAAAACATTTACGTTACGGAAGCTTTTCTCGGTAATCGTGATATTTTGAAAATAATTAACTTTTATAAAACGAGTCCTAGAGCTAACCAATTTAATAACCCAAAATATTAAAAATAATAAAAAGACCGGGCTTATTACTACTTAAACCAGAATAAAAATAATCAAAATAATAAATGCGAAAGTTATTTTAAAGAAAACAGAAACTTAATCTTCGTGGCCACTCTAAATCCCGCCCAGTTCCAAGTCCACCAACTAGGGCTCACCTGAAAGGATGGAATAGAAAGGGGGTGAGTTTGGAAAACTCAGTGTGTAACATAACCCAACCATAGCCCAAAATAGATCAAACCTTAGAGTCAGACTTATCTGGGCCTTGGCCCAGTATAGATATCAGAATGAAACCCATAGGCCCACAACAGATACAGAACAAATATATCGTGAATGTAGAAATCCCAACCCAAATCCATCCATAACACCCCCGTACCAGCCTTACACCATGTGGGGAGACAACTTGACCCACCCAATTGCTACACACCACAGAAATTGCAGCGAGGCTGCCAGATATTATGACGAAGTCACCAGATACAGATATTGTGGCTAGGCCACCAGAACAAATATATATATGTGGCGAAGCCACAGATTGCAGCGAGGCTGCCAGAT
This sequence comes from Gossypium hirsutum, assembly GCF_007990345.1. Taxonomy (NCBI): domain Eukaryota; kingdom Viridiplantae; phylum Streptophyta; class Magnoliopsida; order Malvales; family Malvaceae; genus Gossypium; species Gossypium hirsutum. The sequence continues at coordinate 70,670,853 of NC_053430.1, forward strand.
ATTGTGACGAAGTCACCAGAACAGATATATGTGGCGAGGCCACCAGATTGCAGCGAGGCTGCCAAAACGCTTCCTCCACCAATATAAACCCATGTCCCATGCAAATATGTCATGGCATACGCATACAGAAACAGAACATCATGCTTTTCAGAAAAAAATAAACCTAGGGGTAAAATCGTAATTTTGCATGCATAAGGGTATTTCAGTAATTATTACCAATTGCTAAGGTTTCATGCTCATTCTAACGTTTACCAAGTAATCATAAGTACTTACCTCATCTTTTTACCAAAGCGGGCCTGTTGGCCCATTGGCCCATTTTGGCCCATTAAGCCCAAAAATACCGTTGTGCATGAAAATGCACACTCTGCACTCTAATCATCCAAATGCACCATATTCATTAACAACTGTCTTACGAGCGCTCGCATGCTCGCAAGTTCGCAAAATACCAACGTTTTGATATTTCAGATTTTACTGATTCAGTCTAAGGAAGGGTGTCGTTTACACACCTGGTTGATGACGATTGATGATGATATCCCCCTCGCGATAATCCTACAATTGATCTCTAACACATTAGACTTACGAATTAATGATAACTAACATAAATCCACGTCAACTAACCCAATCATCACACAAGTTAGTCATTTACGCACGTGGGGCAAAATAGTCATTTTACCCTCCGGGGGTAAATTGGTAGTCCTACCCTACAGGGGTATTTTGGTATTTTTACCTTACAGGGGTATTTTGGTAATTCTACAACTTATCCACTTGGGCCTACGAACCCATTGGGACCACATGGCTCATTTTAACCCATCCCAGCCTGAAATAGCTGTCCTACTGCTAGAGTAATGAGAAATACACACCTGTTAGGAGACTGCTGTTAATCCGCGTTCCGAGCACTCTTGGCTGACGCCCAACCCAAACGAGCACGTCATAAAGAGAAAGGGATCAGCTAAGAAAGGTACCTTTACTCTCCTCATGGTTCTCTCTATTTAAAGCCAGCTTCGCATCCACTCTTATGTTAGCTTCTCGATGTGGGATCCCTCCATCACCAGAGTTTAAAACCAACACCAACTCTTGCCGTCCCAACATAGAAAAATAAATGCTCTTTGATTGCCATGAGTTTTGAACCCTGGACCTCTTTGCCAACTCTATGACGCCACCTTCCTGCCTCTTATGTGGCGCTACTTTGCCACTAGACCATAAGGCTTTTTGTGGCACAATTTCCCCAACAATATTCTTAAGGCCAACCTACTACACCCAGGGTTTGATTCACCTTAAACCAAAATTTTTACTACAGTCCAGATTTGAACCTAGGACTTCTCCAACACTTCTCAGCACACTTAACCACTAAAACAAGCCTTCATTAAGGAAATTTTCATGCACAACAAAATATTATAAGCTGTCTTCAACCGCTCCCATGCTCAAGGCCCAAAACTTGTAGGCCCAAATTCAGGGTGTTACATTTTTCTTTGCTCTTCCTTCATCTTTTTTTTCTTTAAGCATGAGCAGATATATCTTTTTCAAAATTTTCTCAAATGTTGATTACCAAGACAACTTTTGTTAAGATGGGTGCACAAAATTAGGATAACTTTAAAAGATTGTAATGTTGCTTATAGTGTATGTTCATTATAATAAATAGGCCTTTAAGCTCAAAATTATAGTTTCAAGGGTCTAATATCATAGGGTTGGTTTAAAAAGGCTCAAATGATCCAACAAAATAGTGCCTATATCATTTTAGATTTTTATGTTCCCTAGGATTTCGCCTCAAGAAAGTTACTAAGTCAATTCTAAAGATATAAACCTTCATGCATGTCTAATCTCAAGAGAAACTAAGTTTTTATGGCAAACATTACTAAGGCTAAGATCATACAAGCATTCCATTCTTCATGATAACATACTTTCACTCAGATAAAATCATCATTCATACTTGCATACAAACTATCTCATTAACAAAAAAATGTCTCTAAACATTCATTTACTAAAACATACTTAAGAAAGAAATGATTGAAACATACTTGAAAATTTTTAAAATTTGAGCAATTTATTTGCCTTACCCCCTTTTAAAAAGAAGCAATGTCCTCATTGCAAGAACAAAGTAATGAATGAAAACTTAACACCAGGTAGGGTTGTAAAGAATGAGAGGTGAGTTATTAAGATTGCTTAAATACCAAGTCTTTCCTAATAACCCAATCCTAGACATGTTTATTCCTATTACCACATCACTTAATCTTTTTCTTTCTAAAGAACTGTTGAGTTTATTCATGCTTGCTATGTTTTATTCTGTAGAAATTAAGTCCTAATTACGAAAGAAATAAATTCCTAAAGACCAAAAAATAATTAAATAAATAATAAGACAAGAATCCCCCTTTTTATTTTTCTGACTCATTCCCCTTGTCTTTCTTAGCTCCATCTCCGCTTCCATCGTCAGCACCTTCCGTCCATGTCTGAAAGATAGCATCTGGGAACTGAGGAAAAAAAGTTTTAGAGATATTCTTAAAAATATTTTGAATTGAGTTATCTCTAATTTTTGCAAATTTGTAGTAAGTTTGTTATTGATTGTGCATGAACTTGCACATATCCATCAATTTTGACAACTCCGATTTCTTTTAAGTTGTAGATTTAGGTTCAACACTTAGCTTAACTGGTTATTCTTCTGGCTCAACCCTTGGTACAGGGGTTGCAGATCCTTCAATTGGTTTAGGACTATTTGGTTCCTTGTCAGATTCTTCTTCTTTAGTGTCTATAACTGAATTAGCTTCAGTTTCATTTTCCTTTGTAGACTCATCGGTATCTGGTTCATTGGCTCTTGTTGTTCACCTTGATTCAGCTCATGCACCTTCTTTACTAACCTTTCAAGATCATGATTTGTAATGCACCCTTGAATATATCGCCCCTTCAAATTTGCTTGTGGTTTAACATGGGCCCTTAAGCAAAGTGAAGTGATTAATGATGAGAAATAAACACTTCCTGGCTTCTTTTTAGCACAATCATGAATCTCCTTGAGAATAATTTTCTCAACATTAATGGACTTTTCTATCAAAATTACATATAACAAAAGCATCCGTTCCATCGAGATGTTGAAACTATGTGAGATAGGCATAAATTTGTAGCAAATGAAATAAAACCATACCTTTTTTCTACTGGTTTTAGGCATCCCCTTCGGCAAGAATGGCTCCCATACTTTCTTATAATCCATTGGGATCCCGGATTTGTCACAACATCAAGCACTTGTTGAAGAAAATCCCAATTGATATTGTTCATCATAGGGAAATACTTATCTTCTTCAATATTAGGTAGGTTAAACAAATCATTGATTAACTTTGAAGTAAGAAGTACCTTTTTCTTTCGAACGATAATGTAACACCCCAAACCCGGCCCAGACATTATGGCCAAATCTGGCGTATCACATTGAAGCATCGTTCAAAACTTAAGTTGTCGTTAAAAGTTCATTTCTATGATTAAAACCTTTTGCTCGATGTTAAAATATTTACTTAATGTTTGGCATTGATACTTTAAGTTATTTCAAATCGCAGAAGCTACTAAAGTTTGAAATATAAAAACATCTGTTTTTGAGTGTTTTTGAAAATAGTTATTAATTTTTGAAAATTCATGTTTAGTAGTTTTAAATAAGGAAATCAAAAGCTCAATTAAAAATTTAATCCCTCAAAGGCCTTATTACAGAATTAAAATCCAAAACATAAAATTAAAATAAAAAGTCTACAACAGAGCATCAATAGTCGTGTGGCCACCTCCGAGTCTCTCACAGCTCCAAATCGCCTAAGGCTGGGGATTATCTGTACAGTTAGATAGAAGGCTGAGTTTGAGAAAACTCAGTGTGTAATCCTTTATAATGTAAACATTCAGATATATAGTATGCAGAAACAGACTGGGCCTGAGCCCATCATAAACATAGTATCAGGTGGACTTTAGCCCATTAATAGAATTAGGTGGGCCTAAGCCCAATACAAAATCAGTATCAGATGCAGATATGCAGATAAATATCCAGCCCATTCCAACCAATACACCACCCGTACCAACCAACACACCATGTGGGGATAAAACTGACCCACCCAGCCAACACACCAAGCTTTGCACCAGTTGCGGCACTAAGTCAACAGAACGGCTCAACGCCGTAAAAAAAATGGCTAAACACTGTAAATATCACAGCAACACTGCCAGTTAACCGAACGGCTATAAGCCATAAGTATCACAAAAAGACTGAAAGCCTTGTACAGAACAACTACAAGCCGTACACATCCTCCGTCAATAATAACCCAACCCTATGCAGTATGTCATGTCATAAATATTGCGTGTATGCAAAGTCATACTTAGTACAATCATATATATAAATCATAAGCACATCAGTTAAACGAAACAAAAAAGCATAATCGTCATTCTACCATACGGAGTATTACGGTGATTTTGCCCTACAGAGGCATTACGGTCATTTTTTAAACCAGGGGAATTTATGACCCATCAGATGGTCCACCGTTGCCTCGAGCGACTTTAGTAACTTAAACAGATATAACGGTGCAAATGGGCCTAAGGCCCATTACTTGGCCTAAGTGGGCCCACATGCTTGTGTGGCCTATTTAGCCCAATTTCAGTCACGGCTATGCGAACACCATAGCCCAGCTCATAATTTGACACTTACCATGGATTTTATCTGCGTGGGTCCCACGACCCCATTGGGCCCACACGGCCCATTTTGGCCCATGGAAGCCCAAAAACAACTTGAGTCATGCGCGCGACATGACAAGTCTATCTACTTCTCGTTTAATAGTAAAATTTACCCACGCAGACCCACGGGCCTATTGCGCCTATTCGGCCCATTATAGCCTATCAAGGCCCATAACAGCACCAGTCTATGAAAATGCACGTGGTGGCCCTTGCAGTCAATCGCCCATGATTGTGGGCTCGATTTACCCCACGAGCGATCGCATGCTCGCGAGGCCTCAAATACCGAAGTTTCGGCTTTTTGGCTTTCGCCGATTTGCAGTTCAACAGGGGTGTGATTACACTCCTTTTTCGGGTTTTCAATAGTAATGGTTTACGGTGTATAGTTGCACACCTTTTTCGGAATAGCGCAGAAATCTTCCAGTACCAACCCTTTATCAATCAATGTTTTCAGTTAATGTCAGTACCTTTCACTAACACTTAACCCCAAAAGAATGGCATTGACACTCACCTTAACCAAAGTGTGTGATTCGGTCCACTTATAATGTTAATCAAAAGATGACTACACCCTTACGTGCCGAACACTGTAATATCAAAGGAATCTATTAATCAAAAAACGCATGATCTAGCATTTGAATCTATTTTATTGCTTATCAAAACCCCAAATCCAAAGATAGGGCATTCGGTTAACCCCAAAGTGCTAGACCAAAACCCTTACCTTAAATCGCATGGTAAGAAAACGGTTCCGGTGACTACCTTCAGAAACTCCTTCACTTCACCAAAAACCTAGAATCCAACAACCACCACCCCATAAGGAAGGGATCGTGATTTCGGCAACCTAGGAACTTGAAGAGAAACAGGTAATCGATTTTTAGAGAAGATAGAAGAGTGTGTTCGAACACATATAACTATAACAGAAAGATAACTGAGAACCCGTGAGTACTTACCAGTCTGTCAGAACCCTTGTAAACCGAAATAGTATGTCACTAGCAGAAGAGAAATGCAATCGTCTGAGAATCGAATATAGAGGGTATGCCAAAAGTAAAAGCAATGAAAAGATTAAAAAAATAATCGATTGGGGAAGAACTGAAAAGAAATCAGTATAGTGAAAGAGATGATGGTAAGGGAAGCGATTGGGACAAAAGATGAAGAAGAGATATTTGGCTACTACTCAAGGAAATGCAAAAAAGAAAACGAGGGCAAAAAGGATACAAAGATAGTATATTCATCCAGGAAAAAGAGAAGTAGAAACAAAAGTGAACGAAGAAAATCGCCAACAAAGGTTGTATTCAACAACACCAATTAGCTTTCCAAATGGTCAATTCCGTGACACCAATAACCCAAAACGGAGAGAAAAAAAGAGATATCTTTCAGCACTAAGAGTCACAAGCAAAAAATGACCAAAACTCACCAAAATGAGAGGAGAAACATCTCATACCCGAATTTGCATACTCCAACCCCCCAATCGACTACAACTCTCCCTAATTTGAAATCCATGATTCTCTCCTAAAATCTCTCCCCTTATCCCTGTAACACAACCACTGGCCGAAACCAACTGCAAAATAAATACCCCAATTGTGCTGCTCCATGCTCGAACCTTAGACCTTGAACACCATTCCGCATGCCACTTGCCTCCCTGCCACAATCTCTCTTGTGTTACAAAATATCCTCAATTAATTATAAGGTCTATAGGCCAAAGTCCAGGTTCCTTTAAAAAAAACCAAAATAAATTACAAGAGCCAAGATTTGAACCCAGGTTCCCTTGAAACCTTAATGACGCTATAACCACTAAACCACATGCTTCCTTGTGTCATTTATTTAACACAATAATTTAAAAGGCCTTTATCCACGAATCCGGGATTTTATTCACTTAAAACCAAATTTTTTGCTAAAGCCCAGGTTTGAACCCAGGATTTTTCCAACTCATCTCAAGACCCTTAACCACTTGAGCAAACATTTAATTGTGTCATTTCCTTCCACAATTAAATACTTATATACAACCTCCTTACGGACCCATACTCAAGGCCCAATACTTCTAGGCCAAAATTTTGGGCGTTACAATTCTATCCCTTTTAAAGAAATTTCATCCTCGAAATTTCCAACTATCTGAACAAACGCTTAGCTGAATCTACACCACTACGCTCTCACTGTGCACTCTAGTTCCAAATTAAATGTAGTACACTATGGTTTAAGTACGTACCAGTATCACATCTGGAGCGTCTCCGACCTCTCAACGACGTGCTGCATAGACCAAAGTTGGTTGCCTCGCCTAAGCTTGACCAGCACCTCTACCTAGTGCTCCACGAAAACTCCATTTCCACCCCTATCCTGACCATGGCCTCCTGGCGACTGCTATCCACCTCTCACTGGTTAAACAAAACCCTGCCCTGTAGCCTGCATCCAGCCAGACCTCTATGGACAATCTCTTTCAAAGTGCTCTGCTGATCCGCACCTAAAACACGTCCCAGTCCTTTTTCGACAGTCACCCCGATGGTAGCTCCCATAACCTGCACAAGGCTGTGATCCAATAACAGCAACAAGGGCCCTAACCCTAATTGGCCCTTCTATTCTGGCATTTCTCTTAGGCCTCCGATCTGAATTGGAGGTCTCTAAAACCCTCTTATTTTTGCTCCTTTCTTTTTCCTGATTCTGACGCTTGGCGCGCTTTACCTCCTCAGTAATCTTAGCTTTCTTTACTAACGTGACAAAGTCCCGCTCCCTCTGTGAAGCTATCAACACTCGAAGGCTGTCCTTGAGGCAATCCTCAAATTGAACGTGGTGCTCATATTCCGTTGCTACTATTCCTCGACCATACCGACTAAATCGCAAAAATTCTACCTCGTACTCAGCCACAGATCAATCAACTTGAACCAAATTCAGAAAATCCTTTCTATGAGCGTCCACATAGCTGGCACCCACATACTTTCCCTGAAACATGGACTTGAAGAACCCCCAGGTCAATCGATCAGACGAGGTACCCTCTTTTATTGTAAGCCACCACTGGTAAGCTTCATCCCTCAGCAAGGACATAGCCCCCTTCAACTTTTGTTCAGACGTGCAGTCGAGGTCATCCATAATTCTTTCAGTGGCCTCCAACCAGTATTCTACCACATTAGAGGCCACCCCAGAAACTCCCCTAAAGATCTCTACTCCATTTGACTGGAGTCATTCTGTAACCGACTTACGGCCCTCATTAACAGTACTAGACCCTGCAGTACCAGCAACCCTTTTCAAAATACGAAGCATCGCCTAGGACAGTGTGTCATCCCCAGCAACTCGGTCGAATGACCCTATCTCAGCCACCAGTGAAGCCAGTGCTTTCCTCGCCTTAACGTCTGGTATGTGACCCGATGCCATTGATCCAGCTCTAGCACCTCCACAGTCTCTGCCGTAGCCTCTTGCACCCCTTCTAATGCTCATTTTCACTATGCGTACTATTTGGTTTAAGAATTTTATGGAAATTAGTTATAATTTTGGTAATTAAGCAGATGTCTTATGAGAAACAGTAGTTTAGAGTTTGTCTTCACATTCGTAGGCTCACTACAGTTTTTCAGTTTAATCTATCTGTGGAGTTTCAGTGTAGTGCTACTATCCATAGTAGTTTCTCAATATAACATTTCAGTCTATAACAATAAACAGAGTCAGAGAACTTACAGATTTGAAGCTAGAGACTCGATGTGCCACACTTTTCAGAAAAATACCTCAAAACACTTTACATATTTGAAACCAACCTCTTGTAATACAAAATTTTGAAAACCCATTCCACAGTCGAGTTTTGCAACTTGGCTCTGATACCACTAAATGTAACACCCTAAACCCGGCCCAGACGTTATGGCCGAATCAGGCTATCACATAGAAGCATCCTTTAAAAATTGAGTTGTCGTTAAAAGTTCATTTCTATGATTAAAACCTTTTGCTCGAGGTTAGCAAATCCTCTCGTCAAAAACGTTTACTTAATGCCTGGCATTGATACTTTAAGTTATTTCAAATTGCAGAAGCTACTAAAGTTTGAAATATAAAAATGTCTACTTTTAAGTGTTTTTGAAAATAGTTATTAATTTTTGAAAATTCGTGTTTAGCTGTTTTAAATAAGGAAATCAAAAGCTCAATTAAAAATTTAACCCCTCAAGGGCCTTATTACAGAATTAAAACCCCTAAACATAAAATTAAAATAAAAAGTCTACAACAGAGCATCAGCGATCGTGTGGTCACCTCCTAGTCTCTCGTGGCCCCAAATCGCCTAAGGCTGGGGATTACCTGTACAGTTAAACAGAAATGTGAGTTTGTGAAAACTCAGTGTGTAATCCCTTATAATGCAACATTCAAATATACGGTATGCAAAACTAGATTGGGCCTGAGCCCATCACAGACACAGTATCAGGTGGGCCTAAGCCCAATACAAAATCAGTATCAGATGCAGATATACAGATAGATATCCAGCCCAGTCCAACCAATAAACCACTTGTACCAAGCAACGCACTATGTGGGGATAAAATCGACCCACCCAGCGAACACACCAAGCTTTGAACCGGTTGCGGCACTAAGTCAATAGAACGGCTCAACGCCGTAGATAGTGTAACACCCCGTACCCGAGACCGTTGCCGGAGTCGAACACGAGGTGTTAACAGACTTGTTTCATTTATTTACACAGTTCATTTTAAAATTTCCAGACAAGCTGGTTAACTGCATCACAGTCACTTTAAAAATCATATCTCGAGTTCCAGAACTCGAAAACTGATTCCGTAAATTTTCCTTGAAACTAGACTCATATATCCATCTAAAATGTTTTTTCTAGAATTTTTTCTCGGGCAAATTAGTATAGTTTATTAGTTAAAATCTCCCCTGTTACAGGGTTCGACTACTCTGACCTTCATGCATTACGACTTAGATATCTCCCTGTACAGGGCTTCAATACTTATGCCGTTTTTTTCTAATGAAACTAGACTCAAAAAGGAATCTTTAAATATAAATCATGACTTCTAATTATTTCTGGTTAATTTATGGTAAATTTCCAAAGTCAGAACAAGGGATCCAGTAACCATTCTGGACCTGCTTCACGAAAACTTAAACATCTCATAAAATACGGCTCATATGATCATTTCGTTACTTTCATATGAAAATAGACTCATCAAGGTTCAATTACATAATTTATTCACTATTTAATTCCATTCATACTATTTTTAGTGATTTTTCAAATTCACTTCACTATTGCTGTCAGCATCTATTTTTAAGGTAGGCTTTACCTATTTCATGGTTTTCCATGGATCAACTAACCATTCTAATGGCTAATCATTACCAAGCATTTCCATACCACTCAATGAACAATATACAAAATGATTATAATGCTATGCTCAAAATATATATAAGCCATTTGTCGCATGGCTATCCAAATATATATACATTACCAAAAGTACTTGACTAACAACAAAGGGCAGTCCTATACATGTTATTATCAAGGATCAACCAAAAGAGTACCAAAGGGCTTTGATAGTGTGGGCGACTTCGACTTTGACACTCCCGAGTCCGATAGCTGACGAGCAAAATCTATAAAACAGAGAATCAAAGCAACGGAATAAGCATTTAATGCTTAGTAAGTTTGAGTAATGAAATCATGCACAACTGAAGTATAGCATTCATATGACTAAACGAATAATTTCATATACACAGATTCTCAAAATCATACCTACTTCACATTTCCAACCCTTATATTCATACATAAGGAATCAACTTGGCTAAAGGCCGGAAGCTTGTTAATCGATTGAGCGAATACTATTTAAAAGGAATCAACTATTCCAATGCATATAGAAACATACCTCATCGTTGGGATTTTACGAGCGTATTAACTGAAAGTATTATAGCAAGATCGCTCATTCCCAAACCAAGTACCTTAGGGATTTAACCGGATATAGCTACTCGCTCAAATGCCTTCGGGACTTAGCCCGGATATAGTAACTCGTACAAATGCCTTCGGGACTAAGCCCGGATATAGTAACTCGCACAAATGCCTTCGGGACTTAGCCCGGATATAGTAACTCGCACAAATGCCTTCGGGACTTAGCCCGGAATTAGTCGCTAGCACAAATGCCTTCGGGACTTAGCCCGGTTACCATCCGAATAGTCATGCACATAAATCAATAATCATATCACATCTATATTTCATTTTCATCACTAGAACTCAAACACAAGACACTTGCCTACCATTCCCATTTTCGGCTCAATAGCCACATACAAAGAGCATGATTTGATTTGCTTTATGACATGATCTCTATGCACATTCGGCTACCCGTCATAAGTATAAACTAATTATCTCGACATATAATTCAAATAGAATCATTATATCGCCGTTTATTTGTTATACTTATACGTCATAACTTAATCAAATCATAAACTACGTTCCATTACTCAAAGACTTAGCTCGGATGTTGTCGAACGATTTCGATGGCTATTCGATCACTTTTTCCTTTCCCTTATCCAACTTTGATCCTCTAAGCTCTTGAGCTAATTCAGACAAATTTAACTTATTAAAGTCTCATTATGCTAGCTTATGGCTGAATATGACAAGAAATTTAATAGGTCATATAGCTACTTTTAGCTCAAATACAAAATGGTCATACGCATTTTTAATCACATTAAGCAACTTAATACAATTAATTTAACATTTCCTCATGTACACCTTTATGACCCAATACACATATCATTAACCTAATATCAATTAACTTAGCACTTTAACAAATTTTCTTTAACTATACACACATTCGGCAATGACAAAGACAATTTAACAAACCTTAAATTCAACTTATAACAATATATATACTCAATATTCAAAGCATTTAACATCACTTCATCATAATTTTACATCATGGCCGAATGCTCCTTTTAAACCATTTACCATCACAAAACATAAATTTCACCATCAAACTTACTAGCTTATAATCCCATGAATTTTAACATCATAATATCTATCCAACTCTCACTCATTAATTTCTATCATAAATCTCAAAATCTATAGTTTTCTTTTTTTTTTCTACCCATGACTGAAACCTCCAACAACCCCAAATAAAAATATACTTCATGGGTTTAAGGTAGAACCAAGAAAGGAACTCATAAATATCAAGATATAAGCAAACTACCATTGTTCATCTAGATTTAGCATGAAACAACAACCATCACCCTTGTTAATTACCATAGCCGAAAACCTTACTTATTCCAAAATCAAAATTTCAACATGGGTTACAAAAATAACTTGATATCTCACCCAAGATCAACTAAAATTTCAAGAACTAGTATAAACTCCTTACCTTAATATTAACCTAAGATGACCGAATGCTTCCCTCCCTTCTTCCTCTTTTCATTTCGGCCAAGAAGAACCTATTTCTCCTTTTCTTCTTTTCATCACCCTTTCATTCTTCTTTTCTTTTATTATCCTTATTATTTCTTTTATTTATTTCCTTTCTTTTACATAAAATAATAACCATTTAATTAAGATTTACTACATATTTTAATATATGTACCATCATGGCCGGCCACTATGTATAAAAAAAGGAGTATTTGACATGCAAAACCATTATTTTCACTACATGTTTTAATAGATCCTTATAGATTAACCTATCACATTTCAAAAGTGTCACACATAAGTCCTATTAACTAAATTCACATGCAATCGACTAAATCGAAGCTTAAAACATTCACACATTCATATTCACACATTTTAGACAATACATATCATATTCAAATACTTCGGTGATTCGGTTTAGCGGTCCCGAAACCACTTCCTGACTAGGGTCAATTTAGGGCTGTCACAACTCTCGCCAACTTTAAGAAATTTTCATCCCCGAAAATCTTATCGGTAAATAGGTTTGGGTATCGTTCTTTCATAGAGTTCTCGGGTTCCCAAGTAGCTTCTTCCATCCCGTGTTTGAGCCAGAACACTTTTACTAAAGGAACCTTTTTGTTTCGTAACTCTTTCACTTCACGAGCTAGGATACGAATCGGTTCTTCTTCATAACTCATATCGGCTTGAATTTCCACCTCGGAGGGACTTATTATGTGCGAAGGATCAGATCTGTAATGTCGAAGCATTGAGACATGAAAAACATTGTGAATCTTCTCGAGATGAGGGTTAAAATCAATCTATATGCCACCGGGCCAACTCGTTCAGATATTTCATACGGCCCTATGAACCTCGGACTCAGTTTGCCCTTACGGCCAAATCTGAGTATCTTTTTCCAAGGTGAAACTTTAAGAAATACTTTGTCTCCCACCTGATACTCAATATCTCTTCGTTTTAAATCCGTGTATGACTTCTGACAATCAGATGCTGCCTTCAGACTTTCACGAATTATTTTTACTTTCTGCTCGGCATCTTTAATCAAATCAACTCCGAAAATTTTACTTTCACCGAGCTCGGTCCAAAACAATGGTGTACGGCATTTGCGAACGTACAAAGCCTTGTAAGGTGCCATCTTAATACTTGACTGAAAACTATTGTTGTAAGCGAATTCAATCAAAGGTAAATACCGCTCCCATGAACCACTAAACTCGAGGATGCAACATCTCAACATATCTTCAAGTATCTAAATTATCCGCTCGGATTGACCATTAGTTTGTGGATGAAAAGCAGTGATAAAATGCAACTTGGTACCCAAAGCTTCTTACAGTTTCTTCCAAAATCGCGAGGTGAATCTCAGATCTCTATCCGACACAATAGAAATAGGTACCCCGTGTAATCTTACAATCTGAGAAACATACAATTCAGCTAGTTTATCCAATGAATAATCTGTACGTATGGGAATAAAATGAGCCGACTTAGCCAGTCTATCAACAACAACCCAAATCTCATCTTTCTTACTTGCCGACAATGGCAACCCAGATACAAAATCCATCGTGACTCGATCCCATTTCCTTTCAGGTATCATGATCGGCTAAAGTAAACCTGTAGGCACTTGATGTTCCGCTTTCACTTGTTGACATATTAAACACCTCGAAACAAAATCGAAAATGTCTCGTTTCATACCATGCCACCAAAACTGACGTCTCAGATCATTGTACATTTTCGTACTCCCCGGGTGAATTGACATTCGGCTACAATGAGCTTCGTTCAGAATCATTGAAATAAGTTCTGAATTTCTTGGAACACACAAACGACTTCTGAACCTTAAACAATTGTCGTCATCAATTTGAAACTCTGATTCCCTATCCGAAATACATTCAGCCCGTTTTGCAACCAATTCATCATCGACTTTCTGAGCTTCACGAATTTGATGAATCAACAATGGTCTAGCCTTTAATTCTGCTACTAACACATTGTCGGATAGAACAGACAAGTGTACATTCATCGCTCGTAAAGAAAACAGTGATTTACGACTTAAAGCATCCGCAACCACATTAGCCTTTCCCGGGTGATAGTCAATGACAAGCTCATAATCTTTTAACAACTCGAGCCAACGTCTTTGTCGCAGATTCGAGTCTCTTTGAGTCATCAAATATTTGAGACTTTTGTGATCTGAATATACATGGCACTTCTCACCAAATAAGTAATGTCGCCATATTTTCAAAGCGAATACGATGGCAGCCAGTTCGAGATCATGGGTTGGATAATTTTTCTCATGTGGCTTCAATTGTCTCGACGCATAAGCTACAACTCGACCTTCTTGCATCAATACACAACCCAACCCAAGTAAGGATGCATCACTATAAATGACAAACTCCTTGCCTGACTCGGGCTGTACTAGTACTCGAGCTTCAGTCAAATAAGTTTTCAATTGATCAAAACTTTTTTGACACTTTTCTGTCCATTCAAACTTAACATCTTTCTGAAGTAGTTTCGTTATTGGTGTGGCTATCATCGAGAAACCCTTTACAAAACGTCTGTAGTAACCGACAAGTCCCAAAAAGCTCCAAACTTCAGTAATATTTCTCGGAGGCTTCCAGTTAAGTATGGCTGAAATTTTCCTCTGATCAACTCGAAGACCCGATACAGATACCACATGACCCAAGAAGCTAACCTCTCTTAACCAGAACTCACACTTACTGAACTTAGCATATAACCGCTTATCCCGTAAAATCTGCAACACTAATCCCAGGTGTTCAGCATGTTCGGTTTCATCTCTTGAATAGACTAAGATGTCATCAATAAACACAACTACAAACCGGTCCAAATACTATCTGAAGATCCGATTCATCAAATCCATAAATACCGCAGGGGCATTAGTGAGTCCAAACGGCATCACTAAGAACTCATAGTGACCGTATCTCGTTCTGAAAGCAGTTTTGGGTATATCCGAATCTCGAATTCGCAACTGATAATAACCCGATCTCAAATCTATCTTTGAAAACACTGAGGCTCCCTTTAGTTGATCAAACAAATCATCAATACACGGTAACGGATATTTATTCTTTATTGTCACTTTATTCAGCTGATGATAGTCGATGCACAACCTCATGGTTCCATCCTTCTTTTTCACAAACAATACTGGTGCACCCCAAGGTGAGAAACTTGGTCGAGCGAAACCTCTATTCGTCAACTCTTGCAACTGAGCTTTCAACTCCTTTAACTCGGTTGGTGCCATACGATACGGAGCTATCGAAATCGGTGTAGTCCCAGGTACAAGCTCAATACCAAACTCTACCTCCCGAACAGGTGGTAAACCCGGTAATTCTTCGGGAAAAACATCCAGATATTCACAAACCACCTGCACAGATTCAGGCTTCTTTTCTAACTCTTTGTCATCAAGTACATACGCAAGGTATGCTTCACACCCCTTTCTTACATATTTCTGAGCCAACATCGATGATATTACAACTGGCAACCCATTCAAGTCAGTAGACTCAACTCGGATTATCTCGTTATTTACACACCTCAAATCAATGGTTTTTCTTTTGCAATTTATAATTGCATCATGTACGGTCAACCAATCCATACCGAGGATAACATCAAATTCATCAAACGGTAAAAGCATCAAATCGGCCAGAAAACAGGAACCTCGGATTACTAGGGGACATTTCTTACACACTTTGTCGACAAGCACATAACGACCCAAGGGATTTGACACCCGAATTATGAACTCAGTACACTCAACAGGTAATGTCTTACTGGATGCTAAGGTTTCACATATATAAGAATGAGTAGAACCAGGGTCAATCAAAGCAATCACATTAGTATCAAAGAGAGTAAAAGTACCGGTAATAACATCTGGCGAGGAAGCATCCTCGCGTGCGGGTATAGCATAAGCTCTAGCAGGAGCGCGAGCCTCAGATCTGGTTGTAGCATCTCTAGATCCTCTCTGACCGCCACTAGCATTGCCCATATTTCTAGATGGTCTACCCCGAGCAGTAATAGCACTTGGTTTCCCACTCTGATTTACATTTTGTTCAGTCAGTCTCGGGCAATCCTTGATAAAATGTTCAACTGATCCGCACTTATAACAGGAGCGGTCATGGAATCTACAACTCCCCGAATGCCATTTACCGCAATACTGGCACTCTATTCTGTCTCGACGATCATTTCCAACACTGGCGACCGAAGTGACTCGTGTACTCACAGGGGGTCGATCACGATCTTGTCTAGAAAAGCCTGAAGTGTCTCTAGATCGGCCTAAATCATCTCTAAATTTCTTCGATGACTGTTGAAAGGGCTTTCCCGAAGATCTCTTACGAAACTCCTTTCCTCCCATATCAGCTTTTCTTTTCTCCTTACTGAGCTCCTCGGCTTTGCAAGCTCGCTCGACAAGTACCACAAATTCTTGATTTCTAAAATGCCAACATACAGCTTTATATCATCGTTCAGTCCATCTTCGAAACGTTTACACATCACAGCTTCTGAAGAAATGCATTCTCGAGCGTACCGGCTAAGCCTTACAGACTTTCGTTGATAATCAGTAACCGACATGGAACCTTGTTTGAGTTCAAGAAATTCTTTCCGTTTTTGATCAATGAATCTATGACTGATATACTTTTTTCGAAACTCGGTTTGGAAAAACTCCCAAGTTACTTGCTCTCTGGGCACAACAGAAATCAACGTATTCCACCAATAGTAGGCAGAATCACGTAGCAAGGAGATAGTACACTTTAGGCATTCATCGGGTGTGCAAGATAGTTCATCAAGTACCCGAATAGTGTTGTCCAACTAAAATTCAGCTTGCTCGGCATCGTCGCTGTCTGTAGCTTTAAATTCAGTAGCCCCGTGTTTTCGGATTCTGTCAACTAAGGGCTTATTTGACCTTATTTGGTCAGTTACCGGAGGTATTGTAGGTGCGGGGGTTGTATTAGTCGGGAATGGAGGTTGTGGAATAGCCGTATTAGTTCGAATATACTGATTGAACCAATCATTCATCACGCTATAAAAAGCTTGTCTAGCTTTATCATTCTGATTACTAGCAATAGGTTGAGAGTCTGCCGGCGCTGTCCCTTGTGTGGGAGCAGGCGCTACACTCTCAAGATCATCAGCTACCACTCGGTTGGGATCGGGATCCATTTCTATAAGTAAACACATTTTTAACTGTCAGAAATCACCACACTATCAAATAAACATATAATGGCATGTATATCTAGACCCAAACGTATTACGGTAATCCTAGAATCGACTAAATCGTAGCTCTGATATTAATAAAATTGTAACACCCCGTACCCGAGACCGTTGCCGGAGTCGAACACGAGGTGTTAACAGACTTATTTCATTTGTTTACACAGTTCATTTTAAAATTTCCAGACAAGCTGGTTAACTGCATCACAGTCACTTTAAAAATCATATCTCGAGTTCTAGAACTCGTAAACTGATTTCGTAAATTTTCCCTGAAACTAGACTCATATATCCATCTACAATTTATTTTCTAGAATTTTTTATTTGGCCAATTAGTATAGTTTATTAGTTAAAGTCTCCCCTGTTACAGGGTTCGACTACTCTGACCTTCATACATTACGACTTAGATATCTCCCTGTACAGGGCTTCAATACTTATTATGTTTATTTCTAATGAAACTAGACTCAAAAAGGAATCTGTACATATAAATAATGACTTCTAATTATTTCTGATTAATTTATGGTAAATTTCCAAAGTCAGAACAGGGGATCCAGTAACTGTTCTGGCCCTGTTTCACGAAAACTTAAACATCTCATAAAATACGGCTCATATTATCGTTTCGTTACTTTCATATGAAAATAGACTCATCAAGGTTCAATTAAATAATTTATTCACTATTTAATTCCATTCATACTATTTTTAGTGATTTTTCAAATTCACTTCACTGCTGCTGTCAGTATCTATTTTTAAGGTAGGCTTTACCTATTTCGTGGTTTTCCATGGATCAACTAGCCATTTGTCATACAAAGCACCAAAATGATCGTGATTAACCATTCCAATGGCTAATCATTACCAAGCATTTCCATACCACTCAATGAACAATATACAAAATGATTATAATGCTATGCTCAAAATATATATAAGCCATTTTCGCATGGCTATCCAAATATATATACATTACCAAAAGTACTTGACTAACAACAAAGGGCAGTCCTATACATGCCATTATCAAGGATCAACCAAAAGAGTACCAAAAGGACTTTGATAGTGTGGGCGACTTCGACTTTGACACTCCCGAGTCCGATAGCTGACGAGCAAAATCTATAAGACAGAGAATCAAAGCAACGGAATAAGCATTTAATGCTTAGTAAGTTTGAGTAATGAAATCATGCACAACTGAAGTATAGCATTCATATGACTAAACGAATAATTTTATATACACATATTCTCAAAATCATACCTACTTCACATTTCCAACCCTTATATTCATACATAAGGAATCAACTTGGCTAAAGGCCGGAAGCTTGTTAATCGATTGAGCAAATACTATTTAAAAGGAATCAACTATTCCAATGCATATACGAAACATACCTCATCGTTGGGATTTTACGAGCGTATTAACTGAAAGTATTATAGCAAGATCGCTCATTCCCAAACCAAGTACCTTCGGGATTTAGCCAGATATAGCTACTCGCTCAAATGCCTTCGGGACTTAGCCCGGATATAGTAACTCGCACAAATGCCTTTGGGACTTAGCCCGGAATTAGTCGCTAGCACAAATGCCTTCGGGACTTAGCCCGGTTACCATCCGAATATTCATGCACATAAATCAATAATCATATCACATCTATATTTCATTTTCATCACTATAACTCAAACACAAGACACTTGTCAACCATTCCCATTTTCGGCTCAATAGCCACATACAAAGAGCATGATTTGATTTGCTTTATGACATGATCTCTATGCACATTCGGCTACCCGTCATAAGTATAAACTAATTATCTCGACATATAATTCAAATAGAATCATTATATCACCGTTTATTTGTTATACTTATACGTCATAACTTAATCAAATCATAAACTACGTTCCATTACTCAAAGACTTACCTCGGATGTTGTCAAACGATTTCGACGGCTATTCGATCACTTTTTCCTTTCCCTTATCCAACTTTGATCCTCTAAGCTCTTGAGCTAATTCAGACAAATTTAACTTATTAAAGTCTCATTATGCTAGCTTATGGCCGAATATGACAAGAAATTTAATAGGTCATATAGCTACTTTTAGCTCAAAAACAAAATGGTCATACGCATTTTTAATCACATTAAGCAACTTAATACAATTAATTTAACATTTCCACATGTACACCTTTATGACCGAATACACATATCATTAACCTAATATCAATTAACTAAGCACTTTAACAAATTTTCTTTAACTATACACACATTCGGCAATGACAAAGACAATTTAACAAACCTTAAATTCAACTTATAACAATATATATACTCAATATTTAAAGCATTTAACATCACTTCATCATAATTTTACATCATGGCTGAATGCTCCTTTTAAACCATTTACCCTCACAAAGCATAAATTTCACCATCAAACTTACAAGCTTATAATCCCATGAATTTTAACATCATAATATCTATCCAACTCTCACTCATTAATTTCTATCATAAATCTCAAAATCTATAGTTTTCTTTTTTTTTCTACCCATGACCGAAACCTCCAACAACACCAAATAAAAATATACTTCATGGGTTTAAGGTAGAACCAAGAAAGGAACTCATAAATATCAAGATATAAGCAAACTACCATTGTTCATCTAGATTTAGCATGAAACAACAACCATCACCCTTGTTAATTACCATAGTCGAAAACCTTACTCATTCCAAAATCAATATTTCAACATGGGTTACAAAAATAACTTGATATCTCACCCAAGAACTAGTATAAACTCCTTACCTTAATATTAACCTAAGATGACCAAATGCTTCCCTCCCTTCTTCCTCTTTTCATTTCGGCCAAGAAGAACCTATTTCTCCTTTTATTCTTTTCATCACCCTTTCATTCTTCTTTTCTTTTATTATCCTTATTATTTCTTTTATTTATTTCCTTTCTTTTACATAAAATAATAACCATTTAATTAAGATTTACTACATATTTTAATATATGTACCATCATGGCCGGCCACTATGTATAAAAAAGTGTATTTGACATGCAAAACCATTGTTTTCACTACATGTTTTAATAGATCCTTATAGATTAACCTATCACATTTCAAAAGTGTCACACATAAGTCCTATTAACTAAATTCACATGCAATCGACTAAATCGAAGCTTAAAACTTTCACACATTCATATTCACACATTTTAGACAATATATATCATATTCAAATACTTCGGTGACTCGGTTTAGCGGTCCCGAAACCACTTCCCAACTAGGGTCAATTTGGGGCTGTCACAGATAGAATGGCTACAGGCCATAAATATCGCAGTAACATTGCCAGTTAACCGAACGGCTATAAGCCATAAGTACTGTAGAAAGACAGAAAGCATTGTACAAAATGGCTACAAGCCGTACACTTCCTCCGTCAATAATAACCCAACCCTATACAGTATGTCATGTTATAAATATTGCATGTATACAAAGTCATACTTAATATAATCATATATATAAATCATAAGCACATCGTCAAATGGAACATAAGAGCATAATCGTCATTCTACCATACAGAGGTATTACGGTCATTTTTCCCTAGAAGGGTATTACGGTCATTTCCCAAACCGAGGATATTTATGACCCATCAGATGGTCCACTGTAGCCTTGAGCAATTTAAGTAACCTAAACAAACATAAGGATGCAAATGGGCCTAAGGCCTATTACTCGGCCCAAGTGGGCCTACACACTTGTGTGGCCCATTTAGCCCAATTTCAGTCACGACTATACGAACACCATAGCCCAACTCATAATTTGACGTTTACCATCGATTTTATCTGCTTGGGGCCCACGAGCCCATTGGGCCCCCATGAGCCCATTTTGGCCCACTGAGGCCCAAAAACAACCTGAGTCATGCGCGCGACATGACAAGTCTATCTACTTCCCGCTTAACAGTGAAATTTACCTACACAGACCCATGGGCCTGTTGGGTCTATTCGGCCCATTATGGCCTCAGTCCACGAAAACGCACGTGGTGGCCCTTGTAGTCTATCGCCTATGATTTGTGGCCTTGATTTACCCCATGAACGATCGCACTGTAACGCCCCAATTTTTGAGTTTTTTGTGTTTCTGTGATTTTTAAAATTTGTGTGTGTTCTGGTTGGTTAAAATATATATTTTAGTAGGTTAGTGGGCCTTTGGAAGGCCCAAACTTAAGTTAAATCCGTAATAGACTTCGGAATTTTAATTTTATGAATAGGTGATGCAATTGGCGTTTGGGCTTTTAAGAGTAAAGGGGTAAACGATGACACAAAAAAGAGTGTGGTGTAGTGGCAATGTGGTGCCACTTAGGGGACAAGAAAGTGACGCCATGAGGAAGCAAGGGGTCCAAGGTTCAAGTCTTGGCTCTTGCAATATATTTTGGTTTTTCTTTTTAATAAATCTGGAAGCAAGTAGGTGCGCTTTAAAGTTTAATGTGTTGGATTTATGACACAAATGAGTTGATGGCCTAGTGGTGGTGGTGTGAGTTGGCATGTGAGAGGACTTTGGTTCAAATCCTTTGGCACACAAAGGTTGATTATTTTGCTATGTTGGGACGATAAGAGTTGGTGTTGGTTTTAAACTCTAGTGATGAAAGGATCCCACATCGGGAAGCTAACATAAGAGTAGATGGATAGCTGACTTTAAATAGAGCAAACCATGAGAAGAGTAGGCATACCCTTCCTGGCTGATCCCTTTCGCTTTGTGACGTGCTCGTTTGGGTTGGGCATCAGCTAAGAGTGTTTGGAGCGCGGATTAACTGCAGTCTCCTAACAGGTGTGTATTTCTCATTACTCTAGCAGTAGGATAGCTATTTCGGGCCGCGATGGGCTGAAATGGGCCATGTGGTCCCAATGGGTCCGTAGGCCCAAGTGGATAAGTTGTAGAATTACTAAAATACCCCTGTAGGGTAGGACTACCGATTTACCCTTAGAGGGTAAAATGACTATTCTACCCCTCATGCGTAAATGACTAACTTGTGTGATGATTGGGTTAGTTGACGTGGATTTATGTTAGTTATCATTAATTCGTAAGTCTAATGTGTTAGTGATCGATTGTAGGATTATCGCGTGGGAGATATCGTCATCAATCGTCATCAACCAGGTGTGTAAATGACACCCTCCTTTAGACTGAATCGGTAAAAGTCGAAATACCGAAATGTTGGTATTTTGTGAACTCGCGAGCGTGCGAGCGCTCGTGAGATAGTTGTTAATGAATATGGTGCATTTGGATGATTAGAGTGTAGAGTATGCATTTTCGTGCACAACGGTATTTTTGGGCTTAATGGGCCATAAACGGGCCATTGGGCCAACGGGCCCACTTTGGTAAAAAGACGAGGTAAGTACTTCTGGTTACTTGGTAAACGTTAGAATGAGCATGAAACCTTAGCAATAGGTAATAATAACTGAAATACCCTTATGCATGCAAAATTACGATTTTACCCCTAGGGTTATTTTTTTCTAAAAAGCATGATGTTTTGTTTCTATATACGTATGCCATGACATATTATTTCTGTTGCATGGGACATGGGTTTATATTGATGGAGGAAGCGTTCTGGCAGCCTCGCTGCAATCTGGTGGCCTCGCCACATATATCTGTTCTGGTGACTTCGTCACAAAATCTGGCAACCTCGCTGCAATCAGGTGGCTTCGCCACATATATATATATCTGTTCTGGTGGCCTAGCCACAATATCTGTATCTGGTGACTTCATCACAATATCTGGCAGCCTCGCTGTAATTTTTGTGGTGTGTAGCGGTTGGGTGGGTCGAGTAGTCTCCTCACATGGTGCAAGGCTGGTACGGGGGTGTTATGGATGGCTCTGTGTTGGGATTTCTACATTCATGATATATTTTTTCTGTATCTGCTATGGGCCTATGGGTTTCATTCTGATTTCTGTACTGGGCCAAGGCCAAGATAAGTTTGACTCTGAGGTTTGATCTGTTTTGGGCTACGATTGGGTTATGTTACACACTGAGTTTACCGAACTCACCCTTTATTTTCATCGCTACAGGAAATCCCCAACCATAGTGGGCTTGGAGCTGTGAGGGATTCGGAGTGGCCATATCATCTGCAAAGTTGGTTTTTCTAAGTTAGTTTATTTTTATTATTTTTATATTCTGATTTAATTTTGGGTTTTAAGTTGTAATAAGGCCGCTATTTAAATTTCTTTTTCCGCTATGGTTTTATTTTCTGATATATTTATACTATGACGAAACTGCTAATGTTCGGCTGCGCGGGTTTTCAAAATTAATGAACGTTTTCAAGACTCAACAAGCACAACAAATCGATAGCCTAAAGATTGCTAAATTGGCTTTTCATTCAACCGTTGTTTTTTTAGAAAGACCATCTCAATCACTTAAACCAGTGAATGCATACTAAATCGTAAGTCCATGTGACACGTCAGATCTGGTGATAACGCCTGGGCCGGGTTTGGGGTGTTACCCGCACATTCGCGAGGCCTCAAATGTGAAAGTTTTGACTTTTTGGCTTTTCGGCTTTCGACGATTCGCAATTCAACAGGGGTGTGATTACACTCCTTTTTCAGCTTTTCGAAAGTAATGGTTTACGGTGTACAGTTGCATACCTTTTTCAGAATAGCGCAGAAATCACCCAGTACCAACCCTATATCAATCATTGTTTTTGGTTAATGTCAATACCTTTTACTAACACTTAGTCCCAAAAGAATGGCACTAACACTCACGTTAACCAAAATATGTGATTCGGTCCGCTTGTAATTTTAATCGAAAGATGACTACACCCTTACCTGCCGAAACGCTGTAATAACAAAGGAATCCATTAATCAACAAACCTATGATCTAGCACTAGAATCTATTTTATTGCTTAACAAAAACCCAAATCCAAAGATAGGGCATTCGGCCAACCCCAAAGTGCTAGACCAAAACGCTTACCCTAAATCGCGTGGTAAGAAAAACGTTCCGGTGACTACCTTCAGAAACTCCTTCGTTTCACCGAAAACCTAGAATCCAACAACCACCGCCCCATAAGGAAGGGATCATGATTTTGGCAACCCAGGTACATTAAGAGAAACAGGTAATCAATTTTTAGAAAATATAGAAGAACGTGTTTCAACACATATAACTATAACAAAAAAAAAGAGAGAAATCGCGAGTACCTACCAGTCTGTCAGAACCCTTGTCAACCGAAATTGTATGTCACTAGCAGAAGAGAAAAGCAATCGGCCAAGAACCGAATACAGAGGGTATACCAAAAGGAAAAGCAATAAAGAGATTAAAAAAAGCAATAGATTGGGGGATAACTGAAAAGAAATCAATAGAGTGAAAGAGATGATGGTAAGGGAAGCGATTGGGACAAAATATGTAAAAGAGATATTCGACTACTACTCAAGGAAATGGAAAAAGGAAAACGAGGACAAAGAGGATATAAAGATAGTATATTCAACCAGGAAAGAGAGAAGTGGAAACAAAAGTGAACGAAGAAAACCATCAACAAAGGTTGTATTTGATAACAGCAATTAGCTTCCCAAATGGTCAATTCCGCAACACCAATAACCCAAAACGGAGAGTAAAAAGAGATATCTTTCGGCACTAAGAGTCACTAACAAAAAATGACCAAAACTCACTAAAATGAGAGGAGAAACATCTCATAGCCGAATTTGCATAATCCTACCCCCCAATCGACTGCAACTCTCCCTAATTTGAAATCTATGATTCTCTCCTAAAATCTCTCCCCTTATCCCTCCTTGAATCACTCCTTGCCACTCTACATAACCCCTCCATCAAAATTTCACTATAACACAACCACTGGCCGAATCGAACTGCAAAATAAATACCTCAATTGTACTTCTCCAAGCTCGAACCTCAGACATTGAACACCATTCCGCACGCCACTTGCCTTCCTACCACAAACTCTATTGTGTCACAAAATATCCTCAATTAATTATAAGGTCTATAGGCCAAAGTCCAGGTTCCTTTAAAAGAAAAACCAAAATAAATTGCAAGAGCCAAGACTTGAACCCAGGCTCTCTTGCAACCTTAATGACGCCACAAACACTAGACCACATGCTTCACTGTGTCATTTATTTAACAAAATAATTTAAAAGGCCTTCATCCAAAGATCCAGGGTTTTATTCACTTAAAACCAAAATTTTTGTTAAAGCCCAGGTTTGAACCGAGGACTTTTCAAACTCCTCTCAGAACCTTTAACCACTTGAGCAGGCATTTAATTGTGTCATTTCCTTCCACAATTAAATACTTATATACAACCTCCTTACGAACCCATACTCAAGGCCCAATACTTCTAGGCCCAAATTCGGGGCGTTACAGATGACTTCGGTAGCATCTTGCATAGTCAAACTAGTATAGAATTCACAAACTAGTTCATCATCGGGAAGTGAACGAGCATCACAAAATCATTCCCACTTGAGAGCATTGATCCCCTTTCTAATCAATATAGGAACAACCATCAAATCATTACTCTTCAAGTCAAAACATTTTTCCGGCATCATAGGTTGATGCTTGAAGATTGAATCAAATCTCTCTTTCACTTCTTCATCGATCAAAATCGGGTTTTCAGGAGTAGTTTTTGCAGATCTAATTCTTTTACGAGACATGGTTTCTTTTCTTGAAAATTAGCAAAGTTTCTGCATAAGGGGAAAAAAGAAATCGACAAAGTGGTGAATGCAACACCCCACACCAGAGCCCTACGCTGGGATGGGATATGAGGCTTTACCACACTTAATCACATGCATACAATCATATCAATGTCATTAAGACTCGGTCAAATTTAAAACTTTTTCAAACTTTGTTTAAACTCCTTAATATGGGCTTACAAGGCCCCAAACATCCATTAGAAACCATTTGAGACCAACTCGAGTCCTTAAACTAACTTTAGAAAAATAACTATTGAAACAGGGCAGACGCCCATGTGAAAGGGCAACATGCCCATGTGATCATTATAACACGGTCGTGCTGATGGCCCGTGTGACACACACAGCCTAAGCATCTAAGGACACACCCGTGTCCCTTCCCTGTGTGAATTAAATTTTAAATACGAACCTACAGGGGTTTTCATACGACCTGACACACGTCCGTGCCTATGGCCCATGTTCCTCACATGGCCATGACATGCCCATGTTCTAGCCCGTGTCTAAAAACCTTGACATTCTGTTTCTAACGATAGCATCCAGAAAGGGGTACACGGCCAAGGCACACGCCCGTGGCCAGAAGCCATGTCCTCCACACGACTGAGACACACGATCGTGTCTCTGCCTGTATGTTTACTACCATGCATTCTGACTTGCAAATTTTACGTGCAGGGGACGCACGGCTGAACAACATGCCCATGGGGCTGACTGTATGTCACACACAGCCTAGACACACGCCTGTGTGTCTACCTGTATGGACAATATAAGGCTATCTACCAAGCCTTTGCCACCTAAAACACAATCTAACATCAACCAACATATCAATGTTTAATCTCAATATGATTTCTCAACCAAACAACCATAGTTAAGACCTATATACATTACATATATTCAACCATGCCAACAATTTCACATTCATGAAAGACTAACTTGCATTCACAAAATAACTTTCAATATTAGCCATTTTTTCGTAGCCTTATACAAAATGAATCAAATGCTAAAGTAAGCCAACACATTTGGCCAATTAACAAAGACAAAAAACTCAAAAGTCAGGGTCCTATACATGCCATAATCAAAATGAAAAATGTAACTATACCAAGTGCTTCAGATGATAGTGTGATCGATGCCTCCGACGTCCTATGATCTCGAGACAATTAGGTGGCACTATAAGAAAATGGAAAGGAGAGGGTGTAATCATAAAGCTTAGTAAGTTGCATGCAAAAAAATATAACAACAACTTTACCATTCAGCATCATGCTCATAATACAAAAGTAGGCATCAGCACTACTTACTCATCACTATCCAATACGATTCTCATAGCATATATTGAGCTCACATCTCATACATTTCAAATAGGTACCTGTACCACTCACAACGTGGTTACACTTTTCTCATTTAACTTAAACTGCCACTCTCACCGTTGAACCATTTGGAATGCTATCGGATATTCACTAAGCCTTAAACATAGGGTATAATGCCGATGCCATGTCCCAGACATGGTCTTACACTGGCGAATCCATCAAGTCGATGCCATGTCCCAAACATTATCTTACATTGACTATCGAAATCAAGGCTGACGCCATGTCCCAGACATGGTATTACACTAGCTCTCACATATCCTTGTCGATGCCATGTCCCAGACATGGTCTTGCACTGACACCTCTATATCTGCCGATGCCATGTCCCAGACATGGCCTTACACTGACACATCTCGTAGCCAATGCATGTCCCAAACATGTCTTACACTGGCTTACATCTCGAGGCCGATGCATGTCCCAGACATGTCTTACACTAGCTCTCGTCTCAACGCCGATGGTCTAACACTGGCCTCATATTGTGGCTGATGCATGTCCCAGACATGTCTTACACTAGCGAATAAGTGACCCAAATGTCATGGCATGAATATCCAATTTGTTCCTAAGGTTCACCCGGGAGTTATAAAAATTCATGCACAATTGATAACAATGTAGTTGCATTATTTACACACAACTTACCTCAAATTACAAAATGTAAACGACTAGCTCGACTTAATCTACTTGTTTTGCTTTTGCCCAGTCTAGGCCCAAATTTTTAATTCTTGATCTAAAATGATAGAAATTCTTTCATTTCATTATCATATAGATCTAGACACTCGACAATTCATAATTGGGCAAAATGACAATTTTGCCCTTAGACTTTCACAAAATGACCATTTTACCCCTGGTTCCGAAAATAGATTTTTATCACATTTCTCACTAACCAAGCCTAGCCAAATACTTTTTATACTAGAAGCAGCCCAAAATTCTCATTATTTCACACATTTATCACTTCTTTTACAACTTATGCAAAATGGTCCCTAGTTAGGGTTTCCATGAAAACTACTTCACAAAAGTTGTTTATCACACAACCATAACTCATATTCTTTCATAAAATTTCAAAAACAGCATGAACACTCTCATGGTAAAACCCTAGACTTTCAACCATTTTGCAAAATAGTCCCCTTATTTGAAAGCTCATGCTACAAGGGTTATAAAAATACAAAAATCATCAAGAATAACCATCAAGATCACTCACTTGTAGAGAGACTAAGTGGCTGAAAATTTTCAAGCCTCAAAACCCCTTTTATGGCTAATGTTTCGGTGGGAAGAAGATGAGAGAAAATATGATATAATTCTCTCTTTGTTTTATTTTATTTTAGTCAATCATTCTCCAAACCCACCAAACTTTGACTTGTTGACCATCTTTGTCTCCTATGGTTGTCATGCCTCTTTAAAGGGTCTAATTGCCCTTTAAAAACCCGCAATTTATGTTCTCTAGCTATTTGACACCCTTATCTATCAAAATAGGACTTTTCCACATTATGCGATTTAGTTATTTTTCGCAATTAAGCTCACAAATGCTAAAATTAAACCACCAAAATTTTCATGCACCTTTATAAACATGCCATTACACATAAAATAATATTAAAAATAATTTTTCTGATCTCGGGTAGTGGTTCCAAAATCACTGTTCCTACTAGGCCCAAAATCGGCTGTTACAATTCTCCCCCTTAGGGATTTTCGTCCCCGAAGATCTTACTGATGAATAGATTCGGGTATTGGTCTCTCATGCTCTCCTCGAGTTCCCATGTGTCTTCTTCGGCTCCATGTCTATGCCATAATACTTTAACAATTGCAATACTCTTATTCCTCAATTGTTTTACTTCCTGAGCCAAAATCTTAACTGACTATTCGCCATAAGTCATGTCCGAGCTAATCTCAACCTCTGTCAGCAAGATCACATGCGAAGGGTCCGAGCGGTAGCGATGTAACATAGACACATGGAATACATTGTGCATATTTTCTAACTCTGATGGCAATGCTAATCGGTATGCTAGCAGTCAAATTCTCACAGTCACCTCATAGGGTCCGATAAACCGTGGACTTAATTTGCCTTTCCTTCCAAAACGAAGAACCCTCTATCACAGGGATACTATCAAAAACACTTAATCCCCTACTTGAAACTTGATCTCTTTCTGTTTCAAATCCGTGTAGGATTTTTATCTATCCGAAGTGACCTTCAAACAGTCACAAATCACCTTAACTTTCTCTTCAGTCTACCTGTATGGACAATATAAGGCTATCTACCAAGCCTTTGCCACCTGAAACACAATCTAACATCAACCAACATATCAATGTTTAATCTCAATATGATTTCTCAACCAAACAACCATAGTTAAGACCTATATACATTACATATATTCAACCATGCCAACAATTTCACATTCATGAAAGACTAACTTGCATTCACAAAATAACTTTCAATATTAGCCATTTTTTCGTAGCCTTATACAAAATGAATCAAATGCTAAAGTAAGCCACAACATTTGCCCAATTAACAAAGACAAAAAACTCAAAAGTCAGGGTCCTATACATGCCATAATCAAAATGAAAAATGTAACTATACCAAGTGCTTCAGATGATAGTGTGATCGATGCCTCCGACGTCCTATGATCTCGAGATAATTAGGTGGCACTATAAGAAAATGGAAAGGAGAGGGTGTAAGCATAAAGCTTAGTAAGTTGCATGCAAAAAAATATAACAACAACTTTACCATTCAGCATCATGCTCATAATACAAAAGTAGGCATCAGCACTACTTACTCATCACTATCCAATACGATTCTCATAGCATATATTGAGCTCACATCTCATACATTTCAAATAGGTACTTGTACCACTCACAACGTGGTTATACTTTTCTCATTTAACTTAAACTGCCACTCTCACCTTTGAACCATTTGGAATGCTATCGGATATTCACTAAGCCTTAAACATGGGGTATAATGCCGATGCCATGTCCCAGACATGGTCTTACACTGACTATCGAAATCAAGGCTGACGCCATGTCCCAGACATGGTCTTACACTAGCTCTCACATATCCTTGTCGATGCCATGTCCCAGACATGGTCTTGCACTGACACCTCTATATCTGCCGATGCCATGTCCCAGACATGGCCTTACACTGACACATCTCGTAGCCAATGCATGTCCCAAACATGTCTTACACTGGCTTACATCTCGAGGCCGATGCATGTCCCAGACATGTCTTACACTAGCTCTCGTCTCAAAGCCGATGGTCTAACACTGGCCTCATATTGTGGCTGATGCATGTCCCAGACATGTCTTACACTAGCGAACAAATGACCCAAATGTCATGGCATGAATATCCAATTTGTTCCTAAGGCTCACCCGGGAGTTATATTATCTCAATTATCATCATGTATTTTCATTACCACAATTAAACAATTTATGCTATAAAAATTCATGCACAATTGATAACAATGTAGTTGCATTATTTACACACAACTTACCTCAAATTACAAAATGTAAACGACTAGCTCGGCTTAATCTACCTGTTTTGCTTTTGCCCAGTCTAGGCCCAAATTTTTAATTCTTGATCTAAAATGATAGAAATTCTTTCATTTCATTATCATATAGATCTAGACACTCGACAATTCATAATTGGGCAAAATGACAATTTTGCCCTTAGACTTTCACAAAATGACCATTTTACCCCTGGGTCCGAAAATAGATTTTTATCACATTTCTCACTAACCAAGCCTAGCCGAATACTTTTTATACTAGAAGCAGCCCAAAATTCTCATTATTTCACACATTTATCACTTCTTTTACAACTTATGCAAAATGGTCCCTAGTTAGGGTTTCCATGAAAACTACTTCACAAAAGTTGTTTATCACACAACCATAACTCATATTCTTTCATAAAATTTCAAAAAACAACATGAACACTCTCATGGTAAAACCCTAGACTTTCAACCATTTTGCAAAATAGTCCCCTTATTTGAAAGCTCATGCTACAAGGGTTATAAAAATACAAAAATCATCAAGAAAAACCATCAACATCACTCACTTGTAGAGAGACTAAGTGGCTGAAAATTTTCAAGCTTCAAAACCCCTTTTATGGCTAATGTTTCGGTGGGAAGAAGATGAGAGAAAATATGATATAATTCTCTCTTTGTTTTATTTTATTTTAGTCAATCATTCACCAAACCCACCAAACTTTGACTTGTTGACCATCTTTGTCTCCTATGGTTGTCAAGCCTCTTTAAAGGGTCTAATTGCCCTTTAAAAACCCCCAATTTCAGTTCTCTAGCTATTTGACACCCTTATCTATCAAAATAGGACTTTTCCACATTATGCGATTTAGTTATTTTTCGCAATTAAGCTCACAAATGCTAAAATTAAACCACCAAAATTTTCATGCACCTTTATAAACATGCCATTACACATAAAATAATATTAAAAATAATTTTTATGATCTCGGGTAGTGGTTCCAAAATCACTGCTCCTGCTAGGCCCAAAATCGGCTGTTACAATTCTCCCCCTTAGGGATTTTCGTCCCCGAAAATCATACCGATGAATAGATTCGGGTATTGTTCTCTCATGCTCTCCTCGAGTTCCCATGTGTCTTCTTCGACTCAATGTCTATGCCATAATACTTTAATAATTTCAATACTCTTATTCCTCAATTGTTTTACTTCCTGAGCCAAAATCTTAACTAACTCTTCGCCATAAGTCATGTCCGAGCTAATCTCAACCTCTGTCAGCATGATCACATGCGAAGGGTCCGAGCGGTA
The DNA here is from genome assembly GCF_007990345.1 of Gossypium hirsutum. NCBI lineage: Eukaryota > Viridiplantae > Streptophyta > Magnoliopsida > Malvales > Malvaceae > Gossypium > Gossypium hirsutum. The sequence continues at coordinate 70,702,782 of NC_053430.1, forward strand.
GCGATGTAACATAGACACATGGAATACATTGTGCATATTTTCTAACTCTGATGGCAATGCTAATCGGTATGCTACCAGTCAAATTCTCACAGTCACCTCATAGGGTCCAATAAACCGTGGACTTAATTTGCCTTTCCTTCCAAATTAGAACCCTCTATCACGGGGATACTATCAAAAACACTTAATCCCCGACTTGAAACTTGATCTCTTTCTATTTCAAATCCGAGTAGGATTTTTATCTATCCGAAGTGACCGTCAAACAGTCACAAATCACCTTAACTTTCTCTTCAGTCTCTTTAACTAAGTCAACCCTGTGTATCTAATTTTCTCTTAGCTCGGTCCAATACAAGGGTGTTCGACACTTACGTCCATACAAAGCCTCATAAGGTGCCATTTTCAGACTTGACTGATAACTGTTGTTGTAGGTGAATTTGTCCAGCGGTAAATACCTTTCCCAACTGCCTTGAAACTCGAGAACACAACACTGCAACATTGTAACACCACCTTACCCGTGACCATCGCCGGAGTCGAGCTTGAGGCATTAACAGACTTAATTTATCACTTAAACAATTTCAAACAATTTGTTTTACCTTTCGTAATAAACTACCCATCTGCGTCACAGTCGCTAAAAAATTCACATCTTGAGTTACTCGAAATTCAAATCCAAAAATTTTTCCTGAAACTAGACTTATTTACCTATTTACTAATTTTTTTTCCAAAATTTTTGGTTGGGCCAATTAGTACAGTTTATTAGTTAAAGTTTCCCCTATTTTAGTGTTAAATTGCTCTATCCTCTGTTCACTACGAATCACTTTTCTCTCTGTACAGAATTTAGATAACTATGTCGTTTGTCTCTCTTATAAGTAGACTCAATAGAGAATCTATACATACAAAGTATGACTTCTAATTATTTTTGTACAATTTTTAGTGAATTTCAAAAGTCAGAATAGGGGATTCAGAAATCGCTCTGACCCTGTTCCACCAAAACTCAAATTTCTCATAAAATACAACTCATTTACCTGTCTTGTTTCTTCCATATGAAAATAGACTGAATAAGCTTCAATTTCACATTTTAGTCACCATCTAAATTTGTCTCTACTATTTGTAGTGATTTTTCAAACTCACATCATTTCTGCTGTAAGATATTGTTTTATAGCAAATTTCACCTTTTTATGAATTTCCATGGATTAGATAGCACATTAAGCATACATAACACCAAATATGAACTTGATTAGCCATTCCAATGGCTAATCATTACCAAACATTTCCTTATCACTCAATAGCCATATCATAAGATTATATACACAAAATGATTATAATGTTATACATGCCATACTCAAAACATACAAGCCACTATACCAAAATGGTCTTCGGATAGTGTGTACGAACCTCCGACCGTTCTCGATTTTCGAGCTGGCTTGTCAAAACTACAAAGAATGGAAAAGAGGGAGTAAGCATAAATGCTTAGTAAGTTCACATGTAAATAACAAGTAACATAATCATGTAATCCAATATAAAACATCATTTGCAAAAATATCACCAAGACATTCATGTTACATTTGCATTTACTATCTTACCATGATTTCATCATACAATGGTCTTAACCCAAGGGTTCAAACACATGCCTGTCAAATTTTCTCATTCACCACACTTACCAACATGTCACCTTTGTTTTAGGTATTCTCCTTATTCACTTGAGATTCACCCATTGAACATATCAGAATATAATTCGAATACACAGATTGCATGCACATAAGTGCCATACCCGCAACTAGACAAACTCAATAGCCTGCGGAAATTATGTAGCCAAGCAATCATGTAACCTACCCATAAGTGAACTCGGACTCAACTCAACGAGCTCAGGCGTTCGCATCCATAAGTGAACTCGAACTCAACTCAACGAGTTCGGATGCCTAGTTACATCTCACGAACTCGGACTCAACTCAACGAGTTCGGAACTCAAATATCCTAGTGACATGTCACTTGTATCCTAATCTATTCCAAGGTTCAAACAGGATTTTCCTCAATCACACATCTTTTCCGTCTTCCATGGAATGTCGGAACTGATACTTGGTAGCATTTCATATTTATCAAGTAGCTCACATAATTTGCATATTACTAAATAGTAATCCAAAAAGTATAATCTTTCATAATAATAATTATCATATCATATAAATAACATTAAATTACTTAAAATGAAAATTATATTACTACATTTACACATGAACTTACGTAAGTACAAATATTACTACATTTACACATGAACTTAACTAAGTACATAATGTTAGAAATCGAGCCTATTCCTCGTAAATTTTATTTTTCCCTCGATTACGACTCGAATCTCATTTCTCTTGATCTAAAATGCCAAATTAATTTATTCAATATACACATTCATCAAAACAGCCCCTAATACGGGCACAGATAAAATTTACCATTTTTCCCTTAGCTTTTCAATTATTTACAATTGACTCCTTAAGTTTGTACAATGAGTTACATGCATTTCCCATGACATCTAGGCATAGGCGAATTTCCTAGTGTCCATAACGACCCATATTTCACACTAAAAATTAGATTTTTACCATCAAATTTACCCTTTTTACAATTAAGTCCCTTTTTACGTGTTTTTACATAAAACTACTAGGTAAAAGTTGTTAAACACACATCAAACCATCATATTCCTTCATTATTCATCAAAATACAATTATATCACACATGGGTAAATTTTCATACATGCATCCTAGCTCAAAATATTGCTAAAAAATGATTGAACATGCTTCCTAGATTTTAAAATCGAAAAGAGCATTAAAAAGGGGCATGGAAATCACTTACAATCAAGGCTTAAAATTGTTGAAACCCTAGCTATGGTGATAAGCAAAATTCAACAGCCCTATGGAGAAGATGAGTCCATTTTTGTGTTATTTTTCCCTTTTTAATGACTATATTTACCAAATGATAGAAATGCCCTTAATGCCATTCTTTGTAATTTTTCATGTACAAGCCCATTTTGGTCCAAAATTTTAGAAATTGGTTAAATTGCTATTTAAGACCTCGTAATTAATATTTCAAAGCAATTTCGTACTAAAACCTTCTAGAATGCAAGTTTTACAACTTATTCAATTTCGTCCCTAATTTCAAATTAAGCACTTTATGCATAGAATTTCTTCACGAAATTTTCACACAATTATGCAATCATATCATAGACCTCAAAATAATTATAAAATAATTATTTCTATCTCAGACTTGTGGTCTCGAAACCACTATTCCAATTAGGCCCTAATTTGGGATATTACAACTCTCCCCCCTTTAGGGATTTTCGTCCTCGAAAATCTTACTGGTAAACAAGTGTGGGTATTGGTTCCTTATTGTTTCTTCGGGCTCTCATGTAGCCTCTTCTACCCTGTGCTTTTTCCACAATACTTTCACGAGAGTGATACTTTTATTTCTTAGTTGCTTGAGCTCTCGAGCTAAAATCTTAATCGGTTCTTCATTGTAAGTCATATCCGGTTGTAGCTCAATTTTCGTCGGTGAAATTACATATGAAGGATCCAAACGATACCGACGTAACATAGATGCGTGGAACACATCATGAATCTTCTCTAATTCATGTGGTAATGCTAATCGATATGCTATCGGTCCAACTCTTTCAATTATCTCATACGGTCTGATAAAACGCGGACTCAACTTGCCTTTCCGACCAAATCTAAGAACTTTCTTCCATGGAGACACTTTTAAAAATACCTTATCGCCGACTTGAAACTCAATTTCTTTTCTTTTCAAATTCGCGTAGGATTTCTATCTATCTAAATTAGTTTTGAAATAATCTCGAATCACATTCACTTTTTCATCAATTTCTTTAATTAGATCAAATCCTTAAATCTGTTTTTCTTTGAGTTCAGTCCAATACAATGGCGTCTAACAATTACGACTGTACAATGCTTCATAAGGTGCCATCTTCAAACTCGTCTGATAACTATTATTGTAGGCAAATTCTACCAACGGTAAATATCTTTCCCAACTACCTTGGAATTCCAATACACAACATCTGAGCATGTCTTCAAGAATTTGAATTACTCTCTCTGATTGTCCATTTGTCTGTGGATGGAAATTAGTGCTGAAATTTAACTTCGTACCTAATGCCTCTTGCAACTTTTGCCAAAACAGCGATGTAAATCTCAGATCTCTATCCGAAATGATCGACAAAGGTACTCCGTGGAGTCTAACAATCTCACTGATATACAATTCAGCCAACTTATTAAAAGAATAATTTGTATGCAAAGGAATAAAATGAGCCGATTTAGTCAATCTGTCAACTATTACCCAGATGGCATCTTTCTTCCTTGGAGTTAATGGCAACCCTAATACAAAATCCATAGTAATTCGATCCCATTTCCATTCGGGAACCATGATAGGCTGTAGTAGTCCCGAAGGCACTTGGTGTTCAGCTTTCACTTGTTGACAAATTAAGCATTTTGATACAAACTCGGAGATATCTCTTTTCATTCCGTTCCACCAATACATTTCCTTCAAGTCATTATACATTTTTGTACCACCCAGGTGAATTGAAAAACAACCACTATGTGCTTCGTGCAAGATCTTTTGAATCAAATCATCATTTTTCATTACACAAATATGGTCTTTAAACATCAAGCAACCATCATAACTGATTCTGAAATCTGATCCTGTATCAGCCTCACATTGCTTCCTCTTGGCTTGCAAATCTTTGTCACTCTTCTGAGCTTCACAAATCTCTTGTAAAAACATCGTTCTTACTCTCAACTCTGCCAGAATTGAACCATCGTCAGACACCGTCAACAGAGTATTCATAGCTCTCAAAGCAAACAATGACTTTCTACACAAAGCATCGACAACCACATTCACTTTCCACGGATGGTAGTCAATCACAAGCTCGTAGTCTTTCAATAATTCTAACCATCTCTGCCGTCTCAAATTCAAGTATTTTTGTGACATCAAGTACTTGAGAGTTTTGTGGTCGGTATATACTCGGCACTTTTCACCATATAGATAATGTCGCCAAATCTTCAAAGTAAACACTATAATAGCCAGTTCCAAATCATGAGTCGGATAATTCCTTTCATGAGATTTCAACTGCCTCGAAGCATAAGCCACCACTTTTCCTTCTTGCATAAGTACACATCCCAAGCCATTTAGATAAGCATCACTATATACCACAAATTATTTACCTGACTCGGGTTGTACCAACACTGGTGCTTCAGTCAGTAACTTTTTCAATTTTTCAAAGCTCTGTTGACATTCTTCCGTCCACTCAAATTTAACATCCTTTTGGAGTAGTCTGGTCATAGGAGTAGCAATTATAGAAAATCCATTTACAAACTATCGATAATAACCAGCTAGACCCAAGAAACTTCTAACCTCAGTTACATTCTTTGGCGGTTTCCAATCAACAATAGCCGAAGTTTTATTGGGATCAACTCGTATACCATCACCTGAAACAATATGACCCAAATATCCAACTTCTCAAAGCCAAAACTCACTCTTACTAAACTTGGCATACAACTACTTATCTCTCAAAGTTTGCAAAACTATACTCAAATGCTCAGCATGTTATGTCTCATCATTTGAATAAATTAAAATATCATCAATAAATACCACAACAAACTTGTCCAAGTATGGCCAAAATATGCGATTCATTAAATCCATAAACACAGCAGGAGCATTTGTCAAACCGAATGGCATAATTAAAAATTCATAATGGCCATACCTTGTTCTAAAAGCAGTTTTAGGCACGTCTAACTCTTTTACTCGCAGCTGGTAGTATCCAGACCTCAAATCAATCTTTAAAAACCATGTCGCTCCTTTCAGTTGATCAAACAAATCATCAATTCTCAGCAACGGATACTTGTTCTTGATTGTTACCTTATTTAACTGCCGATAGTCTACACACAATCTCATAGAACCATATTTCTTTTTCACAAATAATACGGGAGCACCCCAAGCTGAAAAACTCAGTCTCACAAAGCCTTTATCAGTCAACTCTTGCAACTACGACTTTAATTCTTTCAACTCTGTTGGTGCCATTCTATATGGAGCAATCAAGATCGGAGTTGTTCCCGGTATTAACTCTTCTGGAAATACATCCGCGAATTCACATACAATCGACACTAATTCAATTTTCTTCTCCAATTCCTTTGTATTGAACACATACGCCAAATAAGCTTCATAACCCTTTCCTAAATATCTCTGAGCCGACATCGAAGAAATCACACTAGGCAATGCCTCTGATTCATCTGATTCAACCCGCAGAATTTTACCATTTTCACATTTTAATTCAATAACCTTTTGTTTACAATTTACTATAGCATCATTCAATGTCAACCAATCCATACCCAAAATAACATCAAATTCGTCAAACGGCAACAACATCAAGTCTGCTAGAAAATAATGACCTCTAACCATCAAAGTACATTTCTTGCATACTTTATCAACTATAACACATTTGCCTAACGGGTTTGACACTTTAATCAAAAGTTCCGTAGATTCAATAGGTATACTCATATTAGACACCAATTTCATGCACACATGTGAATGCGTAGAACCGAGGCCAATCAAAGCAATAACATTAACATTACAAAGAGAGAAAATACCAGTGATCACATCGCGAGATGAAGCATCTTCACGAACCCTTATGGCGTAAGCTCTAGCTGGAGCTCTAGGTTTAGATTTAAACGCTGAATCTTTGACTACATTCTTGCTGCTTGCGTCATTCCCAGCTTTTCTCGAAGTTCTTCCTCTTGAAACTATACCACTAGATTTTGTATTCTGAAACTTTTCTTTCTTAGTTCTCTCTGGATAGTCTCTAATAAAATGATCTGGAGAACCACGCTGGTAACATTCATTAGTTCTACATGGACCAAGGTGACTTCTACCACATCGTTGGCACTCGGGTCTAACAAATCTCGAATTTCCCATACTAGCCACAGAAGTAGTCTGAGATTTTAAACCCACATTTTGCTTCTTATGATTCCCATACGAATGTCCGGCCAAAACATGAGAACGAGAATACCTATCTCTGGATTTTTTGGATTGCGGTGGGAATACACTGCTCATCGGTCTTCTCTTCAAATTTCTAGTCTCAGACTGTGCCTTTCTCTTCTCTTTAATTAGTTCTTCAGCCTTGCAAGCCCGATCAATAAGTACGACAAACTCTTTCAACTCAAGAATTCCAACAAATACTTTGATGTCTTCATCAAGTCCGTCTTCAAATCGTCTGCACATTTTAGCCTCTGAAGGAATACATTCTCTAGCATACTTACTCAACTGAACGAACTCCCTTCCATACTCCGTAACTGTCATGTTGCCTTGTTCCAACACGAGGAACTCTTTACCCTTCTGTTCAACAAATCTTTCACTGATGTATTTCTTCCGAAATTCTTCTTGAAAGAACTCCCAAGTCACTTTCTCTTTTGGTACCACTAAAATCAATGTCTTCCACCAATAATTGGCTGAATCTCTCAACAAGGATATAGCACATTTCAAGCACTCTTCAGGTGTACAAGATAATTCATCAAATACTCGAATAGAATTCTCAAGCCAAAATTTTGCTTTCTCGGCATCATCATCACCATTTGCCCTGAATTCTTCAGCCCCTTGCTTGTGAATTCTGTTAACTGGGGTTCTATAAAATTTCATCAAATCCATACCTTGAGGCATCAGGGGTACAGGTTGAGGAATCAGGGGAGGTGGGGGAGGTTGTTGAGCATTCGGGTTCGTACGAACGAACTCGGTGTACCATGCATTCATCATTTGGAGAAAGGCTTACTAGCCCCTTCTCCTCCTCCTTAACCAACAGTAGGAGGTCGATTTTCAGTATGCACTGCCCCTTCAGCAAGAGCTGGCGCATTGCACTCTACATCATCGGCCACAGCTAGATCAGGATCCATTTACTATAAAAAAAATCATTTAAAAGGTCAAGAGTCGTCACACTATCACGATATATATATGGCATGTATAGCAAGACCCGTACATATGCCACGTTAGTTCGAGAACTGACTAAATTATAGCTCTGATACCACCAAATGTAACACCCCTTACCCAAGACCATTTTCGGAGTCGAGCTTTAGGCGTTAATAGACTTAATTTATCACTTAAACACTTTCAAACAATTTATTTTACCTTTCATAATAAACTGTCCATCTGCGTCACAGTCGCTAAAAAATTAATATCTTGAGTTACGAAACTGAAAATTCAAATCTATAATTTTTCTTGAAACTAGACTCATATACCTATTTATTAAATTTTTTCCATAATTTTTGGTTAGTCCTATTAGTACAGTTTATTAGTTAAAGTTTTCACTATTTCACTATTTGACTGCTCTATCCTTTGTCCACTACAAATCGCTATTCACTCTATACAGAATTTATATGACTATGTGTTAATTTCTCTTAAAAGTAGACTCAATAAGGAATCTATACATATAAATTATAACTCCTAATTATTTTTGTGCAATTTTTAGTGAATTTCTAAAGTCAGAACAGGGGATTCAAAAATTGCTCTGACCCTGTTCCACCAAAACTTAAATTTATCATAAAATACAACTCATTTACCAGTCTTACTCAATAAGCTTCAATTCACATTTTATTAACCATCTAATTCTGTCTCTACTATTTTTGGTGATTTTTCAAACTTGCATCATTTCTACTGTAAGATACTATTTTATAGCAAATTTCACCTTTTTATGAATTTCCATGGATTAGATAGCACATTAAGCATACATAACACCAAATATGAACTTGATTAGCCATTCCAATGGCTAATCATTACCAAAAATTTCCTTACCACTCAATAGCCATATCATAAGATTATATACACAAAATAATTATAATGCTATACATGCCATACTCAAAACATACAAGCCACTATACCAAAATGGTCCTAGGAGAGTGCGTGCGAACCTCCGATCGTTCCCAATTTCCGAGCTGGCTTGTCAAAACTACAAAGAATGGAAAAGAGGGAGTAAGCATAAATGCTTATTAAGTTCACATGTAAATAACAAGTAACATAATCATGCAATCCAATATAAAACATCATTTGCATAAACATCACCAAGACATTCATGTTACATTTGCATTTACTATCTTACCACGATTTCATCATCCTAAGTTCTTAACCCGAGGGTTTAAACACATACCTGTCAAATTTTCCCATTCACCACACTTACCAACATGTCACCTTTGTTTTAGGTATTCTCCTTATTCACTTAAGATTCACCCGTTGAACACATCGGAATATAATTCAAATATACGGATTACATGCACATAAGTGACATACCCGCAGCTAGACAAACTCAATAGCCTGCGGAAATTATGTACCCAAGCAACCATGTAACCCGCCCATAAGTGAACTCAGACTCAACTCAACGAGCTCGGGCGTTCGCATCCATAAGTGAACTCGGACTCAACTCAACGAGTTCGGATGCCTAGTTACATGTCACGAACTCGGACTCAACTTAACGAGTTCGGAACTCAATTATCCTAGTGACATATCACTTGTATCCTAATCTATTTCCAAGGTTCAAACGGAATTTTCCTCAATCAGACATCTTTTCCGTCTTCCACGGAATGTCGGAACCGATACTTGGTAGCATTTCATTTTTATCAAGTAGCTCACATAATTTGCATATTACTAAATAGTAATCCACAATGTATAATCGTTCATAATAATAATTATCATATCATATAAATAACATTAAATTACTTAAAATGAAAATTGTGTTACTACATTTACACATGAACTTACCTCCGTACAAAATGTTAGAAATCGAGCCTAATCCTCGTAAACTTTATTTTTCCCTCAATCACGACTCGAATCTCGTTTCTCTTGATCTAAAATGCCAAATTAATTTATTCAATATACACATTCATCAAAACAGCCCCTAATACGGGCTCGGATAAAAATTACCATTTTACCCTAGCTTTTCAATTATTTACAATTGAGTCCTTAAGTTTGTACAATGAGTTACATGCATTTCCCATGACATCTAGGCATAGCCGAATTTCCTAGTGCCCATAACAGCCTATATTTCACACTAAAAATTAGATTTTTACCATCAATTTTACCCTTTTTACAATTAAGTCCCTTTTTACGTGTTTTAACATAAAACTACTAGGTAAAAGTTGTTAAACACACATCAAACCATCATATTCCTTCGTTATTCATCAAAATACAATTATGTCACACAATGGTAAATTTTCATACCTGCATCCAAACTCAAAATATTGCTAAAAAATGATAGAACATGCTTTCTAGATTTTAAAATCGAAAAGAGCATTAAAAAGCGGCATGAAAATCACTTACAATCAAGGCTTCAAAATGTTGAAACCCTAGCTATGGTGATAAGCAAAATTCAGTAGCCTTATGAAGAAGATGAGTCCATTTTTGTGTTGTTTTTCCCTTTTTAATGACTATATTTACCAAATGACAAAAATGCACTTCATGCCTTTCTTTGTAATTTTTCATGTACAGGCCTATTTTTATCCAAAATTTTAGAAATTGGTTAAATTGCTATTTAAGACCTCCTAATTGTAACACCCCGTACCTGAGACCGTTGCCGGAGTCGGACACGAGGGGTTCACAGACTAAATTCGCTTACTATCGCAGTCCATTTTAAAATTTTCCAGGCAGTTGGCTAACTGCGACACTGTCACCTTAAAAATCATATCTTGAGTTTCACAACTCGAAAATCAGTTTCATAATTTTCCCTGAAACTAGACTCATATGCCCATCTACATATTTTTTTTCTAGAATTTTTGGTCGGGCCAATTAGTACAGTTTATTAGTCAAAGTCTCCCATGTTACAGGGATCGACTACACTGACCTTTGCACATTACGACTTGGATATATCCCTGCACAGAGCTTCAATACTGATTCCGTTTGTTTCTATAGAAACTAAACTCATAGAGGAATCTATACATATATGGCATGACTCCTAATTATCTCTGGTTAATTTATAATGAATTTCCAAAGTCGGAACAGGGAATCCAGAAACCGTTCTGGGCCTGTCTCACGAGAACCTGAATATCTCTTAACATACTGTCCATATGATCGTTTCGTTACTTTCCTATGAAAATAGATTCATCAAGTTTCATTTACATAATTTATTCATTATTTAATTCCAATCCTACTATTTTTAGTGATTTTCCAAATCTACATCACTGCTGCTGCCAGCATCTGCCTTTAAGGTAGACTTTACCTATTTCATAGTTTCCATGATTCAACTAGCCCTTTTAGCATAAATAGCACAAATTATGATAGTGATTAACCATTCCATACCAAATGATTATGACATTATGCTCAAACATATATAAGCCATTTTAGCATGGCTATATACATTAACCAAAATATTCTTCCGCCACTAGTCTATTTTATACATGCCATAAGATAATCCAAAACATAGCAGTACCAAACAGCGGATAGTGATAGTGTGGCTAGTTGCTGACGATCCCCGAGCCTATAGCTTCGCAATGAGATCTATAAAACAGAGGAAACAGAGTAAACGGAGTAAGCATTACAATGCTTAGTAAGTTTTAAGCAGTGTCAACAGATAACAATCAAATTATAACATAGTTGTTCGTATTTTTATTTCACTCTTCCTTCGGGCACACCATCCCTTTACCGAAGATGCACATCTCATCATATACAATAGGCAGATAAACTTTCACATAAAAGTGAGCTCATGTGACATAGATATATCGTATGATTTCACATCACCTCTCACACTGATCCGATGTCACATAATCATAGGAATAATCTCATAGATTGCTCTCGTATGCATCACATAACTACCTTATGATTTAGTGCAAATCAAGCTCACATATAACTTGGAGTACATACCTGTTTAACCTTTCGCATTGAATATATTTATAAGCAATTCTTATTACGAAGTCTTACCCAGGCATAATCTCCACACGAAGTTATCGGGTCTTGCCCGGACTAAATTCCCACACGTAGTCATCGGGTCTTTAGAGCTCGGATATAGTACGAGCACGAAGCTTACGGACATTAATCAGTGATAATATTCTCGCATAAAGCCTGCGGGGTTTTAACCCGGATATAGTACTAACACAAATGCCCTTCGGGACTTATCACATTTATGCACTTTCACATCCATCACGTTGGCCACTCGGCCCTGTCACATATATACACTTTCACATTCGTCACATCGGCCATTAGGCCTTATCACATATATACACTTTCACATTCATCACATCGGCCATTAGGCCTTATTACATATATACACTTTCACATTCATCACATCGGCTATTAGGCCTTATCACATATATACACTTTCACATTCATCACATCAGCTATTAGGCCTTATCACATATATACACTTTCACATTCATCACATCGGCTGTTAAGCCTTATCACACATATACACTTTCACATTCATCACATCGGCCATTAGGCCTTATCACATATATATACACTTTCACATTCATCACATCGGCCATTAGGCCTTATCACATATATACACTTTCACATTCATCACATCGGCTATTAGGCCTTATCACATATATACACTTTCACATTCATCACATCGGCTATTAGGCCTTATCACACATATACACTTTCACATTCATCACATCGGCCATTAGGCCTTATCACATATATACACTGTCTTGACTGAATCTACATCTATCATTTTCCAATATCACAATTTAGAATTCATGCATGGGTTTAATCAATAGCTTATGAGCAACTAGAACAAGTTTATCAAGGTTTACAACACAATCTCAAATTCAGCACAAGCTGTTTTTCCTGAGCAATAGTCACTAAATCATTTATAACCGGAGCTACAAAACTCCAAATCACTTTCCGTTAATTTTTCCTGAATATAGACTCGTATATCTTCCATCCATAAAATTTCCAGAATTTTAGGTTTGGCCAATCAATACCAGATTTTTCTTAAAGTTTCCCCTGTTTCACTGTTTGACTAATCTGACAACTCTTCACTACGAATCAGATTTCTCATTTTACAGAATTCAAAATGTGTTGTATTTGATTTCATTTGAAACTAGACTCATTAAGGAGTCTAAGCATATAAATTTTATCTTATAACCATTTTTGTACAATTTATAATGATTTTCTAAAAACAGAACAGGGGATTTCGGAGTCATTCTGACACCGTCTCACACAACTTTAAATATCTCATTATCGGAAATTCCTTTGCTTACACGGTTTCTTTTATAAGAAACTAGACTCATTAAGCTTTAATTTCATGTCTCATTCAGCCTCTAATTCAAGTCCATAAATTTATGGTGATTTTCTAAAGTCACATTACTGCTGCTGTCCGAAGCAGACTATTTCAAATTACCCTTAAATTCCCAAGCTCAAACACTTAAGAACTTACCATTTGAGCTTAGAACATATCATGGCCACATCATATCTTATTAAATCAACTCATCATGTCCTATTATAATTGAATTTACTCAACGTTTAAACACTTAAAACTTACAAAGGAATCAAACTCAAATACTTAAGAACTTACCTTGAATTTGATCGACTTAGTACAAATCGGCTATTCAACTACTTTCTCTTTTCCCCTATCCGAAGTTGGTGTCCTTTGTTCTTGAGCTAGATTTAAACAAATTCAAATCATTACTAATCCATAATTCATGCACCTTATTTCGGGTATATCAAAAATCATTCAACCAAGTATTCAAATATAGCTTAACACCAAATTCACATTCGGCACTCTATTAACGCAACATAACCATTTTCACCTTGTTAACACATAATCGGCAAGGTTAAATCCCATATACACAACTTAAGTCCATCCTTTAACAATCATAATTCACTATAAGGCCGAAAGCTACCTAAACATCACTCTCAAGTCTCTTTTTACCATTTAACAACCTTAAAGCTTACTTAATAGTCAATTTAAAATTAAAAAAAACATCCAAAATTTAACACAATGCCACATAGCCGAATACCACTTTTAGTAATGAAATTCATCTTTAACACAAAATTACTAAGCCTCACTTAATAATTAACTATTTAGAACTCTCAAACATCAAATACTTCAAATTTTATGCAATCCACACCATAGCTGAAATGCTTAATATAAGAAATTGAGTTAAATTTGAGCTAAATTTAAGCTCCCAATCATAAACTAAACTTATAACTTTACACACTCAATAATTTTAACATTATCAAGTCCATCCAACACTTATCCAGCAACTTTTAACTTTAAAAACAAATCCCTAGCTCAAAAACACATGAACCGAACTTAATACGCCACTTAGACCAAAATTAGCAAATGGGTTTCGGCTAGATAAAGAAGTGAAGCTCGTATTCATCAAAATTTAACAAAATTACAATGAAATTACCTTAGAAATTGGCCTCCAAAAGACCGAACATTCCCAAAACACTTTCCCCTTTTTCTTTCTTTAGTTTCGGCTAGAACCCAAAAACAATGAAGTCTCCCCTCCTTCCCTAGCTCACGGCACTTCAAGAAAAGAAAGAAGATGAAGACTTTCTCTTGCTTTCTTATTTTATTCCCCCTTTCTTTTAATTATTCTTTCTTCCATAATATAAAGCCATTAACTATTATCATGCTAAAATAAAATGCATATAATATCTATCAACTATCATTATGGTCGGGCACTAATTAAAAGTGGTCCATTTGACATGCAAGTCCCTCATGTCAATAACTCATGCATTATTTGGCCACTTTAAATTTCACCTATCACATTTTCAAGTCTTATCACATGGGTCCTTTCTTATAAATTAACACCGCCTTGATAAAAATCAAGGCACGAAATATTCGCACATACAAATTCCACATTCAATAAGCACAGAATATAACATCTGATTATTTTTGTGACTCGGTTTTGGGGTTCCAAAACCACTTTCGACTAGGGTCAAATTAGGGGTGTCACACTAATTAATATTCCAAAGAAATTTCATACTAAAAGCTTCTAGAATGCAAGTTGTGCAACTTATTCAATTTAATCCCTAATTTCAAATTAAGCACTTTATGCATTGAATTTCTTCACGAAATTTGCACACAATCATGCAATCATATCATAGACCTCAAAATAATTATAAAATAATTATTTCTATCTTAGATTTGTGGTCCCAAAACCACTATTCAGATTAAGCCCTAATTCGAGATATTACAAACATATCATCTAAGATCTAAATTACTCTCTCCGACTGTCTGTCAATTTGCAAGTGGAAAGCTGTGCTAAAATTTAACTTTTTCCCCAAAGCTCATTGTAGCTTCTCCCAAAACCTCAAGGTGAACCTTGGGTCCCTATCTGAAATAATCGATAAGGGCACTCCATGAAGTCTCATGATCTCAGAAATGTATAGATCGACCAATTTCTCAAGGGAATAGTCAGTACGCACTGGTATAAAACGTGCTGAATTTGTAAGCCTATCGACAACAACCCAAACGACATCCTTTTTCCTTAGGGTTACCGGTAAACCCGTCACAAAGTCCATAGATATCTAATCCAACTTCCACTTGGGAACCATGATAGACTGAAGTAAACCTGAAGGTACTTAGTGTTCGACTTTCACTTGTTGACAAATTAGACACTTAGAAACAAACTCTAAAATGTCTCTTTTCATTCTCGACCACCAGTATATTTTCTTCAAGACATTGTACATTTTCACACTGCCCGGATGGATAGACAAACAACCACTATGTGCCTCTCGTAAAATCTTCTGAATGAGCTCATTATCCTTGGGTACACAAACTCTGTCTTGGTACATCAAGCATCCGTCGGTACTAATTCGAAAATCTAATTCAACACCTGACTCACACTGAGTTCTCTTGGCTTGCAATTCACTATCGTTATTATGGGCTTCACAAATTTCTTAGAGAAATGTTGGTCTCACCTTTAACTCTGCTAGAACCGAACCATCCTATGACAAGGCCAATTGGGCGTTCATTGCTCTAAAAGAAAATAAGGATTTTCTACTCAAGGCATTGGTGACCACATTTGCCTTTCCTGGATGGTAGTTAATAATCAGCTCATAATCCTTTATCAACTCTAACCACCACCGTTGTCGTAAATTCAGCTCCTTTTGAGTCATCAATTACTTTAGACTCTTATGGTCAGTAAATACTCAACAATTCTCACCATACAAATGGTGCCTCCAAATTTTCAGTGTGAACACAATGGCGGCCAACTCTAAATTGTACGTCGGGTAGTTCTTCTCGTGTGGTTTTAGCTGTCTCGAGGCATAGGCTATTACCTTGCCTTCTTGCATGAGCACACACCCTAACCTATTATCACTATACACTACAAATTCTTTTCCTGATTCCAGTTGCACTATAATTGGGGCCTCAGTCAATAAAGCCTTTAGTAGTCAATAAAGCCTTTCGTTTCTCAAAACTCTGTTGGCACTTCTCCGTCCATTCAAACTTGACATCCTTTTGTAACAACCTTGTCATCGGAGTAGCTATCATGGAGAATCCATTCACAAATCTTCTGTAGTACCCAGCTAAACCGAAAAAGCTTCGAACCTCTAACACATTCCTCAGCGGTTTCCACTCAACAATAGCCAAGATCTTGCTTGGGTCAACTCTAATCCCATCACCCGACAGGATGTTCCTAGGAATCTGACATCTTTAAACGAAAATTCACTCTTACTGAACTTGGCATATAACTTCTTATCTCTCAAGACTTGTAAAACCATTCTCAGATGCATCGCGTGTTCACTCTCATCACACGAATAAATCAATATGTCGTCGATAAAAATGACGATGAACTTATCCAAATATGATTAGAAAATGCGATTCATTAAATCCATAAATACCGCAGGGGCATTCGTTAAACCAAAGGGCATGACGAGGAATTCATAATGGGCGTACCTCGTCCGAAAAGCTATTTTTGGTACGTCTTTCTCCTTAACCCTTAACTGGTAGTAGCCTGACCTTAAATCTATCTTAAAAAACATGGTGGCTCCCTTCAACTGATCAAACAGATCATCGATTCTTGGCAAGGGATACTTGTTCTTCAAAGTCACTTTGTTGCGCTATCGGTAGTCTATGCACAATCTCATCGACCTATCCTTTTTATTCATAAATAGCACTGGGGTACCCCATGGGGAAAAAATCAGTCTTGCAAAACCCTTATCAGTTAGTTCTTGCAATTGTACTTTCAATTTAATTCCGTCGGAGCCATCCTATATGGAGCAATTGAGAAAGGTGCCGTACCAAGGACCAACTCGATACCAAACTCAACTTCTCTAGTTGGAGGAAAACCGAGAAACTCTTCCGAAAACACATCCAAATACTCAAATACCACTAGCACTATCTTAATTTTCACTTTAGACGCTTGGGTATTCAACACAAATGCAAGGTAGGACTCATACCCTTTTCTCAGATATCTTTCCGCGGTCATAGACGATATTACTACAGGTGAGTCATCTGGTTTAACCTGAAGAACATTCCCGTCTTCACATTTCAACTTAATAGATTTCCTTCCACAATCCACTATACACTATGAGAAGTTAATCAATCCATTCCAAGGATTACATCGAATTCATCAAATGGAAACAATATGAGGTTAGCTAGAAAGCTATGACCCTTAATTGTCAAGGGACGATTTCTACATACTTGGTCAACTAACATATGCCTGCCTAACAGGTTAGACACTTTTACTACAAATTTAGTAGGTTCAACTAACATATTCATACTGGGTATGAATTTCACGCATACATAAGAATAGGTAGACCCCGAATCGATTAAAGTAACAACAGAAATATCATGAAGAGAAAAAGTACCCGTAATCACATCTGCTAAAGATGCCTCTTCATGAGCGCAAATGGCATAAGTCCTTGTAGGCACTCAGCCCTCGAAACTCACAGCTGTATCTCTAGGAGCACCTCTACTACTAGCCCCACTGGCAGGGTTCTTTTGTGGTCTACCTTTGAAGGAGCACTGCTCACCCTCACGTTTTTCTTTTTCTCTTTCTCATCCAACTCGGGGAAGTTATGAATAAAATGGTCCAACGGCCCACATTTAAAATAGCCTCTTTCATTTCCTTGACATTCACCAAAATGGCATCTACCACACTGTGGACATTCCGGTCTATTCGGGCGAGCAGTACCAACACTCGCGACAAAAGTAGTTTGATCTTTCGACGCCGTGTGTTGTTTGTTCTTCTTTCTACCTGGTAACTCCACTAAAGCATTCGATCGGGTAGTGAACTCTCTCCATCTTTTAGATAAGGACTGATGTGATTTCCCCATCTGTCTTTTCCTCGAGTCTTGGGACTCGATGTCAGCTTTTCTCTTCTCTTTGGCCAATTCCTCGGCCTTACATGCTATCTCCACGAGCACCATAAACATCCTCAATTCTAAGATGCCAACCAACAATTGGATGTCTTCGTTCAATCCGTCCTCAAATCTCTTGCACATGATGGCATCGGTAGATACGCACTCCCTAGCGTATTTGCTTAGCCTCACGAACTCACGCTCATACTCTGTTACTGTCATTCAGTTTGCTTTAGTTCAAGAAATTCTTTCCTCTTTTCATTGATGAACCTTTGACTAATATACTTCTTTCAGAATTCTTCGTGAAAGAATCCCCAGGTTACTCGATCTCTCAGTACGACTGATACGAGAGTGTTCCACTATTGATAAGTCGAATCTCGTAGGAGTGACACTACACATTTCATGCACTGTTTGGGTGTGCATAATAACTCCTCAAATACCCTAATGGTAGTTTTCGCTCCCTCCAAGTCATCATCAATATTCGCTCGGAATTCCCCAGCCCCTAGTTTACGGATTCTGTCCACAAGAGGCTTCTCTCTCCTAGCCTTCTCTACTCCTTGAGAACCTATATGAACTGGTTGAGGAATTGGGGGAGGTGCGGGAAGCGGAGTAATCATATTTGCATGAATGAACTTCGAATATCATACGTCCATCATGTAGAGGTAAGCTTCTCTAGCTCCTCCACCCTAACTCATTGTTACGGGCCCACTATTTACTGGCATGGTCCCTTCAGTGGGAGCCGACGCATTACTCTCTACATCATCTACTGTATCTACGTCAGGATCCATTTACTATATAAAGAAAAACACAATTTATCTCTTCAAGAGTCATCACACTAGCAATATACAATTATGGCATGTATAGCTAGACTCGTACACTCTCTAGGTTAGTCCAAGCACTGACTAAACCATAGTTGTGATACCACTAAATGTAACACCCCACACCTGATCCCTACACTGGGACAGGATATGAAGCGTTACCACACATAATCACATGCATACAATCATATCGATGTCATTAAGACTTAGTCAAATTTAAAACTTTTTCAAACTTTGTTTCAACTCCTTATTATAGGACTACAAGGCCCCAAACATCCATTAGAAACCATTCGGGAACAACCTGGGTCCTTAAAGTAACTTTAAAAAAAATAACTCTTGATACAGGGCACATGCCCATGTGAAAGGGCAATACGCCCATGTGATCATTATAACACGGCCGTGCTGATGGCCCGTGTGACACACACGGCTTAAGCATCTAGGGACACGCTTGTGTCCCTTGCCCATGTAAATTAAATTTTAAATTTGAACCTACAAGGGTTTTCACATGGTCTGACACATGCCCATGTCTATGGCCCGTGTCCCTCACATGGCCATCACATGCCCGTATCCTAGCCCGTGTCTAAAAACCTTGACATTCTGTTTCTAACGTCAGCAGCCAAAAAAGGGTACATGGCCAAGGCATACGCCTGTAGCTAGAGGCCGTGTCCTCCACAAGGCTAATACATAAGGCCGTGTCTCTGCCCATGTGTTTACTACCATGCATTCTGACTTGCAAATTTTACGTACAGGGGACACACATCTGAACAACATGCCCATGAGGCTAACCGTGTGTCACACACGGCCTAGACACACGCCCGTGTGTCACACACGGCCTAGACACACGCCCGTGTGTCTATCCGTATGGACAATATAAGGCTATCTACCAAGCCTTTGCCACCCTGAAACACAATCTAACATCAACCAACATATCAAGGTTTAATCTTAATATGATTTCTCAACCAAACAACCCTAGTTAAGACCTATATACATTACATATATTCAACCATGCCAACAATTTCAAATTCATGAAAGACTAGCTTACATTCACATAATAACTTTCAATATTAGCCATTTTTCCATGACCTTATACAAAATGAATCAAATGCTAAAGTAAGCCAACACATTTGGCCAATTAACAAAGACATAAAACTCAAAAGTCAGGGTCTTATACATGCCATAATCAAAATGAAAGATCTAACTATACCAAGTGCTTCGAATGATAGTGTGATTGATGCCTCTGACTTCCGATGATCCTGGAGCTAATTAGGCGGCACTATAAGAAAGTGGAAAGGAGAGGGTGTAAGCATGAAGCTTAGTAAGCTGCATGCAAATAAATATAACAACTTTACCATTCAGTATCATACTCATAATACAAAAGTAGGCATAAGCACAACTTACTCATCACTATCCAATACGATTCTCATAGCATATATTGAGCTCACATCTCATACATTTCAAATAGGTACCTATACCACTCACAATGTGGTTATACTTTTCTCGTTTAACTTAAACTGCCAGTCTCACCGGTGAACCATTTGGAATGCTATCAGATATTCATTAAGCCTTAAACATAGGGTCTAATGTTGATGCCATGTCCTAGACATGGTCTTACACTAACTATCGAAATAGAGGCCGACGCCATGTCTGAGACATGGTCTTACACTAGCCCTCAGAGATCGAGGCCGATGCTATGTCCCAGACATGGTCTGGCACTAACACCTCTATATGTACCGATGCCATGTCCCAGACATGGTCTTACATTGACACTTCTCACAGCCAATGCATGTCCTAGACATGTCTTACACTGGCTTAGATATCGAGGCTGATGCATGTCTAAGACATGTCTCACTAGCTCTCATCTCAACGCCGATGCCATGTCCCAGACATGTTCTTACACTGGCTCTCATAATGTGGTCGATGCATGTCCTAGACATGTCTTACACTAGCGCACAAATGACCCAAATGTCATGGCATGAATATCCGATTTGTTACAAAGGTTCACTTGGGAGTTCTATTATCTCAAGTATCATCATGTATTTTCATTACCACAATTAAACAATTTATGCTATAAAAATTCATGCACAATTGATAACAATGTAGTTGCATTATTTACACACAGCTTACCTCGAATTACAAAATATAGAAGACTAGCTCGACTTAGTCAACTTGTTTTGCTTTTCCCCGGTTTGGGCCCAGATTTTGTAATTCTTGATTTAAAATGTTAGAAATTCATTCATTTCATCAGCATATAGATCTAGACACTCAAAAATTCATAACTAGGCAAAATAACCAATTTTCCCAAATCTTTCACAAAATGACCATTTTACCCCTGGGTCTGAAAATCGATTTTTATCATATTTTCTCTCTAAACAAGCCTAGATGAATACTTTTTATACTAGAATCAGCCCAAAAGTCTCATTATTTCACACATTTATCACCTATTTTACAACTTATGCAAAATGGTCCCTAGTTAGGGTTTCCATGAAAACTACTTCACAAAAGTTGTTTATTACACAACCATAACTCATATTCTTCCATAAAATTTTAGAAAAAAACATGAAAACTCTCATGGTAAAACCCTAAACTTTCAATCATTTTGCAAAATAGTCCTCTTATTTCAAAGCGCATGCTACAAGGGTTCTTAAAGTACAAAATCATCAAGAAAAACCATTAAGATCACTTACTTGTAGAGAGACTAAGTGGCTGAAAATTTTCAAGCTTTAAAACCCCTCTTATGGGTAATATTTTGGTGGGAAGAAGATGACAGAAAATATAATATAATTCTCACTTTGTTTTATTTTATTTTAGTCAATCTATTCACCAAACCCACCAAACTTTGACTTGTTGACCATCTTTGTCTCCTATGGCCGGCCATGCCTCTGTAATGGGTCTAATTGCCCTTTAAATATCCCTAATTTAGGTTCTCTAGCTATTTGACACCCTTAGCTATCAAAATAGGACTTTTGTACTTTATGCGATTTAGTCATTTTTCTAAATTAAGCTCACAAACGCTAAAATTAAACTACCAAAATTTTCATGCACCTTTATAAACATGTCATCACACATAGAATAATATTAAAAATAATTTCTCTGACCTCGGGTTAGTGGTTTCGAAACCATTGTCCCGACTAGGCCCAAAATCGGGCTATTACAGTGAAGACTTGTTACAGCAACAATCTTGCAATGCCAAGAATAGTGCGGCAGTGACAACGGTGTGCAATAGCAATGGCGATTCTATGGTAGCAACAATGATGCTTTAACAATCTTTTTGCAGCAGTAGTAGATGGTTTCGAGAAAAAGGGAAGAGAACTAGGGTTTCTTTTAGGATTTGAGGTTGACGACAAAAAGAGAGATTTAGGGATTTTTTTAGGGGTTAAGAAAATTGCTTTGAGGGATATGAAAATTAGTAGAATGGAAATGGTTTTATATAGGGAAGAATGAGGGCAACATGTAGTGAAAATTTAGCTACATTAGGGTTACTTGGGCGGCAAGTAATGGGAGTGCCGGGAAAGTATGGATTTTTCCCTCCTTTTTCCTGTATTGGGCCTTAAACTCAGACTGTATTTCCAAACTTACTCAAGAAAAAAAAACTTATTAGTACTTGGACGAAATTTGACCCCCTTTATTAACATAAAAATTTAAAATTTAAAGAAAACAAATGAAACTTAAAAATTTTAAATCATAATTAGAAAATTTCTTCTTAACAAATTACATTAAATTAATTCCTAGGAAAGGTTGAAGGGGTCACAGCGTCCTGCTTAAATTGCAATCCCCTTAAACAGAACCAATTAAATGTAATAAGTTAAGAAAAAAAGTTATAATTATTTATTTATTTACAAAATGAGTTTATGAAAAATCAAGGGTATGCTAATTTGAATGAGGATTTAACTCACTCAACTTTACCATCCCAATAGTGTTTGAGATGTTGACCATTAACTTTAAACGTACTGCCGTAATTATCGTATAATTCAATAGCTCCATAAGGATAAAGTCAATAGATGGTATAGGCTCCTTGCCATTCAAATTTAAGCTTCCTAGGAAATAACTTCAACCTTGAATTAAACAGCAAAACCTTCTAACTTACGAGGTTGTATATGACTATCATGCCATATTTTTTATCTTTCTTTACACATTTTGGCATTCTCAAAGGAAAACAACCTCAGCTCTTCCAACTCATCAAGTTGTAACATCCTTCTCTCACTGGCTTGCTTAAGATCAAAGTTCAACTACTTTAAAGCCTAGTAAGCTCTGTCCTCCAACTTTAATGGAAAATGACATGCCTTTCCAAAGACTAACCGATAAGGAGTCATTCCTATCACTGTCTTAAATGTTGTTTGATAGGCCCATAATGCATCATCAAGCCTTCGAGACCAATATTTTCTACTAAGGCGTACTACCCTTTCTAGGATACCTTTGATTTCACGGTTCACTCTTTCAACTTGCCCATTAGACTGGGGGTGATAGGCATTAGAAATCTTGTTATTCACATCATATTTGTCAAGCAACCACTTAAGCCATTTGTTCACAAAGTGAGAACCTTCATCACTAATAATAGCTCTTGGTGTCCCAAATCGTGTAAACACATGCTTATGTAGGAATCGCATGACTACCTTAGCATCATTTGTAGGGTATGCTTCAGCTTCAACCCATTTGGATACATATTCTACAGCAACTAAGATGTATTTGTTCCCATACAAAGAAGGAAACGAGCCTCAGAAGTCAATGCCCCATACAACGAAGAATTCAATCTCCAAAATGTTTGTCAAGGCATCTTGTTCCTCCATGATATATTTCCGGTCCTTTGGCATTTATCACAATTCTTCACATAAGCATAAACATCTTTAAATAGTGTAGGCTAGAAGAAACCTACATGCAAAATCTTTGCTGTAGTCCGTGAACCTTCAAAGTGTCGCCCACTTGGAGATAAATGGCAATGATACAAGATCTCAGCAATCTCACTTTTAGATACACACTTTTGAGTTATATTATCTATACACTGTTTAAAAAAATGGATCCTCCAAAAAATAATATCGACTATCATGAAGGAATTTTTTCCTTTTTTGATATGTAATTTCTCGAGGAATTATTCCACATGCAAGATAATTGGCAAAATTAGCAAACCAAGGTGTTTCATGAATTTGACTTAACTAAATTAAGTGTTCATCTGGGAAATTCTCATTGATAGGCACACATGATCGAATTACCTTATCTTGTTCCAACCTCGGCAGATTATTAGCTATTTGATTTTCGACACCTTTTTTGTCTTGAATCTCAAAGTCAAATTCTTGGAGTAAAAGTATCCAACGAATTAACCTCATTTTCGCATCTTTCTTTATGAGCAAGTTGATATTCAAGTTGCAGGTCTAAGGTCAAATTCTTGGAGTAAAAGTATCCACAGTTGTAGGTCTTACTTCATCTATCCCTAGCATCTTGAAAATAGACTTAGGCATAAAGTTGATACTCGCTCTTAAATCACAGAAAGCTTTACCACAATAAGATTCACCAATGTTACAGGGCATAGTAAAGCTTCCTAAGTCTTTCAATTTTGGTGGTAGTTTGTTTTGTAGGAACGCACTGCATGCCTTTGTCAAGGCAACACTCCCATACTCACTCAGTTGGTTCTTCTTGGATAGTATATCCTTCATAAACTTCACATAATTCGGCATTTGTTCTAAAGCCTCCACCAACAGAATATTGATGTGTAACTGTTTCATAACTTCTAAAAACTTCTTGAATTGCACCTATTATTTCTGCTTAGTTGCTGCAATCTTTGCGGATCTGAAGGTGATGGAACTTTCGGTTGAATTGGATAACTCTTCTGAGTAGGTAAATCTGCATCTAGAGAAGATGTCAAAGTATTTGAATTCACTAAGTTAGGATTTTCCTTGTCAGTCATTGCAAATTCTGACACTTTTGGTGTAGGAATTTCAATAGTTGGTTGATTCTTCTCAACGGGCTTATCTTCAACATCAATCAATTGGAGTTCCAAAATTTTACCACTTCGTAATGCCACTGCCTCGATACGTTCTTTACCCAAATTTCTTGGATTCTCAGTATTGTTTGGCATGGTTCCTTGCTGTCTATTCCAAAGCTCTGTAGCTAACTGACCCATTTGGTTTTCCAAGTTTTTCAATGTTGCTGCTTGGCTTTGGATCAAAGTGTCATTCTTTTCCATGTACGCTTTCAACGAGTTCTCCAAACTGTTTGATGCCTTAACTTGAAGTGGTTTTAGAGCTTGCTGATTAAACACTTAAGATTGGTTGGGTCTATGCTACAATAAGTTGTTGTTCGGTCCATTTCCTTGGTTGCTCCAAGAAAAATTAGGATGATTATGCCATGAAGGATTCTAGAAGTTGACTGGGGTTCTTGTCCACTCCTATTTCGATGTTGGTTGCCCATATGGTACACTGACTCGGGATTTGATGGACAATTCTCAAAAGAGTGACCTTCCCCACAGTACACATGGAACAACGAAAATGTGCAAGTGTACACAATCGCAACAAGTAATAAAGTGACAAGTAAATGTCGAGTTATCGTACCCATAGGGATTGTGAAAAGAATTATTTATGAATGCTATTTAAAACATGTTGGTGAAGAAAAATATTTTATTTGAAAAGGGTGATTAAAAAGTAAGATTTTAAACTAAGTAAACTAAATAAATAAATCTCAAACGTACGATTTCAAAATATGATTTTAATCAAGATGAGATAATTGTGCTAGATTAATTACATTTCTTAACTTAGGATTATTAAACTCATGTTTACATTGTTACGAATAAATTCACAGCAACTCGGTAATTTGCTAACTTATGAACATACTCACCTACCAAAATCCATTAATCTCTTGGACATCTCCTTATGTCAATTCAATCGATTAAACAAATCTTAATAGGCAAATATTTTATAGCACATACATACTTATTAAATTGAAATAATCTCTTAAACATATCCCTATGTCAATTCAAACAATTAATTCGATTTAATAAGCATATAAAAGACTATGTGAGGTAACAAAGTATCCTTGCCTTGAAATAGTTTAATCATAATAATCTTGCAAGTTATGCAAGGCAATTGTATCATTAGATAGAGTTGCTAATTTAACCCTCAGCTACCTTAGATGATTAAACATGCACTAATTAAGTATTGTTTCCATTAATTACAATTTCAATCTGTTTAAATAATTAATTCATTAGTTACCTAACAATTGTAATGCAAGAATAACTTAGTCATGATTTTACTTAATCAAGCATCTTACCGAGGCCTATAACAACATAAATACAATTTTAACAATTTAAGTAAACGAAATGCAATCAACCTAACATGAATTAAATTCAAGCTAAAGAGATTAAATTAACCATTCCAACAACATAAATATTCATAAATATGTTCATCATAACAACAACAAAAATTAAAAAGATAAGGAACAAGAATCAAATCCGGTGTTTCTCTGTGGCTTGATTAGTTTGCTCCGTTCTTCATTCTCTATTTGTCCTCGTCAACCAAAGCTGCTATGAACACTTCAACGGAAAAGGGAAGAAATCGGCAACAGAGCAAGAGAATTTGGAATGGCAAAGAAGAGAGAAAAGATGTGAATGAATGAGATGTGTTTCAAATGATCAGATTAAGGGGGCTTTTATAGCTGAAGAGGGCTGCTAAAAATAGCTAAAATTAGCAGCCAAAGAGCCCTCCCTTGGCCGGCCACACATGTGGCAAGTTTGATGATTTCAAATTTGCTAAATTAAGCTTGGGGCAAATCTAGAAATTCACTATTTGTGGAGGGGTTTGGATGCTATTTGAAAAAGTATTCAAGGGCCTCTTTGCAAGCTAAATAATCGTTCAATAAGCTGATTTGGGTCAACACATGGGGCGGTTTTGGGATGTCCATTACTTGGTCGATTCGGTTCACTCGGTTCGACTCAACTGGACCACTTTTCAAATTTTAATAATAATAATTTGTTAACCCAAATTAATTATATTATGAATTAATACTCATAACTTTGGACCGTCTTAGGCTGAAAATTAATTCACCTTGATACTTCAAATTGCTTCTCGATTTTGTGCTTCTAGCAGTATCTGCCGAGCCATTTTTCACCCTTTGTGCAAATCTATCGAAAATAACCAAAATTCATCAAAATTAGTTATAAAATTAATTAAAATTAAACATGTTCATATTTTAAGTGCACTTTAATTATTTTTTGACAGGAATTTTATCGAAACTGCATGAATTTAAGTTAAAAAGGGCATGAAAAAGTGTGTAAATTTTCATGTTTCCACACCCCTAAACTTAATCATTTCTCGTCTCGAGTAATGGACAAATTTGAAAAGAATTTTTTTAAAATACCTTTGAAAAACTCCTTCAGAACGACATTCTTCCCACCAATAATGAATTTGGTATACTTATGCTCAAGAACATGAAATTCGATATTTCTGCTATCTAAGTATACATCTCATTCAAATTAATCTCAATCATTCTTATGATAGCCAAAAATTATACTAAATGTTTCCTAATAAAATCATGTTAACCCTTACCAATTTAATTTTATTCCCTTATTCAAGATTAAGCTGCAATCATTATGTTTAACTTATGCCTTCATATGTTACACATAGTAATTTCTCTCCACTAATGTAGGTAGCATTGGAACTTGAATCAATAGGTCTTTACAAGGTTGTAACATGGCTGGGCTTAGGGGTAGGTAAAAGATAGATAAATTTTGGCTAAAAACCCTGGACTCAGCTTGTATCGGACCTTCGAAATAATTACCTTCAATAGATCAACTTTCTTTGCTTTCACATACTCTTTTGTACATCTTATTTTCTTTCAAGTACGTATGCTCTCTCTCTCTCTCTTTTTTTTGAGCATTTGATACTTCTTTTCAACTCCCCCAAACTTATTTTCAAAGATTATACTACATAATACTGAGTCTAGAGTTTGGGACAATTTAAAGATAATTAAGAGAAACGTGATGGTTAAATATTGCAAAGGTTCAAATAAAATTAGGTCATATATTCTCAAATTTGGGTTTCAAAAGGTAAAATTTCATCAAGGTAGGCTTGAAAGGCTCAAACAGTCCAAACAAAAGTTGCTTAAATCATTTTCAACATTCCATGATTCCTACGATTTTGCCTCAAGAAACTACTAAGTCAATTCTAGAGACTTAAACTTTCATTCATTCCTAACTTTCCTAAGGAACTAAAAAATTTTATGGTATGATTTGCATGCTTTATTAAAAATACATTTATGTCATTATTAAGCTAACATATCAATTTATTGAAATAATCAAATTTTATTTATACTGAAGTTTAGCATACTTGACTAAATTTCAAATTTATTGAACAAAATATATCCTAATCATAATTGAAAGAAAAAAATTATTCTGAGTGGAAAAAATTTCAATTTTTCGGTCTCCCTACTTAAAATGAACAATGTCCTTATTGTTTAAACTGAATAGATACTATACACCAAGTAGGATTCTAAAAAAGAGAAGGTGAGTCAATTTAACTGCTTAAGAACCAAGCTCTTTCTAAATCCAATCCTAGACATGTATATATCTATTGCCACACTTTGTACTTTGCAACTTGTTCATTTTTATTTATGATTTCCGCCTTTTGTTTTATTATGCAAAAAATAAAAATCATAATAGAACCTAATCCTAAAACATTAAATAACCTAGAAAGAAAATGAAATAAAGTAAAGATCCCCCCTTTTTATTTATTTGCAGATCCCTCAAAATCTGACTCATCTTTTTCCTTCCTCGACATTGGAGTCCATGGTTCAAGTATAAAGTCTAGAAATTCATGTACAAAAATAAACGGGTTATGAAATATATATTTTAAATGCATCTCTGATTGAGTCCTTTCTTATTTTTTAGTATCTCCATTAATCTTGTTACTGCAACTACATATGTTGCAGCATAACCCTTATACCAATTGTTCACTTCGTGGAATGGTGCTAGATAAAGGGACTTTTAGCGTCAAACTTAGGAAATTTTTTAATGGTGGTTTCAGTTTTGGGCAGGTGGGTGAGTAGTTGAGGGTAAGGTTTAGAGTTGAAAAGGGTGACGATTTTAAGGATAGTTTAGGTGCGGTAGTTGGTGACTTCGAATGAAGGTGTTTAGGGTGGTGATTCAGGGAGTTAAGGGCTGTAACATTAAGGAGTTAAGTAAGATGCTACTTTGGAGTGGTGGTGGAGCAAGGTAATGGCTGTAGGTTTGTGCGAAAAAGGGTTGAATATTTCCCTTCTTAGTAGTGTCTTAAGCCCAATAGCAGCTTCCTTTTTGGTTCCTAAACTCCTATACTGAAAATAAACTAAAAAAAACTCAAAGAAATTACTGCTTGGGTTAAAAGTTGACCCTTTATTTAACAAAACAAATACTCAAATTCTTTGGGCTACTTAGAAAATATTTTTAAAAAAAATTACATTAAATTAAACTCCCAAGAAAGACTGGAGGGGTCACGAATGGTCCCGCTTAAGTCCCAATCTTCTAGACAAAGTTTTAATTAATGTAATGAACTAAAGAAAATTTTATCTATGTCTACCATTTTATTCAAATGAGAAAAAAAAACTAAAAATATAAAATAGCGATGGAGAAAGTGAAGAGAACTCCTCCATTTTATTTAGGATCGTCATTGATCATGTTGGTGTCAAATGACCATTTGTCTTACCAACCATAATCATATAGAAGTAGTCATATTCTTTCCCATCAAATCTGTCTAACATCTTATTAGAGAAAGAAAACCCGTAATGACCTTTCCTGATGACCTTGTTTAACTTCCTGTAATTCCTACAAATCCTCCAACCCGTGACTCGAATATGTGAAATAATCCATCCAGTACCTTTCTTGTGCCTTCCCAAAATCACAAGTGCCTCTTCTTCTTGATCTTTGGTGAACTCAATTGAAATAATGACAGTCAAATTCGAAGACAGACCCAAATAGTCGTATTTCAAACGAGGAGACAAAATCTTCAGTTCCAATTTAGCTGGCTCTTCAATCAACGACTTTGGTTGCGTATACTCCTGAGATGATAACTCTAATGATTCGAGTGGAACTTCTTGAGTGAATTCCTTCAAATTAGCTTCTAACCAAGCCAAACATTTCTTGTCTTCATCATCACTTGGTGAATCCTCCAGTAGAATATGTTCTAACAGATCGTCTAAATAATTGAGCTCTAGTTCTGTAGAAGCCAGTGATTCCATCTTCGAAATAGCAGAGCAGTCTTCAACTATATCTTGGGATTTAGCAGCATCGAAGTCATTAAAAGTCACCTTTTCATCAAAAATTTATTTCAACTGAGTATCTCGTTGCTGCTTCTAGAATCGTTGAGGGTATGGAAATGGTGGAATCTTAGCTTTAACCAGACAACTCTTTTGTGGAAATTTTTCTACATCTGACAAGAGTGTTAGATAATCAGAAGTAACTAGTTTAGAGTTTACCTCATCAAGAATCACCAAATCTGACTTTTGTGATACAGAAGTTTCAACACTTGGTTGAACTTCCTCTTTGTCTTGAGCTGTAACACCCCTAACTCGTATCCGTCGCCGGATTGGGGTTACGAGGCATTACCAAAAAAGATAAAACTCTCTCACATTCACACAGTCTACCAAACCATGTTTAGAGATATACATTTATAACTTCAGTTTATCAATTTTTGAATCAATAATACACAAAACACAATTCAATTTTATTAAACTCACATATAACCATTTTATTACCTTATAACAAAATTACTATTCATATGGTAAATTTTCAATACAAAAACTAAATATTTAAAAGATATGATTATATATGCTACTTTCCATGTCAACTTTATTTTTTCTCCAATACTAAACACGCATAAAACATTTCATAGCATCCAATCCATATATTCAAAAAATCAATCCATACCATATACCTAATTACAAAATTCATTATAAAGCTGTGCATACAAAACCATAGTGCTTTAAACTCTCTTGTGCACAATTAATAACTTTACGAACATCCATTTCGCATGCCAAATTACCAAGCTTAAAACACATACACATAACCAATAAGTTAAATAATTATTCAGTCATCTATAATATCTTCAATACATTATAAATTTAATTATACCATATACCATACCACTTATTCAACAAGTCGAAAATACTTATACTCATAATTCATTATTTCTAACCAAATCACCAACATATGTGTTATATGCATACGTATTTAATATATATATCATTAGCCGAATATGCATACATGTCATTTACCAATTCCAAGAAAATTTTACAAGTATTATATATCAAAGTTTGTGTCTGTAACACCCCCTTACTCGAGACCGTCGCCGGAGTCGAGCACGAGGCGTTAACAGACTTAAATTATTAAACAATTTCAAACAATTTATTTCACCTTTCCTAATAAACTGCCTATCTGCGTCACAGGCACTAAAAAAAATCATATCTCCAGTTAAGAAACTCAAAATTAAAATCCGTAAATTTTCCCTGAAACTAGTCTGATATATCTATTTAATAATTTTTTTCCAGAATTTTTGGTTGGGCCAATTAGTACAGTTTATTAGTTAAATTTTCCCCTGTTTCAGTGTTTGACTTCTCTGACCTCTGTTCACTACGAATCACTTTTCACTCTGTACAGAATTTAGATGACTATGCCATTTATTTCCTTTAAAAGTAGACTCAATAAGAAATCTATACATATAATGTATGACACCTAATTATTTTTTTACAATCATTAGTGAATTTGTAAAGTTAGAACAGGGGATTTAGAAATCGCTCTGACCCTGTTCCACCAAAACTCAAATTTCTCATAAATACATCTCACTTACCTGTTTTATTTCTTCCATATGAAAATAGACTCAATAAAATTAAATTTATTATTTTATTCATTTTCTAATTCTATCTCTACAATTTTTTGTGATTTTTCAAACTCAGGTCATTGCTGTTGCATGATACTATTTTATAGAAAATTTCACCTTTTTATGAATTTCCATGGATTAGATAGCACATTAAGTATACATAACACCAAATATGATCTTGATTAGCCATTCCAATGGCTAATCGTTACCAAACATTTCCTTACCAGCCAATAGCCATATCATAAGATTATATACACAAAATGATTATAATGCTATACATGCCATACTTAAAATATACAAGCCACTATACCAAAATGGTCCACGGATAGTGTGAGCGAGCCTCCGACCGTTCCCAATTTCCGAGCTGGCTTGTCAAAACTATAAAGAATGGAAAGGAGGGAGTAAGCATAAATGCTTAGTAAGTTCACATGTAAATAGCAAGTAACATAATCATGCAATCCAACATAAAACATCATTTGTATAAATATCACCAAGACATTCATGTTACATTTGCATTTACTATCTTACCACGATTTCAGCATACCAAGTTCTCAACCCCAGGGTTTAAGCGCATACCTGTCCAAATTTTCTCATTCACCACACTTACCAACATGTCACCTTCGTCTTAAGTATTCTCCTTATTCACTTAAGATTCACCCATTGAACACATTGAAATATAATTTGGATACATGGATTGCATGCACATAAGTGCCATACCCACAGCTAGACAAACTCAGTAGCCTGCAGAAATTATGTAGCCAAGCTACCATGTAACCTGCCCATAAACGAACTTGGACTCAACTCAACGAGTTCAGATGCCTAGTTACATCTCACGAACTCGGCCTCAACTCAACGAGTTCGTAAATCAAATATCCTAGTGACATGTCACTTGTATCCTAATCATTCCCAAGGTTCAAACGGGATTTTCCTCAATCACACATCTTTGTTGTCTTCTATGGAATGTCGAAATCGATACTTGATAGCATTTCATATTTATCAAGTAGCTCACATAATTTGCATATTACTAAATAATAATCCACAAAGCATAATATTTCATGATAACAATCATCATATCATATAAATAACATTAAACTACTTAAAATAACAATTATGTTACTACATTTACACATGAACTTACCTCGATACAAAATGTTAGAAATGGAGCCTTGTAACACCCCGAACCCGAGACCGACACTGGAGTCGAACACGAGGTGTTAGCAGACTTCAAACCACTTATTAAATTTTTTTTCCAGACAAGCTGCCAATCTGCGTACTAGTCGCTTTAAAAATCATATCTTGAGTTCTGGAACTCGAAATCCAGTTCCGTGAATTTTCCCTGAAACTAGACTCATATGCCCATCTACACATTTTTTTCTAGAATTTTTGGTCAGCCAAATTAGTACAGTTTATTAGTCAAAGTCTCCCATGTTACAGGGATCGACTACACTGACCTTTGCGTATTACGACCTGGATATCTCCCTGCACAGAGCTTCAATACTGATGCCGTTTGTTTCTATAGAAACTAGACTCAGAGAGGAATCTATGCATATATGGTATGACTCCTAATTGTCTCTGGTTAATTTATAATGAATTTCCAAAGTCGGAACAGGGAATCCAGAAACCGTTCTGGCCCTGTCTCACGAGAACCTGAATATCTCTTAACATACTGTCCATATTATCTTTTCGTTGCTTCTATATGAAAATAGACTCATCGAGCTTCGAATACATAATTTATACATCAATTAATTCCACTCCTACTATTTTTAGTGATTTTTCAATCTCACGTCACTGCTGCTGCCAGCATCTGTTACGAAAGCAACTATGCCCATATCGTGATTTCTCCTTGATCTAACTAGTAATTCATCATACATATCACAAATTATGATCATGACTAGCCATGCCAAAGGCTAATCATTGTCAAACATCCCCCTACTACACTATTGCCATATCATGAATTTTAACACCAAAATAATCAACCATGACATATGGCATAAAAAGGTCGAATTATCAAGATTTACGACCTAACATTATGAAACCAAACCCAACCGAACATTTATGCCATTTTCGCATGGCTAAAAGTTTACATACCAAAGTTCAAACACAACATAATAGCCTATACATTCCGAAATGTTCTCCTAAGCCGACTAAGAAGAAAGTACCAAAACTTGCTAGCCGGTGTGATGAC
The DNA here is from genome assembly GCF_007990345.1 of Gossypium hirsutum. Classification (NCBI taxonomy): domain Eukaryota; kingdom Viridiplantae; phylum Streptophyta; class Magnoliopsida; order Malvales; family Malvaceae; genus Gossypium; species Gossypium hirsutum. The sequence continues at coordinate 70,736,885 of NC_053430.1, forward strand.
TTCGACGACGGCACGATCACGCAAAAAGAGACGAGTCCAAGAAACCTAGAATAGGTGACAAGCAAACACCGAATGAGTATATAACTCAGTAAGCCATAAGCATTCCACAACCATCCATTAATAAAATTATCACAACAGGAAACAATGAAATGAGGTTAAGTACTCCATCCATACCAAACTATACCATAGTTCCTTAAACCCTATGGTTCAATCTCATACCAAGTCCTACATTGGCCTTTCATACATCATTTTATTTTCGTTATAATCATACAATTAAACGAACTTTCACCTATTCCACAATGAACCTTATGTACGTGACTTCAACTATAATCGTCACATAGGTTCAAAACTTACCAAGCTCAACTCCAAATATAAACATAGCGCCTATTAGCCATGAACTCAAGGTACTTATGTGACAGCCCAAAATTGACCCTAGTCGGGAAGTGGTTTCGGGACCGCTAAACCGAGTCACCGAAAGGTTTGAATGTGATGTTTATTGTCTAGAATATGTAATCATGAATGTGTGAAAATTTCAAGCTTCGATTTAGTCGATTGCAGGTGAATTTAGTCAATAGGACTTATATGAGAAAATTTTAAAATGTGATAGGTCAATGCATGAGGACCTATTAGTGCATGTGGAAGAAAAAGGGGACTTGCATGTCAAATTCCCCTTCCCTAATATGTAGTGGCCGGCCATGCTATGGGTGGAAACATGTCACCAACATGTTGTGTTAGTGATGTATGGTAAGGAAAATAAAATAATAAGCATGATAATTAAATAATGAAAGGAAGGGTGATGAAAAAAAAAGAAAAAAAAATAATGGTCTCATGCATACACCCCATTGCCGTGAGCTAAAGGAAGGAAAAGAAAGGTTTTGTTCATCCTTTTTCAACCTCTTTTGACCGAAAATCCTAAGGAAGAGGATTAGGAGGAAGTTTGGCCATGCATGTAACTAGATTGAGGTATGTTTAATGTTATTCTTTGAGATTCATGTATATTTTAAGTTGTAAGTTCAAAATCTACCTAGCCATGGTTCAAACTTTGTTAAATGATGGAGATGACATTCGGCCATGAATGTTACGTTCTTGGTTGGTATTTTGATGTCTTTGGCGATGAGGTAAGGAGATGGTTGGCTTTGGGTGTTTAATAAAAGGGTTTGGATGTGAGAGTGTGTGAGAAGTAGAAATGAGGAGTCTTAGCAACTCCATGAAGGTTCGGCCATGGTAGTTTGAGGATTAGAGATTTTATTTCTTGTTAAAAATTTGATGAATCCTAGTGTGTGAAGTGTTTGAACCAACTAAGGATTAATAGATGCATGGGTACAAAGTAGGAAGAATCGGCTACTATGGTTGACACCAATGCCGAATGTAAAGATGTTATAGTAAATAATGTATGTGATTTGAGTTGATAATGTGAAAAAGGATAATTAGATGTATTATAAATGATATAAAGATTTTAGAAATTATTTTGGTTAGGTGTGTGTATGATTAAGTATATTCGGCAATATACTTAAAGTGAGTACTTGATATTATATGGGAGTATGTATATTCGGCCACATGAGTAAATATATATATGATGTTAAATTTGATTATGTATAATGGGCATTAAGATGTGGAACTTAAGAAATGTAGTCATATGTGGAATTACATGATGTTATAGTTGACATTGTACACACATACATCCATTCGGCCATCAACATGAGTAATTAGTGAGGATGGTTGCCGAATATACAAACATACATAAGCATGTGTAATTGAATTATGAATGTTTAACAGGATGGTTAAACTAGTGAATTATTGATTAAGCTCAAGGAGCTAAAGGAGGAGAATCAAGCAAAGGCAAAGAAAAGATCACTGAGTAGCCGAGTTGGAACCGTCTTACCCAACACAAGGTAAGTCATTAAGCATGTAGTTGGTATCATTTCAAATGGTCATAATGTTTATGTATTGATGCTGAATGGAATGAATAAATATACATATATATATATGCATGTACGTATGTGATGATGAAATTGTTGAATGAAAAGAGGTAAGATGTACTGAGTTGTTGATCTCGGCACTAAACGTGCGGGTATAACCATTTATGACCATGAGATTGGCGCTAAGTGCGCGGGATTAAATTGTACAGCACTAAGTGTGCGATTTGACTATGTTGCACTAAGTGTGCGAAATGAATATGATGCACTAAGTGTGCGAATTGACCATGCGGCACTAAGTGTGCGAGTTTGACTATGTAGCACTAAGTGTGCGATTTGATTACGTAGCACTAAGTGTGCGAGTTGATTATATAGCACTGAGTGTGCGGACTCAATATACATTCGTGAATCATTATGGACACTATGTGTGCGACACTATTGAGTCGATCGCGGACAGCGGATCGGGTAAGTGTCTTGAGTACATGGCTAATAGGTGCTATGCTTATACTTGGTGTTGAGCTCGGTAAGTTTGAACCTATGTGACAAATATACTTGAAGTCACGTACATAAAATTTATCGTAGGATGGGTGAAAGGCCGTTTAGTCGTTTGATTGTAACGAAAATAAATTGATTTATGAAAATGCTTCAATGTCCTATTGATGAGTATATGGAATGTGAATGCATGAATTGATATGAAACTGAATCGATAGGTTGGAGGAACTATGGTATGGTTCGGTATGGATGGAGTAAATTGTCTCGTTCCATTTTGTTTCCTCTTGTGATAATGTTATTGATGGATGGTAGTGCATTGCTTATGACTTACTGAGTTATAAACTCACTCGGTGTTTCCTTGTCACCCATTATAGGTTGCTTGGACTCATCTATTTTTGCGGGGTCAGGCCGTCATCGAAGTCATCACACCGGATAGCAAGTTTTGGTACTTTCTTCTTAGTTGGTTAGAAGAACATTTTGGCATGTATAAGCTATTACGTTGTGTTTGAACTTTGGCATGTAAACTTTAAGCCATGCGAAAATGGCACGAATGTTCGATTGAGTTGGATCAAGGGTAGGCATGAAATGGACCTAGTTACTTTCGTAACAGATGCTGGCAGCAGCAGTGTCATGAGATTGAAAAATCACTAAAAATAGTAGGAGTGGAATTAATTGATTAATAAATTATGTAATCGAAGCTCGATGAGTCTCTTTTCATGAGGAAGTAACGAAAAGATCATATGGGCAGTATATTAAGAGATAATCAGATTTTTGTGGGACAGGGCCAGAACGGTTTCTGGATTCCCTGCTCTGACTTTGGAAATTCATTATAAATTAACCAGAGATAATTAGGGGTCGTACCATATATGTACAGATTCCTCTCTGAGTCTAGTTTTCATAGAAACAAACGGCATCAGTATTGAAGCCCCGTGCAGGGAGATATCCAAGTCGTAATGGGCAAAGGTCAGTGTAGTCGACCCCTGCAACGTGGGAGACTTTGACTAATAAACTGTACTAATTGGCCCGACCAAAAATTCTAGAAAAAAATACATAGATGGGCACATGAGTCTAGTTTCTGGGAAAAATTACGAAACTGATTTTTGAGTTACGAAACTCAAGATATGATTTTTAAAACGACTAGTACACAGATTGGGTAGTGTCTGGAAAATAAATTTTATAAGGGGTTAAAGTCAGTTGACACCTCGTGTTTGACTCCAGTGTCGGTTTTGGGTTCAGGGTGTTACATTTGATTGGTATCAGAGCTATGGTTTAGTCGGTTCTAGGACTACCATAGCGCGTATGAGTCTAGCTATACATGCCGAATGTTAGTGTTTAAATGTGTGATGACTTCTGACGGTTGAAATATTTTTGTTTTGATTAGTAAATGGACCCCGGTGAAGAAAGAACCCTAGCGGATGACGTTGAGAGCGTAATGGGCAAAGGTCAGTGTAGTCGACCCCTGCAACATGGGAGACTTTGACTCATAAACTGTACTAATTGGCCCGACCAAAAATTCTAGAAAAAAATACATAGATGGGCACATGAGTCTAGTTTCTGGGAACAATTATGAAACTGATTTTTGAGTTACGAAACTCAAGATATGATTTTTAAAACAACTAGTACACAGATTGGGCAGTGTCTGGAAAATAAATTTTATAAGGGGTTAAAGTCAGTTAACACCTCGTGTTTGACTCCGGTGTCGGTTTCGGGTTCGGGGTGTTACAACTTACCTTTTCCGCTGTCCAAAATTGACTCGGTAAAGTCGCACCCTTCATGTAAATAATTTATAGAAAATATATATTGGGTTCGCACACATAGTGCTTAATAATCAACCGCGCACACTTAGTGCCATGTACTTTAAACTCACACACTTAGTGCCATGCATTTCAAGTTCGCACACTTACCTTTTCCGCTGTCCAAAATCGACTCGGTAAAGTCGTACCCTTAATGTAAATAATTTATAGAAAATATATATTGGGTTCGCACACATAGTGCTTAATAATCAACCACGCACACTTAGTGCCATGTACTTTAAACTCACACACTTAGTGCCATGCATTTCAAGTTCGCACACTTACCTTTTCCGCTGTCCAAAATTGACTCCGTAAAGTCGCACCCTTAATGTAAATAATTTATAGAAAATATATATTGGGTTCGCACACATAGTGCTTAATAATCAACCACGCACACTTAGTGCCATGTACTTTAAACTCACACACTTAGTGCCATGCATTTCAAGTTCGCACACTTACCTTTTCCGCTGTCCAAAATCGACTCGGTAAAGTCGCACCCTTAATGTAAATAATTTATAGAAAATATATATTGGGTTCGCACACATAGTGCTTAATAATCAACCGCGCACACTTAGTGCCATGTACTTTAAACTCGCACACTTAGTGCTGTACAATTTAAACCCGCACACTTAGTGCCAATCTCATGACCGTGAACACTTATTGCCCGCACACTTAGTGCCGAAAACCAGCCACTCAAGAGGCTTCACTTCCTTTTTACATTCGACAAATTTCATCTCTACTTACATATACATTTGTATACATTTCATCTCATTAAACACAATGGTATAGGTATTACGATCCTTTAAATCAATACCAAAGATATGCTTAATGACTTACTTGTGTTGGGTAAGATGGTTCCAACTCGGCTACTCGATGATCTTTTCTTTGCCTTTGCTCGATTCTCCTCCTTTAACTCCTTGAGCTTAATCAATAAATCAACTAGTTTAACCGCCTTGCTAAATATTTACAATCCAATTACACATGCATATGTATGTTACTATATTCGGCAATCACCCTTACTAATCACCCACTTGATCAATTATAGAGAATCAAAGTTAATATCACAATGTGTACCCTATATGGCCCATTATACATAATCAAATTTAACATCATCTATATATATACTCATATGGCCGAATATACCTAATCATACATACACCTAACCAAAAATAATTTCTAAAATCTTTATATCATTTATACACTAGTAAAGCATCCTCTCCCTTTCCATCAATTTAGCACATGCATTACTCATTAACCTACAAAAATTATATTCGGCCTTAGCACAGAACTTGCTAGCCGATTCTTCCCCATCTAGCAACCAATGCACATATGTGCTCACTCAAAAATGCTAAAAAAAAGAGATTCAATAATCATCAATCCACCATCACATGCATCATTAACAAGCTTCATATTTAGCATGCAATGGCATTAACACAAACTCCACCTAGGCCGAATCTTAACTTATCTTCATGCCTCATCACCACAACATCAAACATCAAAATACCAACCAAGAATGTAACATGCATGGCCGAATATCATCTCCATCATTTAACAAAGTTTGAACCATGGCTAGGTAGATTTCAAACTTACAACTTAAAATATACATGAATCTCAAAGAATAATATCAAACATACCTCAATCTAGTTACATGCATGGCCAAACTTCCTCCTAATTCTCTTCCAAACCAAACATGAAGCAAGAACTCCTTCCTCCTCCCTTAGAATTTTCGGTCAAAAGAGGATGAAAAAGGATGAACAAGTTTTTCTTTTCCTTTCTTTAGCTCACGGCAATGGGGGGGAACAATCACTCATTTTTTTGTTTTTCCTTTCTTTATTACCCATACTCCTTATTTTATTTTTTTCCTACATACCTCACTAGGCCAACATGTTCCCAACATGTTTCCACCCATAGCATGGCCAACCACTAGCTCAAATTTTGGGTAATTTGACATGCAAACCCATCATTTTCACAACATGCATTAATAGACCATTTTAAAATAGCCTATCATATTTTTACCATGTCTCATATCGATCCCTATTTAATAATTTCTCATGCAATTGGCAAAATTGGAGAATGAAACTTCCACATACTCATGTACACACATAATAAGCATAGAATATGGAAATTAATTATTTTTATGACTCGGTTTTGTGGTCCCGAAACCACTTCCCGACTAGGGTCAATTTTGGGCTGTTACAACTCTCCCCCACTTAAGAAATTTTCGTCCCCGAAAATCTTACCGGTAAATAGGTTTGGGTATCGTTCTTTCATCGAGCTCTCGGTTTCCCAAGTAGCTTCCTCGATCCCATGTTTGAGCCATAACACCTTCACTAACGGAACCCTTTTGTTTCGCAACTCCTTCACTTCACGAGCTAGGATACGTATCGGTTCTTCTTCATAACTCATATCGGCTTGAATTTCAACCTCTGATAGGCTAATTATATGCGATGGATCAGTTCGATAGCGTCGAAGCATCGAAACATGAAAGACGTCGTGAATCTTTTCAAGCTCAGGGGGCAAAATCAATCTATACGCAACCGGACCAACTCGTTCGGAGATTTCGTACGGCCCAATGAATCTCGGGCTCAACTTGCCCTTACGGCCAAACCTGAGTACCTTTTTCCAAGGCGAAACTTTAAGGAACACTTTATCTCCCACCTGATATTCAATGTCCTTTCGTTTCAAATCGTTGTACATTTTCGTACTCCCCGGGTGAATTGACATTCGGCTACAATGAGCTTCGTTCAGAATCATCGAAATGAGTTCTGAATTTCTTGGAACACACAACCGACTTCTGAACCTCAAACAATCGTCATCATCAATTTGAAATTCGGATTCCATATTCAGAATACATTCAGTCCGTTTTGCAACCAATTCATCGTCGACTTTCTGAGCTTCACGAATTTGATGAATCAATGATGGTTTGGCCTTTAATTCAGCTACTAACACATTGTCGGGTAGAACAGACAAGTGCACATTCATCGCTCGTAAAGCAAACAGCGATTTCCGGCTTAAGGCGTCCGCAACCACATTAGCCTTTCCCGGGTGGTAATCAATGACAAGCTCGTAATCTTTCAACAACTCAAGCCAACGTCTTTGTCGCAGATTTAAGTCTCTTTGAGTCATCAAATATTTGAGACTTTTGTGATTCGAAAATACATGGCACTTTTCGCCAAACAAATAATGTCGCCATATTTTCAAAGCAAATACGATGGCGGCTAGCTCGAGATCATGGGTTGGATAATTTCTCTCGTGTGGCTTCAATTGTCTCGACGCATAGGCCACAACTCGGCCTTCTTGCATCAATACGCAACCCAACCTGAGTAGGGATGCGTCACTATAAATGACAAACTCTTTGCCTGATTCGGGTTGCACTAAAATTGGAGCTTCAGTCAAATGAGTTTTCAGTTTATCGAAGCCTTTCTGACATTTCTCCGTCCATTCGAACTTAGCATCCTTTTGAAGTAGCTTCGTCATTGGTGTGGCTATCATCGAGAAACCTTTGACAAATCGTCGGTAATAACCGGCGAGTCCCAAAAAGCTCCGAACCTCAGTAATATTTCTCGGAGGTTTCCAGTTAAATATGGCTGAGATTTTGTTCGGGTCAACTCGAATACCCGATGCGGATACCACATGACCCAAGAAGCTAACCTCTCTTAACCAGAACTCACACTTACTGAACTTAGCATATAACTTCTTATCCCGCAAAACTTGCAACACTAATCTCAAGTGTTCAGCATGTTCGATCTCATCTCTTGAATAGACCAAGATGTCATCAATGAACACAACTACGAACCGGTCCAAATATGGTCTGAAGATCCGATTCATCAAATCCATAAATACCGCAGGGGCATTAGTGAGCCCAAACGGCATCACTAAGAACTCGTAGTGACCGTACCTCGTTCTGAAAGCAGTTTTGGGTATGTCCGAATCTCGAATTCGCAACTGATAATAGCCCGATCTCAAATCTATTTTTGAGAACACTGAGGCTCCCTTCAGTTGGTCGAACAAATCATCGATGCGCGGCAACGGATATTTGTTCTTTATCGTCACTTTATTCAGTTGACGATAGTCAATGCACAACCTCATGGTTCCGTCCTTCTTTTTCACGAATAATACTGGTGCACCCCAAGGTGAGAAACTTGGTCGAGCAAAACCTCTATCCGTCAATTCTTGCAACTGAGATTTTAACTCTTTTAACTCGGTTGGTGCCATACGATACGGAGCTATTGAAATCGGTGTAGTCCCAGGTACAAGCTCAATACCAAACTCTACCTCCCGAACAGGTGGTAAACCCGGTAATTCTTCAGGAAAAACATCCGGGTATTCACAAACCACCCGCACAGATTCGGGTTTCTTTTCTAATTCTTTATCATCAAGTACATACGCAAGGTATGCTTCGCACCCTTTTCTTACATATTTCTGGGCCAACATTGCTGATATTACAGCTGGCAACCCCTCCAAATCCGTAGACTCAACTCGGATTACCTCGTTATTTGCGCACCTCAAATCAAACCGCATCATGCGCGGTCAGCCAATCCAAACCAAGAATAACATCAAATTCATCAAACGGCAAAAGCATCAAGTCCGCCGGAAAACAAGAACCTCGAATTACTAGGGGACATCTCTTACACACTTTGTCGACAAGCACGTAACGACCCAAGGGATTTGACATCCGAATTACGAACTCAGTAGACTCAACAGGTAGAGTCTTACTGGATGCTAAGGTTTCACATACATATGAATGAGTAGAGCCAGGGTCAATCAATGCAATCACATTAGTATCAAAGAGAGTGAAGGTACCAGTGATGACGTCAGGGGAGGATGCCTCCTCTCGTGCGCGAATGGCATATGCTCTAGCAGGAGTACGGTTCTCGGCTCGAACAGCCGTATCAGAGGTCCCTCTCTGACTACCACCCCTACCTCCTAAAATTCTCGGTGGTCTACCTCTAGTTGTCACTCCACTAGGTCTTGCACCTTGAATCTTATTCTTCTCATCAAGCTCCGTGCAATCTCTAATGAAGTGGTCCTTAGAACCGCATCCGTAACAGGCCCTGTTAATAGACTTACCCCAACATTCACCTATGTGTCGTCTTCCACATTGGGGACATTCAGGTTTCTCTAGACGATTATTGCCCACACTAGCTACCGAAGTAGCTCGGGAGTCCGTCGATGGTCTTGCTCTGATGGAAATTCCCGCAGTCGTCCTCGACTTATTAGTGTCCTCCCTGAACTTCTTTACGGCTGAGAACGGAGCTTTACCCGTCGATCTTTTACGATAGTCTCTAGCTTCAAATTTAGCCTTCTTCTTCTCCTTTCCAAGTTCTTCCGCCTTGCAGGCTCGTTCGACTAGTGTTACGAATTCTTTTATTTCCAAAATACCCATTAGTAGCTTTAAATCTTCATTCAATCCTTCTTCGAATCTTTTGCACATAGCAACCTCATCAGCTACACACTCCCGGGCATACCTACTGAGTCTTACGAATTCATGTTCGTATTCAGATACTGTCATACGGCCTTGCTTGAGTTCCAAGAATTCCTTACGCTTTTGATCAATGAACCGTTGACTAATATATTTCTTTCGAAATTCCGTCTGAAAGAAGTCCCAAGTTACTCGTTCGTTTGGGACTATGGAAATCAGGGTCCTCCACCAATAGTAGGCTGAGTCCCGCAATAAGGATATAGCACACTTTAGACATTCATCGGGTGTGCATGACAGTTCATCAAACACCCGAATGGTGTTATCAAGCCAGAACTCGGCCCTTTCAGCATCATCAGTAACTATGGCCCTGAACTCCTCAGCCCCGCGCTTCCTAATCAAGTCTACAGGTGGCTTACTCAGCCTCACAGGATCAGTAACTGATGGCATTACTGGCTCCGGGGGTGGATTATTCAAATTCGGGAATTGTTGGACAGCCGGATTGGTTCGGGCATACTGCGCGACCCACTCATTCATCATGGTAAAGAAGGCTTGTTTAGCCCCCTCACCTTGATTATTCGCAGATGACTGAGGTTCAACAGGCGGTGTCCCTTGTGCAGGAGCAGCCGCTACACTTTCAATGTCATCCGCCAAGGTTCTCTCTACACCGGGATCCATTTACTAATCAAAACATAAATTTTAACCGTCAGAAGTCATCACACAGTTAAACATTAACATTCGACATGTATAGCTAGACTCATACGTGCTATGGTAGTCCTAGAACCGACTAAACCATAGCTCTTATACCAATCAAATGTAACACCCCGAAACCGAGACCGACACCGGAGTCGAACACGAGGTGTTAGCAGACTTCAAACCACTTATTAAAATTTTTTTCCAGACAAGCTGCCAATCTGCGTACTAGTCGCTTTAAAAATCATATCTTGAGCTCTGGAACTCGAAATCCAGTTCCGTGAATTTTCCCTGAAACTAGACTCATATGCCCATCTACACATTTTTTTCTAGATTTTTGGTCGGGCCAATTAGTACAGTTTATTAGTCAAAGTCTCCCATGTTACAGGGATCGACTACACTGACCTTTGCGCATTACGACCTGGATATCTCCCTGCACAGAGCTTCAATACTGATGCCGTTTGTTTCTATAGAAACTAGACTCAGAGAGGAATCTATCCATATATGGTATGACTCCTAATTGTCTCTGGTTAATTTATAATGAATTTCCAAAGTCGGAACAGAGAATCCAGAAACCGTTCTGGCCCTGTCTCACGAGAACCTGAATATCTCTTAACATACTGTCCATACTATCTTTTCGGTTCTTCTATATGAAAATAGACTCATCGATCTTCGAATACATAATTTATTCATCAATTAATTCCACTCCTACTATTTTTAGTGATTTTTCAATCTCACGTCACTGCTGCTGCCAGCATCTGTTACGAAAGCAACTATGCCCATATCGTGATTTCTCCTTGATCTAACTAGTAATTCATCATACATATCACAAATTATGATCATGACTAGCCATGCCAAAGGCTAATCATTGTCAAACATCCCCCTACTACACTATTGCCATATCATGAATTTTAACACCAAAATAATCAACCATGACATATGGCATAAAAAGGTCGAATTATCAAGATTTACGACCTAACGTTATGAAACCAAACCCAACCGAACATTTATGCCATTTTCGCATGGCTAAAAGTTTACATACCAAAGTTCAAACACAACATAATAGCCTATACATGTCGAAATGTTCTCCTAAGCCGACTAAGAAGAAAGTACCAAAACTTGCTAGCCGGTGTGATGACTTCGACGACGGCACGATCACGCAAAAAGAGACGAGTCCAAGAAACCTAGAATAGGTGACAAGCAAACACCGAATGAGTATATAACTCAGTAAGCCATAAGCATTCCACAACCATCCATTAATAAAATTATCACAACAGGAAACAATGAAATGAGGTTAAGTACTCCATCCATACCAAACTATACCATAGTTCCTTAAACCCTATGGTTCAATCTCATACCAAGTCCTACATTGGCCTTTCATACATCATTTTATTTTCGTTATAATCATACAATTAAACGAACTTTCACCTATTCCACAATGAACCTTATGTACGTGACTTCAACTATAATTGTCACATAGGTTCAAAACTTACCAAGCTCAACTCCAAATATAAACATAGCGCCTATTAGCCATGAACTCAAGGTACTTACCTTTTCCGCTGTCCAAAATTGACTCGGTAAAGTCGCACCCTTCATGTAAATAATTTATAGAAAATATATATTGGGTTCGCACACATAGTGCTTAATAATCAACCGCGCACACTTAGTGCCATGTACTTTAAACTCACACACTTAGTGCCATGCATTTCAAGTTCGCACACTTACCTTTTCCGCTGTCCAAAATCGACTCGGTAAAGTCGCACCCTTAATGTAAATAATTTATAGAAAATATATATTGGGTTCGCACACATAGTGCTTAATAATCAACCACGCACACTTAGTGCCATGTACTTTAAACTCACACACTTAGTGCCATGCATTTCAAGTTCGCACACTTACCTTTTCCGCTGTCCAAAATCGACTCGGTAAAGTCGCACCCTTAATGTAAATAATTTATAGAAAATATATATTGGGTTCGCAGACATAGTGCTTAATAATCAACCACGCACACTTAGTGCCATGTACTTTAAACTCACACACTTAGTGCCATGCATTTCAAGTTCGCACACTTACCTTTTCCGCTGTCCAAAATCGACTCGGTAAAGTCGCACCCTTAATGTAAATAATTTATAGAAAATATATATTGGGTTCGCACACATAGTGCTTAATAATCAACCGCGCACACTTAGTGCCATGTACTTTAAACTGGCACACTTAGTGCTGTACAATTTAAACCCGCACACTTAGTGCCAATCTCATGACCGTGAACACTTATTGCCCGCACACTTAGTGCCGAAAACCAGCCACTCAATAGGCTTCACTTCCTTTTTACATTCGACAAATTTCATCTCTACTTACATATACATTTGTATACATTTCATCTCATTAAACACAATGGTATAGGTATTACGATCCTTTAAATCAATACCAAAGATATGCTTAATGACTTACTTGTGTTGGGTAAGATGGTTCCAACTCGGCTACTCGATGATCTTTTCTTTGCCTTTGCTCGATTCTCCTCCTTTAACTCCTTGAGCTTAATCAATAAATCAACTAGTTTAACCGCCTTGCTAAATATTTACAATCCAATTACACATGCATATGTATGTTACTATATTCGGCAATCACCCTTACTAATCACCCACTTGATCAATTATAGAGAATCAAAGTTAATATCACAATGTGTACCCTATATGGCCCATTATACATAATCAAATTTAACATCATCTATATATATACTCATGTGGCCGAATATACCTAATCATACATACACCTAACCAAAAATAATTTCTAAAATCTTTATATCATTTATACACTAGTAAAGCATCCTCTCCCTTTCCATCAATTTAGCACATGCATTACTCATTAACCTACAAAAATTATATTCGGCCTTAGCACACAACTTGCTAGCCGATTCTTCCCCATCTAGCAACCAATGCACATATGTGCTCACTCAAAAATGCTAAAAAAAAAAGAGATTCAAGAATCATCAATCCACCATCACATGCATCATTAACAAGCTTCATATTTAGCATGCAATGGCATTAACACAAACTCCACCTAGGCCGAATCTTAACTTATCTTCATGCCTCATCACCACAACATCAAACATCAAAATACCAACCAAGAATGTAACATGCATGGCCGAATATCATCTCCATCATTTAACAAAGTTTGAACCATGGCTAGGTAGATTTCAAACTTACAACTTAAAATATACATGAATCTCAAAGAATAATATCAAACATACCTCAATCTAGTTACATGCATGGCCAAACTTCCTCCTAATTCTCTTCCAAACCAAACATGAAGCAAGAACTCCTTCCTCCTCCCTTAGAATTTTCGGTCAAAAGAGGATGAAAAAGGATGAACAAGTTTTTCTTTTCCTTTCTTTAGCTCACGACAATGGGGGGGGGAAACAACCACTCATTTTTTTGTTTTTCCTTTCTTTATTACCCATACTCCTTATTTTATTTTTTTCCTACATACCTCACTAGGCCAACATGTTCCCAACATGTTTCCACCCATAGCATGGCCAACCACTAGCTCAAATTTTGGGTAATTTGACATGCAAACCCATCATTTTCACAACATGCATTAATAGACCATTTTAAATTAGCCTATCATATTTTCACCATGTCTCATATCGATCCCTATTTAATAATTTCTCATGCAATTGGCAAAATTGGAGAATGAAACTTCCACATACTCATGTACACACATAATAAACATAGAATATGGAAATTAATTATTTTTATGACTCGGTTTTGTGGTCCCGAAACCACTTCCCGACTAGGGTCAATTTTGGGCTGTTACAAGCCTATTCCTCGTAAACTTTATTTTCCCTCGATCATGACTCGAATCTTGTTTCTCTTGATCTAAAATAAAAAATTTAGCTTATTTAATACTCACATTTATTAAAACAGTCCTTGACTCAAACTTTGGAAAAATTACATTTTTGTCTCTTAAGTTTTACATATTTACACTTTTTTCCCAAGGCTCAGAAATTAAACTTCATCCTATTTTCTTATGTTTCATGACATGTTGATTATTTTTCCCTTCTATGGCAACATTAATTTCTCGCTCTAACATGTAGTTATGAACATTACGTATTTTTACCGATTATGTCATTTTACTCGTTTCCACGTAAAATCGCTTAGCAAAAGTTGTTTAACCCAATTTCAAGCTTCATATTCTACCATAAAACATCAAAATAAACACATTTCACCTATGGGTATTTTTCCAAATATAAAACCTAGGTTAAATTATTGCTAGAATAAGCTTAATGAAGTTGCCGCGACTCCAAAAACGTAAAGAACATTAAAACGGGGCTAAAATGGACTTACAATCGAGCTTGAAAACTTGAAAAACCCTATCTATGTCTTCCTCATGTGAAATTCGGCCAAGGGGTTGAAGATGGACAAAAATTGGCTTTTAATTTTGTTTTTAATTCATTTTAATAACTAAATGACCAATTGCCCTTAATTAAAAGCTATGGTGTTTTATCTTCCTTTAGGTATTTTTGTCCAAACTAGTATAATGGCCTAATTCCTATCCAAGGACATCCACTTTTAAAAACCCATTACTGACAAGTACTTAGTACCTTTGTGAACTAGAACACACATTTTACAACTTTTGCAATTTAGTCCTAAATATCAAATTGGACCCTCTATCGATAAAATTTCTAAACGAAATTTTCACACAGTCATGAAATCATGCCATAGACCTTAAAATGGTAATAAAATAATTATTTCTATCTCATATTTTTTTCCTTGAAACTACTATTCCGATTAGGCCCTAATTTGGGATATTATAGTGACAATACTAAAACACACCAAATAACCAATTTCACTATATTGCAAAGTCATCACATAGCTTATCAAAACATGTATTGAATATCACGTATTAATCCATTTTCAATCTTAGTTGCCGAATACATCCATCCATGATATTATAAATTTCATACACATATCTTATGTCAACAAAATACACATTACCATTGGACATGATCAACTAAAGTCATTCATTAAAAATATTACTTAATTGTTAATAAATATATCAAACACCTCACACATACTTATATATATATGCCTAAATACCTATATATGTAAGTGTCGAATCATCAATTAAACATATTCATTATCCAAATCCAGCATTTAGCTGAATTCACTCATCAACCCAAAATAACTATTAATATCTAATGCAAAACATACACACATCATTTTTACCATGAGTAACCTAACAAACATATTTCATATTCATGTATATACCAAAGCCGATTCAACCAAAACACATCCAAAATCGTCAACCATATTCCATGCATATAACATATATAAACATGACTAAGTTCATATAATCATTTATCATATTAGCCATTTTCTCATGGCTTAATATATACACCACTTCATACTTATCCAAATATAACCTAGCTTATACATGCCATAGATCCAAGTTTAAACTTATAATGTACCAAAAATAATCGATAGTGTGATGGACTTTGCTGATGATCCCCGAGCTCGTAACTAATCTCCAAAATCTATAAAACAGAGGCAAACATAAACACACATACAGTAAGTTATTGTAGCTTAGTAAGTAATAAGCAAATAAATCATTAAATGAACATTAGTATTGAATCAACTAAACCAAATCAAATAATCTATAATCAAATACACATTTTTCATGCCTGAAACTTATATACCATCACATGAACGATATGTAATTATATTAACTTGGCTGAATACACATAATTTCATAAGCATATATAATTCTCAATTCCATAATAAATATATTTCATTTGTTCATATCAAATATATACTCACCTTATCTTTTAAAACATTTAACTTAGCACATACCTGACATTTTAGCTCGATTTCACATTCGATCTAAACTTGATATTACCCGTTGAACCATTCGAAATTAAATTGGATACTCGGATAATCACATATATTGAACAATGCCAACGTCCCAGACGTGGTCTTACATGTTATCTCATATCGATGCCACTGTCCCAAACAGGGTCTTACATGGATCAATACGATGCCAATGTCCCAGACATGGTCTTACACATAACCACATATATCAATGCCAATGTCCCAGACGTGGTCTTACACGAAAACACATATATTGATGCCAACATCCCAGACGTGGTCTTACACAAAGAACACATATCAGAATCCTATAGTTCGTACAGGGCTTTCGAACGTCATAACTCAGCAAAATCGAACCCATGAATTTAAATCCAAAGCATATACGCATTCGGTCATGATATATAAATACTAATAAAATTCAATTCGACTTTTTAAGTTTACATTTGTTCAAAATTAACAGCATTTACTTACTTATAAACTTACCTCGGACGATGAAAATCGAAACGAGACGACTAGTCGGCAACTTTAGTTTTCCCCCGATCCAAATCTGAACATATTCAAATTAAATTCATTCAAAAATATTTTTACTCAATTTAGTCCAAAAACACATAAATGAGTAAATTACCATTTTACCCCTGACATTTTACACTTTTTACAATTTAGTCCAAATTGCACAAAACACAAAACATGCAAAATTTGAGTATACCACATGCTTAGACTGGATCTTCCCTGTGTTCATACAAGTCCATATATTTCATTTACTTCACAATTTAGTCCCTCAATTTATTATTTTTTCAATTTAGTCCTAATTACTCAAAATCATCAAAAATTCCAATACAAAACATGTTAATCCAAAACATATCTTTCATATTTCACCAAATAACTTCACAAAGCTCAAATATTCATCAATGGCATAACTCAAAATATTCACCAAAATAAAAAATTCAAGCATGGGCTTTGTATATTACACTGCAACGATCTCAAAAACGTAAAAATTATCAAAAATCGAGCTAGAACTCACCTTGAATCAAGCTTGACAAAGGCCGAATAACCTAGGCTTTGATTCTCTTTTCTTTTATTGTTTCAATCATGAACAAAGTAAATTTACATGCTTATTTAATTTTTATGTTTTATTATAACATATATTATTATTTGTTTTACTGAATTAACCTTTATAATAATATATAAAACCATTATAATTCATGGTCATTACCATCCACTCAAATTTTCAATGGCTTAATTGCATTATAAGTGCTTCACATTACAAAGACAACATCAATTAAGCACTTTCACATTTAACCTTCAAATTTTCATTTTATGCGATTAAGCCCTTTTTATTTAATCGGCACTCAAATGATAAAATTAATTCACGAAAATTTCATAGATATAAATTCACACATAATAAATACAGAAAATAATTTTAAAATATTTTTGAATCGAATTCGTGGTCCCAAAATCACCATTTTGAATAGGGTCTAAATTGGGCTGTTACATGAGCTATAACGGGCTCACCTGGAACCTCAACCACCTTGGGCTTCAATGGCTTTCCACTTTGTAAAGTGGCAGTTTTGCAATGCTCTTTGGTCGTGCTTCTCAAATTTTCTGTATCACTTGGCCAAATACCTTGGGGTTTTCTTTTGAGCTCATTGGTTAACTGCCCCACTTGGTTTCCTAAATTCTTTAATGTTGCTACTTGGCTATGGATTAGTTAATCATTCTTTTCTAGGTTCACCTTTAGAAAATTCTCAAGATTACTTGAAGACTCAGTTGGTGTGGATTGTTACACTTGTTGCAAATATTCTGGCAGATAATTTGGTCGAAATGACATAGAAGAGTCGCTATGGTCTGCCCATTGTTTACTCCATGGAGAAATTGGATGATTCTGCCATGAAAAGTTATAATAATTTGACTGTGGAACATTCCAATTTTGATTTCCCATGTAATATTTTGACTCTTGATTCAATGGGCAATTTTCAAAGAAATGGCCATCTCCACAGTATTCACAAGAAATATCCTTGAACTGGTTCAATTGCTATCCTGTCAGATTACCATTGAAACCATTAACAGTTATGTTCTTAAGTATTGAAGACATAGAGGATACCTGGGCTGCCAAAGAAGTAAGTGTGTCCACTTATGTACTCCTACTGCTCGTCTTTCTGAGGCTACTTAGTTGGTTGGCCACTAATAGTTATTGTTGGCAATTCTTTCAATAATCTTGTAAGCATCGTTATAAGACTTAGAAAGAAGGGCATTTGCTGAAGCATCCACCATCATTCTAGTATAAATATTGAGACCAATATAGAAAGTCTCCATTTGAACGCAACAAGGAATGCCGTGATGAGGGCACTTTCGTAATAACTTCTTGATTCACTCCCATGCCTCATGTAAAGATTCTTCATCAAGTTGCTGAAATGAAGTGATTTCATTTCGGATCTTGGCGGTTAAAGATGGGGGGAGATATTTCATTAAGAAACGTTCAACCAACTCTTGCCATGTAGTTATGGAACCAGACGGTAGGGAGTTCAACCACGCTCCTACTCTATCTCTTAAGAAGTATGGAAATAATCTCAGTCTCAAGGCATCATCAATCCCCTTGACTAGTTTAAATGAGTCACTCACTTCCATGAATAGCCGAAGATGAAGATGTGGATCTTTAGTAGGAACCTCACTAAATTGACCCATATTTTGCAACATTTGGAACATGATTGGCTTCAACTCAAGTTGTTGTGCCTCAATTTCGGGTCTCCTAATACTCGGATTGAGCTCGTTGAATAGATGAATTGCGTATTGTTGAATGGCATAGTTTCTATCATCGGCAACAATGATCGGATTGTGAGTATTATAAACGAATGTTCCATTGGATTTTTGAAATTCATATCTTCGATCCTTCTTTGGTTCGCTTGTCTTTTCCTTTGTCAGAAAGTCCTTTCAATTTCAGGGTTTACAGGAAGTAAGTCAAAAATTTGATCAATACTCGCAAAAACCTAAAACAAAAAAATGGAATTAAAATTTAACAGAAAAAAGACTAAAATGCAAAATTAACAATTTCACAAATAATGACTTTTTAAAACAGTCCCCGGCAATGACGCCAAAAACTTGGAACGACGAAAATATGCAAGTGTACACAATCACAACAAGTAATAAAGTGACAAGTAAATGTCGAGTTATTGTAACGCCTGACCTTTGGGCCTAGATGAATTAGGCTTTGGGCTTTGGGTTTCATAAAATTTTTAACTCAGCATGAAAATGACAAATGACATGTTGGCTTTAAGGGTTTAAGGAATTTGAAGTGTCTAGGTGTGTTGAAGAAGTTCTGGGTTCGAGTTTTGTGGTGGAGGAATTTTAATTAAATTATTAAAAGAGCCCTAATGGCAAGTAGTTGGGCTTTTTAATAAAGATAGGGGAGAATGGCCTCAAAAAGCCTTGTGGAGGAGTGGCTAAGTGACGCTATTTCGGGTGTAGGGAGGTGGCGTTAGTAGATAGCAAGGAGATCTGAGGCTCGATGTAACACCCCGAACCCGGCCTAGAAGTTTGGGTCAAATCTAGCGTGTCACATTGAAGTGTTTTTCGAAAACCATGTTTCCATTAAGAAACCTTCTTAATAATTAAAAACTTATACCCTTTTTAAACCTTGTTAGAAAACTTCAGCTAAATAACATTCTTAACAACTTTGTAAAAATCTTGGCAGTTGCAGAAGCTTAATTTAAAAATAATTGCGGATACGTGATGGTTTGAACAATAGTAGTTGCTTTGGAAAACCGTGTTCTAATACTAGCAATTATAAGAACAATAAGTAAAATTTGAAATTTGAAATCCAGAAAATTACAATGGCTTTACTACAGCCCACATAAAACATTTAAAAGTAATAATCAAAACTATAAAATAAACAGTGTGTGTGGCTTCCTCCGAGCCCCTCGTAGCTCCGATCTGTCTAAGGCTGGAAATTACCTGAAAGGTTAATAAAAGGGGTGTGTAACACCCTGTACCCAAGACCGTTGCCGGAGTCGACCACGAGGTGCTAACAGACATAGTTCATTTATTTCACAGTCCATTTTAAAAATTTCCAGACATGCTGGCTAACTGCGTCACTGTCACCTTAAAAATCATATCTCGAGTTCCAAAACTCAAAAACCAGTTCTGTAAAATTTTCCTGAAACTAGACTCATATTTTAATCTACAAATTTTTTTCTAGAATTTTTGGTCAAGCCAAGTAGTACAGTTTATTAGTTAAATTCTCCCCTGTTTCAGGGTTTGA
This sequence comes from Gossypium hirsutum, assembly GCF_007990345.1. Classification (NCBI taxonomy): domain Eukaryota; kingdom Viridiplantae; phylum Streptophyta; class Magnoliopsida; order Malvales; family Malvaceae; genus Gossypium; species Gossypium hirsutum. The sequence continues at coordinate 70,757,320 of NC_053430.1, forward strand.
CTACACTGACATTTTCGCATTACGACTTATATATCTCCCTGTACAGAGCTTCAATACTGATACCGTTTGTTTCTATAGAAACTAGACTCAAAAAGGAATCTGTACATATATGGAAAGACTTCTAATTATCTCTGGTTAATTTATAATGAATTTCCAAAGTTGGAACAGGGAATCCAGAAACCGTTCTGGCCCTATTTCGCGAAAACTTAAATATCTCATAATATACTGTTCATATGATCATTTAGTTACTTTGCTATGGATATAGATTCATCAAGGTTCGATTACATAATTTATTCACTATTTAATTCCATTTCTACTATTTTTAGTGATTTTTTACATTCACGTCACTGCTGCTATCAGCATCTACTTTTAAGGTAGACTTTACCTATTACATAGTTTCCATGATTCAACTAACCCTTTAGCATATATATCACAAATTATGATAGTGAATAACCATTCTAATGGTCAATCCCTGCCAAGCATATCCACACCTCTCAATAACCATATTCATACCAAATGATTATAACATTATGCTCAAAACATATATAAGCCATTTTCGCATGGCTATCCAAAATTATACAAATCCAAAGGGTCCATGACCCACAACAAAAAGGGTAGTCCTATACATGCCATTTCAAAGTTCAACCAAAAGTGTACCAAGAGGGGCTTTGATAGTGTGGGCGATTTTGACTTCAATAATCCCGAGTCCGATAGCTGACGAACCAAAATCTATAAAACAGAGATTCAAAGAAACGGAGTAAGCATTTAATGCTTACTAAGTTTTGAGCCATAAAATTAGACACAACTAAAGGGTAGCATTCATATGGCTAAACGGATAATTTCATATGCACAAATTCTCAATATCACTTACTTCACATTACCAACCCTTATATTCATACACAAAAGATCAACTTAGCCAAAGGCCGAAAGCTCATTAATCGACTGAGCGAATAATATTTAAACGAAATCACTACTCCAATGCGTATACGAAACGTACCTCATCGTTGGGATTTTTTTCGAGCGTATTAATTGAAATTATTACAGTAAGATCGCTCATTCCCAACCCAAGTACCTTCGGAATTTAGCCGGATATAACTACTTGCTCAAATGCCTTCGGGACTTGACCCGGTTATAGTAACTCATACAAATGCCTTCGGGACTTAACCCGGTTACAATAACTCGCACAAATGCCTTCGGGACTTAGCCCGGATATAATAACTCGCACAATTGGCTTCGGGCTTAGCCCGGAATTAGTCACTAGCACAAATGCCTTCAGGACTTAGCCCGGTCATCATCCGAATATCCATGCACATATCAATAAATCATGACACATCTCCATTTCAATTTCATGACTAGAATTCAAACACAAGTCACTTATCAAGCATTATCATTTCGGCTCAATAGCTACATAGAAGAGCATGATTTTGATTTACTTATAACATGATCTAATCGAATCATAATTTAAGCTCCATTACTCAAAGACTTACCTCAGATGTGGTCGAACGATTTCGACGGCTATTCGATCACTTTTTCCTTTCCCTTATCCAACTGTGGTCCTCTAATCTCTTGAGCTAATTCAAACAAATTTAACTTATTAAAGTCTCATTATGCTAGCTTATGGCCGAATATGAAAAGGAATTTGATAGGTCATATGGCCACTTTTTAGCTCAAATACACAATGGTCATACGCATTTTTAATCACATTAAGCAATTTAATACAATTCATTCGAACATCAAAAGAGAAGCTCAAGGTACTTAGCCCATATATACATTACACATTAGAGTCACATATGTACGAAATCACGAATTGAATTCAACATATTAGCTAATATTCCCCTTAGCCGAATTTTCTAAGTCAAGATAAAGCCATCAATATGCTTACCTATGGCCGAACATACACATCAACTTATGTACTCATTCATGTGGCCGAACATACATGTCTATGTTGAGGCCGATTGCAACACTTAATACATTCTACAAGTATGGTCACTTGTATTGACTAAACACCATTTTGTTTCAAGTTCAAAACTTGGCCAATACACATATATACACTAGTAAAGCAAACACTAACATTTGCACTTCACCTTACTACCATTTCTCATCCGAATAACGTGAAGAACAACCATATTTCTCTTCTACTTCCTACCATGGCCGAATGCATCACAACACCATACCATTTCAATTTTGGTCATGGTTAAACAAAGAACTTAATGTCTCACTCAAAAATGCTAAAAAGAAGATTCAAGAGTCATCAATCCACCATCACATGCATCATTACAAAGCTTCACTTTTAGCATGCAAATGACATCAACACAAATCCACCTTAGCCGAATATCATCCCCATGACATAGTAAAGATTTGAACCATGGGCTAGTTAGAACTCAAGCTAACTACTAAAAACATGCATGAATCTCATGGCACAACATCAAACATACCTTAACCTAGATACAAGTATGGTCGAACCTCTTCCTAATCCTCTTCCAAGCCGAACATGAAGCAAGAGCTCCTTCCTTCTTCCTTAGAACTTTCGGCCAAAAGAAATGAAAAAGGATGGACACTTTTTTTTTCTTTGTTTCTTTTCTTCAATTCACGGCAATGGGGGGGGGGAAACAACCACACACATTCCCTTTTTTTTTTGTTTCTCCTCCTACTAACACTAATATTTTATTGCCCATGCTCTTTATTTTATTATTCCTAACATAAAGCATCAACCCAACATGTTTATGACATGTTTTAGCCATAACATTTTGTCCACCCTCATGCTCATGGCCGGCCACTACTAATTAGGGGGGAAATTTGACATGCAAGTCCTCCCTTTTAATTACATGCACTATTAGATCCTTATAGATTAGCCTATCACATTTCAAAAGTGTCACACAAGTCCTATGTACTACATTCACATGCAATTAGCTAAATCGAAGCTTAAGATTTTCACACATTCATATTCACATATTTTAGACAATAAATACCACATTCAAATAATTTGGTGACTCGGTTTAGCGGTCCCGAAATCGCTTTCCGACTAGGGTCACTTTAGGGCTGTCACAACTCTCCCCCACTTAAGAAATTTTCGTCCCCGAAAATCTTACCGGTAAATAGGTTTGGGTATCATTCTTTCATGGCATTCTCGGTTTCCCAAGTAGCTTCTTCGATCCCGTGTTTGAGCCATAACACTTTCACTAACGGAACCCTTTTGTTTCGCAACTTTTTCACTTCACGAGCTAGGATACGAATCGGTTCTTCTTCATAACTCATATCGGCTTGAATTTCGACCTCGGAGGGGTTTATTACGTGCGAAGGATCGGATCTGTAACACCGAAGTATCGAAACGTGAAAAACGTTGTGGATTCTTTCGAGTTCAGGGGGTAAAAGCAACCTATATGCAACTGGGCCAACTCGTTCGGAGATCTCATACGGCTCAATGAATCTCGGACTCAATTTGCCCTTACGGCCAAATCTGAGTATCTTTTTCCAAGGCGAAACTTTAAGAAACACTTTATCTCCCACCTGATATTCAATGTCTTTCGTTTCAAATCCGCATACGATTTCTGACGATCTGTGGCTGCCTTCAGACTTTCACGGATTACTTTTACTTTCTGTTCAGCATCTTTAACCAAATCAACTCCGAAGATTTTACTTTCACCGAGCTCGGTCCAAAACAATGGTGTACGGCATTTACGACCGTACAAAGCCTCGTAAGGTGCCATCTTAATACTTGATTGAAAACTGTTGTTGTAAGCGAATTCAATCAAAGGTAAATACCGTTCCCATGAACCACTGAACTCGAGGATGCAACATCTCAACATATCCTCAAGTATCTAAATTATCCACTCGGATTGACCATCGGTTTGGGGGTGAAAAGCGGTGCTAAAATGCAACTTGGAACCCAAAGCTTCTTGCAATTTCTTCCAAAATCGTGAGGTGAATCTCGGATCTCTATCCGACACGATAGAAATAGGTACCCCGTGTAATCTCACAATCTGAGAAACATACAATTCAGCTAGTTTATCCATTGAAAAATCCATGCGTACGGGAATAAAGTGAGCCGACTTAGTCAGTCTATCCACAACGACCCAAATCGCATCTTTCTTACTTGCCGACACTGGCAACCCAGATACAAAATCCATCGTGACTCGATCCCATTTCCATTCAGGTATCATGATCGGTTGAAGTAAACCGGTAGGCACTTGATGTTCTGCCTTCACTTGTTGACATACTAAGCACTTCGAGACAAAATTGGAAATGTCTCGTTTCATACCATGCCACCAAAACTGACGTCTTAGGTCGTGGTACATTTTCGTACTCCCCGGGTGAATTGACATTCGGCTACAATGAGCTTCGTTCAGAATCATCGAAATAAGTTCTGAATTCCTTGGAACACACAAACGACTTCAGAACTTCAAACAATCGTCGTCATCAATTTGAAACTCTGATTCCATGTTCGAAACACATTCAGCCCGTTTTGCAACCAATTCGTCATCGACTTTCTGAGCCTCCCGAATTTGATGAATCAATAATGGTTTGGCCTTTAATTCAGCTACTAACACGTTGTCGGATAGAACGGACAAGTGTACATTCATCGCTCGTAAAGCAAACAGTGATTTACGACTTAAGGCATCCGCAACCACATTAGCCTTTCCCGGGTGATAGTCAATGACAAGCTCATAATCTTTCAACAACTCCAGCCAACGTCTTTGTCGTAGATTTAAGTCTCTTTGAGTCATCAAATATTTGAGACTTTTGTGATCCGAAAATACATGGCACTTCTCACCAAATAAGTAATGTCGCCATATTTTCAAAGTAAATACGATGGCAACTAATTCGAGATCATGGGTCGGATAATTTTTCTCATGTGGCTTTAATTGTCTCGACGCATAGGCCACAACTCGACCTTCTTGCATCAATACGCAACCTAACCCAAGTAGGGATGCATCGCTATAAATGACAAACTCTTTGCCTGATTCGGGCTGCACTAGTACTGGAGCTTCCGTCAAGTGAGTTTTCAATTGTTCGAAACTTTTCTGACACTTTTCTGTCCATTCAAACTTAACATCCTTCTGAAGTAGTTTCGTCATTGGTGTGGTTATCATCGAGAAACCTTTCACAAACCGTCGGTAGTAACCGGCAAGTCCCAAAAAGCTCCGAACTTCAGTAATATTTCTCGGTGGCTTCCAGTTAAGTATGGCTGAAATTTTGCTCGGGTCAACTCGAATACCCGATGCGGATACCACATGACCCAAAAAGCTAACCTCTCTTAACCAGAACTCACACTTACTGAACTTAGCATATAACTGCTTATCCCGTATTTGCAGCACTAATCCCAGGTGTTCAGCATGATCGGTTTCATTTCTCGAATAAACCAAAATATCATCGATAAACACGACTACAAACCGATCCAAATACGGTCTGAAGATCCAATTCATCAAATCCATAAATACCGCAGGGGCATTAGTGAGCCCAAACGGCATCACTAAGAACTCATAGTGACTGTATCTCGTTCTGAAAGCAGTTTTGGGTATGTCCGAATCTCGAATTCGCAACTGATAATAACCCGATCTCAAATCTATCTGTGAAAACACTGAGGCTCCCTTTAGTTGATCAAACAAATCATCAATACGCAGTAACGGATATTTATTCTTTATCGTCACTTTATTCAGCTGCCGATAGTCAATACTCAACCTCATGGTTCCGTCCTTCTTTTTCACAAACAATACTGGTGCACCCCAAGGTAAGAAACTTGGTCGAGCGAAACCTCTATCCGTCAATTCTTGCAACTGAGCTTTCAACTCTTTTAACTCAGTTGGTGCCATACGATACGGAGCTATCGAAATCGGTGTAGTCCCAGGTACAAGCTCAATACCAAACTCTACCACCCGAATAGGTGGTAAACCCGGTAATTCTTCGGGAAAAACATCCGGGTATTCACAAACCACTGGCACAGATTTGGGCTTCTTTTCTAACTCTTTGTCATCAAGTACATACGCAAGGTATGCTTCACACCCCTTTCTTACATATTTCTGAGCCAACATCGACGATATTACAGCTGGCAACCTATTCAAGTCAGTAGACTCGACTCAGATTATCTCGTTATTTACACACCTCAAATCGATAGTTTTTCTTTTGCAATTTACAATTGCATCATGTACGGTCAACCAATCCATACTGAGGATAACATCAAATTCGTCAAACGGTAACAACATCAAATCGGCCGGAAAACAGGAACCTCGGATTACTAGGGGACATTTTGTGACACCCCTAATTTGACCCTAGTCGAAAAGTGGTTTCAGGACCACAAAATTGAGTCATAAAAATAATTAGCCGTCATATTTTAAAACTATTATATGTGAATACGAATGTGTGAAAGTTTTAAGCTTTGATTTAGTAAATTGCATGTGAATTTAGTCAATAGGACTTATGTGTGACACTTTTGAAATGTGATAGGTCAAAACATAAGGATCTATTAGTGCATGAAATAAAAAGGGTGGACTTGCATGTCAATTTCCCCCCTAATTAGTAGTGGCCGGCCATGAGCATGAGAGTGGACAAAATGTTATGGGGTGAAACATGTTGGAAACATGTTGTGTTAGTGTTCTATGGGAGAAAGAATATAATAAAAGTTAATGAAATAAATGAAAAAACATGTTTGAGGTGAAAATAACAAGGCCATTTTCTTCTTCTTCTTGCCGTGAGTTGAGAAAGAAAATAGAAACCTTTGAGCTTAGGGCATTCGGCAAAAGAAGGCTTCAAATAAGGTAAGGTTCATGTTATTTTCTTTGAAAGTTGTGAATTTTGGTTGGTTTTGAAGCTTGCAACAAGACCCATGTGAAAATTTTTGTGTTCATGAAGCATGTAGCAATCGGTCATGAGCTTAATGGGGTATATTTTGTATGTTTGATGATTTTGGGAGGATAATTGATTCTAGTTGAGTATGAACAAACTAAATGTGCTTGATGGCTCAAATGAGCTTGGAAAGTTGGCCAATGTTGTTTAAGTTCATGAATTAGGGAATAATTTCATTCGGCCATGGAAATTGAGCATGGAAAAAAAGAATCTGGTGTGGGATATATGAAGCTGAAAATTTAGTTTGAAGTATGGTAATTGTGTTAAAGGTGAACATTAAACCTTAAAGCAAGATTTAGTTTAACCAAGGGAGAACTTGTATATTTGTAGGAGGGCATGTTTGAACGTGTACTGATAATTGATTTTGAAGGTTCGGCTTTATGCCTTGATAGTTGGTTTGAAGTATATGATGCCTTGGTATAAATATATGTGCTTTCGGTTACCTTCATAACATGCATTTAAAGTGTCCTTTGGATGCAATTGCTTATGCACTTGAGGGGATATGAGTTAATTTTCTTTATGGCAAATTTGGATAAGAAGCTAACTAATAATATGCTAAGGTAGTCATGTGGATAATCGGCTTTGTGAATATTATTAAAGGTGTAATTAGTTATATGCGTAGGTCATCGGAAAAATTGACCACATAACTAGTATATGTATATAAGGCGACATGGTGATACCTAGGTAAATGTATTTGAGATGGTTTTTATGAAATACCGAATGTGTGCAGATGTATCGAGGTGTTGCCTTATGTATGAGTTTCGTTGAGAAGATTTACCTTGTTGTTTTAATGATATAACAAGGTGATTAAAATAGTTTAAATTTTGTTAATTAAGCTCAACAGCATAGAGGGGCAATTTTGGATAAAGAGAAAGTAAACGAATAGCCGTGGATATCTAGTCGTCGACCACTTCCGAGGTAAGTTTTAAGTGATTAAACGTTGAGTAAATTCAATCATAATAGGACATAATGAGTTGATTTAATAAGATATGATGTGGCCATGTTATGTCTTAAACACAAATGGTAAGTTCATATGTGTTTGGACTTGGAAATTTAAGAGCAAATTGTAATAATTTGCTTTGGACAGCAGCAGTAACGTGATTTTAGAAAATCACTATAAATTGTTGGTGTGGAATTATAGGCTGAATAAAATATGTAATAAAAGCTTATTTAGTATAGTTTCTTATAAAAGAGACCGTGGAAGCAAAGAAATTTCCTATAAAGAGATATTTAAATTTGTGTGGGACAGTGCCAGAATGACTCCGAAATCCCCTGTTCTGTTTTTAGAAAATCATTATAAATTGTACAAAAATGGTTATAAGATAAAATTTATATGCTTAGACTCCTTAATGAGTCTAGTTTCAAATGAAATCAAATACAACACATTTTGAATTCTGTAAAACGAGAAATTTGATTCGTAGTGAAGAGTGGTCAGATTAGTCAAACAGTGAAACAGGGGAAACTTTAAGAAAAATCTGGTATTTATTGGCCAAACCTAAAATTCGGAAAATTTTATGGATGGAAGATATACGAGTCTATATTCAGGGAAAATTAACGGCAAGTGATTTGGAGTTTTGTAGCTCCAGTTATAAATACTTTAGTGACTACTGCTCAGGAAAACAGCTCGTAGTGAATATATGATTTTGTTATAAACATGGATAAAACTTGTTTTAGTTACTCATAAGCTATTGATTAAACCCATACGTGAATTCTAAATCGTGATATTGTAAAACGATACATGAGTGTTAGATGGGTCTTTGATATTAAAATTTGTGAAATTGTAAGTTTATGAGTATTCGAATATGAAATGATAGTATGGCGTGAAATTGAATTATTCATTGGGAAATGATTAATGTAGATTCGGCCAAGACAAAGTGTATACATGATAGTATATGTGATATGTGAAGTATATTTGGATAATTGTGATGTGAATGTATATATATGTGATAAGGCCTAATGGCCGATGTGATGAATGTGAAAGTGTATATATGTGATAAGGCCTAATGGCCGATGTGATGAATGTGAAAGTGTATATATGTGATGAGGCCTAATGGCCGATGCGATGAATGTGAAAGTGTATATATGTGACAGGGCCGAGTGGCCAACGTGATGGATGTGAAAGTGTATAAATGTGATAAGTCCCGAAGGGCAATTGTGTCAGTACTATATCCGGGTTAAAACCCCGCAGGCTTTATGCGAGAGTATTATCCTGATTAATGTCCGTAGGCTTCGTGCTCGTACTATATCCGAGCTTTAAAGACCCGACGGCTAAATGCTAGGATTCAAGTAAGACTTTGATATTGAGTATCTGCATTAAGTTACCATCAAATAAGTATTATGTATTCAAGATGTTCAGGTACGTATTACTTACTCATCGGTGGAGTGATTTCGAGGTGAATTATCAGTATCAAAGAGGTAGGTAAATGTGATTAATGTTATAACTCCAAATGTGAGAATGTGCTTTGGAAATATTTGACCATCTAGGTCATTATTATTCGAAAGTATATATGTGGCAGCCAAGTGTTGCGTTTAATAATATTATAGATCGAGATGAAGCTCTAGATTAACTTCATCGAACAGTTGAAATGAATGACCAATAATAGTGATTGAGAACACTTTGTCTTGCTTAAAACTTACTAAGCATTAAATGCTTACTCCGTTCTTTGAATCTCTGTTTTATAGATTTTGGTTCGTCAGCTATCGGACTCGGGATTATTGAAGTCGAAGTCGCCCACACCATCAAAGCCCTTTTGGTACACTTTTGGTTGAACTCTGAAAATGGCATGTATAGGACTACCCTTTTGTTGTTGGTCATGTACCCTTTGGATTTGTATAATTTTGGATAGCCGTGCGAAAATGGCTTATATATGTTTGAGCATAATGTTATAATCATTTGGTATGGATATGGTTATTGAGAGGTGTGAATATGCTTAACAAGGATTGGCCATGGGAATGGTTAATCACTATCATAATTTGTGCTATTTATGCTAAAAGGGCTAGTTGAATCATGGAAACTATGAAATAGGTAAAGTCTACCTTAAAGGCAGATGCTGACAGCAGCAGTGATGTAGATTTGGAAAATCACTAAAAATAGTAGGAATAGAATTAAATAGTGAATAAATTATGTAAACGAACCTTGATGAATCTATTTTCATAGGAAAGTAACGAAACGATCATATGGATAGTATGTTAAGAGATATTTAGGTTTCTGTGAGACAGGGTCAGAACAGTTTCTGGATTCCCTGTTCCGACTTTGGAAATTCATTATAAATTAACCAGAGATAATTCGGAGTCATGCCATATATGTATAGATTCCTCTCTGAGTCTAGTTTCTATAGAAACAAATGACATCAGTATTGAAGCCCTGTACAGGGAGATATACAAGTCGTAATGGGCAAAGGTCAGTGTAGTCAATCCCTGTAACAGGGGAGACTTTAACTAATAAACTGTACTAATTGGCCCGATCAAAAATTCTAGAAAAAAATATGTAGATGGAAATATGAGTCTAGTTTCAGGGAAAAAACACGAAACTGATTTTCGAGTTGTGAAACTCAAGATATGATTTTTAAGGTGACAGCGACACAGTTAGCCAGCTGTCTGGAAATTTTGAAAATGGACTGCGATAGTAAGCGAATTTAGTCTGTGAACCCCTCGTGTCCGACTCCGGCAACGGTCTCGGGTACGGTGTGTTACAATTTTATTGGTATCAGAGCTACGGTTTAGTCGATTCTAGGACTACCGTAATACGTTTGGGTCTAGCTATACATGCCATTATGTGATTATTTGATAGTGTGGTGATTTCTGACAATTGAAAATGTGTTTATTTATTGTAATGAATTCCGATCCCGATCGAGCTGTAGCAGATGGTATTGAGAGGACTGAGACATGCTTCTGACGTGTCAATATTGAGAAGGGTATAACATAAGTAAGTTTTGAGTAATTGAATTTGGTATTTAACTAAAAATGCCATGATATACATGTATGATAGATGAATGATGTCCCATTGTCCTTATCATAATAAGGTTATTAGAGAAATGAACAAAGGAAGAGATTGGGGATATATGCTTTTGTGTGATTGCTTATTGAGCTGAAAGTTTAGTAAAAGAAGCATACATGTATTAGATTTGAATGATATTTACAACTTAAAGTCAAGAATCATGTTATATGTTTACATGTGAATGAATTGATTAAATTATAAATGTGATTTGTGCCATGTGAAACATGATAACATGTGAATAAATATGTATGAGACTCAGTGATGTGAATCCGAGTTTAAAGACCCGCTGACTATATGAAGAGATTATGTCCGGGTAAAGACCCGATGGCTATGTACAGAGATTATGTCCGGATTAAAATTCGCTGGCTTTGTGTGGAGATTTCATCCGAGCTAAAGGTCTCGACGATGATCCGGGCTAAGTCCCGAAGAGCATTCGTGCTAGTGATGTATCCGGGCTAAGTCCCGAAGAGCATTCATGCTAGTGATGTATCCGGGCTAAGTCCCGAAGAGCATTCATGCTAGTGATGTATCCGGGCTAAGTCCCGAAGAGCATTCGTGCTAGTGATGTATCCGGGCTAAGTCCCGAAGAGCATTCATGCTAGTGATGTATCCGGGCTAAGTTCCGAAGAGCATTCGTGCTAGTGATATATCCGTGCTAAACCCCGAAGAGCATTCGTGCTGGTGTTATATCCGGGCTAGGTCCCGAAGAGCAATCATGCTGGTGACGTGTATTCGGGCCTTCGTGCCTAGTAGGCTTCGTGCCGGTAATTTGAGCAAAGTTTAAGTATTCATTACTATACGAATTCAAATTTAAATGAGATGATATGTTTAAAAGTGTACATACATGATGTTTATAGACTTGGTTAAGTCATTTCAATGTGTAATAACGAATGAATAAGAGCACTATGTGTGTGAATGATTAGAGGCAGTGTGTGTGTGCGAATTCCTTTAATCGAGCACTATGAGTGCGAGATCGGTCAGTGGGCACTAAGTGTGTGAAGTGGAATTCATGTAAGACCTCGTCTGGGACGAAGGCATTGATTTGAGATAGTGTGTAAGACCATGTCTGGGACATGGCATCGGCTCGATATGTGAGCATATGTAAGACCATATCTAGGATATGGCATTGTAAGAGCTATATGTGCTTAATGAGTATCCGTAATGATTTCGAATGATTCAACGGGCATCGTTAACAGTGATTAAATGTGCTAAATGAATTCAATGTTCAGGTATGTGGAAGTTGATTTTCTGTTGGAAATGGGTTAAGTTGAATAGTGAGATATGATGGAGTTATAAAGGATAGTTATTGGGATGTTTGAGTATATGTGTACTTTCGGTCAGGTTACAGCTTATACACGAATGAAAATGTGGGTTACAAATATGTGGGTTGATGATATGAATTATACATGTTAATATGTGCTTAATATGTGTTTGAAATGCATTTATGAATTAAATTAAGTGATTATTGCTTATGAAATCAAGAAAATGAGATATATGTGCGTACTTGTAGAAATGTTTATGTATTTGTTTTAAGATAAGAAAATGATTTTATAGATCGATGCGAAATCAATAATGAATTACAATTGCTATCGATGAGCTAATGTTATATGAATATAATTCAATAAGAGGACGTTATCCTAAACTATGCATCGGTAGAAATTTTCGGGGACGAAAATCCCTAAAGGGGGGAGAGTTGTGACGCCCCGAATTTGACCCTAGTCGAAAAGTGGTTTCGGGACCACAAAATCGAGTCATAAAAATAATTAGCCGTCATATTTTATGACTATTATATGTGAATACGAATGTGTGAAAGTTTTAAGCTTTGATTTAGTAAATTGCATGTGAATTTAGTCAATAGGACTTATGTGTGACACTTTTGAAATGTGATAGGTCAAAACATAAGGATCTATTAGTGCATGAAATAAAAAGGGTGGACTTGCATGTCAATTTTCCCCCTAATTAGTAGTGGCCGGCCATGAGCATGAGAGTGGACAAAATGTTATGGGGTGAAACATGTTGGAAACATGTTGTGTTAGTGTGTTATGGGAGAAAGAATAAAATAAAAGTTAATGAAATAAATGAAAAAACATGTTTGAGGTGAAAATAACAAGGCCATTTTCTTCTTCTTCTTGCCGTGAGTTGAGAAAGAAAATAGAAACCTTTGAGCTTAGGGCATTCGGCAAAAGAAGGCTTCAAATAAGGTAAGGTTCATGTTATTTTCTTTGAAAGTTGTGAATTTTGGTTGGTTTTGAAGCTTGCAACAAGACCCATGTGAAAATTTTTGTGTTCATGAAGCATGTAGCAATCGGTCATGAGCTTAATGGGGTATATTTTGTTTGTTTGATGATTTTGGGAGGATAATTGATTCTAGTTGAGTATGAACAAACTAAATGTGCTTGATGGCTCAAATGAGCTTGGAAAGTTGGCCAATGTTGTTTAAGTTCATGAATTAGGGCATAATTTCATTCGGCCATGGAAATTGAGCATGGAAAAAAAAATCTGGTGTGGGATATATGAAGCTGAAAATTTAGTTTGAAGTGTGGTAATTGTGTTAAAGATGAACATTAAACCTTAAAGCATGATTTAGTTTAACCAAGGGAGAACTTGTATATTTGTAGGAGGGCATGTTTGAACGTGTATTGATAATTGATTTTGAAGGTTCGGCTTTATGCCTTGATAGTTGGTTTGAAGTATATGATACCTTGGTATAAATATATGTGCATTCGGTTACCTTCATAACATGCATTTAAAGTGTCCTTTGGATGCAATTGCTTATGCACTTGAGGGGATATGAGTTAATTTTCTTTATGGCAAATTTGGATAAGAAGCTAACTAATAATATGCTAAGGTAGTCATGTGGATAATCGGCTTTGTGAATATTATTAAAGGTGTAATTAGTTATATGCGTAGGTCATCGGAAAAATTGACCACATAACTAGTATATGTATATAAGGCGACATGGTGATACCTAGGTAAATGTATTTGGGATGGTTTTTATGAAATACCGAATGTGTGCAGATGTATCGAGGTGTTGCCTTATGTATGAGTTTAATTGAGAAGATTTACCTTGTTGTTTTAATGATATAACAAGGTGATTAAAATAGTTTAAATTTTGTTAATTAAGCTCAACAGCATAGAGGGGCAATTTTGGATAAAGAGAAAGTAAACGAATAGCCGTGGATATCTGGTCGTCGACCACTTCCGAGGTAAGTTTTAAGTGATTAAACGTTGAGTAAATTCAATCATAATAGGACATAATGAGTTAACTTAATAAGATATGATGTGGCCATGATATGTCTTAAACTCAAATGGTAAGTTCATATGTGTTTGGACTTGGAAATTTAAGAGCAAATTGTAATAATTTGCTTTGGACAGCAGCAGTAACGTGATTTTAGAAAATCACTATAAATTGTTGGTGTGGAATTATAGGCTGAATAAAATATTTAATAAAAGCTTATTTAGTCTAGTTTCTTATAAAAGAGACCGTGGAAGCAAAGAAATTTCCTATAAAGAGATATTTAAAGTTGTGTGGGACAGTGTCAGAATGACTTCGAAATCCCCTGTTCTGTTTTAGAAAATCATTATAAATTGTACAAAAATGGTTATAAGATAAAATTTATATGCTTAGACTCCTTAATGAGTTTTGTTTCAAATGAAATCAAATACAACACATTTTGAATTCTGTAAAATGAGAAATTTGATTCGTAGTGAAGAGTGGTCAGATTAGTCAAACAGTGAAATAGGGGAAACTTTAAGAAAAATTTGGTATTGATTGGCCAAACCTAAAATTCGGAAAATTTTATGGATGGAAGATATACGAGTCTATATTCAGGGAAAATTAACGGCAAGTGATTTGGAGTTTTGTAGCTCCAGTTATAAATACTTTAGTGACTACTGATCAGGAAAACAGCTCGTAGTGAATATGTGATTTTGTTATAAACATGGATAAAACTTGTTTTAGTTACTCATAAGCTATTGATTAAACCCATACGTGAATTCTAAATCGTGATATTGTAAAACGATACATGAGTGTTAGATGGATCTTTGATATTAAAATTTGTGAAATTGTAAGTTTATGAGTATTCGAATATGAAATGATAGTATGGCGTGAAATTGAATTATTCATTGGGAAATGACTAATGTAGATTCGGCCAAGACAAAGTGTATACATGATAGTATATGTGATATGTGAAGTATATTTGGATAATTGTGATGTGAATGTATATATATGTGATAAGGCCTAATGGCCGATGTGATGAATGTGAAAGTGTATATATGTGATAAGGCCTAATGGCCGATGTGATGAATGTGAAAGTGTATATATGTGATGAGGCCTAATGGCCGATGTGATGAATGTGAAAGTGTATATATGTGACAGGGCCGAGTGGCCAACGTGATGGATGTGAAAGTGTATAAATGTGATAAGTCCCGAAGGGCAATTGTGTCAGTACTATATCCGGGTTAAAACCCCGCAGGCTTTATGCGAGAGTATTATCCTGATTAATGTCCGTAGGCTTCGTGCTCGTACTATATCCGAGCTTTAAAGACCCGACGGCTAAATGCTAGGATTCAAGTAAGACTTTGATATTGAGTATCTGCATTAAGTTACCATCAAATAAGTATTATGTATTCAAGATGTTCAGGTACGTATTACTTACTCATCGGTGGAGTGATTTCGAGGTGAATTATCAGTATCAAAGAGGTAGGTAAATGTGATTAATATTATAACTCCAAATGTGAGAATGTGCTTTGGAAATATTTGACCATCTAGGTCATTATTATTCGAAAGTATATATGTGGCAGCCAAGTGTTGCGTTTAATGATATTATAGATCGAGATGAAGCTTTAGATTAACTTCATCGAACAGTTGAAATGAATGACCAATAATAGTGATTGAGAACACGTTGTCTTGCTTAAAACTTACTAAGCATTAAATGCTTACTCCGTTCTTTGAATCTCTGTTTTATAGATTTTGGTTCGTCAGCTATCGGACTCGGGATTATTGAAGTCGAAGTCGCCCACACTATCAAAGCCCTTTTGGTACACTTTTGGTTGAACTCTGAAATAGCATGTATAGGACTACCCTTTTGTTGTTGGTCATGTCCCCTTTGGATTTGTATAATTTTGGATAGCCATGCGAAAATGGCTTATATATGTTTGAGCATAATGTTATAATCATTTGGTATGGATATGGTTATTGAGAGGTGTGAATATGCTTAACAAGGATTGGCCATGGGAATGGTTAATCACTATCATAATTTGTTCTATTTATGCTAAAAGGGCTAGTTGAATCATGGAAACTATGAAATAGGTGAAGTCTACCTTAAAGGCAGATGCTGACAGCAGCAGTGATGTAGATTTGGAAAATCACTAAAAATAGTAGGAATAGAATTAAATAGTGAATAAATTATGTAAACGAACCTTGATGAATCTATTTTCATAGGAAAGTAACGAAACGATCATATGGACAGTATGTTAAGAGATATTTAGGTTCTCGTGAGACAGGGCCAGAACGGTTTCTGGATTCCCTGTTCCGACTTTGGAAATTCATTATAAATTAACCAGAGATAATTAGGAGTCATGCCATATATTTATAGATTGCTCTCTGAGTCTAGTTTCTATAGAAACAAACGAAATCAGTATTGAATCCCTGTACAGGGAGATATAAACTGTACTAATTGGCCAGACCAAAAATTCTAGAAAAAAATATGTAGAATGAAATATGAGTCTGTTTTCAGGGAAAAATCACGAAACTGATTTTCGAGTTGTGAAACTCAAGATATGATTTTTAAGGTGACAGCGACACAGTTAGCCAGCTGTCTGGAAATTTTTAAAATGGACTGCGATAGTAAGCGAATTTAGTCTGTGAACCCCTCGTGTCCGACCCCGGCAACGGTCTCGGGTACGGGGTGTTACACATTTCTTGCACACTTTGTCGACAAGCACGTAACAACCCAAGGGATTTGACACCCGAATCACAAACTCAGTAGACTCAACAGGTAGAGTCTTACTGGATGCTAAGGTTTCACATATATAAGAATGAGTAGAACCAGGGTCAATCAAAGCAATCACATTAGTATCAAAGAGAGTAAAAGTACCGGTAATAACATCTGGCGAGGAAGCATCCTCGTGTGCGCGTATAGCGTAAGCTCTAGCAGGAGCACGAGCCTCAGATCTGGTTGTAGCATCTCTAGATCCTCTCTGACCGCCACTAGCATTGCCCGTATTCCTAGATGGTCTATCCCGGGAAGTAGTAGCACCAGGTTTCCCACTCTAATTTACGTTCTGCTCAGACAATCTCGGGCAATCTTTGATAAAGTGGTCGGCTGACCCGCACTTGTAACAGGACCGGTCATGGAATCTACAACTCCTGTAACACCCCGAACCCGAGACCGACACCGGAGTCGAACACGAGGTGTTAGCAGACTTTAAACCCTTTATAAAAATATTTCTCAGACACTGCCAATCTGCGTACTAGTCGCTTTAAAAATCATATCTTGAGTTTCACAACTCGAAAATCAGTTTCGTGATTTTTCCCTGAAACTAGACTCATATGCCCATCTACATATTTTTTTTCTAGAATTTTTGGTCAGGCCAATTAGTACAGTTTATTAGTCAAAGTCTCCCATGTTACAGGGATCGACTACACTGACCTTTGCGCATTACGACCTGGATTTCTCCCTGCACAGAGCTTCAATACTGATTCCGTTTGTTTCTATAGAAACTAGACTCAGAGAGGAATCTATCCATATATGGTATGACTCCTAATTGTCTCTGGTTAGTTTATAATGAATTTCCAAAGTTGGAACAGGGAATCCAGAAACCGTTCTGGCCCTGTCTCACGAGAACCTGAATATCTCTTAACATACTGTTCATATGATCTTTTCGTTGCTTCTATATGAAAATAGACTCATCGAGCTTCGAATACATAATTTATTCATCAATTAATCCCACTCCTACTATTTTTAGTGATTTTTTAATCTCACGTCACTGCTGCTGCCAGCATCTGTTATGAAAGCAACTATGCCCATTTCGTGATTTCTCCTTGATCTAACTACTGATTCGTCATACATATCACAAATTATGATCATGACTAGCCATGCCAAAGGCTAATCATTGTCAAACATCCCCTACTACACTATTGCCATATCATGAATTTTAACACCAAACTAATCAACCATGACATATGGCATAAAAATCGTATTACCAAGACTTACGACCCAACATTAGAACCAAATTCAACCGAACATTATGCCATTTTCGCATGGCTAAAAGTTTACATACCAAATTTCAACAAAACATATTAGCCTATACATGCCGAAATGTTCTCTTAGACCAACTAAGAAGAAAATACCAAAGGTTGCTAGCCGGTGTGATGACTTCGACGACGGCACGATCACGCAAAAAGAGACGAGTCCAAGAAACCTAGAATAGGTGACAAGCAAACACCGAATGAGTATATAACTCAGTAAGCCATAAGCATTCCACAACCATCCATTAATAAAATTATCACAACAGGAAACAATGAAATGAGGTTAAGTACTCCATCCATACCAAACTATACCATAGTTCCTTAAAGCCTATGGTTCAATCTCATACCAAGTCCTACATTGGCCTTCCATACATCATTTTATTTTCGTTATAATCATACAATTAAACGAACTTTCACCTATTCCACAATGAACCTTATGTACGTGACTTCAACTATAATCGTCACATAGGTTCAAAACTTACCAAGCTCAACTCCAAATATAAACATAGCGCCTATTAGCCTTGAACTCAAGGTACTTACCTTTTCCGCTGTCCAAAATTGACTCGGTAAAGTCGCACCCTTCATGTAAATAATTTATAGAAAATATATATTGAGTTCGCACACATAGTGCTTAATAATCAACCGCGCACACTTAGTGCCATGTACTTTAAACTCACACACTTAGTTTTGGGTATGTCCGAATCTCGAATTCGCAACTGATAATAGCCCGATCTCAAATCTATTTTTGAGAACACTGAGGCTCCCTTCAGTTGGTCGAACAAATCATCGATGCGCGGCAACGGATATTTGCTCTTTATCGTCACTTTATTCAGTTGACGATAGTCAATGCACAACCTCATGGTTCCGTCCTTCTTTTTCACGAACAATACTGGTGCACCCCAAGGTGAGAAACTTGGTCGAGCAAAACCTCTATCCGTCAATTCTTGCAACTGAGATTTTAACACTTTTAACTCGGTTGGTGCCATACGATACGGAGCTATCAAAATCGGCGTAGTCCCAGGTACAAGCTCAATACCAAACTCTACCTCCCGAACAGGTGGTAAACCTGGTAATTCTTCAGGAAAAACATCCGGGTATTCACAAACCACCCGCACAGATTCGGGTTTCTTTTCTAATTCTTTATCATCAAGTACATACGCAAGGTATGCTTCGCACCCTTTTCTTACATATTTCTGGGCCAACATTGCTGATATTACAGCTGGCAACCCCTTCAAATCCGTAGACTCAACTCGGATTACCTCGTTATTTGCGCACCTCAAATCAATAGTCTTGCTTTTGCAATTCACAACCGCATCATGCGCGGTCAGCCAATCCAAACCAAGAATAACATCAAATTCATCAAACGGCAAAAGCATCAAGTCCGCCGGAAAACAAGAACCTCGAATTACTAGGGGACATCTCTTACACACTTTGTCGATAAGCACGTAACGACCCAAGGGATTTGACACCCGAATTACGAACTCAGTAGACTCAACAGGTAGAGTCTTACTGGATGCTAAGGTTTCACATACATATGAATGAGTAGAGCCAGGGTCAATCAATGCAATCACATTAGTATCAAAGAGAGTGAAGGTACCAGTGATGACGTCAGGGGAGGATGCCTCCTCTCTTGCGCGAATGGCATATGCTCTAGCAAGAGTACGGTTCTCGGCTCGAACAGCCGTATCAGAGGTCCCTCTCTGACTACCACCCCTACCTCCTAAAATTCTCAATGGTCTACCTCTAGTTGTCACTCCACTAGGTCTTGCACCTTGAATCTTATTCTTCTCATCAAGCTCCGTGCAATCTCTAATGAAGTGGTCCTTCGAACCGCATCCGTAACAGGCCCTGTTAATAGACTTACCCCAACATTCACCTATGTGTCGTCTTCCACATTGGGGACATTCAGGTTTCTCTAGACGATTATTGCCCACACTAGCTACCGAAGTAGCTCGGGAGTCCGTCGATGGTCTTGCTCTGATGGAAATTCCCGCAGTCGTCCTCGACTTATTAGTGTCCTCCCTGAACTTCTTTACGGCTGAGAACGGAGCTTTACCCGTCGATCTTTTACGATAGTTTCTAGCTTCAAATTCAGCCTTCTTCTTCTCCTTTCCAAGTTCTTCCGCCTTGCAGGCTCGTTCGACTAGTGTTACGAATTCTTTTATTTCCAAAATACCCATTAGTAGCTTTAAATCTTCATTCAATCCTTCTTCGAATCTTTTGCACATAGCAACCTCATCAGCTACACACTCCCAGGCATACCTACTGAGTCTTACGAATTCATGTTCGTATTCAGATACTGTCATACTGCCTTGCTTGAGTTCCAAGAATTCCTTACACTTTTGATCAATGAACCGTTGACTAATATATTTCTTTCGAAATTCCGTCTGAAAGAAGTCCCAAGTTACTCGTTCGTTTGGGACTATGGAAATCAGGGTCCTCCACCAATAGTAGGCTGAGTCCCGCAACAAGGATATAGCACACTTTAGACATTCATCGGGTGTGCATGACAGTTCATCAAACACCCGAATGGTGTTATCAAGCCAGAACTCGGCCCTTTCAGCATCATCAGTAACTATGGCCCTGAACTCCTCAGCCCCGCGCTTCCTAATCAAGTCTACAGGTGGCTTACTCAGCCTCACAAGATCAGTAACTGATGGCATTACTGGCTCCGGGGGTGGATTATTCAAATTCGGGAATTGTTGGACAGCCGGATTGGTTCGGGCATACTGCGCAACCCACTCATTCATCATGGTAAAGAAGGCTTGTTTAGCCCCCTCACCTTGATTATTCGCAGATGACTGAGGTTCAACAGGCGGTGTCCCTTGTGCAGGAGCAGCCGCTACACTTTCAATGTCATCCGCCAAGGTTCTCTCTACACCGGGATCCATTTACTAATCAAAACATAAATTTTAACCGTGAGAAGTCATCACACAGTTAAACATTAACATTCGGCATGTATAGCTAGACTCATACGTGCTATGGTAGTCCTAGAACCGACTAAACCATAGCTCTGATACCAATCAAATGTAACACCCCGAACCCGAGACCGACACCGGAGTCGAACACGAGGTGTTAGCAGACTTTAAACCCTTTATAAAAATTTTTCTCAGACACTCAATCTGCGTACTAGTCGCTTTAAAAATCATATCTTGAGTTTCACAACTCGAAAATCAGTTTCGTGATTTTTCCCTGAAACTAGACTCATATGCCCATCTACATATTTTTTTCTAGAATTTTTGGTCGGGCCAATTAGTACAGTTTATTAGTCAAATTCTCCCATGTTACAGGGATCGACTACACTGACCTTTGTGCATTACGACCTGGATATCTCCCTGCACAGAGCTTCAATACTGATGCCGTTTGTTTCTATAGAAACTAGACTCAGAGAGGAATCTATCCATATATGGTATGACTCCTAATTGTCTCTGGTTAATTTATAATGAATTTCCAAAGTCGGAACAGGGAATCCAGAAACCGTTCTGGCCCTGTCTCACGAGAACCTGAATATCTCTTAACATACTGTCCATATGATCTTTTCGTTGCTTCGATATGAAAACAGACTCATCGAGCTTCGAATACATAATTTATTCATCAATTAACCCCACTCCTACTATTTTTAGTGATTTTTCAATCTCACGTCACTGCTGCTGCCAGCATCTGTTATGAAAGCAACTATGCCCATTTCGTGATTTCTCCTTGATCTAACTAGTGATTCGTCATACATATCACAAATTATGATCATGACTAGCCATGCCAAAGGCTAATCATTGTCAAACATCCCCCTACTACACTATTGCCATATCATGAATTTTAACACCAAACTAATCAACCATGACATATGGCATAAAAATCGTATTACCAAGACTTACGACCCAACATTAGAACCAAATTCAACCGAACATTATGCCATTTTCGCATGGCTAAAAGTTTACATACCAAATTTCAACAAAACATATTAGCCTATACATGCCGAAATGTTCTCTTAGACCAACTAAGAAGAAAATACCAAAGGTTGCTAGCCGGTGTGATGACTTCGACGACGGCACGATCACGCAAAAAGAGACGAGTCCAAGAAACCTAGAATAGGTGACAAGCAAACACCGAATGAGTATATAACTCAGTAAGCCATAAGCATTCCACAACCATCCATTAATAAAATTATCACAACAGGAAACAATGAAATGAGGTTAAGTACTCCATCCATACCAAACTACACCATAGTTCCTTAAACCCTATGGTTCAATCTCATACCAAGTCCTACATTGGCCTTTCATACATCATTTTATTTTCATTATAATCATACAATTAAACGAACTTTCACCTATTCCACAATGAACCTTATGTACGTGACTTCAACTATAATCGTCACATAGGTTCAAAACTTACCAAGCTCAACTCCAAATATAAACATAGCACCTATTAGCCATGAACTCAAGGTACTTACCTTTTCCGCTGTCCAAAATTGACTCGGTAAAGTCGCACCCTCAATCTAGTTACATGCATGGCCAAACTTCCTCCTAATTCTCTTCCAAACCAAACATGAAGCAAGAACTCCTTCCTCCTCCCTTAGAATTTTCGGTCAAAAGAGGATGAAAAAGGATGAACAAGTTTTTCTTTTCCTTTCTTTAGCTCACGGCAATGGGGGGAAACAACCACTCATTTTTTGTTTTTCCTTTCTTTATTACCCATATTCCTTATTTTATTTTTTTCCTACATACCTCACTAGGCCAACATGTTCCCAACATGTTTCCACCCATAGCATGGCCAACCACTAGCTCAAATTTTGGGTAATTTGACATGGAAACCCATCATTTTCACAACATGCATTAATAGACCATTTTAAATTAGCCTATCATATTTTCACCATGTCTCATATTGATCCCTATTTAATAATTTCTCATGCAATTGGCAAAATTGGAGAATGAAACTTCCACATACTCATGTACACACATAATAAGCATAGAATATGGAAATTAATTATTTTTATGACTCGGTTTTGTGGTCCCGAAACCACTTCCCGACTAGGGTCAATTTTGGGCTGTTACATGGGTGATACTCAATCGCGCAGTCATAATCCTTAAGCAACTCTATCCATCTCCGCTGCCTAAGGTTCAGCTCCTTCTGAGTCAGCAAGTACTTAAGACTCTTATGATCTGCGTATATAATACACCTTTCTTCGTACATGTAATGTCTCCAAATCTTAAGTGCAAAGATTACCGCTGCCAACTCTAGATCATGAGTAGGATAGTCAACTTCATGTGGTTTAAGCTGTTGTGATGCTTAAGCAACCACTTTACCCTCTTGCATCAGCACACAGCCCAACCCTACATGTGATGCATCACTGCATACGGTAAAATCTTTTCTAGACTCCGGCTGAATCAGTACAGGTGCCTCGGTCAGAACTTTCTTCAGCTTCTCAAAAGATTCCTGTTGTTTCTCAGTCCAAACAAATGGTACTCCCTTCCTTATAAGCTTTGTCAAAGGTGCTGCCATCATAGAAAATCCTTCCACAAACCTTCTATAATACCCAGCTAAACCCAGAAAACTTTGAATTTCTAATACTGACCTCAGTGGCTTCCATTCCAGTATAGCTTCAATCTTTCGAGGGTCTACCTTGATCCCTTCAGCAGAGACAACATGCCCCAAGAAAGTTACCTCTCTCAACCAGAACTCACACTTACTGAATTTCGCATAAAGCTCCTTCTCCCTCAGCACTTGCAGCACAATACGAAGAAGCTCATCATGCTTTTCCTCGATTTTAGAATAAACCAGAATATCATCGATAAAGACGACCATGAATCGATCCAAGTATGGCTGGAACACCCGATTCATCAGATCCATAAATAACGCAGGTGCGTTTGTCAACCTAAATGGCATAACCAAGAACTCATAGTGACCATACTGAGTTCTGAATGCTGTCTTGTGAATATCCACCTCCTTAACCCTCAACTAATGATACCCAGATCGGAGGTCAATCTTGGAAAATACTGAAGCTCCTCTAAGTTGGTCGAATAAATCATCGATTCTTGACAATGGGTACTTGTTCTTAACCGCCAGTTTGTTCAACTGCTGATAATTGATGCACATCCTCATTAACCCATCTTTCTTCCTTATGAACAACACTGGTGCTCCCCACGGAGACACACTTGGTCTAATGAAGCCTCTATCCAATAACTCTTGAATTTGGGCTTTCAGCTCCACCAATTCCTTTGGTGCCATCCTATAAGGTGCAATGGACACTGGTGCCGTTCTAGGCAACAAGTTGATTCCAAACTCAACCTCTCGGTTCGGGAGCAAACCTGAAAGCTCCTCTGGAAAAACATCTTGAAAATCCTTAACGGTTCTAACTTTATCCACTGTCAGATCCTTAGTTTTCGATTGGCTTACAAATGCCAAATAAGCCTCACATCCCTTTCGAATCCACTTCTCGGCTCTCAATATCGACATTGCATTAGACAGGTAATCCCTACGCTCGCCTATCACCAAAACCTCCTCATCCTTTTTGGACTTTAACATTATTATCTTAGCAGCACAATCCAGAGTAGCCCTATGCTTAACAAGCCAATCCATTCCCAAAATGAGATTGAATTCTTCGAAAGGTAGCTCCATCAGATATCCAGAGAAAACTTTTCCTTGAGTTTCTATAGGCACATCTCTATATAGTTCATCTACCCTAACCGAGTGACCCAAAGGACTTAGTACAGATACCCCACTCACGGTCTCCTTAGAGCGCATCTCCTTGACCGTTTCCATTACCACCACTACCTTGCCCACGTCCTCTCGGAAACTGTAGTCCACCCCTCACTGGTTGAGCGACCCTCTACTCTAAAACTTGAACTTGATCTGATTCCTGGGGACAATCTTTAACCCTATGCTCCATAGATCCGCATCGGAAACAAGCACCAGCACTTTTCTGACACTCGCCCATATGCATCTTCCCACAATTCCTACAACCCTGCGGTCTAATAGCATTCATCGGTACTGCTCAAACTGGCTCCATTACCCTTGTTCTCTTAACATTCCAGTTCATACCACCTGAAAGTCTTGAATCTCTCCTAAAATGGTTCTGATCTTTCTAACGATTCTGTCTTTCTGTATGCTTCACTTCCTCAGCTATCTTAGCTTTCTCCACTAAAGCAGCGAAGTTACGCTCCCTCTGCGGAGCAATCAGCACCCTAAGTTCATCTCTCAGACCATCCTCGAAGCGTACGCTACACTCATACTCTGTAGCGACAATCCCAGAAGCATACCGGCTCAGTCTTAGAAATTCAGACTCATACTCAGCCACTGACTTACTCCCTTGGCAAAATTGGCAAAATTGGAAATTGAAACTTCCACATACTCATGTACACACATAATAAGCATAGAATATGAAAATTAATTATTTTTATGACTCGGTTTTGTGGTCCCGAAACCACTTCCCGACTAGGGTCAATTTTGGGCTGTTACAACTCCCCGAGTGCCATTTACCACAATACCGACACTCCGTTCTGTCTCGACGATCATTTCCAACACTGGCGACCGAAGTGACTCGTGCACTCACAGGGGGTCGATCACGGTCTCGTTTAGAAAAACCCGAAGTGTCTCTAGATCGCCCCAAGTCATCTTTGAATTTCTTCGATGACTGTTGAAAGGGCTTTCCCGAAGACCTCTTACGAAACTCCTTTGCTCCCATATCAGCTTTTCTTTTCTCCATACTGAGCTCCTCGGCTTTGCAAGCTCGCTCGACAAGTACCACAAATTCTCGGATTTCCAAGATGCCAACATACAGCTTTATATCATCATTTAGTCCATCCTCGAAACGTTTACACATTACAGCTTCTGAGGAAATGCATTCTCATGCGTACCGGCTAAGCCTCACAAATTTTCGTTCATAGTCGGTAACTGACATGGAACCTTGTTTAAGTTCAAGAAATTCCTTCCGTTTTTGATCCATAAATCTCTGACTGATATACTTTTTCCGAAACTCAGTTTGGAAAAACTCCCAAGTTACTTGCTCTCTGGGCACAACAGAAGTCAACGTATTCCACCAATAGTACGCAGAATCATGTAGCAAGGAGATAGTACACTTTAGGCACTCATCGGGTGTGCAAGATAGCTCATCGAGTACCCGAATAGTGTTGTCCAACCAAAATTCTGCTTGCTCGGCATCATCGCTATCCGTAGCCTTAAATTCAGTAGCCCCGTGTTTTCGAATTCTGTCAACTGGGGGCTTATTTGACCTTATGTGGTCAGTTGCCGGAGGTATTGTAGGTGCGGGGGTGGCATTAGTCGAGAATGGAGGTTGTGGAACAGCCGTATTAGTTCGAATGTATTGGTTGAACCAATCATTCATCACGCTATAGAAAGCTTGTCTAGCTTCATCATTCGGATTACTAGCAATAGGTTGAGAGTCCGCCGGAGCTGTCCCTTGTGTGGGAGCAGGCGCTACACTCTCAAGATCATCAGCTACCGCTCGGTCGGGATCGGGATCCATTACTATAAATTAACACATTTTTAATTGTCAGAAATCACCACACTATCAAATAATCACAAAATGGCATGTATAGCTAGACCCAAATGTATTACGGTAGTCCTAGAATCGACTAAACCGTGGCTCTGATACCAATAAAATTGTAACACCCCGTACCCAAGACCGTTGCCGGAGTCGACCACGAGGTGCTAACAGACATAGTTCATTTATTTCACAGTCCATTTTAAAAATTTCCAGACATGCTGGCTAACTGCGTCACTGTCACCTTAAAAATCATATCTCGAGTTCCAAAACTCAAAAACCAGTTCCGTAAATGTTTCCTGAAACTAGACTCATATGTTAATCTAAATTCTTTTTTTAGAATTTTTGGTCAAGCCAATTAGTACATTTTATTAGTTAAAGTCTCCCCTGTTTTAGGGTTCGACTACACTGACCTTTGCGCATTATGACTTTGATATCTCCCTGTACAGGGCTTCAATACTGATTCTATTTGTTTCTATAGAAACTAGACTCAAAAAGGAATCTTTAAATATATGGAATGACTTCTAATTATCTCTGGTTAATTTATAATGAATTTCCAAAGTCGGAACAGGGAATCCAGAAACCGTTCTCGCCCTATTTCGCGAAAACTTAAATATCTCATAATATACTGCTCATATGATCATTTAGTTACTTTGCTATGAAAATAGATTCATCAAGGTTCGATTACATAATTTATTCACTATTTAATTCCATTCCTACTATTTTTAGTGATTTTTCACATTCACATCACTGCTGCTATCAGCATCTACTTTTAAGGTAGACTTTACCTATTACATAGTTTCCATGATTCAACTAACCCTTTAGCATATATAGCACAAATTATGATAGTGAATAACCATTCTAATGGCCAATCCTTGCCAAGCATATCCACACCTCTCAATAACCATATTCATACCAAATGATTATAACATTATGCTCAAAACATATATAAGCCATTTTCGCATGGCTATCCAAAATTATACAAATCCAAAGGGTCCATGACCCACAACAAAAAGGGTAGTCCTATACATGCCATTTCAAAGTTCAACCAAAAGTGTACCAAGAGGGGCTTTGATAGTGTGGGCGATTTCGACTTCAATAATCCCGAGTCCGATAGCTGACGAACCAAAATCTATAAAATAGAGATTCAAAGAAACGGAGTAAGCATTTAATGCTTAGTAAGTTTTGAGCCATAAAATTAGACACAACTAAAGGGTAGCATTCATATGGCTAAACGGATAATTTCATATGCACAAATTCTCAATATCACTTACTTCACATTACCAACCCTTATATTCATACACAAAAGATCAACTTAGCCAAAGGCCAAAAGCTCATTAATCGACTGAGCGAATAATATTTAAACGAAATCACTACTCCAATGTGTATACGAAACGTACCTCATCGTTGGGATTTTTTCGAGCGTATTAATTGAAATTATTACAGCAAGATCGCTCATTCCCAACCCAAGTACCTTCGGAATTTAGCCGGATATAACTACTTGCTCAAATGCCTTCGGGACTTGACCCGGTTATAGTAACTCGCACAAATGCCTTCGGGACTTAACCCGGTTACAATAACTCGCACAAATGCCTTCGGGACTTAGCCCGAAAATAATAACTCGTACAATTGTCTTCGGGCTTAGCCCGGAATTAGTCACTAGCACAAATGCCTTCGGGACTTAGCCCGGTCATCATCCGAATATCCATGCACATATCAATAAATCATGACACATCTCCATTTCAATTTCATGACTAGAATTCAAACACAAGTCACTTATCAAGCATTATCATTTCAGCTCAATAGCTACATACAAGAGCATGATTTTGATTTACTTAAAACATGATTTAATCGAATCATAATCTAAGCTTCATTACTCAAAGACTTACCTCGGATGTGGTCGAACGATTTTGACGGCTATTCGATCACTTTTTCCTTTCCCTTATCCAACTGTGGTCCTCTAAGCTCTTGAGCTAATTCAAACAAATTTAACTTATTAAAGTCTCATTATGCTAGCTTATGGCCGAATATGACAAGGAATTTGATAGGTCATATGGCCACTTTTTAGCTCAAATACACAATGGTCATACGCATTTTTAATCACATTAAGTAATTTAATACAATTCATTCGAACATCAAAAGAGAAGCTCAAGGTATTTAGCCCATATATACATTAGACATTAGAGTCACATATGTACGAAATCACGAATTGAATTCAACATATTAGCTAATATTCCCCTTAGCCGAATTTTCTAAGTCAAGATAAAGCCATCAATATGCTTACCTATGGCCGAACATACACATCAACTTATGTACTCATTCATGTGGCCGAACATACATGTCTATGTTGAGGTCGATTGCAACACTTAATACATTCTACAAGTATGGTCACTTGTATTGACTAAACACCATTTTGTTTCAAGTTCAAAACTTGGCCAATACACATATATACACTAGTAAATCAAACACTAACATTTGCACTTCACCTTACTACCATTTCTCATCCGAATAACGTGAACAACAACCATATTTCTCTTCTACTTCCTACCATGGCCGAATGCATCACAACACCATACCATTTCAATTTTGGTCATGGTTAAACAAAGAACTTAATGTCTCACTCAAAATGCTAAAAAGAAGATTCAAGAGTCATCAATCCACCATCACATGCATCATTACAAAGCTTCACTTTTAGCATGCAAATGACATCAACACAAATCCACCTTAGCCGAATATCATCCCCATGACATAGTAAAGATTTGAACCATGGGCTAGTTAGAACTCAAGCTAACTACTAAAAACATGCATGAATCTCATGGCACAACATCAAACATACCTTAACCTAGATACAAGTATGGCCGAACCTCTTCCTAATCCTCTTCCAAGCCGAACATGAAGCAAGAGCTCCTTCCTTCTTCCTTAGAACTTTCGGCCAAAAGAAATGAAAAAGGATGGACACTTTTTTTTTCTTTGTTTCTTTTCTTCAATTCACGGCAATGGGGGGGAAACAACCACACACATTCCCTTTTTTTTTGTTTCTCCTCCTACTAACATTAATATTTTATTGCCCATGCTCTTTATTTTATTATTCCTAACATAAAGCATCAACCCAACATGTTTATGACATGTTTTAGCCATAACATTTTGTCCACCCTCATGCTCATGGCCGGCCACTACTAATTAGGGGGGAAAATTGACATGCAAGTCCTCCATTTTGATTACATGCACTATTAGATCCTTATAGATTAGCCTATCACATTTCAAAAGTGTCACACAAGTCCTATGTACTACATTCACATGCAATTAACTAAATCAAAGCTTAAGATTTTCGCACATTCATATTCACATATTTAGACAATAAATACCACATTCAAATAATTTGGTGACTCGGTTTAGCGGTCCCGAAACTGCTTTCCGACTAGGGTCACTTTAGGGCTGTCACAGGGTGAGTTTACGAAAACTCAGTGTGAAATCCCCTACTATAAAAAGGAACAGTCAGTCATATAAAAGAATTAAAAGTTTGGCCCCAGCATTACTTACAGTTTCAGTATCAATTGGGCCTTAGCCCACTATAACAGACAATACCAGGTGGGCCTTAGCCCATTATAGAATAAGAAACATTATCAGAACTAGAATCAAAATGAGAATCAGAATCAGAATTAGGTGATAGAATCAGAATCAGAATCAGAATCAGAATTAGGTGACAAAATTAGAATCAGAATCAGTATCAGGTAACAGAATCAAAATCAGAATGTGAATGCAATCCCAACCCAATCCAACCGTATACACCCCCGTACCAACCTTACACCATGTGGGGAGACTACTCGACCCACCCAACCGCTACACACCATAGAAATTGCAGCGAGGCTGCCAAATATTGTGATGAAGTCACCAGATACAAATATTGTGGCTAGGCCACCAGAACAGATATATATATGTGGCGAAGCCACCAGATTATAGCGAGGCTACCAGATATTGTGACGAAGTCACCAGAACAGATATATGTGGCGAGGCCACCAGATTGCAGTGAGGCTACCAGAACATTTCCTCCATCGATATAACCTGTATCCCATGCAACAGATATACATGTCATGGCATACAACATAAAGAATCAGAATATCATGCCCATATTTGAATCAAACAATCACAGTCAAGTCATTCATATCACTAACATATATTCACAATCAAATCCGTCAACCACATAGTCCAAGTCAGTCACTTGCCCACAAGGGCAAAATAATCATTTAACACCCTAGGGGTAAAATGGTAATTTTATAAATTGAGGGTAAAACGGTAATTCATTAAATCGAGGGTAAAATAGTAATTTTGTAAATTGAGGCTAAAGCAGTAATTTTATAAATCGAGGGTAAAACGATAATTTTGTAAATCGAGGGTAAAATATTAATTTTTTAAATCGAGGGTAAAACGGTAATTTTGTAAATTAAGGGTAAAATAGTAATTCTATAAACCGAGGGTAAAATAGTAATTTTGTAAATCGAGGGTAAAATAGTAATTCTGTAAATTGAGGGTAAAATAGTAATTCTGTAAGTCGAGGGTAAAATAATAATTCTGTAAATCATGGGTAAAATGGTAATTTTGTAAATCGAAGGTAAAATGGTAATTCTATAAATCGAGGGTAAAATAGTAATTTTGTAAATCAAGGGTAAAACGGTAATTCTTTAAATCGAGGGTAAAACAGTAATTTTGTAAATCGAGGGTACTTTGGTAATTTTACAAGTCGAGGGTATTTCAGTAATTTGGTAAACTAAAGTATTCAAAATAGGGATAACAATACGAATGGACCTAAAGCCTATTCTCGACCCAAATGGGCCCACACGCTCGTGTGGCCCTTTTAGCCCAAATTTAGCCACAGATATGTGATTCACCTAGCCTAGTCCAATATTTACTACACAATCAAACAACTTATCCAATTGGGCCCGTAGGCCCATTGGGCCTACATGGCCCCTTTCGGCCCATCGTGGCCCAAAGTAGCCATCCTACAGCTAGAGTAGTGAGAAATACACACCTGTTAGGAGACTGCAGTTAATCCGCGCTCCAAACACTCTTAGCTGACGCCCAACCCAAACGAGCACGTCACAAAGTGAAAGGGATCAGCCAAGAAGGGTACCTTTACTCTCCTCATGGTTCTCTTTATTTAAAGCCTGCTCTCCATCTACTCTTATGTTAGCTTCCCGATGTGGGATCCCTCCATCATCAGAGTTTAAATTCAACAACAACTCTTGCCGCCCCCTGTTAGCAAAATAAATGCTCTTTAATTGCCATGAGTTTCGAACCCTGGACCTCGTTGCCAACTCTATGACGCCACCTTCCTGCCTCTTATGTGGCGCTACTTTGCCACTAGACCACAAGGCTTTTTGTGGCACAACTCCTCCAACAATATTCTTAAGGCCTACCTACTACACCCAGGGTTTGATTCACCTTAAACCAAAATTTTTGCTAGAGTCCAGGTTTGAACCCAGGACTTCTCCAACACTTCTCAGCACACTTAACCACTAAAACAAGCCTTCATTAACGAAATTTACATGCACAAAAAAATATTATAAGCTGCCTTCAACCGCTCCCATGCTCAAGGCCCAAAACTTCTAGGCCCAAAATTAGGGTGTTACACTCGAATCCTAGCTTAGTATTTTTTTAGGAGTTTGATTTTGCCCTTCTAGAAGGTTGGAAGTGGCTTGAAGATGGACTCTAAGGGGAGTGTTCAGAAGAGAAAATTTAGGAAATAGATTAGAGAGTTATCACGGAGAAAAACAAGAAGATGAGAAGGGGGAAGTGATGGAGCTGAATTGGGAATTGAGGGTCAGGCAATTTGGCTAGAGGCTATAAATATGTGTTGAGTTTGGGATCCTAGGCTAATGCCAAATTCTTCATTTTTTTATGTCAATTGGCTTTTCCATATTTGCTAGCTGATTCTTTTACCATTCTTTCTCTCCTCATATCTCTTTCAATTACCCTTTGGGTTAGCCGATTCCTTCTTCTACCCTTCTTCATTAATTTGTGCCAAATAAACCTTATTCACCATATTAGTTTGAAAGCCGAAAAGCCGAATCTCCCTTGGACGATTACTCTTTGGGTAAGTACCTTATCTCTTTTTCGGCTAGTATTGTTAATGTCGATTACTCCCCTCCCCACTCTTTTTAATCAACGTTGGTAGGGAATTAGTATCGGATCTCAGATTTTAGCTCTCTGTCGAATTGCTCCTCAGGTGCTTTGCGGTTTTGGTAAGTATTCCTCTCTTATTGGCTAAGGTTGGCCGAATGGTCTTAAGTGAGATAAGGGGGTGAATTATGTTGGATGCTAGTCCCCTAGTATTTGGTTTTAATGAGTAAGATTAATGCAGATCTAAGGAGTACGTGATCAAGGAAAAGCTATTAGGGATTGGTGTTCAAGGTAAGGTTAATGTGATGGTTAGGTTTTTGGGTAAAATATGTATTAAGCATGCGATTAATTGAAGGGTGATATCGATTGTAGGTTTGGGGCTAAGGAAATCGCATCACACTTTATTACCAGCTATGTACATACACTGCACACACAAGTAGATCAACAAAAGTTGAAATGTCAAAAAGCCAAAAGTTTGGATACGGTAGTCTTACAGTGCGCAAACACTCGTGAGGAGAAAATCGATAGGTTATCTGAGGCCCATGGGTGACTCCATGGACTTGGGCTGTGAATTGGCCAACCGGGCCAGAATAGGGTTAATGGGCCCGATGGGTTGTTGGGCCGATAATAGGCCAAAAATTGATCATTGATGCAATGTCATAGAAATTCGTATGTGAGCATGAATATAATGTTACTTGGACATGATGGGCCACGTAAATGTGATTTGGGCCTAAAGGGCCACATAAATGTGATTTGGGCCTAATGGGCCATATGAATATAATTGAGTCTAGTGGGCCATATACAGGAAAGTGAATTTGTCTAGGCATTGTAAGGGGATTTGGGTCTAGTATATGATGACTACATAAAACTTAATTAATTTAATGCGACCGTGGACAAGTCATAAGGTTAAGGTGTGGCAACGGGTATATGCATGTCAAGGATTAGATCAAGGGAGAGCTTGGTACTTAAGCGGTCTTAATGACTCACCTCCTCTTCTCTGGAATCCTACCTGGTACGTAGTATTCATTCATCTTAGCTCACGAGATTTGTGAACGGGCCAAGGTAAGTGAAAACTGTAATAATGGGAAAATTATCGAAATGCCCCTAAAGGCGAAGATGACCAAAATACCCCTATGTGTTGAATGTAAGTTCTATGGATATGACATGGATATCTACTGCATACATATGATATTCTGCTTAGGTTGCATATGGGTTGGGAAATATGGAATGGAGGAAGTATATGAGGATCGCATCGTTGTTTGACAATTGTAGATCCACTGACGGTTTTTAAGCCCAATGTATAAATGAAGGTAGTTCCGCAACCGGGCTACCATGGATGTGTATCGGTTGGGTGGGTCGATGTTTATATCCCCACATGATGTGTATCGAGGGACAGAGTTGGTTTGTAGTAGAAGGATTATTGGGATGGGATTGCACTACATTGCATTGCATGTTTGATGTATGGTGATTACTAAATGCTTGTTACTCGTCGAGGGTTGTACACACTGAG
The DNA here is from genome assembly GCF_007990345.1 of Gossypium hirsutum. NCBI lineage: Eukaryota > Viridiplantae > Streptophyta > Magnoliopsida > Malvales > Malvaceae > Gossypium > Gossypium hirsutum. The sequence goes on from NC_053430.1 coordinate 70,791,533, forward strand.
TTTACGAAAACTCACCCCCTCTTTTATTTTATTTTCAGGTGATGCTCAGTAGAAGGTTCGATGTTTGGAGGGACTCTGGGTGGCCAGCTTGGAAGACAACTTTGGCTTGTATTTCTCTTAAAAGCATATAAGTTTCTATTTTATTAAGTATTTTTTAGACCGGAATGTAATAAGGCTTCCATTTTGTTATTATTTGGATTATTATTTTTCTACATTGTAATTATGAGAAATTGAACATAGACTTCCCAAATCATAGTATGTTTTCTACGTTTTCGCAACTAAATTTCGAAATAACAGGTTTTCATAGGTTTACATAAAATCATATGTTATAAACAGGTTTTTGTGATTGAAAAGAAAGTTTAATAAGTTTATTAAGGTTTCATATTTTTTTTTCAAGGAAAGGTTTCCAATGAAAACAAGGTTTTCATGAAAACACTTCAATGTGATGCACCAGATTCAGCCATAACATTCAGGCCGGGTTTGGGGTGTTACATTTAGTGGTATCAGAGTCCGATTACAAAACTCGAGCTATGAAGTGGGCCTTATTATTATTTGGTTTCTTTTTCTGCTTAAAAAAATTCTTGGATCACACCGTTTTAGAAAAAAATCTTTTGAGCGGCACACCGAGTCTCCGACGTCGAGCCAAGTAAGTTCTTCTGTTCTTAAACTTCTTTAAATTGTTATGCAGTAGATAGTTAGAGGGCTACTTTAGATGATGTTGTTAGAGTGGAATCGGAGCCCGTAGGATCTTGAAACTGTAGAGGATTTTCAAAAACAATCTTCTCTTTAAATATTTTCATAAAACATCGGTTTAATTATTAAAATAACTAAAACCTCATAAAATTTCTAATTCAGATAATACACGAATCAACGATGAGTGCTAGAAGAGGTGTAAGGGGCCGCGGAAGTGTTAGGGCTAAATCGTCGGCATCGGGCCATATACCTGATGTTGGAGTAGAAGAGGCTTCGGCCTCACCTGTGGCTGGGAATGGTCCGTATGATCAGGCCGTGGGAGAAGATGCACTGTCGCAGGCAATGCGGAGGATTTTGGAAAGGGTCGCTGGACCCAATAATGGCACGGGGAATCGGGGGTCTATTCTGGAGCGACTTCGTGCAAATGGGGCTGAGATCTTTAAGGGCGTGGCTAGTGTGGCTCCTAATGTGGTTGAATACTAGTTGGAGGCCACGAAAAGGATAATGGAGGATTTGGACTGTTCACCTAAACAAAAGCTCAAAGGAGTCGTGTCACTACTTAGGGATGAAGCTTACCAGTGGTGGCTAACAGTGAAAGAGGGCACCTAACCTGAGCGGGTCATGTGGGAGTTCTTCAAGGTGGCATTTTAGATGAAGTATGTAGGTGTGAGTTACGTGGACGCTAGAAGGAAGGAGTTCCTAAACTTGACACAAGGAAAGAAATTGGTGGTGGAGTATGAAGCGGAATTTCTATGCCTTAGTAGGTATGCAAGAATTATGGTGGCAACGGACTATGAGATAGCCTCAGGGTATTGATAGCTCCACAGAGGGAGCAAGTTTTCTCAGAGTTGGTAGAGAAAGCAAAGATAGTAGAGGAGGTGAAGCGCGCTGAGCGCCTGAATCGGGAAAAAGAAAGGGGTAAAATAAAAAGGAGGCTGAGACTCCTTGTGTTGGAGAGAGGCCTAGGGCTAGGGCCAGAGATAATGGGGCAGTTAGAGCAGGGCCCCCTACTGTTAATCCAGAGGTGCCACCTTGTACTGATTATGGGAAAAGTCATGTAGTCGACTGTTGGAAGAGGACGGGAGCCTGTCTAGCTTGTGGATCTATGGAGTGTAGGATCAATAATTGCCTTAGAATGCCAACTTAGGTGCCAGGCGCGGGTAGAGGTGATGTACAGCCATCGAGGGGTGGTCATCAGCCGCCCAAAGGCCATGGTCAGGATAAGGGTGGAAACAGCTTGGGCCTTGGAGCACCGGGTAGAGGTGATGGTCATGCTGAGGTGAGACAGCCAGCATTGGTCTATACAGCACGTCGTCGAGAGGACGGAGATGCTCTAGAGGTGAATATTGGTATGTACAATAACCATAATGTTCTATTTACATAGTTTGGAATCAGAGTGCGCAACGGGAGCGTGGTGTGGTAGTCTATGTTATGCAGCTATACTAATAGTTGGAAATTTTAAGGACTAAATTTCTTTTAGGGGGTAGAGTTGTAACACCCCGAATTTTGGGCGTAGATGAATTGGGCTTTGGGCTTTGGGTTTCATAAAAGTTTTAAGTGGGCAAGAAAATGACATGTTGGCTTTAAGGGTTTAACGAATTTGAAGTGTCTAGGTGTGTTGGAGAAGTTTTGGGTTTGAGTTTTGTGGTGGAGGAATTCTAATTAAATTATAACCCTGATGGCAAGTAGTTGGGCTTTTAAATATTGATAGGGGAGAATGGCATCAAAAAGCCTTGTGGAGGAGTGGCTAAGTGATGCCACTTAGCGTGTAGGGAGGTGGCGTTAGTAGATAGCAAGGAGATCTGAGGTTCGAATCCTAGCTTAGTTTCTTTTTTAGGAGTTTAATTTTGGCCTTCTAGAAGGTTGGAAGTGGCATGAAGATGGACTCTAAGGGGAGTGTTCAGAAGAGAAAATTTAGGAAATAGATTGGGGAGTTATCAGGGAGAAAAATGAGGAGGTGAGAAGGGGGAAGTGATGGAGCTGAATTGGGAATTGAAGGTCAAGAAATTTGGCTAGATGCTATAAAGATGTGCTTAGTTTGGGATCCTAGGCTAATGCCAAATTCTTCATTTTTTTTATGTCGATTGGCTTTTCCATCTTTGGTACCTGATTCTTTTGCCATTCTTTCTCTCCTCAGATCTCTTTTGAGTTACCCAAAAGGGTTAGCCGATTCCTTCTTCTACCATTCTTCTTTAATTTGTGCCAAATAAACCTTATTCACCATATTAGTTTGAAAGCCGAAAAGCTGAATCTCCCTTGGGTTGATTACTCTTTTGGGGTAAGTACCTTATCTCTTTTCGGCTAGTATTGTTAATACCGATTACTCCCCTCCCTCACTCTTTTTAATCAACATTGGTAGGGAATTAGTATCGGATCTCAGATTTTAGTTCTTTGTCGAATTGATCCATAGGTGTTTTGTGGGTTTGGTAAGTATTTCTCTCTTATTGGCTAAGGTTGGCCAAATGGTCTTAAGTGAGATAAGGGGGTGAATTATATTGGATACTAGTCCCCTAGTATTTGGTTTTAATGAGTAAGATTAATGCAGATCTAGGGAGTACGTGATCAAGGAAAAGCTATTACGGATTGGTGTTCAAATTAAGGTTAAGGTGATGGTTCGGTTTTTGGGTAAAATATGTATTAAACATGTGATTAATTGAAGGGTGATATCAATTGTAGGTTTGGGGCTAAGGAAATTGCAACACACCTTATTACCAGGTGTGTACATACACTGTACACACAAGTAGATTGGCAAAAATCGAATTGCCGAAAAGCCAAAAGTTTGGCTACGGTAGTCTTGAGAGTGCGTAAACACTCGTGAGGAGAAAACCGATAGGTTATCTTAGGCCCATGGGCAACTCCATGACTTGGGCTGTGAATTGGCCAACTGGGCCTGAATAGGCTTAATGGGCCCGATGGGCTGTTGGGTCCATAATAGGCCAAAAATTGATTATTGATGCTATGTGATAGAAATTCATACGTGAGCATGAATATAATGTGATTTGGGCCTAATGGGCCACATAAATGTGACTTGGGCCTAATGGGCCATGTGAATATAATTGGGTCTAGTAGGCCATATATAGGTATGTGAATTTGTCTGGGCTTTGTAAGGGGATTTGGGTTTAGTATATGATGACTACATAAAACCTAATTAATTTAATGTGACCGTGGACAAGTAATAGTGTTAAGGTGTGGCAACGAGTATATGCATGTCTAGGATTGGATCTAGGGAGAGCTTGGTACTTAAGCGGTCTTAATGACTCACCTCCTCTACTCTGGAATCCTACCTGGTGCATTGTATTCATTCATCTTAGCTCACGGGATTTGTTAATGGGCCAAGGCAAGTGAAAACCGTAATAATGGGAAAATTATCGAAATGCCGCTAAGGGCGAAGATGACAAAAATACCTCTATGTGTTGAATGTAAGTTTTATGGATATGACATGCATAACTGCTGCATACATATGACATTCTAGTTAGGTTGCATATGAGTTAGGAAATATGGAATGGAGGAAGTATATGAGGATCGTATGGTTGTTTGACAATCGTGGATCCACCGATGGCTTTTAAGCCAAATGATCACAACCGGGCTACCATGGATGTGTATCGGTTGGGTGGGTCGATATTTATATCCCCACATGATGTGCATCGGGGGACGGAGTTGGTGTGTAGCGAATGGATTATTGGGATGGGATTGCACTACATTGCATTGCATGTTTGATGTATGGTGATTATTGAGTGCTTGTTACTCGTCAGGGTTGTACACACTGAGTTTGCGAAAACTCACCCCTTCTTTTATTTTATTTTTAAGTGATGCTCAGTAGAAGGTTTGATGTTTGGATGGACTTTGGGTGGCCAGCTAGCAAGACAACTTTGGCTTGTTTTTCTTTTAAAGGCATATAAGTTTCTATTTTATTAAGTACTTTTCAGACGGGAATGTAATAAGGCTTCCATTTGTTATTATTTGGATTATTATTTTTTTTGCATTGCAATTACGAGAAATTGAACATAGACTTCCCAAATCACAGTATGTTTCTACATTTCCGCAACTAAATTTTGAAATGACAAGTTTTCATAGGTTTTTATAAAATCATATGTTATAAACAGGTTTTTGTGATTGAAAAGAAAGTTTAATAAGTTTATTAAGGTTTCATATTTTTTTTCAAGGAAGGGTTTTCAATGAAAACAAGGTTTTCGCTAAAACAGTTCAATGTGGTGCGCCAGATCTGGCCATAACGTCTGGGCTAGGTTTGGGGTGTTACAGTTATCGTACCCATAGAGACTGTGAAAATAATTATTTATGAATGCTATTTAAAACACATTGGTGAAGAAAAATATTTTGTTTGAAGAGGGTGATTAAAAACTAAGATTTAAACTAAGAAAACTAAATAAATAAATCTCAAATGCACAATTTCAAAATACGATTTTAATCAAGATGACATAATTGTGCTAGATTAATTACATTTCTTAACTTAGGATTATTAAACTCATGTTTATATTGTTACGAATAAATTCACGGCAACTCGGTAAATTTCTAACTTGTGAACATACTCACCTACCAAAATCCATTCATCTCTTGGACATATCCCTATGTCAATTCAATCGATTAAACAAATCTTAATAGGCAAATAAATTATAGTACATACATACTTATTAAATTGAAATAATATCTTAAACATATCCCTATGTCAATTCAAACAATTAACTCTACTTAATAAGCACATAAAAGACTATATGAGGTAACAAAGTATCCTTACGTTGAAACAATTTACTCACAATAATCTTGCAAGTTATGCAAGGTAATTGTATCATTAGATACCATTACTAATTTAACCCTCAGCTACCTTAGATGATTAAACATGCACCGATTAAGTACTATGTCCATGAATTACAATTTCAATCCATTTAAATAATTATGTAACACCCCTTATCCGGCCCCGACGCCGGAACAGGGTTCAAGGTGCTACCGAACACTTTTACACTATTTCAGGCTGTGGCATTGAACAATTACCTTCATGGAATACATCTAACTTCAATTTTCTTATTTATTTACGTATCGGGCCCATATCGCACATATAAGTGGGTTCGGAGAGAAACCGAGACCCTTCAGTCACTTAAGAAATTTAGCATTTAACTATGTCACATGCCCGTGTGACATTAGACACGGCCGTGTTACCAAAACAGAATAGGAGGTTAAGTTGCAAGGGACACATGTCCTGAGAACACACCCGTATGGTGTGACCGGTGTCACACATGGCCTAGACACACGCCTGTGTTCTATCCATGTGGACACTTCTAAGCTATATGACAAGCATTGCCACCATGAACAATCCTAAACACTCATACAATATCATACATTCAAACTTCATAAACAATGAAATTAATCATATGATTACACATTATCATTAACATAACTCACACTCAGAAAAATGGAGTCCCCTATACATGCCTTAAACCTTAATGATTTACAATCCTTCTCACCTCACATGATAACTCGATAGTGTCGTGTTATCTCCGGCCCTTCCAACTCAAGCTATTGTATAGACCTATAAGAAATGGGGAAAGAGAACGGGGAGTAAGCTTCAAAGCTTAGTAAGTTCATAAGAAAACAATTAGCAACTCATTAACAAGTTTTATCAATGTTTGCAAACATAATCACAAATCACTACAATCTATCTTCCTGAGTAATAGTCACTAAATTAATTATAACTTGTGCTACGAAACTCCAAATCAAGTTCCGTTAACTTTCCCTGAAAATAAATGCATATATCTTCTATACATAAAATTTTCAGAATTTTTGGTTTGGCCATTCAATACCAGATTTTCTTAAAGTTTTCCCTATTTCACTGTTTGACTATTCTGACCACTATTAACTACGAATCAAATTTCTCATTATAAAAAATTCAGAATATGTATCGTTTATTTCATTTGAAACTAGACTCATTAAGGAGTCTAAGAATATAAATTTTATCTTATGACCATTTTTGTACAATTTATAATGATTTATAAAAAAAGAACAAGGGATCTAGAAGTCATTTTGACTCTGCCCCACATCACTTCAAATATCTCATTATCGCAATTCTTTGCTTACGTATTTTCTTTTATAAGAAACTAGACTCATTAAGCTTTAATACATATTTATTTAGGCTCTAACTCAAATCCCACAATTATGGTGATTTTAAAATCACATTACTGCTGCTGTCCCAAGCAGATTTATTACAAATTTATTCTTTCACACATTCTTTGCATTCATATTATTAACATGTATACACCATTCATTTCATCACATTTTATTCATCACAAGCATGGACCTATGATACAAGGTCACCATAAATTCTATTTCAAATATATATAACATCTTCACATATACTTCTAATTTCACATCCATGATTCAATTCGATCAATCTAACATATATATAGGTATATAACATATACCTCGTCAACTTAACGTATTACACAAATTCAATTGCCGATCTAACACAAGGTCTCATAGTTGAACATAAATATGAAACCATTTCTCATATGTTCGATTCACATCAATCATTAACTCATTTAATTCACATGTACATAATAGGTTGTTCGTACCTGAATAATTTACTTTACGGAACGAATCCACATATCGTATTAGCCCATAGTCTTATAGCACCACACTTTTAATAGTTCACCGGCAATTTGCCTGCTAGGTAATACTTGATTCATCACCGGCAATAAGCCTGCTAGAACTTTAAGTCCGATATCATTCACACGGCATTACGCCTGCTAGGCTCGGAGCACGATAAATTCACCAGCTAAAGCTTGCTAGACCTTTAAGTCCGATATCATTTCACCGGCATTACGCCTGCTAGGTTTGAAACCCGAATATATATTATAATGTATAACTTATATCATCAATCACTAACATTTACCTCATCGAAGTTCACATTTAATCACTTTAGTACCAAGCCACATTCGGCTACCACATATGACTAATAATAATTTATACACATCATGGTTTCCTTTAGATATTCAATAATCACAAATTGTGATATCTCTTCCAGCACATATACGACATAGTTTATTCATTGTAAACTCATTTAGTGCATCAAATTTCCAAATCCAATTCAACTTAAGCATAATAGCCATAATCGGCTTATAGCCTTAAATCATTACATATTCGGCACATAACTAAATAAAATTGACATTCTCTTTCCATATTAATTTAACTCTTAGGCATATAAAAAGAATCAAGCTTAAACTGTGACAACCCTAAATTGACCCTAGTCGGAAAGTGGTTCGGGACCACGAAACCGAATCATAAAAAAATAATTAACAGTCATATTTGATGCTTATTATATATGAATATGCATGTATGAAAATTCCATGCTTAAATTTCTATATAGTATGTGAAATTTATTAAATAGGACTTGTGTGAGAAAATTAGAAATGTGCTAGGCAATGTTAAAGTGGCCTATTAATGCATGTTAGAAATGCTTGTACTTGCGTGTCAAATTAGCCAAATTTTAGATAGTGGCCGGCCATGTTATGGATTAAAACATATTATAAATATTTTATGTTAATATTTGTGTTAAAAAAATAAAAAAAATAATATGGATAATAAAATAATAGTGGTAGTGGGAGGAGAAACCAAAGTTAGCTTATTTGCTCCTCCATTGCCGTAACTAGAGAAGAAGAAGAAGAAAAATTCGGCCAGGTGTTCTCTAGATTAAGGTATGTTCAATGTTACTTTGGAAATTTATACATCCTTTGGATGATTAGTCTAAATTCTCTCTATCTCATGTGATTGGGGTGTTGAGAGTTGGTTCGCTAAGAGCTTAAAAATTTAGTTGATACTTGATCTATAGCATGTAGTTAGTGGATGTTAAGTTGCGGTTAGTTAGCATAAAAAGTTGAAATTTTAACTTATTTTGTTGGAGGTGCCAAATTAGATTTAAGAAAAGAATGGGTAATTGGTTGTGCTTGGTAGAATGGTGGATGAAAGTGCCGAATGTGGTCTTTGGTTTGGGGCATAAGAAATAATATTATGCATAGGTTTCGGTTTGTAGTACTTATATAATTATAATTAGTTCATTTTGATAGTTTGGTATGAGGTGATAAGTAAAAAGTTTAAAGGTAGCTTAAGTCAATTGATATTCAGCTAATGATTTCGAATTGAAGTTTTGTTAGGTTGTGGAATGAGTGGCCGAGAGAACTATAGGCTATGTAAGGATGAAATTTGCTTATAATCTGTGTGTGTATGGCTTTATTTATTGATGACATCAACATTAATTTTTATCATTGTATAATTGTGCATTCGGTCCTTTTGGAGTTAAAGACGAAGCTAAAATGATGAAAAATGTTTCTAATTAGACTGTAAAGTTGTTGTGGCTATGCCGGATGTATGTTTGGTTAATAGAGTCTCCAAATTGGTTATATATGTGTATGCTATTAGAAATTCAAAGAATTTTCGCAAAATGTGGTTAAGGGTTAAGTCATGAGAACTTGGGGTTTCATATTTGGACCTTAAGATTATATATATATACTTTATGGGCTATGTGAAGAATGGTGTTATAATAAATAATTATAAAAGTGCTAGGCATAATTGATGTCTATTGGTTTGTAAATAATATAACAACAAAAAATAAAAAGTATCAAATAGAAAGCAGGCATAGTTATATGTTTGAAGTTTATATGTA